>NC_088337.1:33149166-33767500 GCF_036884655.1 Musa acuminata AAA Group | reverse complement strand
CCCCCCCCCCCCCCACGACGGTGCCCCCTTCCCTGCACCCTTAGCCGATAGAGTTGGTTGCTGATGATGAAAATCTCGATATTCTAGGTTATGGTATGCGATCTTGGCAATTGTTATTTTTAATCTTGATAGAGTAGGTTATTTTTTATATTCTCTGATTCCTGGTAGAATGTTATAGTTATTGGGTTTGCTGATCATATTCTTGACGCCATCAATTTTAACTTCTAACATGTTTCTATTTTTTATAAAATATATGTCTGATTTCTTTTTCTTTTTATTGCTCGTGTTTTCTGGAGGAAAGGAAAGTTACATAGTGTAGTAGAGCTAGTAGATAATCTTCTCTTTTGGTGAATAAATAATTTAGTGTAGTATTACTTATTAATAATTTGGTGAATAAATAATATGTTGGAAGTCCCTGTGGTAGCTCATAGTTCTTTTTAAAAGAACTAAAACCATAGAAGTTTGGTGAATAAATAATATGTTGAATATGGACTGTATAAAATCCCGCCCCTTACCCACCGCACAATGCACACCGGGTCATCCGTGCCCTAAACCCAGCGACTCTTTCTCCCGTGCGACGACTGCGGCTTTGCTCGGCGATCGGCTGTCTTCCTCCCCATCGGCGAACAGCGGACGCAACGGCGGTGTCTTCCTCCGCTGAGTTCCTGTCGCTGCGGCGTTTTCCTCTCCATCGGCGAAACAGCGTCTCCGCGCCCCGGTATCTCTCTCTTTCTTTTCCTCTTCCTCCTTCGCCGTTGTAGCACTCCTTTCCCCGATCCCTCCTCTCTCCCCCTCCCTCTTCCACTGTCGCAGCTCCGATCCTTCCGTCGACACCTTCCTCCCCCTCCCTTCTCCTCCCTCTTTACCATTTACCCCTCTCTCGCTGCTCCTCACTTCCCCGACACCATCCTCCCCTTCCCTCCTTCCCCCTTCGTCACGTTTCCTCCCCCTTCTCCGACACCATCCTCCCCTCCTCTTCCCCTCCGGGACCACAGCTCTTCCTCCCTCTTCCATCCCTTCCTGGAAGCGCCCCCCCACACCCAACACACCCCGCAACCGCCGCCCCCACCCCCGATAGAGTAGGTTACTGATGTGGAAAATCTCGATATTGTGGGTTATTGTATGCGATCTTGGTAATTGGTGTTTTTAATCTTCAGAGCAGGTTATTTTCTATATTCTCTGATTCCAGGTGGAATGTTAGTTAATGGGTTTGCTGATCATCTTTTTGACACCATCAATTTTAACTTCTCACATGTTTGTATTTTTTTATAAAATATGTCTGGTTTCTTCTTCTTTTTATTGCTCGTGTTTTCTTGAGGAAAGGAAAGTTATATAGTGTAGTAGGGCTATTGGATAATCTTCTCTTTTGGTGAATAAATAATTTAGTGTAGTATTGCTTATTGATAATTTGGTCAATAAATAATAAGTTGGAAGTCCCTATGGTAGCTCATAGTTCTTTTTAACAGAACTAAAACCATAGGAAGTTTGTATATTAAAGGAATTATATTATTTTAACTGAGATTTATGTTTCTTTTTCTGAATCCTTAAATTGCCCGTCTTTTACTCATTGGTGCATCTGACATCTTTGACCCATGTTTTATTTGAGATATTGGTGGTGCAACATAGAAAGGCCATACTGTTTATCACCTAGCTTTCAGTTCAAATGAGAACGTACAGTGTGTACATGCATCTCTTGTCATAACATTGATGAAGTGATTGCTTGCACCGAAATAGAGGCTATCAAGCATCTTTATGTTCAATAGTAGGGTATATCTCGAACATTAAAATGTCATTGTATCATTCACTCCTCTAGAAAAGGTACGGATGATAATCTCAATTTTAAAGCCATTGGCTCTGATCTGTGAATGCTAAAGGCATGTGAAGATTGCCCTTGTATTAAGGGCAATCTTCACCTTGTATTAAGATTAATCTCAATTTTAAAGTCATTTGTATTAAGGGATTGCCCCCATTTATGAGTTTTTTATCATATATGTCCTTGGTTACGTTAGTACATTCTAGTTGCATGTAATGGCATGAGCTGCATATTGCCTTGTGCAATGTTGACTGATTGGTAAGGATGCACAAGTAGAGCTTCAATGACTTGTACATCCCAGATATAAGGCGAGGATCATTGAATTTTTCTCAAAGGTTAATTTGTTTTATGAAACCAGTAGAACATTCTTTTTCTTTTGTTGAAGTTGACATTTCTTTATTTGTTCATTAGCTTAAATATTTGGTATTTTTTATGTTTGTTATCTTTCCAGAGTGGGATTACCAAGCAGTAGGGAGTTATTTGATGCTAAATTGGAGAAGAAAACTTACAGGATTATTACTCAAGTTTATGAATGATTCCCAAAAAACATTGCTTCCAGTTGTCCAAAAGCCAGATGGGAAGAAAAATTGGATGGTTTGTGATCAGATTCCTATGAACAATTTCTGCTGCTAAATAGATCTCTCGGTGTTTGTTTATCTTTTATATCTCCTCTGACTACTCTATGTTATATTTGATATTACTGATTCTGAGGTACCAAATTTAGTTTATTATTTAATTTTTAAAGAAGAATAGAATGATTTGCTTAATAAAGCTCCAACAAGTCACATATGTAGTACCTGGTATTGAAGACTTTGACCACATTGATATCTCTGAATTTGTTCAAAAAGCTCAGGGTCTCTTAGTAAGTTTCAGAAAATTAGAACTTGGAGACATTGACAGTGACAGCTGAGGAATTAGCTGTGGTACCTATATTTCAGAATCAACTTTCCATGCTTGAACACTGCTCATCTTTCATTCTTCAGATTTTATAGGCAGCAAGTAATCTCTTGAAAGCTACTGTTCCCTTCTCTTGTTGCATAGAGATGACATACTTTAATGTGGTTGATGGCAAGGGATATTCTTCTCTATATGAACCACGACCAAGCATTAAGGGTCAATACGAGGATTCTTTCGGAAAGATTCTTTTGGTCAATTTTCGTGGCTGCCCAACCACTTACTTAATGGTGGCGACAGGCTACTTTTCATGGACGAGGTGGGGGTGGGTTTTCTCTTGTTGCATCGGTCTTCGATGACAATGGCATGCTTTTGCTTGCTTCCATCCTATTGTCATCGTTCCGTCGTAAGTTCTTGATCCTTGGTCCAAAGATAGTTCGGTACAGGGATTCATTGGGAAAGATTCTTTTGGTCTATTTCATGACCGCCACTTCCTCGACGAAGGTGGAAACCTAGCCGTAGACACCATCATCAGCTTAGATTCCTTGGTAGAGGCTAAAAACGAAGGTGGCGATCAACAAGGAGGGTTTTCTGTAGTTGCATCGATGGTGATCTCATGCTTTTGCTTGTTTCCTATCCTATGGTGGCTATTCTTTCGTAAATTCTTGATCCTTGGTGCAGAGAAGTGTCGGTTCAAAGATTCTTTTGGTCACAGATTTTCATAGCAAGCTATGCTGCTGCCTAGCTTGCAATGAAGATGGCAATTTACGAGGAGGTTTTTTTCTCTCATTAGGCCGGTGATGCTCTGTCTTTCTTCCAGCGCTATCATTGCTGTTTGATCACAGATTCTTGATCTAATGGTCCAGAGGAGAAGAGTAAGTAGGTTGGTTCTTTGGGACATGGAGTGTTCCTTTCCCACATGATTGATTTATGCCCATTGGCGAGGAAACCTTCTGTCAATGGCATAATTGCGTTGATAAAGGAACCTGAGGTGTAGTAGATTTTTTGGTCATAGTGTGTTGCTATGATTGTGCTGTTTGTGCTTCTTATGGATGAAGAAGAGATAATTGGATTGGTTGCCGATAAGTGGCTGAGAAAGTTTATTCATTAGTGTTTGATAAATCCAGCTAATCTGTTTGTAATATTATGATCAGCTTAGTGAGTGTGGGAAGTTCTATATGGCAAGCCAAGGCAGGCACCGACTACAACCAGTAATTGAATATGATATTTATTCAGGTGAGCATTGTTTTGATTGAAGCTTATTGGACTTTTGTAGTTCTAATGCTTGAGTGAATATTCTTGTGCAATTTAGTTTTGTCTCCTTTCATTTTTTTTTATGGGATGTTATACTTGATTTGCATTTTCTTTCCATAATGCATTTTCATTACTAATTCTGTTACATCTGTCTAGTATACATATTAGTACGTCATCTTATATAAGACTTTTGGATGGCTTGACGAATATGCATTCATGAATCTAACATTTATATTTTCCCCTAAACCCTAAAATTATCAAATTCTGAATTACCCTATTTTTCCCTCTCAGTTTTCAATCTTTCTTGAACTTTTTGTATTTCCCTTTTCATTGTAAGTTTAATAAATTAAGCTAGCATTTATTTTGTTAAATTTTATTTTTCAATTAGTATTACTTTTTTCCCATTAATGAACAATAATGGGCCTATTGTGAGTAGTAATGGCGTACCTCTACACGGTAATGGGCTAGTCATTAATTATCGCCAACGTGGCCTGGTTATTATTCATATATTTTAGTAATATTTATATTTTGTACCAAATCTTGATTTTAATACGATAAACCCTTCATGTTAATGCGACAAATCCCTTCGTCTCCATTGCTCTCCATGGATCCCTCCACGCGCCGCCTCCCAACTCCCCACAACTACCTTCTTGAGCCTCATTTGCTCAATCCTTAGACATTCTCATTATCGTCTCCATTGTTATGCTTGATTTGCATTTTCTTTCCATAATGCATTTTCATTACTAATTCTGTTACATCTGTTTAGTATACATATTAGTACGTCATCTTATATAAGACTTTTGGATGGCTTGACGAATATGCATTCATGAATCTAACATTTATATTTTCCCCTAAACCCTAAAATAATCAAATTCTGAATTACCCTAGTCATTAACTATCGCCAACGTGGCCTGGTTATTATTCATATATTTTAGTAGTATTTATATTTTGTACCAAATCATGATTTTAATACGATAAAACCTTCATGTTAATGCGACAAATCCCATCGTCTCCATTGCTCTCCATGGCTTCCTCCACTCGCCGCCTCCCAACTCCCCACAACTACCTTCTTGAGCCTCATTTGCTCAATCCTTAGACATTCTCATCATCGTCTCATTTGTCCCTCTTCTGCCCTTCCTCAAGATAAAGGATGCTTGCCATCACCTTTGCATCTCCGAAAATCTATGGAAGAGTAGTTGTTGGATGAATCAACAAGGTCTAATTTCTCTTGAACAAGGAGATGGGATTTTCCTGTCTTTAAGGATTTAGCATTTCTCTATGTCATCAGTGTTGACATTGTCAATATGTGGAATTATTTAATTTTTTATTTAATATAAAATCTGAAGTTCACATTCATTGAGCCCTATAGGAGTTTCATAGAACCTTATCTCTAGATCTTGATTGATTTTGATGATTGTTTTGTTGTCTGCGGTCTCGGCAATTGATGTTGAAAAGCTCCATCAATTGTAATTTCTCACATGTTTCCATTTTGTTATAAAATTTTTGCGTAATTGCTTATTTCTCTTTCGCTCATGCTTTTTGGAGGAAAGGAAAGTTATATAGTGTAGTAGGGCCAGTAAGATAATCTCCTCTTTAGAATATGGTATAATTTCTTTTCCTCTTTTTTTTATTTCATTATGTTCTTGGTATCCATCCTTTTAGGTTTATGATGTCTGTGGTCACCTAGTATAATTCTTTTTATTAAAAGGTCAAAAAGGCTAGACAAATGTTATTTAATATAATTATGTTTAAGCCAGAAGATGACATAGTCTACACAAGATTGACTTCTTAATATAGACAACAATTACTGGGCTTTTCATTGATGCTCAATTTATATTTATGATTGGGATAACAATAATTTGATGAAATAATAATTGTTTCATCTATTAATTTTCCAGATTTTTTTGATTTAAATGTATAATAAGATCAAAGTTCAGAACAGTTTAGCTGGCTTGAAAGCAGCTGCAGATGGCCTAAAAATTTCCAAAAATATATATTGGTTTGATGTTACATAGTTGTTGGTTCGTGCCTTAATCAAAAGCTTGAAATAAAAGTTTACAAAGGTTTATAGCTATGAAATTTGGATTGAATTAAAAGATCCTCCTCTTTTGGTTCTAATGGAGAATCAAATGACAAGGATGAGCTCTGGTATTTTTTAGCATCAATATCATCGTGGAAGGAGGTGACATCTTGTTTTACAATATGCATCAAGCCAGCTCTGTTATCAACAATAGTCCTTGTCCTCTCCAAATTGGATTAATTCTTCTTGAATAATGTCTTTTAGCTTATCTATTTTGAGATATTTTTGCAAAAGTGTATAATTTGGTAATTTTATCAAGAGCTGGTCTTTATGTTCTTTTAGAACTTCACTCATGTTTAATTATGTACAAAATTTTCTGCTATTTTAACTTTGTATCCATAATTTATATTCTCCTTTCTGAATTTTGTCTATTATTTTTCTAAATTTGCTGTAGGCTACCTTTTGATACTTTGTGAGTCTACAACCATGTTTTTGTATGGTAATTAAACTGGTATAACACAAGTGCCTTCACATGAGAAATTTTAGAGTTTTTTGCACAGAAGCCCTATTTATGTGTGATTTTCAGCAAGAATTTATTGAACATGACATCTAGATCCTTCCTAGAATTATTTTTGTGCATGTTTTTTTGTAGGAAGTAGATCCTTTACTAGAAAACTACTTCATCGCATGAATATTCAATTTAAACCTGCATTTGTCTTAAAAACATGATCCTTTATAATCTCTTTTCAGGTTGGCCAGGTGGACATTCGTGTTGGTTACCGTTGGTTACCATTTATTTTTTGTTATGTCCTTAAACTTTAAACATTTGTCCACTAGGCATTATGATTTATGCTCCTTATTATATTCCTTATATGCATAATATTTAAGTCTAGAACATGCGATTTTTCCTTAACGTAGGCATTCCAAGTGCTCTTAAATCAATTTAAAAGTTCTTTGTTGATTACTGACATATGAAACTATACATACAACCAGTGATTTAAAAAGCGCTAGGCGCCAAAGTCCAAAAACGCCCGAGACGCTAGGCACCCGTCCGAGCGAAGTGAGACGCTAAAATATAAAAATATATAATATAATTAATAAATATATTTATTTAAATAAAACATATATTATTAAATTAAGAAAATCGGGTTCAAAATACCAATGTCACGTTAATAAAAAGTCTCAAAAATCAAAACAATAAAATTTTATATCAAATTATAGAGTTGCTTTGTACACTTACCATTTATTCTGAAAACTAACAATAATTTTAAATACATAAAAATTAATGGTATTAAAATTAAAATAATATATTATTGATCTAATAAATAAAAATATTGTTATCCGAATATTGTTAGCAGTATACTTTTAATATACTGTTAACAATATATATAGTGAGAAGAGTGTGAGAAGACCGAGGCTGTTGAGGCAATAGTACCGGTAGCAGGCAATAGCAGGAGCGGAAGCGGGAGCGACGAGCAACAGTTGCCATGACAAAAGCGGCAAGCAACGATTGTGGCAGCGACAAGCAATCAGTGAGCAATGATTGTGGTAGCGACGAGTAGCGACAATAGCAGCGAGCAACGATAGTGGCAACGGCAATACAGAGCTGCGACAACGGAGAAGAAATCTTGGTGGCAAAATCGCGAAGGCTAGGGATCGGGGAAGTCGGGGAAAACGCTAGAGGGAGCCTGATATCGGTGATTTAGTTGGCTCGAATGAACCAACTAAAGCACCGAAGATCAACCCGAATTGACCAGTGCCTCTTTGAAGCATGTCGCTTGGAAATAAAGTGAGGCGCTTGGGCCTCCCCTTGCCTCACCCGAGCGCCTATTGTAAACACTGATAGAGTCTGTGTTCTAAATGACCCAATTATCAATAACAAAATCCTGAAGCAAGGTCATAATTCAAAGTACAACATGCATTCTGGTACACTAAGATGTATAGAGATCTCCAAAGTCATTATTCGTGAGAAGGTTTGAAGAAGGTGATTGCAATGTATGTTTCAAAGTGTTCGACTTGTCAGCATATCAAAGCATAAACTTGCTACTACCAACGTAACTTGATAAGAGAAGAGAAGAGGGATTGAAGTAGAAGAAGTTTAATTTGTAAAATGATACAAACTTGTGGTAAATGTTGGTTTTGTGATCGTATAGATTTTTGCGCTTATGGATTTATGATGTGGTTATCGCTTAGTTGAGTTGGCTTTCGATTTTATGAATCATCGAGTGATTTGGTGCTTGATTATAACTACACAGGCTTATGAATTGTGGATTATGGGTTCAAATTATGACTTTATTGATTTTTGGTGTCCTCAAATGTAGATTGGATCCTGGAGCAGATTGTTGATGAAATTTTAATAATATGGATTTTAAGATAGGCTCACACCTCCTGAATGTTTATTATTTGGGGCACGTGACAGATGTTGTATCTGAACAAGATTTGTGGATCACTGAGATATTTCATACATTTGATGAGCTAAATTATATTGAGGTTTAGTAAATTATATACAGATCGATGAAAATTTTTCTTTGATGTCTTTTAGGAATCTTGGATGACGTGGACATCTTGTCCTCTTTGCTTCATCTTCTCGTGGGTGCCGTAATCACCTCCATTCCCTCGTCTTACCTCCTCGTATAGTTACATCGTAATCACAGACATGCACGCCTTAATAATCATAATTCCATCATTGATATTATGATTATTATAAAAAAATTATGATTTGAATATTATGAGAAATGGGCAAGACTCATTGATATTGATGTACTCTATCTATGTTTAATCAGTTCTCGTTCATCAAATTTGGAAAGGATGACATCAAGATTCACATTTAATATATTCGAGGAATGAAGTAGAAAAGGGATTGAGGTCGAATTTTCATATTTTGTTTGATGGCCTATTGAGATTTGGGATAGAGTATGTGTTTCAAATGACCCAGGTATCAAGAATCAAATCCTGAAGGAAGATCGTAATTCAAAGTACACCATGCATCCCGGTAGCACTAATATGTATAGAGATCTCCATAGTCTTTATTTATGAGAAGTCATGATGGAGATTACAATGTGCGTTTCAAAGTGTTTGACTTGTCAGCAAATCAAAGCAGAACTCTAAAGACCTAGAGGTTTGTTGCAACCTTTTGGTATTCCTGGATGGAAATGGAAATGTGTTTCTATGGATTTTGCTTCAGGACTAATTCATGTTTATGGCCTTTATCTATAAAAACACATTTTTAGTGTGAATTATGACTTAATGATTTTTAGTGTCCTCAAATTTAGTTTGGATTTTGTATTATATTGTTGATTAAATTTTAAAATTATGGATTTTAAGACAGGGTCACACCTCCTGAATGTGTGATAATTCGGGGGGCTTGATAGAGGAGGTATCAGAACATTATTTGAGGATCACTAAGACATTTGATGTATGATTATAACCACACGGTCTTATGAATTCTGGATTATGGGTGTGAATTATGACTTAATGATTTTTAGTGTCCTCAAATTTAGGTTGGATTTTGTATTATATTGTTGATTAAATTTTAATATTATGGATTTTAAGACAGGGACACACCTCCTGAATGTGATAATTCGGGGGGCTTGATAGAGGAGGTATCAGAACATTATTTGAGGATCAATAAGAGATTTGATACATTCGATATGCAAAATTATAATGAGATTTTGTAAATCAAATAGGGATCGATGAAATTTTTTTTTTATATCTTTTAGGAATCAGGGATGCCAAGTACATCTTGTCCTATCGAGGAATGAAGTCGGAAAGGTAGTGAAATCAAATTTTTAAATTTTATAGGACGGCTTATTGTGATTTGGGATAGAGTATGTGTTCGAAATGACCCAAATTATGATTTAAATTTTATGAGAAAAGGGCTTGACTCGATGATATTGATGGCCTCTATCCGTGTGCAATCTGATCTCATTCAACATATTAAAAAATGGCAACTATGAGATCCACATTTAATCTACTTGAGGAATGAAGTAGAAAAGCGATTTAAGCCGAGTTTTCAAATTTTAGAGGATGGCCTTTTGAGTCTTGGGATGGAGTCTGTGTTCTAAATGACCCAATTATCAATAACCAAATCCTGAAGCAAGGTCATAATTCAAAGTACAACATGCATTCTGGTACACTAAGATGTATAGAGATCTCCAAAGTCATTATTCGTGAGAAGGTTTGAAGAAGGTGATTGCAATGTATGTTTCAAAGTGTTCGACTTGTCAGCATATCAAAGCATAAACTTGCTACTACCAACGTAACTTGATAAGAGAAGAGAAGAGGGATTGAAGTAGAAGAAGTTTAATTTGTAAAATGATACGAACTTGTGGTAAATGTTGGTTTTGTGATCGTATAGATTTTCGCGCTTATGGATTTATGATGTGGTTATCGCTTAGTTGAGTTGGCTTTCGATTTTATGAATCATCGAGTGATTTGGTGCTTGATTATAACTACACAGGCTTATGAATTGTGGATTATGGGTTCGAATTATGACTTTATTGACTTTTGGTGTCCTCAAATGTAGATTGGATCCTGGAGCAGATTGTTGATGAAATTTTAATAATATGGATTTTAAGATAGGCTCACACCTCCTGAATGTTGATTATTTGGGGCATGTGACAGATATTGTATCTGAACAAGATTTGTGGATCACTGAGATATTTCATACATTTGATGTGCTAAATTATATTGAGGTTTAGTAAATTATATACAGATCGATGAAAATTTTTCTTTGATGTCTTTTAGGAATCTTGGATGACGTGGACATCTTGTCCTCTTTGCTTCAAAGTTTGAAGAAGGTGATTGCAATGTTTGTTTCAAAGTTTTTGACTTGTCAACATATCAAAGCAGAAACTTGCTACTACCAATGTAACTTGATAAGAGAAGAGAAGAGGGATTGAATATAAGAAGTTTAATTTGTAAAATGATACGAACTTGTGGTAAAAGTTGGTTTTGTGATTGTATAGATTTTCACGCTTATGGATTTATAATGTGGTTATCGCTTAGTTGAGTTGGCTTACAATTTTATAAATCATCGAGTGATTTGGTGTTTGATTATAACTACACAGGCTTATGAATTGTGGATTATGGATTTGAATCATCGAGTGATTTTATGTTCCTCAGTATGAACTCCATTATGATAATTTTGGTGTGCTATCTCTACAATCTACACATTGCTAATTTCCTGAATCCTTTTCATGTACTCTTTCCATTGACTACATTTTCATTAGAGTGGTGGCTGTAAACAGAAGGTTTTGACACAATGTACCATAAACATGTCATGTTATTACCATATACTACTACTCTAGGTATGGAGGCAATTGTTGAGGATACAAATCTTGCAACTCCTTGTTCTGGATCATATATTTTGTCATCCGAATTGAATGCTACCCAACAACCTCTTCTTATAGCAAAAAAATTCGCAGCCTTAAAATCCACTAATGATGGACTTCAAGTCTCATTATCGGATGGTGATTTGCAAGCTTTTCCAGATAATCACAAGAAGTGGTATTGTACAATTATTTTCCTTGAAGTGCAATTCGTAGTTTCAGGTTTACATTGTAGCTTATCTTTTGTGTGACCGGATTCATTTTAGGAGATGGCAATGCATTATGGCCTTGAATCACTTGATGAATTTTCTTTTCAGCACAATTGCACCACTGGTAACTAGAGATGCAATTGATAGTTTTTCAACATATTCAATGTTTATTAGAATTAGATATAAATCCAACCCATGCATGTTGGATAATTTCATATTTTTTCTTGGACATAGTCCTATTTTCCATACAATTGTAGTCTCTTTTTTTACCAACATGTTCTATTATTTTCTCTTTTGTCTTTTAACGAATGCTTTGCGATGAATTTTTATGAACTTATTTTTATTTCTAGATGTCAGACAAGTAGGCAAGTTCCAACCTAGAAACAAGTCACAACCAAAAAAGGGAGCTGCTAAATCTGTTTCTTTTATGCTTCCTGATGCTTCCGTTACTGGTCCTCCTCCCATGGGATCCTTTTCTGAGATAACGAACCCTTCTTCTGTACAAGCGAAGATCGATATACATGTGGACAATCCTTTGCATTCATCAATCATAACCTTTGCATTCTGGTCCATATTGAATTTTCTCTTTTTTTCTCTACATTTCTGTTGAATCAGAGAGTTCAATCTGCTGGTTAATTTCATCTGATGCCCAGACTTTGATTAGGAGACATCACAAGCACTGGTTCTGCTGTTTGTAATAGTGCCATTGACACTGTCTCTTTTGATAAGGATCCTTCAACTGCAAAGACAGGACTTCTTAGAGGATCATGCTTCTGTTAAATCAGTGGAAACTGATATTGACTCATTTGTTCCCTGATGACTTGGCCTTAATGCAAACAGATTTTACTGAGACTTCTAACCTTAAGTTGTTGCCAGTGACATTTAAACTTACTGACCAAGTAATTCTTAGTATCTCTTATCCTAGATGGATTATGTAAGGTAATTTTTATTTGATCACATCTTATGAGGTATATCACCTTTTATTTTTCCAGAATAGAGAAGAAATTGGACTTCCAAAGGGTTTGGAGGATATTCATACCGAGTCCCAATCCCAAAATGTTCAAAAACTTAAGCAGCAGATCGATGAAGGAAGGCCTACTTCAGAAAATGATAAAGATGATGATGCTCATAAACCATGTAGGGAACTGAGAAAGAGGATAGCCAAGTGCGGTACTGACCAAATTGAAGTTGGAAGCAATGATGAACGTGGTATTGACAACTTTAATGTCTCTCAGATAGATGGCAACCGAAGTGATGAAGATATGCCTAAGCCAAAGAGGACCAAGAGAAAGTCAAAGAGGCAGACAAATGACATTGAAAAACCCACTCGGAAGCATAAGAAAGCCTTTGTAAAACCTGATTCTGTTGTAGAGAATTCACCTAAAAAGAAGTTTCCTCATGCCACAAGGCGAAGGAGAAGGCAAGGTAAATGAGCTTCCAGTGATACCTAATGTTATCATAAACTCATGCTGCAGCTGTTGGAAGAAACTGAATGAACTTCAGTTGATAATTCATTATCTTTTAAATGTTTAGTGAACAAAGTTTTACTGCAAACACCTGAAGATGAGATTGACCTAAGACAGATTAGCATAAGAGACCTAATAATGCTTGCAGAGGCTAAGGAGCGGATAGCAGTATGTCTTTTTTGGCTTCTTGAATGTTTTCACTTATGATTGGTATTGTTGTATTTTGAGGTTATTTTGAATGTTATTCTGCAGAGAAAAGAAACGGCGGCAATGAGTAAATTATTCTCTGGTCAGAGGTATGAAAAATATCTCACAGGGTTGCAACATAGAATGTTTCATTTTCTGGGTTTTAGATTATTTATATATCGGGATCTCATGTCGCAGATCTTGGACATTTAGCGGATATAAGCATACTCTCTTGTTCTCTTTTAAATCAGTAACTATGTATTTTGAAACCCTTCCTGGCCAGTGAATCTTTTTCTGGCTGTATTGTAGACAGTTTTTAATTGTCATGGAATAAATGAAAGCTAATATATATGTCAATTTGACAATTATAAAAATGGACAGTGAAGTGGATCTATCCCTGGTTTAGGGTTTACTACATTATACTTAGTGATATTTCGTGTCTTTCTTGAAATGGCTCTTTGGATTCTTGATATTGGACGCTTGCACTGATGGTTTAATTGGAGTTTTCTTCTCTTTTCTCACCCCATTGTCCTCCTCCCCCACCTCCACTCCTCAATCTGGTCCTCGCCGAGTTGTCTGTTCTTCTTTTCTTCGTCAAGGGGCAAATATTTGATTTCCATCATGCTTTTTTGGTTTATTGCATTGGAATCCATGATCATTTTTGTTCTTCTTGAGATTGCTCCCTGCAATCGTGAGATCGTATATTTTTTGATGTTTTATTTTTGCCTGACCCATTGCTATCTTACTGGGCCTTCCCTTCTCCAACCACCAGCCACCGATCCCTTCATATCTGTCTTGTTCATCCCAGATTTTTTGGGTCTTCTCGAGGGTGCTTTCTGAATTCTTAAAACTAGGAATTTGCTTTGATGTTTAGATCATATATTTGTAGTTATTATATATTTCTCTTTTAATTGTGTACTGCTTGGAGGAGATATTGGAGCTGTTTTGACATGTGTTGTGTTGTTTTTAGACATTGATCTCTCCAAACCTTTGGATTTCTTTGATTGGGGTTTGTGATTTTGTGTCTTTCTTGGGATTGCTCTCTGAATTCTTCATGCTTTATATTTTATTCTATTGTGCTTGTGATCTTGTCTTTCTTGTATACAAGTTTGTGATGATGGTAATTTATCCTTTATGTTTAATCTATTAGGATTTGTGATTATTTTTCCTTGGATCCTCTCTTAATTCTTGACACCAGAACTCATTGCTGATGTTTTTCGTCAAAAAAATCTTGTATTTTTTCTTTGTTTATCATGAAATGTTTTTAGTAGAAATTGGTGCAGAGAGCATTAAAAAACACTGGTGTTCAAGATTCTTTGAAGGATCCAAAAATCTTGTATGTGATGTTATGCTTTGTCTTCTTTCCTTTTCCTTTTTTCAAAGTATCCAATAGCAATTGATATGGGTAATTTTTGGATAAGTTAAATTTGTATCTGTTAATCAATCATTTTAATCGATCAACTGACTTAATGGGTCTGTTATATAATTTTTATTGTCATTTTACTAGCTTCTGATGTTATATACATGGGTATTATTTAAAATATTTGACAGTGAAGGAGCTACTCTTCTATGTGCTATGACAAAAAAAAACGATGAATTAAAATTCATTGTTATAATCTACTTTTTTAATTTAACAATTGCAGATGGAATGGTCAAAACCAAAATGGCAGGATGTGCCTCCAAACCAATGCTTCAGCTATGCAGGTGTGTATCACTGATGGAAAACTGGTTCTTTGCTGGAGGTGGTAATAATAAGATTGATATGTGTGAAGCATTTGTTTCATTAGTTATATCTTCTATTTTCCTTTGGCTTTTATTAAATGAACAATAATAAAAGCATTGTTCTTACTTAGTTGAACTATATTTATGGATTAGTCACTTGCCCGATGGCATTTCTAGCATCTAGTGGCGAGGTAACATCTTTCGGGTTCTATTTGGGCAAGAGTAGCTTCACTTTATTTATCTTATGATTAAATTTTATTTTTTTGTTAAATCCTAAACCTTAAATGATTCAAATTATATATGAGGATGACATGTAAAGAGCATCAATGAGTCCAAATTTTATAACTTCTATGTTTCTTAAATAGTTACCTTTAAATAAGTTACTAAGTTTTTTGTTCATTAATATTTTTCATTTATTTATGTGCATGGCACCTCAGCCAATATGATCATTATTTTGGGTCGGCAAGTCATGATTGTACTGTCAAATCATAATTGTTTGGGGTTGGTGCCCTTTGTATACCCATGATAACAGGGCATTGAAACTTTAAATACCCATAAAGAGATCCATCGGGTCCAAAAGGGGGAGAGGAAAAAAGATGAAATTGACATGAAGATAGTAATTGAAGGATAAGGATGTTTGACATAACCTTTGTATCTTGGGGAATTCACAGCAGAGAAGGATAAGGCTTCACTCTCTTGAACAAGGAAGGATATAGTATTTTCCCTTCCTTTTTTCCTCTCAATCTATACAGTCCCTTAAGGTTTCTTCAAGTGGCACTCTAACCCTAGATCTTGAAGGATGTACCTTCTTTCTAATGTCATCGTTTTTGACATTGCCAATATGTGAAACTATGGACATTCTCTATTTAATGCACCATCTAAAGTTCATGTTCATTGATACCTTTAGGAGTTTCCTAGAACCCTATCGCTTGATCTTGTTTGATTTTGCTGATTGTTTTGTTGTATGTGATCTTTGAAATTGATGTAAAAATGTTGATAGAGTGGTTTATTTCTTATATACTCTGATTCCAGGTGGAATAGTAGTTATTGGGTATGCCAATCATCTTCTTGACACCCTTGATTTTTAATTTCTCACATACTTGCATTTTGTTATGAATTATTTGCTTGATTGGTTGTTTCTCTTTCACCCGTGTTCTAGCTGAAAGGAAAGTTTTATTCCTTTAGTAGGGCTAGTAGATAATCTCCTCTTTTAGAATATTGTATAGTTTCTTTCTCTTTTGTTTGAGTTTTTGTCATATTCTTGGTATCTTACAGAATATGTCTCAGTTGTTTTTAAAGTCGTTTATGGATGGTCATATCTTCACAAAATCAGTAGTTCAATACCATGCTAATGTAACATATCAGTGATTTCTGATATATGCTTTATGTAAGCACTAATCATTCATCATTTCTCTATTATTGTTTACACGATGACTATAGTTTTTTTTTTTCATGATTTCTTGATTATCTTTTGAGCTATACCTATCCTTTTAGGTTTATAATGTTTTTGGTCACCTAATATATGTAGTTTACACAAGATGGACTTTCTTATATGGACAAGATTACTAGGAATCTTGGCTTTTCGCTGTGGCACAATTTACATTTAAGATTGGGATAACAATAAATTGATCCAACACTAATTATTTTATCTATGACATTCTAATGAAATTTTTGATTAAAATATATAATCAAATCAAAGTTTAGATCAGTTTCACTAGCTCTAAGGCTATTGCAAATGACCTAAAAATCCCCTAAAAATATAGATCAAGCTGACATTAGGTAGTTGTTCGTTCATGGTTTGTTCAAACTTAGAATAATTATGATGTATAAGTCATGTCACCTAAAAGTTTAGTCATATAAGTTGGAAATATGGTTGATCTTTTGTTGGCAAACTAACCAAGTTTTATAGTTATGAAATATGAATTGAATTAACTGGTATAACCAAAAAAATAGAGAATAAGATCCTTCTCTTTTGGTTTAATTTATTATAGGTAAATATCAATATAAATATATGGAAAAGCTGACCATCTACGAATGCTTCTCTATATTAACCTCATGGAGGACCATGTAAAGCGGTTCGACTCCTTTTATAATTTCATTCATGGCCTCCCAAAATTCAGAAGAAAGAATTATCTTTTTCATCTTTTTTTCATTACTCGATTTTGAATACCTTGAAATTAACCATTCATGTGATGTGACTATTGCTTTGAGACCGTGTCTCTTTTGTTCAATTGATTTTAAGACGATCAAATTTATAGCAGGTTGAGTGATGTCAGTCGAGGAATCTCATTATTTATAACTTTTGCATCAAGTGGACCTTATGATGGTTGTATATAAATTTTATTAAGGTTGTGACATCCAACCATTATAGTCATCCACTCGGTCCATAGACACCAGTGACATGGACAGTAATGCCTCGACCAATAATAGTTGTAATGTCGAGGAGTAGATTGTTTCGTCTACTTAGTTTTAAGGTGGTGCATGGACAAAGTAATATTTTACACATATTACCCTCAAAGCTTGGGGAGGTATTAGTTAGGTTTATACATGGAAGGGAAGGGTAAGGGGAATGTAATGTAGACATAGAGCGGAGCTCATTGTATTCCTAGTAGTGATTTAAAAAGTGCTAGGCGCCAAAAGGTGCTAAGGTCTTAAGGCGCTAGGTGCTCACTCAAGCGAAGCAAGGTACTCTAAATTATGAAAATATAAAAAATATATAATATAATTAATAAATATAATTATTTAAATAAAAATATGATATTAAATTAAAAAGATTTGAAGTACCAAGTCATATTACCCATCTCCTAATAGTAAAAATGTCAAAGACTCAAAATTCAGAACAATAAAGTTTTACATCAAAGTCATTCAATATCATAATCAATATCATTGTCATTTTCAAACAATTTATTCTCTTCCTCTCGTTCTTCTTTTTTATCAAAATATGTTTCATTTTTTTCAATAATAACAGGATCTAAGCTTGATGCTATTGCACAAAAAAAATCGCCTTTAGTAGTCTTTTCACAAAATATGTTTCATTTTTTTCAATAATAACAGGATCCTTTTTTGAATTCATTGAAGAATCTATTGAATTGCTTTGTACACTTGTCATTTGTCCTGAAACCTTAATAATAATTTTAAATAAATAAATATTAGTAATGTTAAAATCTAAATAATATATTATTAATCTAATAAATAAATATTATTATATACAGTAATTAATAATCTACTGTTAATGGGATATTTATTATTAACAGTAGTAGGGAAGGGAAGAGACCAACAATGAGAAGTTGTGGTGAGAAGTTAGTGGTAAAAAGTTAAGTCACAAACGATAGGAGGCAATAAATAGCAGCCGAAGCTATAGAGTCGCAGATAGCAATAGTGGCGGTAGAGTTGTGTTACAAACAACAGCAGGTAGTGGACAGTAATAGTGGCAGCGGATAGCAACAGAAGCTGTGGAGACTCGATTGGTGACAGAGGAAGACTCGAAGGCAGCAGGAGAAACTATCGATGGCGGAGGCAAAAGGACAAATTGTCTATGGCGAACGCAAAGGGAGAAATCTTTGACGGCGAAAATGGAGAGAGAAGCTTGCATAGGGTTGGGAGTCGGGGTCGCATGCTAATATAACTGTGCGTTAGTTGGTTCGAACTAGACTTTTTAAGTCTAGTTCGGTCGTCGTATATCAATCGGGCACTTGCCCGATGCTTGGCCCTTAAACGAGACGCTTAAGTCTCGTCTCGCCTTGCTCGAGCACTTAGGCGAGCATCCGAATGTCTTTTTAAATCATTGATTCTCGGCCATCATATTATGAAGGATCTTATGGGCAATAATACTATGGTAATACTTAATCATTCTTTTTCAAGGCTAATTCGTCTTATGATACGGAGCAGCAGATAAGTGATGAAAGTAACAGTTTCGACATTCTTTAACCTTCACAAATATGTCATAATTATACTTACTTCAGGAGTTGCCTTAGACACATATAATTCACAACGATTAAGCTACAACCATCATCACACTGATACACCAGTAACATATGATATATTAATATATCATGTCAGAGAAGCAATTTCAAAATTGGATCAGACAACCATCATCACATTGATGCACTAATAGCATAGGGTGAATTAGCATACCTTGTCATGAGAGAAATTTCAAAAGTGAGTCTGATAAACATATCATATTGAGATATAAATATATACACAAAATGTCAACTTTAAAGAAATTATAGTTGCCTTTCTAGCTTTCAAGGTTGCTATTAAGGCACCCATGAATATATACACATAAAGCTAGCTTATGAGAAGTCATTCACCGCTCCTTTCTTACCTCCGAGATTATAGTTACTGCACCCATGACTTATAAAAAAACCTTTCTCCCCACCTTTCTTGCTTCTGAGCTCATAATCAAAGCACCCATGAGTATATATACACATGGAGTTGGCTTCTAAGAAACTATTTGCCCCACCATTCTTACCTTTTGGACAATAATTAGGGCTCCAATTAGTACATATATACAAAGTTGGCTTATGTGAAATCATTTTCCCCACCTTTCTTACTTTTGAGATTAAAATTATGGCCCCTAAGAGTATATATATGCACATTCAACACATTAACAACTTTTGAACTGTGCCACTGATATCCCACAAGAAAGCAATTGTCACAGCAATCCTTGTAGTGAAGGGCAATGGCTAACAAGAAATAAAGGAACTATGAGCAAGTGGTTTCAGCAAAATTTTACCTCAAGAATATTGTTATATTGCTTCAACCTCTATATCATCTCTACAAAATCAACACCATAAAAATGTCCTACATGACCCTAGAAAAGGCATATCATATCCACATTTATTAGTGTAAGTAAAAGCTTTTTGTGAAATTTAGTAGTGTAAAAAGGGCTTTGAATAAGCAAATATGAGATGTTTCCTTTAAGGATAAAGAATTTTTTATTATATGAAAAGTAGTCAACAAGAGACATTTATTATAAGGATGATGAACATTTTATTATATGAAAAGTACACTTTCTCATCATCACTAAATAGATTGATTTGCTTCTTGATGAAGCTTTTTTTATAATTAAGATAGTTGACATGATGTAATGAAATATCACAACCTACTAAATCGTAGTGATGTAATACAAAATCGATAAAGAAATTTACAAAGGTCAAAACCCTTGGGATTTATGTCAGACGATCCGCATCAAGTTTATGGAGTGACAAGAGAAACACACAAACACTCGTTACCTCATGCAAGAGGTTTGGGCTTTAGAAAAGGGTTTCCTCACTCCATATGTTGTATACCTTTGTTTATCTTTAAATGCCTTATATCTGCCATGAATGGCACCACCATCATCTCGATGGAGACACAAGGATGAGCTTCTGCTCATTGATTGTTATCCTCCTTTTCCCCCTCAGCCCTCGCTATCACCTTGTAAAAGTTCATTGTGGACCATATCTACGTCTTCGTCGGCGCAATTCAAATGAAGCAACCAAACTAGACTTTTAAGTCTTACTCGCAAAAGCCACCCTCACACCCCTATGTGACCCTGAGCCACAACCTTAGTGTAGCTTTTGCCTTAGTCTTCAATGCTTTATGTAGCTGCCTCCGTTGCAAATATAGCGGATCGAGGCTTCCTTTATCATTGACGAATAGGTCGGATGGCTTAGCCTTCGTCCGCTACTTCCTTCCATTGTTGTTACTTCCGTGTGCAACTCCTTCCACCTTCGAGGGAGAGGATCGTAGCTTCCTCCGCCATCAACGGACACCTTTGAAGCTTCCTCCACCCATGACGTCGTTATCCGCAACTTTTATCGTTGCCACTATTGTCGTCTGCAACTTCCTCTGTAGCCACTACTATCATTTGAAAGTTCCACTTTGGGTGACTTTTTCTCCCTCTTTTAATAGTTCTCTTCTACCCCCTCTAACTACTAGTAATAGTAATTTAATATTTTCTTTTTATGACGTGAGAATAATGACATGACCAATACCTTACTACCATGAGGTCTGCACCATGGATGATCGGCAATCAATGGTGACTGGCGGTTGAAAGTTCCACTTTGGGTGACTTTTTCTCCCTCTTTTAATAGTTCTCTTCTACCCCCTCTAACTACTAGTAATAGTAATTTAATATTTTCTTTTTATGACGTGAGAATAATGACATGACCAATACCTTACTACCATGAGGTCTGCACCATGGATGATCGGCAATCAATGGTGACTGGCGGTTGGTGTTCGATGACCAACGACCTGCAGCCCCAATTTCTTCTGAATTATTTTTTTGTACTGAGTTATATTTGTGATCAATTGGTTCAAATTCCATAACGAAATATTATTAGAATTTTGGACAGATCACAAATTTTGAATTACCAAAAATCATCAATTGGGAACTACGTGTTCGTGGACCGTCTTCAAATGGTTCAAAGACTTGTTAAATCTTCATCTCTTTCGTGCCTTGAAATGGTTCATGGAGAATGTTTAATGGCTTCTATCTCTCTTTATTGCAGGCTATATCTTATTAAGTTCTGGATTTAATTGTGGATAATCAAGAATCAACATACGTGAAATGCTTAAGTCACAAAGATGGAGGGAGATATGAAAAAATTATACTAGAAATATATAAATTATTATAGAAATAATCTCTTTGTATTTAGAGGAAAGATTACGTACATTGATCCTCATATCTCGCATCGATGCTCTCCCAAGAGCTCAGGTTTTTTAACGCGCTCTGGTCATGTTATTATCACTAATATTGTGTACTCTTTGTTCGCTTGGATGCTATCGTTCAACTGTCAGGCTTTTTGATAGGAAATTAGATGTTTTCTTATGATCATCGAGGTTGTTGAAATACAATAACTATCTTTGAGGAGTCTATAAACTCATACAATTCATTATATAAAATATCAAAATTTATAATAAGATTGATAATCAAGGTTTGTGGAGATTTGAACTAATTAATGTGTGGGTACAATGTTTGTAATACACTGTTTCAAAAACTCTATCTAATTACATATCATGGTTGAGGTTTTGGTACAGTAGCAGAAATATATATTAAAAATAATGTATTTGGATAATATTTTATCCTTTATTGCTATTATTTTTATAATAAATAAACACAAATATTATAAAGTTTCTCAGCTATTTAACCTAAATTTATTATTATGACATTATCTTTTAGTATAAAATATATCAAAATAATCCTAATTTTCATTCAAAATTATTCAAAACGAGTTCGATAAAATAAAATACGATAAGTTTATTTGAAAAATGCTATAAGATCATTGTCGATATTTGAAAATGGTAAGGATTATAAAAAAAGTATGAAAATGTGAGGTACATGTTAAAATGATTTTTCCTAAGAACTTGTGCGTTTTAGGTGAGGCATCATTTTTTTTTTAGTAATACAAATCAGCAAATTCCCATGCCTTCCACGAGAAGCATGTGAAACCCAACGACCTCCTACTAAGAATGGAAAGCTTGTGCTACGCATTGACCACTGATAAAGGAGGATCGTACACTGCCTAGATATAGTAAACCCAACCAATTTTTCTCTGAGAGTAAAAAGTATGGTCATGTATCTCGCATTTGAGTTCATTAAAACGTCTTAAATCTTCTTTCGCTATAATTGTCGTTTCAAATTTAGAATTATGAGGAACTTTTTTAAGCTATCACTAACATTAAGTAGAAGACTAACTCAAGAACGGAGTGGTCTGTTTGTCTATTAATATGTTGAGGGCCCAAAATTGACCTCAATCAAAATTGACAGACTTTTTTGTCCAACCCTTATAATTCTAACTACCACATCTTAAATATAGTTGGTAGAATGATTTCCTGAAAGTTAGCCCTCACTAGTACTAAACAGAGAGTGATGTGTGATAAATTATATGGATATAATCATAAGAAAGTTAAAATCCTAAGATGGTAACGAGTTTAAGACCAGAATCCAATTGTAATTCGAGTTGAGTATGATCCTATTCACCAACTTTATTTCCTTAAACTAATTGTCGATTCTAATAGTAATTTGTTTCGCTAGGTAGATTATATTGCACGTGACCAAATACCTAGTTTTCGTGCATGGTAATAGCATTCGGACGTTCAAGTTGAGTCTGCGGGAGTCCCAAAATGGATCGTCCACAGAAAACCGTTGGGTTAAGCGGCGTCCGAGCGTAGGCCTCGGTGTAAAAGTTAACCTAAATGGGAAAAGGCAAAATATAGCAAGAGTGTGTTCGTCAGATTTGCATTTTGATTACGAATAAATAGCTTCTTGCCTTTCTTTCTCCTATTCAGACTTCAGGGTGCCCTCCCGTCTCGGGGTTGGTCTTCCCCACAATAACATCGCAGCGCGGCCGAGCCAGCGACGCATACGTACAATGGCTTCGCAATGCCTGAGACCCCAACCACAGATGGGCGACAGAGGAGTTCGGAGGGCGGAGAGGAAGAGAACACCGACGGGGCAAGGAGAAGCCGGATCGTGCTGCCGGAAACGGCCGCGGGTTGCAGCGACGGAGTTGCCGGCAAAGGAGGAGAGGGTCGATTACTTCAAAAGGCTGCCGGATGACATCATTGTGTCCGTGCTTTCCAAGCTCAGCTCCTCCGCTGATAGTCCTTCGGATCTTTTCAGCTCCATGTTGACGTACGAACACTAATGTCGCCCTGTTTTATAAAATAGAGAGTTTTTTTTATTGTGGTTTTAAGCTTTAATCCTCTGAAGATTGGATCTTTCCTGGGTACTGTGAGTAAAAATATATTCTTTTCGGGTATCTGCAACAGGTGTAAGCGGTTTCATGTTCTGGGGCAACATCCGCTGGTTTTGTCTATGGCCAGCTCCAGATGCCTCGCTGTTAGTGCGAAGACGTGGTCCGATTCGTCTCATGGATACCTCAAGCGTTGTGTAGACTGCGGAAATCTTGATGCCTGCTACATGTTGGGAATGGTAGGGCTCGTGCGCTTGCTTGTTCGACTGAAGAAATCTTCGAGTTTGCTTAAGAAATTGATTTTTTATGGGATCAGATACGATTTTACGCTCTGGAGAAAAGAGGGAGCGGCGCGTCGTTGATGGCTAGGGCGGCCATCGGATCGAACCCGGCAGCGCTGTACTCGTTGGCGGTAATCCAATTCAATGGCAGCGGAGGGTCGAAGAATGACAAGGATCCCCGGGCTGGCGTTGCCCTGTGCGCCCGTGCGGCTTTTCACGGCCACGTTGACGCCCTGCGAGAGCTCGGGCATTGCCTCCAGGACGGCTATGGCGTCCGTAAGAACGTCTCCGAGGGCCGCCGCTTATTAGTCCAGGCCAACGCCCGGGAACTCGCGGCCGCCATCTCGTTCTTGCCTGCATGGCAGAAGCAGCGTCGCCCGCCCACAGCAGCGGGGGTCACGGTGGCGGGTGAAACGCTACCAGGGTGCTGCCCCCTCCTCAGCGACTACGGTTGGAATTTGCCGGCGCCGGAGCCGCATCCAGCCAACCAGTTCCTGAAGGAATGGTTCGAGGCGAGGGCAGGGTCGGCGGCGGAGGGTCTGAGGCTCTGCTCCCACCGCGGCTGCGGGCGGCCTGAGACACGCAGGCACGAGTTTCGGCGTTGTTCGGTGTGCGGCTTAGTCAATTACTGCTCGAGGGCATGTCAAGCTCTGGATTGGAAGCTGTCGCACAAGGCGGAGTGCTTCCCGATGAATCCACAGGCTTTCGATGGCGGCGTCGGCGCGGCCGCCGGAGACGATGACGCCGTCGTGATTGAGGAGGCGTAGGCGCCGACTGACAGAGGGCAGAGATTTTACCACTTTTAACTCTTCTCTGTTAAGGCTGGTTTTTCCATTTTATTCCGCCTGCAATATTATAAAAGGCTGAGTGTTTTTTTGGTTGATTTGAAATCCTTCTTTCCTCGAGTCGTTCGACTTCGAAGCTGAATTACCAGACTTGCACTTTATCTTGTATATTATGTTTTTCAAAAAAAAAAAAGCATGACACGGCTTCGATTTCAAGTCATTGCTGTGTTGGGCTCATCTCCGTGAACAACAAATCAACTCTGACTCCTCGACATCATGATCCATATCACCATGATCTACGCTGCCGCAAAGAATGATGCTCTTTAATGAAATCTTCGAGTCACTAATTGGAGGTCCCATGTCAGTGTAAAATTGATCAACCAAGCTTGTTCCTTTGTTTTTGCTTTTCATCGGAAGAATGAGAATGCAGTTTAAAAGACATAAAACTCCCCACGTA
This sequence comes from Musa acuminata AAA Group, assembly GCF_036884655.1. Classification (NCBI taxonomy): domain Eukaryota; kingdom Viridiplantae; phylum Streptophyta; class Magnoliopsida; order Zingiberales; family Musaceae; genus Musa; species Musa acuminata. Next base: position 33,742,402 of record NC_088337.1, on the reverse strand, counting down.
TGCTGTCGTATCCTCGACGGAGTCAGCACTAGCAAGAGTCAGCATGTGGAGTTGGGGATGATACGGGAGTCAACTCCACCAAGTGGAGTTATCTGAGAGAGAGAGATTGGTTGACAGAGCAATGTGGACACCGGCTTAGTGAATTGATTCATGGTTCATTTGACTCTTCTGAGAGAGAGAGAAAGAGAGAGATTGGTCGAGAAGCGGCAGGATGATAGGGGTGTCAACTCCACCAAGTGGAGTTATCTAAGAGAGAGAGTGACATTGGTGGACAAAGCAATGTGGACACCGGCTCAGTGAATCGAGGCTTGGTTTAGGGTTCATTTAACTCCACCTCAAAAGAGGCAAGAAGCGGCAGGATGGGTGACAACGTGCACCTTCCTCCTCCTCCTCCTCCTAAGAGTTCCTCGATTTCCCCTCAACCCGAGCCCCCGAACAAAGTCTCACTATATTCTCATGGTCACTCACGTTCCTCGACTCTGCCCACTCGAGGCTCTTCTATGTCGGTTTTGCCTTTTTTGACGACTTAGACTAATCTCTTCAAGGATTCACGGGATAGGCGCTCATTCTCCTCCCCCGGAAGGACAACCTCCAACCATTGAAAGAGAGGATCGAAATTGCACCAATTTGGATGCAACTTCCTTCCCTTCCACTTGAACTCCTTTTAAACTCCAAAATTCTCAACAAAATTGATCCTAGGAGCGGAAGAGTCATCAAAATAGACGAGATTACTCTCGCCGAGATAATTTTTGCCCAAATCTGTGTTCTAATTGACTTTAGTAAACTTTTGTTGCATGACTACTGGATCAAACAGGGGACCTCCATATTCTTCCAAACCATAACGTATAAAAATATTTTGAATATATACTATCGTTGTGGAGTGGGGGAGCACTCGTCAGATTTTTGTCCCTCGATCACCTCAAGCTCTGACACTTGTGAGATGATCGATGCACAAGGGGAACCTACAAATAGCTTAAGAGAACAGTTGTAAAATCAACCTTCGAACCTAAGGTTCGGATCGAACAAAAGCCAAGGGACATAAGAGTCACTTAATGGGTTAGGCCCCTCGTCAAGCTAGGTAACTAAGACCAACTCTCAACCCCTCTAACTCGGGCTCGTCCCGTAAGGTTGGTGCAGTGAATCCTGACCTAAATTCTGATAGCAAGATCTCGAACCCTATCTTGACTCCTCCTGCTGAGATGGTGTCTCCTAGCTCGAACTCAATAGTGTTTGGAAATTCACCTACAAACACTATTGATCACTAAGAGGGGTAGATATGGAGAGGAGACGATCGAGAGGAGTGGATCTGAATCAAGAGAAAATAAGGTAGATATTGTCACGTCCAAATCTGAGATAAATCAGATTTGTAGAAAGTCAAACCCAAGATGAATAATAGTACTTTCACATAGCTATATAACTTTTTATTATATTTTCTAAAAAATTATTACATCTCTTACGATCATGATTAGTTGTCAATTATATCTTTAACTATTCGATATTTCTATCGAATCAAGCCCATTTTCTAGTTTTAGTTATCAAACTATATATAACTAATATTTAATATTCATTAGTTCATTCAAAAATTATTTTAAAGAAATTTTAAATAATATTATATTATATTTCTACAATAATTATATGATTTTTATTTTATTTTTAAATTTCTTCAATATTATTATTTTAATTTTTATGTATTAATACTTTATATAAATTTTTTTATTTTTATTAATATATATTGATATTACGTTATTATCTTTTTTTTATTTATTTTAAACTTATCTAGTGTTGGCTTAAAACAGAACTACTTTGCTGAAAAAAATTAAAATAGAGATAAAAACTAATATATACAGATACATATACATATACATACATATATAAATACATATACATATATATATATATATACATATATATATATACATATATATATGGGTGATTGTATGAGAAAATATTCTTTTTTTGAGTTTTTTCCAGAGTATTCCCTTTTCAAAAGTTTTAAACCATCGCCCTTATTTTAAAAATCTTAAAAAAAACCCCCGAAAGCTGTTCATAGTATTTTTCTATCCAAATCCAAACAAATCTTTTCACCAATTATTTATAATATTTTGTGGGTTATTTTTTTATCCATAAAACATTGTATAGTGTTTTAAAAACACTGTAAAGTGTTTTAAAAAAACACCATATAGTGTTTAAAAAAATGCTATATAATATTTTTAAAACTCTAGATAATATTTTTAAAATACTATAAATGATTGAAATTATTTTTGAATTTGGATAAAAAAGAATTTTTAAGAATATATATATATATATATATATATATTCTCTCTTCTGTCTCTTACCCAGACTCGTTTGCCTCTTGTCGACGCCTCGTTCACCGCCCCGAGTGAACCTACAAAGACAGACACCTCCGAGATGCCTCCGCCTCCACCTCCACCTACACCTCATATTCCTCTTCCTTCTTCTCTGCCTTTCTTTATCTCTTCCTCCTACCCCGTCTCATCTTCCTTCTCCGCTCCACATATTCCTGCCCCTATGCAAGTCCTCCTCGCTCCTTTTCCCCCCTTTCTTGGTCTGGAAAGCATCGGTCCATACCCAGTGTCAGGATATTGATCTGTATCGAAAGCGTACTAGTTTGGCCGCTTATCGGTATTGACACCAGATAACAAAATTTTAAACCTTGAATTACAGTCCGCAGTCCAGCTCTTCCGCAATTACTGCTTTCTCGAAGAACTCGGTGAAGTCTGGTTCTTTTAGCAGGATGTAAGATCAAATATATCATAATAGTGGTTATACAATGTCATGCTTGTGTTTTATCCAAAAACTGTACCATTCCATTCACACATTGATTGCCTGATCTTATGATTCTTTACATTGTTTAATATCGAATGAAGAGTCATGATTTCAGCCTGAAAATGTTATAGAGATCTCTGATGCTGCATCTTCTTTAGAATTAGGGGCATGGCTATAATTGCTTAATAACTTCCGCGTTTGCAACTTTATACTCCCTTTGTTTAAGTTTGCTCCTTTATTTGCATAATTGTTCTTTGACCTTTGGTGTTGGCTGATGATGGACAGTCTCCTGCTCGAAGGACCACTGACGAAACTGCTATTTAGAATCTTGTTGGAAGGACGAGTAGTGCTTGTGTTTGGCCTTGAGCCAAATGAATTCTCATGTTCTGCTGTAATCTGAGTTTGCACTTTTTTTCTTTCCTGCAGAGAGAAAAGATGTTATTGACAATCCGGAACAAATCCTCTAAACAAGGGGTTAAAAATTGTTTGCTCTTCAGAACAATCCTTTGCAGAACTTCTTTAGATATTCTTGTATCCTTCATCGAATTGCACTAGAACTTACTCTTTGCCTTTGTTTCTCCTCCTCTTTTTCTTGCTTTAACAGAGTGTACTCTTTAAGCATTGCCATTAGAGGTACCTGTAATTTTATAAAGATTGATTATATATGGGATGAAAAATTTCAGTTGCATTTCTTTTAGTTGTAGTATGAGATAATAGAAGTCTTAGGTATTAATAAAAGATACATATGATATCATGGTGTGTAGTTTGTTGGTTTGGTGCCTGAAATTACCACAATTTTGATTGGTTTGTGGAAGTTTATAGAAAGAAAAAATGAATTTGTTACAGAAATTGACTGTGCATGATACATAAAAGAAATCAAAGTATAGTTTCTGAATTGATTATTCAATTGACTGATAAAAAGCATACTTTATGTCCTGCTTACAAGCTTAAAGTATGTTTCAAATGTCTCTGTAGAGCAAAGTGAACGTTAAATTTATGATATGTTATGTAAAGATTAGTGTATTTCTCTATGTGGAGGAAAGCATGGATTTTTGTGAAAGAGGTGCCAAGGATTGCTAGGACTGATATATTATTCATGTGAAAAATGAGAACCAAACTGACGTGCATCACTGAGGTGCAACACATATTTAACTGTGTGAAACCTCTTCGACATCACACTGGATGGAGTCATTTGACAAAATCCAAACCAAGATCTTGTTCCTAGGTTTTCTCTCAGTGCCATTCACATTGTAAAGCCCATCAAACTCGAGCAAGATAACAACTAAGCAGGAAAGCTAACATGAGTATTTATTCATGTCAGCCTTCTTCTTGAACTTCACTAGTTCAAAGATTCTCTGTCAACTATCAGAGTTATAGATCCAACTGTGCTCACATTTTTCCTTTCCATATCAGTCTTTTTTTCTTTCTCTTTCACCGAATAAGTCCCAGCAACTATCTATGTTAGCAGCAGCACCAGGGCCCAACTATGCTTTCACATTTTGCCTCTCCATATCGGTCCTTTTTCTTTCTCTTTCACCTAATGATTACCAGAAACTGTCTATGTTAACAACTTGCCTTGACATCTATATGGTGCATGCCAACAACGGGAATGGTTATTAAAGGGTAAGTTGTCCGGTATTTAAATTCTTGGAGAGGATTATTTTATGGTTTGTATTCAGGATTAGCCTTTGATTCAACTTGCGTTGACACTGCATGAGACTCGTAGGCTATTGGGTAGCACTACATGTGCTCTTGCACATAAGTTGTAAGATTGAAAGCAGATTTGAATTGGCTGGGATGATATGATCAGGCCTTGGGATCGATCGAATTAGAATGATGGGAATGAACTCGGATGAAAAAATAATTTAGTAATCATAAAATTATAAGAATTATATATAATATAAATGGTAGGGCACCACAAAACACAAAATAAATTATGAGAAAATAAATATATTTTTTGTTAAGAAACCTCTTTAACATCATAATTCATAACGTGTCTGTCTTTCCCAAAAAACATATGAAACTATTATATAAAATATAAGAAGTTGTTGAAAAAATAATAATGAAAATGCTAGAGAATAATTCATTAGAAATAACAATTGTATATATTTTTAGAAAATAAATGTCAATCATATTGTACAAGACTCTTATAATAAATAACAATTATATAAATCATATAAAAGATCCATAATATATCATAACAAATCAAGAGAAAACTGTTGGATTAATTCTGAATCTTATTACAAGATATCTAGGATTATTCTTTATTCTTCTCTTTTTTTTTCTCCATATATGCCTTCCACTCTGTCAAATGGTAGGTAATGCAATCATGGTGTTAATGACAAATGTGATGATTGGGCTTTAATTTTGTATAAGCATTTTGGTCTTGTATATGGAAGTTATCCTATATGTTGACAAATCCTCTTTTCCTAGTTCAGTTCAGGAACTTAAATTTCATCGCTTGTTCTATAAGTCTACAGTTTTCCATAATACCTCAATGACAACAATGTTTTCCTGGTAATTTTGTTGTTGTAAAATCTCTGAGGTGAATTTATGCAACTGCAGCATCAAGGCAGCAACTGTCTCTATTAACTGCTAAATTAAACTTTTTTCCTTAAAAGGGTCCTACGAAAGAATGTTGCATTTCCAACTGGAAATGATACCTCCGTACAATCCGATATCTGAACATGGGATAATTTCATCTCTTCTTTTTCCTTACCTGAGCAATATCTTGGTCTTGCATGCTCATGTAGGCTGGAAACATATGCTGTGCTAGCAGCAACTAATTTAGGAGAAAGAAAAAAGCAAGACGTTTATAAAAGAGAATATCTTGATTTGATTTGCTTTGCTTTTGCAGAAATTAAGTGAGAGAATCAGATCGACATGGTTTTGTTAGCTTGTCTTGCACATAGAAAAGAAGGAAAAAGAAAAAAGAAATTTGCGGCAGGTGTGGAGCATGTTGTGGTAAATCCATATCAGCGAGGTTATGCTACCAACCTGGGATTTATTTCATGCAACCCATTTATGTAGATGTCAGGCATATTTCATGTAAAGTTCTTAGTCCATTTTGGTTAAAAAAACAGAAAATTTAATTATTTGGATACAAGGGTTTAAATCTCAGTTACTAGAATGGTACAGTACCAGTATGTACTAGGTGAAATGCCACCCATACAGCCTGGTATCACCCAAAAAAAAACCTGAACATTATTGAGATATATGGTCTGACACCGGTCCTTGATCATACCAATAAATACTGGTTGGTCTGGTGCATACAGACCATACTTGAAATCAAGCACAGTAACGACCAATACTTGAAATCATAATTGAATATATGTTTGATCATATTACAAAATTATGCATCTACTTCAAGTGTAGCTAGCTTAGCTTTCATGTTTGAACTTTAGTGGTTAATTTATTTTGCTGTCTTAGATGCTTATAGGCTTTGCAACAAGAAGATAATAGGTTTTATGATACTTGATCCTTGCATGCATGATTCTGCAAGTTGCAAAACTTGATCTATAAAATGTCCTTTGCAAGTTATTAAAGTCATTTAATTGCTTAAATTTGCATGCTCATCAGTAAAAGTGGTGGCTATGCTATCATGAGAAAGGAAACAAAAACTAATTAATTGTATTTAAGTTTGTCTTTGGTATTTTTTTTCCCAGAACAAGTCTTCTTGAGCATCATTTTGCATCCTTCTAGCAGAATATTTTGAAGTAAAATGTGAACTTAAATATGGTACTTATTCCGGTAGAACAATGATGAATAAGATAATATTTGGATAAATTCATAAATGTATTAAAGCAATAGGTTCTTGCCTAACCTTATCGTACAAGAAATTTTTCATCCTTTCCTCTTCCCATATCTCTGTCTTTGCCATCAACAATTCAACCAAATCTGCATTTTCTCGTTTTAGTCTATCATACATCATATTTCTTATTTAGCTATAGTCAATTCTTACCTGGAATCTTGTTCACAATAATTCTAGCACGTTCTGCACGTTTCAAGTTCTTGTGAGCCCCTCTGCTCACTGAGTAACGGTTTTCATCCTGTAAACATCCATATGTCAAAATTAGGATTCCTCATCAGCAATATTTAATAGAATTGTAAGCTTTGACATATGAGTTGATGAATTTGGAGATGACCTTGCTGTATTCTTCCAACCACTGTTCTTCTTCACATGAAGCCATCCATTTTTCGACCTTCTCCATAATGTCCTTCCGGCTGCGTGCTTCTTCTTTTGCCTGGGATATATGCTCTTCCATAATCACTAGGAGGTCAGCATGGTCCATCTCACCTTTGGTTCAAGGTTTTGTTGAGTGTCAATAAGTTCAGCTACCATTAAGAATCATTTAATGATGCATCTAACTGAAGCAAGAGGCACACCTGACATGATGAGGTTCATGATTTTGTCCATCTCTGATCCTGAAGGTACTTCCAAATGAGATTTCTTGCATATTTCTCGAAGCTCACTGAGCTTTTTGAGAAAAAGCTCTTTCATTTTGCTTGCTTTTAGCTGATCCAGTCTCTCCACTTCGGACTCAACCTGGAATGTCAGTTAAGGAACCATTACAGACTACTAATTTATCTTTTTAAAACAGAAAAGGAAATGCTTTATCTGAAGCAGCAGTGTCAGTTAAGGAACCATTATAGACTACCTAATTTGTCTTTTTAATACGGAAAAGGAAATGCTTTATCTGAAGTTTGATTTCTTAGCTTAATTCTTTCTTTACCTGATGGATTATATCAATGGAAAGGCTTCCTGGTCTTAATATGTGATCTGTTGGAGCTGATGACGTATATATATTCATGTAATAGAACTTCTGCCGGTCCTCAATCGTTGTATCCATGAGATTCCACAAGTTTGTCAATGCTTTCCCAAGCTTGTAAAGCTGTAAAATCATTGTATCTGTAGTTTTAGTGGAGTTGATGCAAAGTGTACAAAAGGTGCAATAATAATGCTGATGCATAAAAGATATCTGCATCCTCTGTTTAGTTCATAAGGTAGTATTTGTTTGAAACTAATTAAAGAGCACTTAGAGGCTCGTTTTATATTTTCTTGTTGCATCTCTTGTTTTTCCAATATTGTGCTGTCTTTTCTAATTCAATAATCATCTTTCCTAATGTTGTGAGCATTGTCATAAAATCACCAATTCTTAATCTTGAAACATCATTGACTCTATTGCAGCAGTTCTGTAGCCTAATTACATTTGTTAAACATGTATAATACGAATCATTTTTCTTTTAATGTCTGGTATAACTGTCTGGGGATTAATTTACTAAATTATATGTGAGAGAGGCTCATTTCAAAATTTGTGGCAGTTAAACTCAATCCAGAAAATGGCTCTATTTTCATGGGTGATCAATGTCCAACTAAGGTTCAACCATGGGTTAACTCCTAATATCCTAATAAAAATTCAATTTTTCTCACACAAAATAAATAAAAATTGCAAACTTATTATATTTGGAAGTTCAAAATTTGTGGATGTTAGTGTACTTTTCTTTTGTTGCAAAGGATGCTAGTGTCAGATATGGAAAATATTTGTCTAAATCTTCCTATTATTATGCTTATAATTCTACTAATATTACATTGGTGCATAGCATACATCCAACTTGTACAATCAAGATCTCTTGAATTGCTGTTTACCTGCCTCTGAATATCTTGCTTGTGTAAGTTTATGGAGCACGAGGTGTATCTTTGTGAGCTTGAAAGTGATAATCTGGTTTACATTATCACTAGTTTGGTAAGTCCATCTGGTCACTTATGGTGAATAAGCTAGGTGTTAATTTTTGTTAAACTAAGAGATGGCATACTGGTGGATGGCTCAAGGGGATGTCTCTCAAGCATGATGCTATGACCCTGGAACCCCCTTGTGTATACTTTCTAGCATGATTCTATGATCTATGATCAGCTTTATGGTATCCTGTTTTGTATTTCTTGAATAGGTTTGATGTATATGGCCAACATATGAATCTTTCTACGATATGATTAATTATATTTATTCAAATTCTTTTCTTTGGTGAGACATGCTTTATGAAGTGCATAACGTGGTAATGTAGGGTGCTTTGTGATGCATTTAGAAACAGCAATTCTGTGCACATTCATTTTTTGTTATTCCTGGTTCTGAGATTTAGTTGTAGCAATGGACCTATGTTGGAAAATAAACTCATACCTTTTCTGTTCGCTTACGCTTCTCATCTTTCAGTTGTTCCACTTTGCTGTTTAATCTCTCTAAGATGGTGTCACTTATGTTCCTGGATTGCTGTGCGGTTGAACCACCTAGTAAGCTTGGGTGAATGTCACTGATGATCATGGAAGCATCCATTCCCATTGTTTCAGCAAGGTTTTGCACCACCTTTATGTAATCTTCTACTTTCCGGAGTCTATCATTCTTTCAGAGTGAAGAATGGGTGAAAATTAATTGGATGATATATAGAAGAAAACCGACGCTACCAAGGTTAAAGCTACCTTCTCTTTATGAAGTCTTTGGAGTTCATTTTGGTGCTCATCAAGCTTTTTAAGTGAGAGATCTCCTTCGTTTACCAGAACATCGCAATCCGGTTGATGACCTGCTACTTCAGAAGCAATTCTTTGGATTTGTGTCTGAACCTCCCGGAATTGGTTCATCCGCTCTTCTTTCCTTAGCTGCATTTCATGAAGTGCAGGAGTGATTGCATCAAGCTGCTGCTTCAGTGTACCTGTCAATTTTTCAGGCTGCTCCAAGAGAATTTAAGCTGGCTGCACATTTGGTGCTATTCTTTTCTTATTAAATATACTATCAAAAGAAGTCATCTATATCTCACCCGGCCTGAGAATGATCGTTCCCCGAGGGACAGGAGAAGGTTAGTGAACTCAGCTTCTGAATCAGCCAGTGCTTGATGCAGACGAACTCTCAAGATATTTGCACTATCAACTTTTCTTCTATACATGTCGATACATTCCTGTTCCAGTTCAAGCAGAATCCTCTCTCTTTCAAGCTGATCTTGCCCCACTTCATCCCAAATCAGCTGTTAGCAGTTGATAAAATGTTCAAAGAAAGTTCAGCTAGTATCAATTTCAAGAACCACTGATATGGAAAAACCCCAACCCAAACCTTTAGCTCTTGCAGTAGATAGCCGCAGGATGATTCAGGGATTGCTGAACTTGGGAAACCGGGAAACATTCCGAAGGATCCCATCTCATAAATTCTGGAACAGTCTCAGGGAACAGTTTTGTCAATGTAAGTTCTTCAAGTGGTTGTAAAACAGAGCAGATTCCCCTGATCAAGCATTATTCAAGGAAGAAATTAGAGGTGTGGTATAAAAGGAGGAGAAAGGTGGCAAAGCTGTGATGGATGGTGAAAGTGGCCTTCCAAGTTGGTTTTGCTTTGAAGACACGCAGCACAACAGTGATGGTTCCTTTGATGAGCTTCAAAGAAAAATAATTATATATATATATATATATATATATATCAAATACAAGTGCACAAGCTCGCTGGTTCCCTTGTTTTTGAAGGGCCAATCTTCCTCACTGCTTTCAATTGTTGACATGTAAGTTTCTCCTCTTTCTTTCTTCTCTATCATAAAGCTGAGTTTTCTCATTCATGTGATAAGCGCTTCGCACCTTTTGTAGATCGTGTTACTGGAAGCTTCCATCTGAAGGTTAATGTGTTGGTAAAGCTTTACAAATGTTTGTCTTCTTTTCCAAGGGAACATATGGGTTGGCACAGAAGTGGATCAGCTCCATTTACTCGAGTCTCTGGAATCAGCTGATTTGCTTGTGAAGAATGTCATGCACTAGTTTGCTTCAAGAAATGCCAATCACTCCATCATTGATGAGACTCGAATGACAATACCCACTTTATTGCTTGTGATATGCCTGTGTTTGCACATGCTCAGCGCAGCCAAAGTTGAGATTCATTGTAAAATTGGTATATTTAAACAAAAAAAAAAAAGAAGAAAATGTTACATGTATGGGTTGAATAATTATGCACAGAGCTAGCTGATATATCAGACATCTCCTCGGTCGTTGGAAAGATGCGGTTTGCAGTGAAAAGAAGAATTATCCTTGTAATCCTTTGAGAGAACCATCGAAATGATTTGGCCTCAAAATACATGAGCCGTCCTATGAGAGGCAAATAATTGAGTTAAAAAGTCTGTTGCTTGCGAGATGGAATATTGTGGCCTTTAAACACTCTCCAGTTGATGTGATGGTAAACTTTGTTTTAAGCACTCACGATGACAACTCACCTTGCAACTTTTTTATACTATAGCACATTAACAAAGTCAGGTGTCGTCTTCATGTGATGCGCTGCATCTTCTTGGTTTGTTTTTGATGGGATATAAGCGATCAGAAAAGAAATAAAGCTAGAAATGAAAGGAAAGGCTGAGTGAATATTAAGGTGATCTGCACATGTTGATCTACTGCTCGTAGTGACAATAGACTCGACGGAATTGGGAAATGATTTACTTGTAATGCATGATCCGTGAAATGACGGTTCTAAATAACATCTTATTCCTCGAAAGATCTTGAGGAAAGAAAGACGACGTTGCCAGTCATCACAAGCCCTAATATTCCAACAACTTGATATCGACTACACGTTTTTTTATTGAGACTCGTAAAAATTAATAAGTCAAGAGGATATATATATATATATATATATATATATATATATATATATATATATATATATCTATTTATTATTATTTTTATATAATTTTCTTTAGTCTTCTTATGTCTCTCATGCACTAATACTAATTGTCCTAAGTTGTTAACCGCAACATTTGCAAGTAAACTTAGAAAACATCCATGTCATATTGGATTATTTATCCTCAATTTATATTCTCATTTCAATGATACAAACATGTTTCTAGGATGATTTTTCTTAAAAATAATTATATTTTGAGTATTTCCCGATTGGTGTCCCATTTTATTTTTTATTCGAATAAAACTCCTAATTAAAAAAAAATACGCAAACTACCTTTAAAAAAAAATTCGTCTGTTATAGTATTTTCGCCTATTATAGCATTTTGATCACCACAACAACAAGAACACTACAAAACTTACTTGAAAACACTATAAATAAGTTAATAAAATCAAAACACACTAGAAACCATTTGATATATTATAACTCAAATAGATATTTATAATAGTTTAAGAACAACATCACTCGATTCAACATTAAAATTTGACTTGTTACAATGTTTTGACCACTATACTAAAAATAATATAATTATCAATTACATTAGTTTATTATATGTTTTCAAGTCTTATAAAATAAAGTGTAAAATAATTTGAGCGATTTTGAATAAAAATTATAAAGGTTTTAGCATATTTTAAAATTAAAAAAAAAACATTTATTTTTTTTCTTATTTAATCTTAAATTTAGATATCCGACATTGAAAGACTTTATAATATTTGTGATCAGTTATTGTTGAAGAATGATAATGAAAAAGAGCAACAGCCGATCATGTTCAGTTGAAGATTTGATACAACCTAATTGAGTTAGAATGAAAAGTCTTTTTCTTTAATTATTATTAAAGTCTTTTTACATTTTTTTTTCTATTTAAAATTCTGTTTTGTTTTGCTGCTTGTAAAAGTGCGCCAAACATCAAGCGATGCTAAAAGCTTCGATTTCGACTGGACAAAAACCAGGCCGCAAACTCTCGGGAATATGAAAAAAATTAATCCTGTCACATTATGAGCTTAAGTTACTTAATAAGCCAGCGCTCGCTACAAACTTAACACAAATCCCGTTGCTTCTAGCCAGATTGTGAGAGCCTCCTCGTATGTGTTGTAGGTAAAAGACCGACCGACTTCAGTTGCAAGTCCTGCATTCCGCTGTGGGGTTGGTTGCTCCCAGTTTTTTTAGTAATGATTTCTCTAAATCCAGCATTAGCATTCGAAGATAACTAAATTTTGAAAGAATTAGTGCATATCTGCATTATGATAGAGAGAAAGAAAAAAAAAAAAAAAAGGCATAATACGTTATCATCAGGCGAGCAAAAGACGGCCTCCTTCATCATGCCGAGCCTTCCAAGGCACAGACGTGGAGGAACTGATGACCATGAACATATGCGCTTCTCTCTGTCTGAACAAAATTTCATTTGCGAAAGCTGCAGGACGATTGAAACAAAACGCAATTCAACATGGAAGGCTGCATCACCGGAAAAACTGCAAATATGGAGATTTGCTATATTTGTTACCCTCTCAGCAGCAGGATGAGCAACAAGAAAAGCATGGACACCATTTATTCTCTCCTGCAGCAGCAGCTTCTTCCTCCTTTGGTGTATCAGTCTGAAGTGGATGCCCATGTTCCACCTTCATTGAGCTACTACTTCCTTTACCTGTCAATCTGTATCATCATTTTTTGTTTCACATTTATATTCAGCATTTTCATTGACAAAGAAAAGTACCCGGAGCAAACTAAATCTCTTATGTCACATAAACTTGCACGTATCTACATAAGCAGCAGGATTAGAAGTCGCTCGATATGCATGGAGACTTATCAACATGAAAGCCTTATCCTAATTCTCATAATCTAAAACATTTGCCCTAATGAGAGTAATGGACATGGAGAGCGTACACTGGAAACGCAAACGACTGAAAGCTGGATGCGCTGCCAATAGCTGATCGGTGAGATAGTCTGGTGGACAGTTTTGCACCCTCACTCGTCGAATAAAGCTGCTCTTCCAGATCCGCACCCTTCATGGCGCCGGCGCCCTCGTTTCCTACAGGATCTGAGCCTGGAACAGCAGACGTCAGTCGGCAGGATTCCACAGGGCTACCGGAGTCGATGGGGGTGAACTCCCCTGACCTGCCCATCAGAATGAGATGGTCTCTGGAAAAGCTGCAAGTCCCTACATGGATGCTGAACAAAGACTCGTTGGAGGCCACGCTCCACTCCATCGGCGTCATCGTGGACCTGTCCCTTGTGAAGATGGGGGAGGGAATCCGACCCGTGTCGGGGACGTCCAATCTCTCCATCACCTGAACTGGAGGTGACTGTCTCGAAGCCACCATGCAGGAGGTACCGGTGTCAGCTATACCCACCGGCTGGGCCTCTGCAAGGATGCTATCCTCATCGTCATCATCGATGAGGATTAGGAACCCGTTCGTGCTTGATGTAGCTGCACCACAGTGGCTTCTCATCTCTTGATCGTTCGCCACGACTGACTTGCTGAGTTCAGCTGGATCAAACTGGAAGAAATCCTCGGACGAGTCATCGGAAGTAGCAGAGGAAGAGCAAGTTGTTTCCTTCTCAACTTCATTTTCGTTTCCTGGAGGGGGATCACCATCTTCAGCGACAGCTTTCGCGGGATGTGTTTTCAGATGCTCATGCTTACTCTCTGCATCCCCATGCACACAGTCCATCAAATGTCTTGCTTAGCTCTCTGACCTCTTGTTGCACTGTACTCCAATTCTCTCTACTTGAAAGCGTAAGTTATAATACATATCTCAAATTAATGCATACTTGAGTTCAAAGCTGCAAAAGTGGCAAATGAAGCGACAGAATGCACACTCTCAGGAATATATGTATATATATTGTCTGTACTCATCTGGTTATATATATATATATATATATATATATATATATATATATATATATATATATATATATTATAATAATAATAATAATAATAATAATAATAATAATAATAATAATAATAATAATTGAGATAGCAAGCCTGATATGTAAAATTAAAGAAGAAAATTTTAGTCAAACTGAACCTGAATCAAATTAGCTCCTAAAAAGAATGTATCAGTAGGAATATTTCAATGGTGGTATACGACTCAATCTTTTTCCTTATTCATCAAGGAGTTCCAATGTAAACGTGACAACAAGAATCAATTGTATTTTTAAAAGACCGAAAAATTCGAACACAAATATACGACGAAACGATGCAATGAGTGGTACGAAAATCCACTGATATGCTCACCATGATTATTTAAAGAAATTGATGCCTCGCATTGGTGTCAGAAAAAAACTCTATGAGATCAGGGATCTGAAAAATCCAACGATAGTTAAATACGATCGACAACTATATGATTCTCTGAATAGAAATTCTATGGTTACTCGAACAGAGGTCTTTCTTGGTCTCATAAACCGGCTAATCTACCTGCAAATTTACGTATCAGAAACAGGAGTTGGCAAGTAAACATTACAAATGGTATTCTCGTACCTCGTGGATGCAAGAAGGAGAAGCCCAATATTTCCTCACAAATACTACTCCTTATTCGATTTGGTTTTACTTCTTCGATGCGTTTGAGAGAGAGAAGAGGGAAGAGGGAAGAGGGAGAGGGTCAATGGGAACCACAATGGGAGAGAGAAGGAAATGATGGAACAGAGGTGCTCCCTGGGCCACGCTTCATGGGGATTGGCTAAAAGGGGAGCCTCGAAAGAACCATCTTGCAAGGGCAAGTCAGATGTCGAGCGAGTGGGTTCAAGTACTCGAAACTGATCTGCTGCCGTTGGATCTGATAGCTGGCTTGCGGCGAGGAGTTGCGGAGGATGAGATTTGCAAAGGAGACCATAGCAGCTGCGACAGGGGTCCGAGCGGGAGCCACAGCGGCCTCGCGGCGGGTTCGCCCGTGGAACCCGGGCGTCCAGGGATTGTGAAGCTCCTCTCCTTGGGATGGGACGGTGGCGACGTGATTCACGAGCAGCCAACATGTTGGTCCACTCGTCTGTATCATTCGACATTACTAAATAAAATAATATTAAAAAAATAAAGGGTGGCATCTCCAGAAAGTCTCGCATATCTCGGGAGTCTCCCAAGATGAAGGAAGCCATTCATTTTTCATCATGTCCACTGAGATTATATGTTTTTTTTCAAATGATCAAAATACTCGCTTTTACAATGATGTATTATAATGTCTTCAAATGATCAAACTAATCATACACTTAAAAGAGAGTTTTTCTTTTAAGTGTATGATTAGTTTTATGTATGATATTTTTTTATAAAATTATTACATTAATCAAATATTATGACATGATCAACTCAAGAGCATAAAAGTATCTTAGAGGAGGCCTCGATGAGTAAAACTCAATTTTGATAGTTCTATTAAGGATAGAGATTATGGAGTAGGATTTATATTAATAAATGATACTCGTGAACTCCGTTTTACTGGGTGGGTATAGGTGTGTTGGAAAAGGGTGCATTCTCTCTATTAGGAGACAAATACTATCAAAGATGATTTATGAATTATTGCTTAAGATAGAGTCAAGATGATTCATGTTGAATCATAGTTAAAGATATTGGTGTGGATCCTATAGAGTCAAGATGATTCTCACTCCTTGGGCAATAAGAATCTTGATTGAAGATATATAATATATATTTTTTTAGGATTTTGATTCCTTTTTTTGTATCTCTGATCATATAATTCTTTTTGTATTTCTATATTTTAGTTAATATAATTTTACTTTAAAAAAAATCGGTGAGTAAAATCTATAAATCTTTACCTACACTGTCAATACATGGCACACGACTCCAGAAGTGTTACGGTAGAGAAGCTTGTGCAAAGTTGAAACCCTCGGCTTGCACGGTCTCTAAACAAGATCTGGATACATGTCCATTTAGAAGAGCTAGTCACAGATGTGTAACATTGGATTATACAGATGTGTAACATTGGATTATTCGACCATACATGACAAAACCTATTGGATTTCAACGCAAATAAAAGAAAAAAGTCATATCGGCAAAGCCACCGACCGAAGAAGATGGCCTTCCCCATTGGTTGTCTAAGCGAGGCCTACGTTGTCAACTAAAGCACTAGTAAACAACGTCGAATCGCTAAGGATCCTTTCTGTTGTCTCTTAATCAGCACATGAAAACCACGGCTTCCATTGGTATCAAAGCCGAAAGCATATGGAGGAACATAGAGCATTCCTACAGAAAATTTTCTGGGAAATTATAGTCCGGAAAAAAAAAAAAAGAGAGAGGAAAAACTCATTGCACGCATGCAAAATTAAATAGGATTACCTAAAATAATGATCTTTGCGAAAGAGCCAATCGTCTTGACTTACAAATGCGAGATTCACCTAAAATAGCCTCAAAAAGTGATCTCGGTAGCGCTAGCAAGTCTTCATGTACAATTAGTGGTGGATGGTAGGTGAGTGATATCCTCTGCTTCCTTATTCAAAGACTTCCCACTGCACTTGGGATTCTGATGGTGGTGGAGTTGAAAGGACGGTGGAGCGACATGGTCTTTCAGGCTTGAGGGTATCGGTCAGTCCAGCATTTATCTTTTTGTGCAGCATCTTGCCATCTCTTATTGAACATGTCCAGTTCAGCATAGCAGCGGTCTACCACCTGCACAAGACAGCTCAGTCCAGTGAATAAACAGTGCAGAAGAAACGCAACAGATCAGAAAGCAATTATTATAAGCAAATTATGATACATACTGCAGCTCTGAGATCTGTGGTAGATGATCCATTTGAGTCCTGCAAGTGCACAACATCAGTCAGATTGATGAACAAACCAAGAAGCCCTACACAAGTAATGAACAAATGTCGCTTTCTGTAGCTTGACCACCCAGACAAGCGATCCACATCAATGTACTACTAGGTTTAAGGCAATTGCAAACTATTGACTAACAACAAAACCTTTTGTCAAGTGGATTTTGCAACAACTTATATCGGTTTCCAACAATAAATTAATCAAGATCATTGGTAGTAAGTTTTTCTTTTTCTTGAAGCTGTAAATTAATCAAGATCATTGGCAGTTAGTTTTGGATATGCAAATAAAAATCAGAATTCGTAACTAGTACATCTTAGTTGTGCATCTATCTCATATGTAGGATAGATTTTAACATCACATGACGGGCAAATAACTATACCTGACGGCTCCGGTTCTTAAATTTTGGAAAATCAAACTGAACCACATAAGAGCTAGTTCTGAAAATGAAATCGGAACCCAATTCCGATTTCAGTTTGAACTGCCAGTTTTTATTTTTTTATTAAAATAATTTAAAAATAGAAGAAAAAAAATATTTTTTTAATTGTGAATCCTTAGTTCGAACCGGAACCAAACTGCTGATTTAGGAACCACTGATTCCCAAAAGCCAGGAACCGTAACCAAACTGCCCAGGTCTGATTCTAGTTCAGTTTGGAATTAATGAATCACTAGACCGGTTCGATTCTAATTCCAATTCGAATTGAACCATGATCAAAGATACAAACAACGAGGTAGATAGCATCAGAAATGTAAAAACCGTGTATATTTGTTCTACTGACTTGCCTTTCTTACATTGGATCCACCAAGAGTCGGAATCCCCATATGTGTGATGTATTCACTATCTACCACGCCAACCTTTTTGGTCCGATCTCCCTAATAAGGAACAATATTATTAGATGTCATCTTTTCAAAATATATTAACCGGCAATACCTGGTATGAAAATGCTACCTGAGAACAGTAACCAAGTTTCATATCTAAACCCCACGCATGAATCAAGTCGTTCTGCAGACAGGTGCAGCAGATAAAGATAAATATGACTACATTTTCATATGATAGGAATGCATTGATATGCATGCTTCAAAACTTTATTAATTTGGATGAATATGTGAAAATTAAGCATAGTTGACAGACTTGAATCATATGCCATGCACATCTCCATGCAGACCATGTGAAAACAGGAGCCATCATTTCCACAAACCTACATGTAAACAAGTTTAATGTGGAAAAGAAATTAGATTTTCTTCAGGGAAAAAGCTACTAATTATACTGCTTAAATAAGCAGGTGTTGCTAAAGGGCTATGAAAGAAAGTGGAAACTGAAAGCAAAAAAAACAAAAAAGCTCAGAATCTAGTTTATTTTTTTCTTTTTTAAAATAAAATACCTATTTAGACGTCAAAACTCTATAAAAGATTCCATGCATGCAGGTTTAAGTGCAACAAGCTCACAATTATACTTACCTGAATTGCACTACAATTTTTTGTCATTTTATGAAGGTAAAGACATACTACAGTTAAGGGTAGTATGCAAATGAACCAAACCAGGACATCTGGTCCTATCTTATGGATTTTTATTAGATTAATTAGCTCAATTCTGTGAAAAAAAAATGATCAAATAAGTCTCAGTTTCACTCAGTTTGCAATTTAAAGAACAATCCAAATATAAAAATAAACAAAGAAATGGTACACCAAATACATATCTTTATAAGAGCATAAATCCATATATTACAACAATATAACTGTAGTAGATGATGTTGTTCAACCAGATTAATATACAAACAAATAGGACAATTTTTATCCTCATGAACTCGATGTATTTAAAAATTTATGCACTTTACAATTATGGCCAAATAATTGTAACACAATATAGATAAAGATTAGAAACGAATCAGACCAACCAATTTGAGTTCAAGCTTTGTTTTTATTTGCTTTAGTTCGTTTTGGTATTTTTGACAACAGATTTTATTCGATTAAGTTTGGCTCAAAAATTTCCTAAAGCCCATATAAAATGAACCATACGAACCCTAGCTACATTTCTTTTGATATGCTGCAAAGGTATCTAAATTTAATTAATTTTTCTGGACATAGTATCCCTTGAAATGTACATACAGTTTGTCTAACTATTGGATTAACCATTTGAGAATAACCCCTGCAATCTAAGCAGCCTTGGGATGTTATTTAGTGACAGTGAATATATGGTTAAAGAGGGAATAAAGACTAGTTGTTAATTGGTTAAAAAAGTGCTAAAAAAATTAATTTACCATTACTATCTAAGATTTAGTTTCACTTTCTATGATAACCTCACTTCTCTTCTCTTTTATTTAGTTGTATGAAGCCATTCAGTGTTTGCCATTCCCTCACTTCCTCTTGCTTCACAAATAATCTTGACAATATTGGTCACTTGTGATCTGACACAACAGGATCATAAACTAGGATTTGCAATCTTAATTACAGCACCATGAGCAATAACAATCTCAAAAACTATGGTCAGATCCACTAATTTATAGGATTACAGAAGTGCATTTGCTTAAGACTTGGATGAAATATTTAAACAAAACTTAAGATCATCTTAAGCTTGTATATTTACAGAAGTTCAAGATGATGTTGGATTTTATTTTCCTCGAAAGACCTGCAATAGTAAATATGGCTCAAGCATTTTCATCCACATGGATGAGACCCTATTCTTTCAAGTTTAATGATGAATGCAATGTTTCAAAGTAGTAAACCAAAAGAAAATATCAGGTTCTTTGGGAATCTTTGACAACGTCTGTGTCGATGAGTGTTTTCTTGAGATTACTTAATGCACATCGAGATGAGTGCTCCCTAGAGATCCATTCACTCCTATATTATCAAGGTCGTTACTCTAATAACTATACGTTGTTTCTGGAGAATGATAGTTGCCATTATTTATGAACATTCCATATAATCTGATCAAGCACCCAAACGGCAGTGGAAACTATACAAATGAGTCATCAAATCTTAGAGATGGTAAAAAGGTGGCATCTGACTGTAAATTTGCATATAACTTATTAAAAAACAATTATTTTCAGAGAAAAGAGAGAAATATTTCTACATTAAGATCAGTATATCGATACATGGATAGGATAGCAAGTTTTGAAAGGGTCACTCACCCAGCGCATGGAAAACCAGTACTGTTCTCATTACATCTCAAGCCTTGTGCCAAATCATAAATCCTTCTGTTGAAAGAACAAATTAATTTTATACAAAAGATTACCAATACCAATAGAATTGGGACTTGGTCACACATTGTACCTCCATGAAAAAGACTATATGAAATGAAATAAAGAGAAACATAAATAAGTGCTTTCATTGAATAGACAAGAAAATACCTGTGTACATCACCTTCCCTTTGACGTTCTGTAAATCGGTAGTGAACTTTTGACTTCTCAGTATCAAGTCCAGGTTGTGATACATCTAATCCTTCCCTTTCAACAATCTCCAGGTATCTGCAACTATTAGATTTGTTACTTAAAAGAACACTAGACCCAAATATTTATACTATTATTATAGAGCCAAGAAGATGTATAGCTTTTAGCATCCCTTTATATATATATATATATATATATATAAACAAAGGCAAGACTAAATTTGATATTAAAATGAGGTGAACAGTCAGATTATGGATGGAAAACGAAATATAAATACAAAAACAAAGGCATTCTCATAGCTTGGTTGCTTAGATCTGGAAGCATATCTTGCATATTCAATTTTAACACGGAAAGAAAAATGAACTAACAACCTTCCAGGATGAAAATTTTCAACTCCAATATCCTCATCCCAGAGAAAGATATAACTGTACAAGGCGACTATATCTGGATGTAAGAAACGTTTCGCAAACCACCTGCAACACATGCACATACTTCTTATAATTTTATCTCAAGAATAGAATCCCAGTTACACTTTGAGACAAGGAATGTGCATTTTCTGAATTTACCATTTTGTTTGATTGATTGCAGAGATATGCAAGACAGTGTCACTCCATTCTAAGTCGCTCCATTCATCAACCACCCCATCATAGTGGAAAAGAATTATGGTAAAATTACTGAAAAGGAACTGTATATAATGCACAAAAGAATTAGAAAACAATTGACTATCTGTAAGTGTTTTGTTCAGACCATGCTTCAAAATGAATACAGTTTAAAGTAAGTCACATCTATATACCTTCTTGACAATTTCATTGACAACTTGTTTCTGCTTTAGTCCAACTGCAATTGCTAATAAGTTCTTGAACGAACTTGAATCTCCCTGGAATTAACTAAGATTAGAGAAAGGCTATAAGCCCCTAAAGTTTGTAGAAGGAGGGTCATAACACAAATTGCATTCACATAAACAAGCAATCAGGAAATTATATTACCTTACGGGTGGTAACTATGAGTAACATTTTAATGATTATAATAGTCTAAATTGTAAATGAATCATGAGAAAAATCAAACCACCTTTTTCTCTATAGAACCCCATAATGGCTGCCTTTCCAAGTCTGATGTTTGGGAAACCATTCCTTTAGGCAATGCTTCAATTCCTGAAGGTCTGCATTGATTCTAAACTCATACAGGCAATGATAATAAGATAATAAACAAAGTTACTTACAAAAGCACAAGATGATTAAAACAAATTACTCAGATATAACATGTTGCAGAGATCTTGAACTAGCTTTGCAATGACAAAAAAGAAGCATGGAAGACAGAAAGTAAATACCGAGCATGGGTCAGATTCATTGGGCTTCGAGTTTGCTGTGTTATTGTTCAAATCAAATTGAAAATTCTGCGATGAATCAGTTGGCAACCATGCCATTATTTTCTGCAAATGAAGCAAAAAATTGTTAGTGTAGCAGGCGGTAAGGATACTGATTCTTCAGTGTTCTAATCTTCTATGCAGTAGAATTACATATTTGTTTTGACAGCTTAATAGAGATGAAAAGGAGTAATCAGGAACGAATCAAGATATCCTCAGGCGGGGAAATAGATTTCTACTGGCAATGCCATTAACCGGTGACTAAGGCAGAAAAGATTACTTCCAAAGGAATTGTATATGTTTAGAGAATATATTTAGATGAGTGTTTCTGAATCATTTTTGCAACATAGGAAATCTTCTGAAATGGAGTAGAGAGATGATTCTATGACAACCCTCTCGATCAAATGACCAATTCTTAGCATATTCTGAAAAAGATGAATAAGAACAGCCTAATTAGTAAAACAAAACATACCTCCTTCACATCGACTGTAATCAATGTGCTTCCAATAAATAATGCTATACAAAAGAAAACAGCTGCAGCGGAGAAGTTACAATTGCAAACTTTCTGATTTATGGACATTAGACCGACAGAAACCTGCAAGAATTTGAAAATAGAAAAAGAATGTAAAGTGCATCAATACATTGTAGGAATTCTGCATTGTCATTAATATGTATGTTAATGTTCATGATTTGAAACCAAAAAGTAAACAGAACCATCAGTTTGGACACCATAACAAAGATAGTTTATTATGTCATAATCTGATAAATTAATCTCTAAAATAGAAGTTATAGTCATTAGAGATATAAATACCAATAATAAAGTAAATAATATCCTAATCTGATATTTTATAAACAAGATTTTTTTGTACAGGTTAACAGAGTGAAATTGAAGCTGTCAACAAGGGGAGTAATAGGGATTAAATTAAGGTTTCTTACCATTCATTATCATGAAGAGAAGAACGTATGAAATAATCTAGTAAAATCACATTAGCAAAAATACATAAATGAACCTATTTTGAAAAAATAGAGAAGGGTCAGAAATCCCTACGGATTCAGATGAATTCATCTTCTTTACATGCAAACTCAACTGTGTAGAACAGTCACCAGAGAGAAAAGAAGGTTAAAGCCCATAACTAGATCAGGATAAGAGGAGAAAATAAAAAACACCAACAAAGACATGCGAGCATGAGAGCACAAATTTCATGGGGTTGTGGAAGAGAACAGAAGCACCCACATAAGAGAAGCTTTAGAATGAGAGATGGATTTCAAACGAAGTCACGAGGAGGAAATTTAATTGAAGTAGAAAACTGAGACAAAAGGGAAATCAGAAGTTCGTGGTGATAATGAAGATACACAGTTAGCCGAACAGATGGGGGAGGGGAAATGATGAAGCGCTCCTTTTCGTAGGTACTGCCACTTCCAAGCGAGCAGCAGAAGCATATATATATATATATATATATATATATATATATATATATATATAAAGATACACATGAACACACGTCATTCGGTGGATTCGACGAAGGAAAAGTATACTGGAGATATAAACATGAATAACCTTTGTATATAAATGAATATTAAAAAACTATAATATGCAGCAGAATTAAATAGAATCACAATCAAATAATATATACGTGGAAAATCCCTTCAATGTGAAGGGTAAAAATCACGGACAAACTAGAGATAGTCCACTATGAGAATAATGAATATACAAATCTTAATGAATATACGTCACTGTCTACAATATCTAAAACATCCTCAAGTAACCACAGCAAGAGTCTGTTGTAGATTTGATCTAACATGAGATGAGAATACTGATAGATGATCGAGAACAGTCTCTCTGCGTTGTCCTTACCTTCTTCCCTTTCTTTCTTCCTTTTCTGTCTTGTTTTCCTTCTTTTCTTTGGAATCTCGTGGCTATATTCTTCTCCCACGTTGTTGTTCTATTTATGTATTTTTCTGTCTCCAAAACACAGTCACCACACCCCCTAATGTTAATTAGGGTTAGATTAAGAGGGAGTGAGCTGTGAGTTGCTAAGCCCACTATGGGCTGAATTTGTGGGCTGCCAGTCCAACAAAATATGCATTGGGAAATGAAGCTCTCACGCGTGTATACACAACTCTCTGTCTCTCTCTCTCGGAACTAAAAAGAAGGAGAAATGAATCTGGAACTGATTTCATCAGGTCAAATAGTGTGCCAAGAATTTAGGCAGTGATGCATTCACCAGCCTTGGGCACACTAGTGGAATTTTGTTGCGAAGGCGGAAAGAGAATCTTTCCAAGTATCGAAGTTGGATTTGATTTGCTTGCCCAACTGAATTTAGAATGAGTGAAACGTAGTGGCCCCTCTAACCCTTCGCCTTAGCATCAAGAGTCAGCTATCCCTTAAAATCTCCGATCGCTGAGTTATGTGAAGGGGACTGGGGTCAATGCAATCTTTCGAGGTAAAAATCTCTCTCTCTCCTCCTGTTTTTTAGTTAAAACAAATTTCTACTCATCACTCTATGTTTGCAAGCCTCTACCTTCGGAGTGAGAGAAGGTATATATAGTTTATAGTGAAAGATGTAGGGCATTGAAGAGATTTTGTTTACCAGAGTTGGGAAAGAGGAGATACGATGGAGGAATTGGAACCAAGATCGGATTGCGTAGAGGAGTTAAAAGAGAAAAGGGAGGACCATCAAATACAAGGAAAGAGAAGAGAGGTTGGAATATATATGTCCTAAATACATATTAAAGTTTAATGATAAACCTAAACATTAAATATACTTGTATCTAACAAACAATCAAGAATGTTAATTCTGAATAGTTTGACTGAGTTGGGATTGTTAGAATTTCAACAAAACTGAAGTATATTTGAAAGAAAGAAACAAAACTGAAGTATATGAACCAGAAAACTTTTTAGTGTCATGGAACTGTGGCTGGGTATCAACATAAATGTGAAATCACTATATAAATTCAAGAATGATTCATATCCAAACCAACTTCGACACCCAAGCAAGCTTAATCAACAAAAGTTAGGACTTCTCTCACCTGCTTTTGGTTTGTGAAGGAGGATTCTGGCGCATGCTCTGAGGACTCATTCCGCAGCTAGATATTGATAGATATATATATATATATATATATATATACGCGCACCTCCTTGCTTGAGATGACAAACGCTCGAAGGGCCTTCCGCGAAGATAAAGGGTTGGCAGCATCGTGTTCACCGTAGGTGACGCCGACCACTGTTGGACTTTCTATCGGATCGAGGCCATGACCTAAATCGGATACGTTGAAAAGGAACTGCGTATCTGAATCTTGCAGTTGACCAACCTAACAAGTTGGGCAGAGCTGCACACAGACCAGAAAGTGTTTCTTTTGGCAGTCATCCCTTCTTAATTTATGTTCGTCGTATATTCTTACACAACTTAACAAGGACGAACACCTAAAATCTATAAATAAAGAAATGAAATGAATGTATTTTATTTTATGCTTTTATATATTTTAAATTGAACGATTTCTCTCAAAAATATTAATATTTTGGATGTTTCTCAAATAATACTCTCCTTTTTTTTCTTAAATAGTACTCTTAATTCAAAACAGGATTTGCAAGTGTAAATAGTACTCATAATTCAAAACAGTTGACGTCAACCCATGTCCAAGCAACCTGTTCCAATCGGATTCCACTGCCGCCACCGCCACCACCACAGCCACGGCCACCGGCAAAAGAAAAGGTTCCTTCTAGCTATATAACTTCATGACAAACAAACAAGTGCAAGCATTTTTTTTTTATTTATCGAAAAAGGTAAACTAGTGGATGCAAATCGTGGGGGGTTGTGCAAACGATACAAGCTGATTCCACCACCATCACCCGCCGTGCCCGCCAACTTGTGCATGAAGGAAACAATTAGATGACAGAAAGAAATCAATCACATATAATGAAGGTTTAGAAGTGAGAGAGAGCCACATAACAGAGGAGGGACACTGGTCGGTATACCAAAGCCTAGTCCAAAAGCTTCTCTCGGGAATGTCAACTTCATCCATGGCTACGCTGTAAGGTTTGCGTGAGAATCAAATAGAAAATTGACTTCCTTTGAGAGGGAACTATAAACTTAATTCATGGGATCTGGCTCTTTCCTCTGCAGCTTCTTATGAAACAGGAATCGAGGTCAAAGCTAAAAAAGCAAACAAGATATCGAAAGAAGAGCTCAAAGTAAAAAGGAAACCTTCAACTGTGTATGCATCTCGTCATGGAGCTAAAATAATCTTATTTTTTCTTTTTCTTTTTTTATAAAGGAAAGAGTAAACATTACTTCAAAGAGGAAAATAATCATCTTTAAAAAAAAATTCCAAGTTCCAACTTGTGCAGCTGGCACATCTGATCTTTGTGCAGGAAATGGATAAGAGAAGTAGGAAAGCAGGCAGAAAGCTAGCAATTAGAGTGCTCCGCATATCGTGAGAAGAGAGCATTATAACAGTGTTAGTGTTTTGTGTGGGTGCTGAGGCTGAGCAAAGGTCGTCCATGGCGACTGGGGAAGACCGATGAGGAGACATTAGACATGATTCTGAGACCAAACCAGCCAGGCCGCAACGTTTCCAGCTTCAAAGACGCATGAATGCATGCTCACCTCATAGCTCAACCGTCAGATCATCTCGACTTGTTATCGATCAGATGAGAACTGGAAAGTCGAATCAGACCAAGTCTCATGTTAAAAGAAATTATCCGAGTAATATATATATATACATATACACATATATATATATATATATATATATACATATACACATATATATATATATATATATATATATATATATATATATATATATATATATATATATATATATATATATATATATATATGATCAGCATTATGGTGGTACCTTGATACTCATATCAAAAGAATTTAGTTTTGAAGATGCTAGTTAGCTTGACTTTAAAAAAACAAAAAATCAGTCTTCATCCACTAATTATTTTTTTTGTAAAAAAATCTTTTAAATATCAAGCCAACTAATCCTGTCTTGTTGTTCAATATTTATCAAACTATTCTTCGTACTGGTGTCGGGCTCAATCAAATTAGCTGGGAATCAACCTCAACTGCAGCTGCTAAATTATTGGATCGGAGAACCTGTTAACCGAAGGAGCTCCGAGTCAAGGGAGGGTGGGGCGGTCAACAGTGTCGGTTCGCCAATCCCGGGTCGTGCCGGACTCAGACCTACTACAAGCCCAATCGTTTGATTGATTTTACGATATTGCCTTCCAGGAAAAGCTTTTCAAGGAAATAAATGGCATTAAATGTGAATTATTCTCACTCTAAGCCTTACGGTTTGTGTTTCTTTTTTGCCCTTTTAACATTACTCTCTTGTCCAATAACAGTCACTGTCGCAGAAAGACGCAGATGCGAGGGGAGACGAGTGGCAGTGTCATGGCGCGACTCCCACTCAAGGCCAATTTGTACGATGATTATTTTTTGTTCCTTCTTTGCATAGATTGTGGTCTGCGTTGGATTCGAATGGTTTTGGATTTTGAAGGCTTGGAATTGGAGAATAATCGACTTCATGAGTCACAAGTGGGGTTTTCTGCCCTTTTTGTTTTGTTTTGTTTTTTATTAACTTGTATGTGATACTGTTTGATGGAACTTCAAGTCTGAGAACGTCGGGAAGTGATGTCTGATTTGGGGCGTTGGTGATTTCATTGAGATTTCGGGTTTCCTTTTTTGTTTTATTTTTTGGCGATCTTTGAGTTCTTTCTTCTAATATTGTCTCTGTTAAAAGGATAATCTTTTGCAGTGATCTTTTCACAAGTATGGGAAGTTTGGATGTTCACAAATGGATTATGATTCATTCTTATTATTATTATGTTCTTATTCTGATTCGCTTTTCTTCCTCCTAAAGTTATATCTTGTATTTGTTTTGAATAACTATTTAGTCCCTACATATTTGGGTGCTGGAAATTTTCTTTAAAATTTGTCACCAAATTTAATGAATCTCGTCCCATTTGTATTAACTCTTATGATAATTTGAGTGTTATACCTTTTCTGTCATAGTTAACCTTGGGCGTCAAAGGAATTAGGTTTCTATTGGGAGACAAAAGGAATTAGTGTATATCATGGCATTGTCATTTGCCTTTGCACCTTGTTCAAAGAACTTTATTTTCTTTGACTATTTTTTCTCACTTGTAATGCTATTGTTTCTTCGTGTTCTTAGTAGCAGTGAAATATGGGAATGGCAAGGAGTCGAGTACTGTCTGCCCAGACATTCACAAAATGGTTTGTTGCTGGTATTGTTATATTCTCGAAGAGCCTGTCAAGGAGTTGTTTCTTACAGACTCTTAATTCCGCAGAATTCTCTCACTTATTCTGGGATGAAGTAAGCCAAAATGAGGATCATTTGTTTTGCAATCTGAACGAGCATACTCCCATAAAAAAATGTTCAAATCTGGGCCACCAAATTACTGATGTCAGAGGTAGGTCGCTTCTCTGCGGCACTTGGTGATTTTTTGAACTCTTCATAACTGGCGGGACATTTATTTTAGATGCCACCACCAAAGGGTTAGAGGAATGTAGGGAACCCCTGCAGCTTAAAAGGTGGCGCACACTGCAGTTCACATCTGATAGTACTGAGGTTGCAAATGAGCAAATGAACTCTGCTTTTTTGACATCTAAGGTCCATTTGTGTGAAGTCACCCTGCTGAGTAAACTGCATCATTACTTTTGTTGGCTTGTTTGTTTTTTTGGTACAGGTGATGGAGTGTTCAAATGGTGGAAGACGGGGTTTCAAAAAGCTTAGAGTGCAGTACTTTGGGCTTCTCTGGTTTGTAGTAATATAATGTTGTGTGAAGAAATGATACAATTTTCTATACAGTTATTTTAAGGCTGCATCTTTATTTTAGATGATAGGTCAGCCTTTAATTGTGGAGGGTTGGATCAGTCATCAGATGAGTGGCTAGCAGATTTCTTGAATGATAGCGAGATACAATGCAGCCCTGATGAAATGTCTGTCACGGCTCTTTTATCACTTTATTAGTCACCACGTTTTCTATTTTCACATGTGTCTTTATGCCATTATGTGGCTTCCTGCAGGAAGAATATTGTGGTCTTTCAACTAGTTGATGTTACGGGTCAGTAGAACATAGACTTTTGCATGTGCTTCAGACATTTCTTTGGTACTATTGATTTTAAAGTAATTTTATTATGTGCTTATCCTTTTCTCCAACTCTAACAAGTTCTTTACTCTGAAAACGAGCCTCTCATGAAAAGCTTCTTGTATCTGATCTGGCTATTTAGAGTACTACCATAATTCACCTTCCATGGAAACTGATATGGTGCCAGAGACTCCGGCTCCAGTGCATCTGAATGTTTTTCAAGGTATACTTGGTACTTGACTCCACTCTTCTTGTTCTGTTGCATTTGCAATCTGTTGTTCGTGTACTCAATTAGTTTCCATAATCTCCCCATAATCAGTTTGTTTGTTGTCCTCTTCTCAGCCAGGCAAGAAGTCTTACGTTAAAATTCCAAGGAAGTTGAATACCTCAATTGCTTATCCTTTTGCTCTCATTGAACCTTGTGGAGTTCACAGTGATGTCACTTTGAATGACATAAATCAACGAATTCATGCTGCGCCACCATCAAGATTGAAGCATAAGAAGCATGAGGATCCATCCATTTTTAATCCCACATCAGCTTTTTCTGGGAAGCCTGTAATTGTCAAAACAAAAGTTCGCACCGAAGGGGGACAATGTAGTATTACAGTCATGAGAACAAAAGGTTGAGTAAATAAGACTTCTTAAATATTTTGTCTCTAGCCTCATACAGATCACCTTATGATGATCTGCACATTGAGCTGTGGCTATATACTGTAGAGATACTAAGGCATTTGCAATCTTCTTGTGATGTTGAATACATGTTGGATTTTGTTCATTGAACTTATTTCTTTGGGTGGGCTTAAGCTATATGCCTCCAGGTGTTTAATGATATCTGTTACTCTGTTGTGCAGATGATGATAGGATAATTCTAAATTCCTAATGTCCTACATTTATCTATTTACATTTTTTTTGGTACTGTTTTAGTGAGTAAACTTTCCTTAGTTGATCATGGCATACATTGTCAAGAATATTGAATACTGTTGCGATTGGATTCGTGCAGAATTAATTGTCTTGTTTAAATGATACGTACTGCAGAAAATCTGATCATCGTGGTTTGCTGATATGTGGGCCTCTATTATCATCTGTTGTTCCAAATTCGTAAAGACAAATGTAGATTTGAATGCTACATATGGAACTCTTTGGTAAATTTTACTAGCTCATCTTAATCCAAGGTCATTCAGATTCATCTGCACTGAAAATTTTACTAGGTTGTACTCATCACTGTCTGCTTAAGATGATGTTCTTAAGCCACTGGTAGAAATGGGATAACACTTTCACTGACATGAATATTGTCTATTGACATTATTGATAGTAAATATATCTGGTTTTGCTGAAATTGAGTGAAAGCTAACTAGGTGTGTAATAATCAGCTGGTGCATGGACTATTGTGCAGTTTTCTTGATACTGCTATATTGTCCATGCTAAGGCCTAGTATTACTATATCATACATAATCTCACTGATTGTCATCATTTTCTAATGCTTTTGCTGTGCTGATAAATTTTACATTTGTCTTATTTTTAAGGAGTATGGGCAGTTTCCTGGAGGTTATACACTGGCAGGGTAATTGGGGTATTGACTGCTTCATTGTAGTGGATACTTCAGTCTATCTTTAGCTTTATTTAAAAAGTTCATCTACTAGCATGATCTTGGACAGATTCAGCTTAAATCTTCATCAAGCCAATCTGAGTCTAGGTTTGGCTTTTTGTGAATTTATAATAATAAAAACAACAACAACAACAACAAAATTATTTGTCATTATTGAGTTGTTTTCAGATAGAGTTCTCTTTACATGAGGTTTTGTGTGATTACACATTTTCTGAAAAGAAAATTCTTTTCATAGGTTTAGCTAGGATTTTGTAATACCCCAAATGTAATTCGAGGACCTAATTCTACGTATAAAAATTACAGGGGCTAAACCGAAAAATGGTTAAGAGAAGGGTTTTCACCCCCTCGCTTCCCACCACCTCTCAGCTGCCTTTCTCACAAGTAAAAGAGGCACTGCATGGGAGCGTGAGGTAGAGAAAGAAACTGGAAAGGGAAAGAAAAGAAGAAGAAGGGAAGGAAGAAAGAAATGAAGAAGAGGAAGGAGAAAGAGAGAGGCCTCGGCTCAGAGAAGAAGAAAGAAAAAAAAAAAAAGGAAAACAGAACAGAAGAGGAGGGGAAAAGAGAGAGGAAGAAGAAGGAAAGATAAGAAGAAGAGACGGCAGAAAGAAGAACAAGAAAAAAAAAGAAAACAGAACAGAAGAGGAGGAGAAGAACAGAACAAGAAGGGAAAAGAGGGAAGGAGATGGAGAAGGAAAGATAAGAAGAAAAGGGGAGGAGGAAAGGAAGATAAAAAGAAAATTAGAAGAGGAGGGAGAAGGAAGAGAGAGGAGAGGAAAGGAAGACAAAAAAAGAAAGAAAAATAGAATTCGAGCAGAGGAGAAAGAAATACAGAGGAAGGAAGTGAGAAGTGATCTGCATCAGAGATAAGAAAACAAGAGAAAAGAGAAAGAAAATAGGAGAAAATTAAGAGCAAATTGTATTGAGGATTTGGTTTGATATCAACTGAATTCAGATTAAGTTTAGGAAAATTATATGTGATATGATTTTGAATTATCTTGTATTCTTATCAATTAGATTTGTGTTTTGGATTATAGATTATTGAATATTAATGTTCTTAGTTAATTTGATATTTGTATGGCGAAGGAAAAAAAAGAATGAAAAATGGTGATGTTGGAAAAATAAGGAAATAAAAGGAGGCATTGAAATTATATGATTATGTCGAGGTTATGCGATTAGGGAAAGTATCCGATGACTTTTTCTAGTCTGTTTTCCAAAATATTAATGCATGTGTTTGAAATTTGTTGATGCATATGATTTACATAAATTATGACATTTTATTATTTACAGGAATTACAAAAGGGTGTCTATATTGATGATTTGGAAAAGCATATGGTTTAAAATTTAAATAGTTATTTGTTATCTGATTCATATGAAAATAACTGTTCAACATTATATTTGAAAAAAATTGAAAAATATGTGAGTATTGTTAGTTTTAAATGATATATGATTGCATAAGTTTTGAAATGATATGCTAAAAGACTTGTTAAAACTCTTAGTTTTGTAAAAAAATCATTGATATATTATTTTTAGTAACATTACAGTTGTTTGGTCAGCATGATTATGATCTGGACCCTTCCAATAGGGGTTATACGTTGTAATATATTTCTAAAACTAGTTTCTTCTAGGCCCTGACACAAGGATATATGTGTTACTTATACCATAGGGGTTAAACATGATTCTAAGGCCTTGTCTGATACTACTACGACTTATGTTCTGACATGTACACCTTAGCTATATTTGTGTTTATGAATTCTTAACCATATTTATATGAATGATTTCTTTGCACTACAATGTTTTATACTCTGCTATGTGACATTAGCTATACTTATGTTTTTATTATGAAAATGTATTTAAATGTATCTTGATTCAAAAGGTATCATAAACATTGTATGCGATTTGAAATGCATATTTGTTATTATGAAAAGTATTCAATTATTTTATGTTAACAAGTCATGATTTTGAAATGCATATAAAGTTTAAGTTTTTATAAATTGTATGAGCATAAAGAAAGTATTTGATATACATGCATATTTCGAAGGCATGTGCTGAATTCATAAATAATTCATATGTTTTTAAGAAAATATTTATTTATAATAAGTTTTGACTAGCATGTGAGTCACAGTGTTTACTAAGTTGTGGTTTGCTCATATGATTACCCCTCAATTTTTCAGGGTGGCATAGCGGAAGCATGGTGGATCGTTTATTGATTGAATTATGTAGTTAATCTATTTAAATAGAAATGAATATCCTGTGGGGGAATTGATTATTGATTGACTTATATAATAAATGTTCTATGAAAATTATCTGTTTTGGTTTTTGGCCTTACATTCATATAGGGAACTTATAGGATTGCAACGCTGTATCGTCCCTAGCTTTCTGCTCGGTTGGGGGCATTGCAGATTTAGTAATTATATAAATAAAGGCATATTGTGATACAATAGTAATTTAATATCAAGAGTTGGTAGTGTTGTGGATTATTACATGTGGTAGGATTAGTCTAGTACTAACAATTTGGGCTAAAGCATTTTTAGTCACATGTTTTTACTCAGTATATCCAAATCTTTTGTCTAGTAGGCTATCGGCCGGGTTTTGACTAGTATTAGAGTGGATATATTACTTCATGTGATGAGTGAATCATTCTAGAAAAGGACTATTCATGGGTGGTGCCATAGGCAAGAGGGGCATCATGGTGTGGAGTCACTATTCGGTGGCAATGGTGTAGAGTCACCATTGCCACCTAATAGGGAGTCATTCTATATCGTGTTAAGTTTTTGAATCGGTGAAAATTGTTATACATATGGTGGATTGGATTAGTATAAGTATCTAGACAAGTCTACTATTTATAACTTGAATCAAACATTTTGGGTCATGTAGTTCTAGACCTAGTATATGCAATTTAATGATCGCTAGGTTTATGGCCAGACTACCCAAATATATAGCTGGGTTGAAAATTTGAAGCTGAAGTTTTGTTGGACATTGATCATATTATGTCTTGTATTCAGTGTATTACTCTTGTTTTCTGTTCTCTTAATTCTCCACCATCTATGTACTCTATGCATGATTGTATTACTATGAGAAGTGGTGGCCCAACCATTGAATCCAAGGTTCCTCCCAATAAAACCATAAGTATCCCAAACCCATGCTGTATTTGTTGGGATTATATCATTCAATCTCATCGAGAATATATGAAAGACTATCTTCATGGCTAAGCCTTCTATATTGGCTGGTACTAATCAGGGTTGAAAAGAAATAAAAAGAACAATAGCAAAATTAATATTTACTTTAAGAAAAGATCCTAACCTTCTCCAGTCCAATCTGAACCCTCTATGAATATATTCTAGCCCATCCTTTGTACTCTCCTCGTCCTCACTTTTTCATGGATGAGACTCTTTGATGAATAATTAGTTGATGAAGATCACTTTAAGAATCTGTCAAAACTCTTCATCCTCTTAGAAGTCATTTGTTTCATCAAAAGTGAAATTAACTGGCAACTTCTGTCAAGGAAATCAATTTTGAAGTTGTATGAGGTTTCTAGATGTTTAAGTCTTATCCTTAGTCATACAATAAGTCACAGAAGTCAATTTTATGTTGGTTTGGTTGGATCAACTGCATTTGGTTCTTTTGCATTTTGTTGGCTGTTCTTAAAACCTTTTGAGTTGCATTGTGTAGCATGTCGGTAAGCATATATTTTTTTTATTGTGTTACAATATCTTAATCCAGATTATATGAGTTGTTGACCTGGTTCATGGAAGATAATGAGGACATGATTCGATATAGCAGCAATCATTGATGCAAGATTGGTTCAGGTCATTCCTAGTCTAGGCTTGTCTAAATGTAGAATTGAGAATGTTGAATTTAGGTAATTTTTTGGATATTATTATTGTCATTTTTTAAATTGGTATTCTATGGTTTTCTGCAGTCCTATTTTAATTTCATTGAAACTAAGGGCTTCCTCTAGGCCACTAGGATTTGAGTTTGGGGAATTTTACTAGTCTTTTATGTTGGTGGATTGTATGAACAGAATACCATTGTCAGTAAAAATATCATGGGTTGCACACAGCTGCTTCTTAAGAATGGAGAACAAGGAATTGCCAATCCAAGGAAGGGTTGAGCATGTGGTAGTCTTAATTTGAACTACCTAAAGGAACTGGGCGTAGACTAATTGATGTTGGGGTTGTGTTGGAGGTTGGATGCTAACA
This sequence comes from Musa acuminata AAA Group, assembly GCF_036884655.1. Lineage (NCBI taxonomy): Eukaryota > Viridiplantae > Streptophyta > Magnoliopsida > Zingiberales > Musaceae > Musa > Musa acuminata. The sequence goes on along the minus strand of NC_088337.1, from coordinate 33,707,502 downwards.
TGGTATTTGTTTCTTGAAGAGGCTGATTCCATCTCTGAGTTTGAATGGATATAGCATTTTGATTCTGCACTGTCATGGCATAATCGGTTTGCTGATGATGAATGACTCGACCTTGTTACTGACTGATTTTTGCTTGCTTCTAGTGTTCTTTTGATTTCTAAGTTCTACAGATGTATGTTTTCAGTGCCTAAGGAACTAGTACCTGTAAGTTTGGTGCCTTTGTTTCATATATCTAGTACTTTTGACTTTCATCATCACTTGTAGCACAGAAGTTGCAGTACTGACGCTTTGGATGTAGTGATTAGTTATTGTTTGAGAGAGTTATGAAGAACATTTTCTCTCTTTACAAACTAGTATACAAAATCTGTTGTATTTTTTGGTTTTATGTACGATTTACACTTGTCTATTTTATTTTCCTAGTTTTTCTGACTCATCATAATTTCACCTACTACAGTTATGTATGATCATGGTTAAGGATAAAATATACTCCTGGATCCAATTTGGTACTAGTCATAAGATTTAGTCTCTGATTAGATAACCAAATCAGACAAAACCAGCTGCACATGGCATTATCAGTCATTAATTGGATGGAACAGTGGGATCAATGGGAAATCAAATGGGATTAATTACAAAGTTGCACAAGATTGACCATGAGTTGGGCAGAATTGGCAATATTGATACCTTTGAATAATCAGATGTTTGAGGTTGGACTGTATCTGCCAGATCCAGATTCTGTGAACCTTAAGAATGAGAGAAGAAATGATGAGTTAGTAGGTGATGTTTCTTGGCGAAAATGCAGCATTAAATTACTAGTTTGTAGATTATTTTATAATTCTGCTAACTTGTTCTGTAAATTATCTGAATTGGATGAGTGTGTCAAATTTGAACTTATTACCGTCATTTAAATTTTCTTGTCAATTGTTTTCCTACTACTGCAATTTCCTCTCTAGAATAAGAGTAAATATTTACTTTGTGCTATTTTAGAGATGAGAATTATAAACTTGCTTGTATCTAGTGCTGCCTTTCTACCATATTCTGGACAATTTTTCCGCATTATGGTTTTGCAAGTGCAACCTGCTTTGTGCTGAATTATAAGTTTTCCATGCACTGCACTGTTTGACTATTGCAGCCCATGATATTAGAGGTTGATGTGAATAGGTACCACATGCTTCACAAAACATCATATTTCTTCATGGCTTAAGACTAATTCTAACTGCAAAAAGACTTTAACGGCATATTGTGATATTCCTCATTTGAGGTCCTCTTGCAGGTCACTGCTGAGTCCAGTTTGCAGATGTTGTTGTTTGTTGGGAAGAGGACATTTTTGCAGATGTTCTCTTGTCACTTGAACTCGAAATAGTACTTGTTCTTTTACCTTGAAGTTAAGAACCGGGGCACAAGCTTACCTGCATTGTTTATTATGCAGGTAAAGAAATTCTATCTAGGGCAATGCTGATTGATCTATCCAGGTTTCCTCTTGTTCTTGTTTCCTCCTAGCACTATTACTTGTTTCCTCATTCAGTTTTCTTGTAATGACAGATTAGAACCACCAAAATGATCTTGTCCCATCTTGTCCTGCATTTGGATCAATCTTCAACTCATCATGATTGCCATACTTGGTATGCATTTACTTCAGTAGGTCTTGTTCTCTCTGCATTCAAGATTCAAGTACCAAATATGGATCATTGGATCATGATTTGACAATGTGGATTGGTGACTGGTTTAAGGGGTATGTATAAATAATTCTTGAATTTGAATGATAAAGGGCTCTTTCAAGTGGGATACAAGAATTATCATTTCTCTCTTCGTCATCTCTCATTCTCAATTAATAATTCTAATCTTTCTGATGAAAAGTGGTCAAATACCTTAAAGCAACCCTTCTCTTTTTCTACTAACCCTAGTAACACTTGTTGTCGATCTAACTTGTATTTCAGATCTTCTATTGTTTGTTTAGTTGTAACATTCAATATTTATGACAGATTCACTGGAAAGGTGTAATTTAGTTATCTTTCTGGTAAATTTGAACTCTTCGATCTCTAGGGAACTTTTCCTAATTCCATATCTCATCGTTTGAAACTAAAATGTTCTTTAGTTAGTCAGTAATCTGAGGTTTCTTTATCAGATTAAATTTGCAGTGCTAGCATATCAGGCTTAATGCTTGGTGGTATGCATTCTCCACATTAATCGCCAAATTCCAGTTTTTTTTTTGTTTCTAAGCTAGCATCTTCTTTTGTTTCTGATGAATACATAAATTTTTTGTTTATAATTCATGAGGAGTCGGTGCATTCTGGTAATGTCAAAAGCTAGCGTGGTTCTGGTTTATAAGTATAGCTCCTTTGTTTTTCTGATTAATTTTGACTACTACTTTCGCATGTGCAATATTCAAGTGTTGTTCTTGCGTTGGCTTTGCAACGAGTGAACTTTGAATTCTTAATTCCAAATTAAAGAAAGGGCTAGTGTTTTTATTACTGGAGATTGGTTTATCATCACTAGAGTTTGGTTATGTGCGTTCTACAAAATCTCGATGGATAATCTTACTTGAGAGTGGCCATGTCATTTGTTTTTTTGGTTTTGTAAAAGAAATCAACCTCAAGCCTGGTGATGCGGATTAGTGCAACCCTGAATTCTATATAATCTTCCGGTTGGTATCTCCACTGTGGAATGGAACGTTCGATTGTAGCCTTCTTTTCCTGGATGACTCGTCTTCGTGGTGCACTCTTGAGGAATACCAAGAAGGTACGTACGCTAATGTATGTTGTCGTTTGGAGTACGCTAATGTATGTTGTCGTTTGGAGCACTGCAAGTGTAGGATCTTTGTCGGCTTGGGCATTGTCTGTTGTACCGGCAAACCAAACTTGCCATGTGGGATAACAAAGCACGGTTGTTATCGGAGACGTGCAGAGTCGTATCGAAGAACGCCATCTCGATCATAAGGTCGAACGGGAGAAGTACATAATACTAGTGCTTTTGCAAGAAACTACTTACTCTATCCTCATATCATTATTAAATGTGCCAATTTTTTTGATCAACTCGCTTCCCAAAATGAACTCAGATTCTCTTCTGCATTATAACCTAGCGATCGGTGCAATGGTTGCTGGTGAAAAGGATATGCAGTAGAAGATAGTATAATTGACGTGTGAGGATGGAAAAGAGAAAGTTGTAGTAGACGCCCAAATAAGGAAAACGATGGATGAATGACAAGTGGGGCATATTAGATCACTTGCACCTTCTAAAAGGGTACAAAGAAAGGATGCAAATAAAATGTAATTGTCGAAATATGAAAGAACTTCAGTATACAAATTCCTCGGTGGTGGTTTGGTACTCTATCATCAGTCTCTGTAGTGGTTCGATAAAAGAAAGAGAGCATTTTGAATATGGCAATTGGTGAGATCTCTGTATGAGGAAGACAACGCAGAAACACAAATATAAAATTTGTCTATCAAAATGGACATACATTAGATAATTTGGAACTTGCTGATGAGCCAGCCAGTCAGTAGTCTCTCTACCATCGGACGAGCATATCCAGAAATCTAGTTCGGCATCAATAATGTCCTCTTTAATGATTAATCACTCGTCATGCAATGTTTTCTTCAGAAAGATCAAATAACGAGCGGTGGCGGTGGCCAGAGCCGGAGAATGGAAGGTGGCACGGCACTAGTAGATGTCAAGGATTTCGAGGATGTGGCCATTGCAGAGAGGGCAGTTGCCACGGCTGACCCACAGCTCCCGCGAGCAAAGCCGGCAGAAGGTGTGGCCGCACGGTATGAACGCCGCCCCTTTGTGTCGCACCATGCATACGCAGCACATGTACGACACCCCTCCGCTGCCCTTCATCTCGTCCTCCGCCACCACCTCCTCGTCCACTGCCGCTGCGACCAACGATAGCCCCTCCTGTCCGCTTCCTTCCCATTGTCTGTCCGTCTGCTCCAGTAACGCCAATAGGGACACCCTCGCCGACTGCTGCTCCTCCGCCGCCGGCACTGCCTCTGGCGAGGATGACCCGGCGGCGCCCACAGGATTGGAGTTTTCACTGCCATTGATTTCTTCACTTTCTCCTTCGTTGGTTAAAGGTAGCTCCACCGGCGTTGTGGTCGCAGTCGCAGTCGCAGCCGTCGCCGCCACGGCGGTGGATTCTGAGGCGGCAAAGTCGGGATTCCCAACGGAGACTGAAAGGGCCAGGACGGGGTTGGGGCGAGTGGAGATGACTAGCTCGGTTGCCGAGACCGGTTGGAGGTCGCCGGGTGTCGCTGCTCCCAAGGCCACGCCGTCGCCGTGACGGAGGAGGTCCCTTAGCGACTTCCATGTGTCGCCGTTACTGGAGTTCCTGTCCGCCGCGTTTCCATTCGCCGCGCGATCCTGCTGGATGATCTCGAGCAGCGTCCTTCCCGCGGCGGAGTCCTCCCTCTTCTCGCCCGCGATAATCGATCGCAGAGTCAGCGAGTCGCGGCCCCGGCGGCGAGAAACACGCACATCGTCCTCCTCCCGGACCTTGAGGAGGTCCTCGAGTTTGGAGGAATCGGTGACAGATAACTGCTCCGGGAGCGTCACGCTTCGCCGCAGCTCCCTGCCCTCCATATCAAGATCCGATCTTTGCAACAAAATTCTCCAAAAAGTTGTGGCCTTTGAAACGATGATGTCCAGCAATTCAAAATCTACAACAAAAAGCCAACGATCGAGCTCGAGAACCGGGAATCGATGAGTCTGGATCTACAAAGACCGTATGTGTGCCGATTCAGTCTACAAGCGAAGAATTCCGACGTCGATGGTTCGTTGAGAAGAAGTGCCAAAGAAATCCGTCCTTTCAACATCCAACAGAAGAAAACGACAACAACAGAGATCAAGAAGGACGAAAGGAAACAAAAGAAGGGATGAGAGTGAGAGAAAGAAAGGGGAAGTTCGAACCTCTCTGTCCGAAGAAGAAGAAGAGAGAGAGAGAGAGAGAGAGAGAGAGGAGATGAGATAATATGAAGTGGCGCTCTTGGGATCGGCGTCGACCGATCCAAGAGCGGCTCTGGCCCCTCTCCTCCTGTCTCCAGCCGTCGCCTTCCGCCTCCTCCTCCCTATCTCATTCGGCTTTCTACCTCGTTCTAAATCCTACGGCGAGAGAGAAGACAGAGACGTACGCCATTGGCCATTCCGCCCTCTCCTCACTCTGCGGATGGTGGTGGAGACAGTTGTCGGGAACGGGAATGGGTCTTCCGCTTTGACTTATTTTGTCCTCCCATCGATCCATCGCTAAAATGACTCATATGTCCTACTAGACAAGTTTTTTTTATTAAACAAGAAAAATGTGTGAGGAAGACACGATTCAAATCCAAAATCTTACGATATATTACTAAAATTTTATGATGTAAATTATAATAAATTATTCTATCATCATATATCATGGCCGATATCTCTCGCAACTCTAGTTCACAAACTTGTTTGTCCAGCCATATGTTGATGTTGAGAACATGCTATAAACTTTAATATATTAAGTTATTAATTAGCTTTAAAATGGGTTGAGACTATATCATTGTCGACTGATTTTAGGGTTGTTTTAAGTTCTTACTCATGGTGGTACTAAGCTTACTCGTCCTTAGGATGATGACATCGCATTGTCTAGGTGATGATACCATCGACATATGTGGATAGTGCTATCAGTATCTTATTTTAAGCTCTCCTACAAATTTAGTTCATTGTATCATTTTAAATTTAAGTTGTACGAGTTTATAAGTTGTTTGAGATTACATGATATTATTGACATTTCAAAGTTATTATCTATATTTTAGTCTTTCACGCTTTGTTTAAATATTGATAAAAAAAAGTAATCTTAAAATTTTTAGCTTAAAAATATATCTGACTTTTTATAATATTATAGGTGATCATTAGATTAAGAGCATAGTAAATATAGAGAAGGATTATGCACATCATTTGACCCTCGATGGACTATAAAATCACATATTGAACTGAGAATACATAGTAATCACTTATCGAGTTAGCTTTTTAGTCAACGTTGCATGACTTGACAAATCATTATGTCTTGTCTTATTTGAATAATTACATCAGGGTTACTATTTAAAAAGCACTGAATAATTACATCAGGGTTACTAATTTACTTGACCTTCACCTTTCAATTGCATGATATTCATAAATTTTATTTTCTTAATCAATGTTGCTAATTACTAGTACTCTACAAGTCAATCATCAGGATTGATCCGTGTGATACATTGTACAATCTCTTTTAGTTATTATTATGATATTTTCTTACTTTATATTAGAAGATGAATATATTGTGATATCCTTGAATCTGTACAATGAGAATTGAATTATGATAATGAGACCAATTCGTCTTCGACCTAAAATATTCTCGATCATAGGTTACTTGAGAGAGACATTGAGATAATCGAACAGACTGATATGTTATATATATATATATATATATCTATATGATGAAGGTAGTTGATCTCATAGTTGCTTGTGTGGAGACACTAAGGATATAGTGCATGTGCTCATTGGAGAATGAGTTTACTGAATGATCCGCTTACGAAATATTTGATGGTTAATGATACCTCATAGTAATTTCATAGTTCCAGTTATGTATTTGGTGCTTAGACTTGACATCAATAATACCTTATTTGAGTACTTCATTATTTGATATCAGATTTATAGATCTGAAAATTTTAAATCTAGCGCAACCGATCATTAGGAATGACAATCAACCTTACAAAGGTAATTGAGTATTAATAGAGGATCATCCACTTTTAATATCATAAAAAAAAATCTAATGTGTTCTTACTCAAGAAAATCCTTAGTCAAGATTAATCGGATAGTGATGAATTTGATAAGCGTGAGATTCGGATTGAGAGAGTTCTTTAATGAGCAGTTACACTATATCCCCAATATCCTCACACGAGCGACTATGAGATCAACCGCCTCCATCATATGTATGGATATATAACACACCAGTTTGTCCAATTATTTTGATGCCCGAATAAGTTTTATGGCGGAGCAATACGGGTGTTATTCCTACCCACATTAAGAGTTATCGTGAGCAACATAATTTTGGACATGAGTTCCACTATAACTTTATGCAGGTGCGGCACAAAATCTTTAGTGTCTTCTATCAATCGATTAACTTGGGACTAAACCTTATCAATCTTAGATTTTGACTCCTCTTGCAAATTCTCTAACTACGATATCTTTTGCTGGCCTTGGTAGATTTCCTCTAGACTCGCTTTGAGAATATTAATGTAGGTTTTTGTAATTGTAAACCTCTTCTTATAGCTTCTCTTTTTGATTGATACTTTGGATTGTGCTTCTTTTGCTCACGGAAAATAGCCAACTTCTCACTCGTCATTTTTGTTATCACACTCCTCTTAAGCAGCTCTAATAACCTAAGAGTGAGCTTGCACTTGTAATCTATCTATGACTACTTGGGCTAATAGTTTAGCTCATCTAACCTTACTTGATTCACCATGATACTTCGCTATAATAAGATTGTAAACTTTCGTTGTTTGCTCCAATTGCTTGTCGACTCTAATACCAAAATATCACGGACTTAACTGAAATTGCTTAAGTCGTGAGGCATCTTTGCATTCTCCGTCCATATAAGATCATCCTAGTTACAACTTCTCTCATGTCCTCGAGAACCTATAAAAAAGAAAATTAATTAGTTCCAAAAACAAACGATAAACAAGTCTTAACATCTCGCAAAGAGGATAACTTTACAAGCAATTTAGTAAACACTTGTGTGCAAGAGAAAAAATAAAAAAATTAAAAAATTAAAAAAAATTTAGATAATAAATGAATAATTATAAGTCTATAAATGATTACTTATTGAGTGTCAAGCACGTCCATGAATTTATAAATTCTTATACCAGTATCCTAAATCTTAATCCGATCCTATGTCACCCAAATAGTTTTTAGAATATTGAGATGGCCTTAAGTTCTATAATACATGCCAGTATGCAAAAACCACATGCAATGGTATGTGAAAATTAAGTAATTCTAGGATAACTTTACTTATTCTGGTACTTAATTTTAAGTAAAAAAAATATAAAAATAAGATAAAATATATTATCAAATATATGTATAAATAAATAAAAATGACGAATGATAGAAGGTATTGTTGGGGCAACCGTCCGTGATAAAGAGTGCCCCTTTTTCATCGAATGGATAAAAATACTCCTCCACCGGCCGCCCATCACTAGCGACGGCGCCCGTCGCTTCCACCCATCGCAAGCAGCGCCACCCTACAGGCCACTGTTGCTGGCCCTCTTCGCCAATGTCGCAGCATTGCGACCACCTCCTCTGGCTCCCCCCGCCCCCTCCTCCGCCGTCGCCGTCGCCCCCTTCCTTCCCTTCCCCTCCCTCCGTTCTCCTCCTCCCCCCTACCCACTCTTCCGCGTCGCGGTGGGTGAAGCGGGTAGAGCGGAGGCGGGTGGCAAGGGCATCAGCCACGAGGGCCTCCGTCACCCTCGCCGCTACTCCCACCGCGACGGAGGCCCTCACCGCTGATGCCCTTCTCCCTTCCACCGCCCTCGTCGCTGTGCAGCGCAGCCCACGGTTGCCTCCTCCCTCAGCAAGGCCGCCTCCGCGGAAAACCCCTCGCCGCTGACACCCTCCTCCCTTCCGTCGCCCTCCGCTATGCAACGCCGCCTATGGCCGTGCAGCTCTGCCCGCGACTGCTCCCTCCCTCAGCAAGGGCGCCTCCGTGGAGGCCCACTGCTCCCACCGCGACGGGGAAGGGTGGGCGGCAGGGAAGAGGGAGGGAGGAGGAGAACGGGGAGGGAGGGGAATGGGGAAGGGAAGGGAGGAAGGGGTGGGGTTTGGCGGCGCGGAGGCGACATTGGAAGTCGAGGGGCGAGGAGGAGCAGCGGTAGTGGCGAGGAGGGGCGGCGCTGCTCGTGATAGGCGGAGGCGACGGCGGCGCCACTCACGGTTGATGGCTGGTGGAGTGTGATGGGTATTTTTGTTCAATCAGGAGCACCATTAGTAAAAAAACAAGGAGTTTACTATTTATAGTTTTTATTATTATTATTATTATTTATAATCTTACATTAAGAATTTTAAATATTGTTTTTTCTTCCACTCGATGTAAAATAATAAAACAAGATAAATAATAAAATAAGATAAATCAAATATCGAAAAGAAGGAGATTAAATTAATCTTTAATTTTTATTATAATAATTTAATATATTTAATATTATATATATTTTAGTTGTATTAATATATTTTAGGTCTTTGCAAACTGTTTAATAAGATATGCAGACGTGAAGGAAGTCGATAGAAATAATACACACACCAAAAAGGATTATGAAAAAGAAAAAACAGAGAATAAAATTAAAATTAAAAAGATTATAAATAATAAAATATTTTTTTATTAACTTTTAAAAAAAATATAAAATAAATAAAAAAATATAAATTCTAAGAAGGAGACTCCAAGCTCCAAAAATCAATTGTAGGGCGTAGGAAAAAGCCCAATACTAATAGTATGGGCAGAGACGGGCCGCAACGAACCGGCAGCGAGGGCTTGGAACTGCAGCGCAAGATCGGGGCTGGCCGAGCCACTTGCCTACCTGCCCGCGTGGGTGGTGCCAGCCAGTCACACGCACGTAGCTCGAATTGCGCGCGCTGAACAACGACCGTCTTTTCCCCTTTTTTCTCTTTTCTATAATCATTATTATATAATAATTATATAATCATTGCGTGCAGCTACTTCACGTTGTTATATAATCATTCTGAGATAAATCACAACAATCTGATTGGTCTTATGGCAAAAACTTTTCATTTTGATCATTAATGTGGGTGAATGCTGAACTAGGTTTTGTTCTTAACCGGACGTTTATCTATATGATTAATGATGTAGTTTTCATACTGAGATGTGTGCTCCATTGAGCAGAGTCTTGTAGGGAAGGGAGGGAACGAGAACTCCTTTTTTCTTGATTAAGCACCGGAAGAATGATGTCCACGCGTGAAATATGTGACAAACAAGGATGCATCGCCTCGGTATCTTTCGAAATATCTGACATGGTTTTGTGGAAACAGCAAGCTTACAAGGGGGAGGGGTATCGGAAAGAGCAGGATATAATAATATATTGAGAACAATAACAATCTGGAGCCCAGCTGTTGCATGCAGCATAATTGCTGTCGAGCCAAGGTTTTGTGTCCACAGTAGCGATGGGTTTCCTGTTTATCTTGTGATGGTGGTGGTGTCCAAATATTTGGTGAGGTGAATCAGTGGTTAGAATAGAAGACAAATATATAGGGCAGCTCAGCCTGATGATGTTGTATGGTAAAAAACCGTGGAAGAGTTATCTGCAAGGTGAAGAAGATACGTGCCTTGAGGTTCTAGTAACTACACGACTGCTTTGCTACCGGACAAGAACTCTTCTTATCTGCATGCCACTGTTTTACCATGGAATCTCTATTATTAGAAAAAGCTTGGGCAGGGTTTCTGAACTAAAAGCAGCAGATAACGCCAAAGGGCGCGAATCCTCATCCCATAAGCAACACGATCACAGTATGAAGCGGGCCCCGTCCTCTGCGTCCATGAACAGAAGTTTGGAGGTATCAGTGGCTCGAAGCATGCTCACTGCCGCTTCCAAGAACAAGTGGCTGAGTGCATGCCAAGAATCCAGACGAGGACGGTGAGGATGAGGATGGAGATGGGGCACCGGGGAAGTCCCTTAGAGATCATGACCCACGCGCATGCCCTACGACAGGCATCTTATGGTGCAGGCGAGACATGAGATCTGGAGCTTTTCAGAAACATTGGGGGGGCTGCCCATGTGATGGTGACGATTCTCTGCTCCACGAGGACCACCACTCTCGTGCATGGCCTCCCGCGTTCAGGAAGAGCGAGCGAGAGAGCGCGCTCCCCCAGTACTAAACGTGCATGCATGCATGGCTCTCCGAGTCCCTCTTTGGAATGTTGGTCTTAGATGTTTCTGCTCCTCGCCCCAGAACAATCAGTGCACCTACTACTACTACCTGTACTCGGCCTGCTGTTCCTTCCAATAACATTTGTTCCACTGCTGGCTGGTGGCTACATTAGATCAAAAGTATTGCACGATGAAGAAGGGTTAGAGGATAAACATAACTCGTGCTTGGCGTGTCTGTTGACTTGTGTTGAAGGAAGTCCGCGGGAAATTTCTGGTGCAAATGCTTTCTTTTTCTTTTTTTTATAATTTATTTTTTCCTTATCCGTGGGATCGAATTGCAAGTGGGGTAGAGAAAATGCACTCAATGTTACCTTCCAGTTCAAGAGATTTTTTTCGTAACTTGACTTCCGATCACCAATATTAATGTGAAAAAAAATAAAATAAAATCTTATTATTGTATGTATAACTAGAGAGTATGAAAATTTTATAGGATTCCATTTACTTGATCTTGAAAATATTGGTACTGAAAAATAAGAGCTGAACCGTGTCGAAATTTTTTGTGTAGAGATTTCAGAGACGTATGATTTTGTCGTTGTTGATATAGATTTGAGAGACGCACGTATTTCTTTCATACGCTATGCTTCATAGGGGGAACAAAAAATTGTAATGTCAAAACAATTCACTGGGACTTGTCTCCACGTCTTTGGTGTTCCCTCCGTTTACTCTTGGCTTTCCTCTTTTCTTTTCTACCATGCTTCGTGAGCAAATTGATGTCCGGAAGTTGACGAGCTCTTAAAACGGGTACTGAATCGATTTATGTTCATCCTTGCAGCAACAGTCGTAAGGTAAAGAAATTGCTTTGGCTACATCGCCACCGTTACGAGGTATCACATGCATCCCTTTGGTTCAGAACCAGAGGGAGTTGCAGTAGGAGTAAAGAAAGACTCTTTTCCCCAGATGGATTTACTGCCCGTCAGTACGCCGACCTGTAAGGTTGAAAACCTAGGCTTCTAAGATGACTTTTTACTCTGAGCCGAAGCGTACGTGTAAGACCAAATGCTGCTATCAATTACCATACTATCAACACCATGGAATATGAGAACACGAAAAATCATGGAGCAGCAAAGTGAAGAAGAACACTCTGGAGATGGAGATCCTCGATCCTGATGAACAAGTACATGGACAAGAAAAGCCAACTACAGTCTCGTTTGAGTTGACCATCCAAAACTCGTCTGAACTTTGGGTAGCTGCATCACCTGTGGCACACGCATCTGTAATGGTAGGCGCTGTTCATGGGGTCGCTGGCGTCCACCGGAACCTGCTCAGCGCTGCACTTGAATCGACAACCTCTGCACTCGTTGTAAGTGCAAATTGGAGCCGTGGAGCCTATCAGCAGCCTCCTTCCGCTTGCATCCCTCCATCTCCAGGATCCTTCTTCGTTTGTTATGCTCTGAACACTCGAAACGCAAGCAACTTGTCACAGCAAGCGCAACATGAAAATACGCACGGTGTTTCAGTCTTACCGGTGATTGACTGCCCCTCTTTAGCGGTGGAAAACTCGAGTGAGAAAATACTCCTCCAGGATCTGCAATACGATTACTTGCACATCAGACGCTACTGCAGCAAACTCAAAAGACAAGAACAGGATCCGGTGTAACCAAAGATATCCGAAGACTGCAGAACTAGCGTGAGCTCTGATGGATAGAAATTGTCACCTGGTCGGCAGAGAGCGCACATTACGATGGAGGAGAAAAGGAAGCAGAAGAAAAGCAAGGTGCCGTTGGTGGGGTTTGCCAAGGCCATGGCAGTTTCAACTTGAAGCAGATAGCAAGGGAGAGGTGGGAGTCCAGTGGATAGGAACAAGGTGATGAAGCATATAAGGATGAATACTGGTACGACACTGTCGTGATGTAATAGGCCTCATGTCCCTATGTAGCCCGTTCATGCACCAAAAGCAGAGTCAGGTCCCCCACACTGTGAGCTCTCATCATCATCTGTGACTCCCGACACGACTTCATTTACCGAACTGCCCATCAATGATTCGCTTCACTTAACTTTGACTCGAGATCCAAGATTTGTGGCCTGTCCCCTAGTTCGTCTTTAGTCCCTTCCCTACTTCTTTGTCATGCTGTCTAAGTTGACTGTTCCTGGATGTACATATGCGGGCTTCATCTTTCACTTCGTATGTGACCTCAGTTTGTATCATCAGCCCATAGAGATGGAGGAGATAAACCCTTCCGGTTTCACTTACATGTTTGCAGTTTGATTCGCGATACGCGTCGTATCCACCCAGCCAACACGTCAGCTGGATTTCTATTCTGTCAGAATCACAATGTAGCGTCGACAAATATGGTAACTTGACATCGACATGGTAGTCCATTCGGACTGTATGACAACGGGTAGTTCTGGATGTTAAAGCTAAGTCGTTATTTGATAACCACAGTGATTCTATATACGATCCTATGATTTAATGATAGTCGAATGACGCTCATAACCATTCTCAATGTCAATCACTACTATCACTCTAATACACTATAAAAAAAAGCCTCCCAACTATAATGTAAGGAGGCCACAACCCCTCTTCTATCCATTAGGAGATCAAAGAATCGTAGCCTTCCTCAAGTCGCAGCAAAACCCGTGGCTTTCCCATCTCATCTTCTCTCTATCGCAGTAATGGCAGCCCTACTTCTCGACGGAAAGCAGAAGAGGAGAGATCAAGGAGAGGAAGAAGAGGAAGAGAAGAAGACAGCAAGCAGTAGCATCACCGTCAAACTGCCTTCTTCTTGATCGGAGCTTCCAGGAGATTCCAAGAGAGATCAGCTAACATCAGGCACTGCTGCACCTTTTCCGATGCTTGGTAGCAACAAGAAGAAGCGCAGCCTACTTCGCTAACAAGATCAACAGCCCCTCAAGTCTTCTTCCCGGCCTAGAACCTGTTTTCTTGTCGAGAAGAGGAGAGGAAGAGAGGGTGGCACTTCTACTCTGTTTCCAGCTGTTGCCGATTCTGCTCAATCTTCCAACCAGTGCTGAAGTTATTCCCTCCACGGGCAACATCTTCTTCGATGTTGTCCAACTGCCTTGGCCTCATCCTAAACCTATCAACCCTCTATTAATATTCTTCCTGACAGTCACAGCTTGCGCATTTCCGTGCACGAGAGCAATTGCAATAACGCTTCATCTTTGTCCTCTATCAGCAAATTATGTTAAAATCAACCTCTTCTATAGAACCTAACATGGGTGCTGTTTGTTTAGAGATTAAAAAGGAAACAAAGAAAAAGAAAAGGAGAATCAGCAACAACTATTCTGTCATGATCTGTCCGCGTTTGACATATGAGAACTTATGAGCAATTGTCTCTTAGAAACTCTTTCGCTTTAGCTCTTTGTTTTGAGTAGATTAATTTTTCTTTCCAAGTTACATTTATTGTAGAAAAAAGTATAACTCCTTTGCCAAAGCTTCAACATCCTAATAGCTTTGGCTGACTTTATTGTTTAAACGGTAGTTTTGACCTAACGGATGGAGATCATGACGGATTCGATGCAAACCCTAGCTATCCTTTCAACAATCAACAATCAAGTAAAAAATATCATAGTAAAGGAGAGCTATCTCTATTCGAGATGTGTAGCCAAGATGTCAAATAGAACATATCCTCCCAGGAAGATCAATGCCAAGGTATTAAACTCCTGGATAGATTAACTTGACATTTACTTTGATCTATATGATTACAATAACGGGAATAGAGTGATACTTGCATGACTAGATAACGGGATACACACTCATATAGTTGAAAGTATATCTCCAAACCAACGGTGATGAAGACATATAATGAACATAATTCAAATATTTATACGATAAAAATTCTATCGGATGGAGTTTTCAAAGAAAGATAGAGGAAGTGACATTACCTATTATTAAGGAAGGGACCAATCCGTGTAAGAGTATATCATTGATGACAAGCAAAATCTCTCTCAACAATCACTCGATGGTGATGAAATATACCTTCAAACTTTATGCATAAATTTATAAAGAGTTGAGTCTCTTTAAAGTATATGATATTTCAATTGCTAGCAATATGATGATGATGATCAAGAGAAAGAATTACACCTATAACGAGACCATAGAGAAAGTGAAAAGAAGCCACTCGAAGGCCCAAGAGAACTTGGGGATGATAGAACTTTTTTTTTCTTGAAACGAAATGATCTTTTTTGTAAACATTATAAAATTGTTGGTCACTTCAAAGTAAAGTATTAAAATGTTCACTCGAAACTCTTCCCAATAAAATGGTTGAAAAACAATCAAAGTCAACGAGTCGCAACCACGACTATAAGTGACAAGTCCATCGAACTTTCACCGGTCTCACACTCAAATTCGAGTATATCCTTAATGACTAGATTGAAGGTTATGGACTCGAGTTTGATCCCTAGTCCAAAGGTTTGAGAAGAATTCTTCATCAGAAAGTTCCAAGTGAAGCAAGAAGTTGTTGGTGTGATTTTCAACATTAGGTGCTAAAAGAACATCATCTCAATGAGCTTTGTCAAGAGGCTCAGTCGAAAGATGACACTACATCCGCATTCACATCTTGTTAGATGGCTTTATGATGATGTGAAGATAAAGATAAGCCAATAATGCAAGATATGCTTATCATCATAAAAGAATTCGTCGATGAGGTGACATGCAAGGTGGTTCTGGTTAACATATACTAAGTGATCTTTGGGAGTCGTTGCTTATGGGATCAAGATATTGTTTACTTTCATCTCAGAAGTATCAACTCCAAAAGAAAAGAAAGAATTTCCTTATCACTTAAGATTTGATTAGTTCAACGGAAGATGACATCCGTTAGCCAAGCAAAAAGGATAATCAATGCTTACCAAAAGCTTGTTGCTCTCATTTTGGCATGCAAAAATCAACGTCTACCTCTAACACGATGAAAGAGAAAGAGAAACCAAAAGAGATAGTAGTGATCACAAAGCCTCAATAAGAGAAAGAAAACCTTTGGGCTGACGTTGATTGATAACAAGAAGAACCCAATCAAAACGATATGCATAGACAACATAGTCGAGCATGATGATATCAACCACATCATCAACAAACTAAAACTAAAACTCTAACCTTATAGATGAAGAGAAAAGAAATCTTAAAATAAGATTCGAGACATGAATCATCTAATTGAGTGATCTATGATTAGGGATAACCTTGTTCAGTCGAGATTAAGTCCAATCTCAACCATTGAAGCAAGATGTAGCTCATCCATATTATATTCATTCTTAGTCGTCGAAGCAAGGGGGGATTTATCCGCATCAGCCCTCTATCACCACACCACTTGGCTAAGTCCTAGTCCAAGTAAGACTCGGGCCCAGCAAAAATGGATGGCCAAAAACAAAGCTGCGTGGGTAGGAGACGCACAACTCGTTGTGTACGTGCAACTACTTGCATGCCTAAGAATTACCTCGTCACCCAATCTTATACGAGGACTCCTTCAATCACAGCCTGCGAGGCAAGGAAGTCGCTGCCCCTCCTAATCTATCGAGAGATCAAAGAATTGCAGCCTTCATTAAGTCGCCAGCGTCCGAGTAGAACTCGCGACTTCCCCACCACTTCTTTTCTCCATCGCAGCAGCGGCACCCTACTTCTCCTCGATGAAGAGTGGGAGAGCGAAAGATCAAGGAGAGGAAGAAGAAGAAGAAGAAGAAGAAGAAGAAGAAGAAGAAGAAGAAGAAGAAGAAGAAGAAGAAGAAGAGAAGTAGAGCAGAAAAAGAAGACAACAAGCAGTAGCAACATCTTCGATCTGTCTTCTTCCTGATCAGAGAGTCCAGGAGAGATCAACTAACGTCAAGCGTTGTTGCACCTTCTTCGACGATCAGTATTAACAAGAAGAGTTCCAACTTTCCTCGCCAACAAGATCAACAATCCCTCAAGTTTTCTACCTGGCCTAGAACCGGTGTTCTTGTCGAGAAGAGGAGAGGAAGAGAGGGTGGCACTACTGCTCTGTTTCCAGCAGTTGCCAATTCTGTTCAGCGTTCCAAGCAACATCTTCTTCGACGTCATCTAGTAGCCTCGACCTTATACTGAACCTGTCAACCCTCTGCCGCAACCTCATGTGGAGGTTGGCAGCGTAGAAACTTCATCTTCGAGAGTCGTCGCTTGCACGTTTGTGTGCAGGAGAGCTATCGCAATAGCACTTCATCTTCGTTCTCGACATTGAAAGACGTAACAGCAACTATGATAGAATTAACCTCTACGGTAGTGCCTAATAGGGATATTGTCGGTGAGTGATCAAGGAGGAAAGAGAGGAAAATCTAACAATAAGCATTCTAGCATGATTTATCTACACTTGTCACATTCGAACTTTCGAGCAATTATCATTCGCGAATTTTTTTTGTTTTAATTTTCTGTTGTAGACACTATAAATTTATGACGAGAATAGATTAATTTTCAAGTTGTTCTTATTTAACTCTTCCGTAAAAATTTTCTATCTAAGAGATGGTATCGGATGGATGAAGCCTCAAACCCAAACTCCATACATATGCCCAGTACTTGGCAGTGTTATACCGGGGACACAGGGTTTCTTCAATGCAGAGCCGCTGTGTGAAGCTCATCTGCTCGCCGAGTGAGATCGGTGTTTGATCACTGACTGCAATTCAAGGACCAACCCAACAAAGCATCATCCGTCCATCTTGATCTCATCAAGCTGGCATCTCTTATTCTCCAACTATTGTTGTAGTTCTAACTTCTGAGATCCTCGTCACCGCTGAGATGTTTTGCCTCTTAGACACCTCCAGCTGAGCTCGGAACCGGGTCGTCTCCCCAAAGAAGGTTCATCATGCCCCGCCCCAGGTAATGTGGGTTCTGTCGAGTCTCGCAGTCATCAGGTGGTGTCCCTGCAATCAAGAACATAGGCATCGACAAAGTCCAACATAAAAAACTTGGAGCATACAAAAGTTCGAGCGTTCACGATGAGCAATTGTGTCTGAGATCCACCGAAAAGAGGCTCAGTGTCCGTTCCATAACGCCCCTTGGCCAAGTTGGGGTGCATCACCCCGGTTCCACTACATGGCCTGTAACGAGAGCTCCCATGAGCGTGACTCCACTTAGAGCCCCCATTCGAGTGGAGGGTCCTCTCTGTGTGGTCGGAACAATCATTCGAAGCCTCGCATGTAATCTTGTCTTGCTCGGTGGAACGAAGCTTCGACAAATGGGGCCAAAGTGCTTCGGCAGACCCGAGGGCGTGTCGGGTGAGCCTTTTCTGCCTCCCTGGAGGAGTCGAGAAGGGCTTGTTCCAGCCTGTCCCCAAGGGTTGGGACCCCAGTGTGACTCTTATTGAGCAGTCTAAGCCTAAATAAGATAGGAGGAAGAGAATAAAAAAAAAAATCTCTCTTAGGCCTTCAAAATATGATTAAGAAGCTCACGAGATAATTATATATTATCTAATATAATTAGTTATCTTTAGTATTTTAATCCCTATACTTTTAAAAATTATTTTGGGATCCATATATTTACTAAAGTGAAACATTGAAATCCTTATATAGGATTACAAAGATAATTTTATAAAATTAAAAATCAAGAGAAAAGAGGTTTTGTTGGAGTGACGAAGCTAAATGTTTCACTCGTAAATATAGAGATCTCGATGTAATTTTTAAAGGTATAAGGATCGATATATTAAATATAGCTAATTATAAAAAATAATTTGTAATTAACCTAAAGCTCATAGAGGGATCGATCCAAAAGATTGAAACTCAAAATTTATAGGAAGATATAGAAGGAATGAAGGGTGAATATCCCTTTTGTATGGCAGCCAAGTGATCCTTGAGCTTTAATGTCGATCCTCTCATTTACCAAACAATTCGGATAATATAGCATATAGTCAAGGAAAATTAATCGTCAAGATTGTTATCTCCTTATATCTCTTCACTTCGGTTAGATGTTGATATGAAAATTTCTAATTAATCCTTGAAAACCAACTAAACTAAGCAGTTAAGTATAGATGGACAAATAATAGAAGGTAATATATAATTAGCCGAACACTCAATCCGAAAGGTTAAAGCTCAAAGTTCATATAAAGATATAGAAGGAATGAATGGTAGATAACCTCTTTGTATGGTAGCCAAGTGACCTTTGAGGTCTAATGTCGATCCTCTCACTCGTCAAACAAGGAAGGCTAATCCTCATATTGCTATCTCCGTATATCCCCTCACTTCAGTTGGATGTTGATGTAGAATTCTCCAATTTACTCTTGAAAACCAACCATCAAACAATCATTGAGAATCATCAAAATCCAACCATCAGGAATATGAAGGCGGCACGCTTGAGGAAATTTGATACGATGATAATGGTTTGCTTGAGCATCTATGAACCGCTATAGTGTCCATTTCGTAAGCCAAAGTCCAAGTGACAAAAGCTAATGCTGCGTGGCGCACATAATAAGAGGTATTGACGACATGGCTGACTCTAGCAATAGAGCATCCCCTGTGATAGCCAAATTTGACCCTAAATGTGAAGTCAGAATCAAATTCACATATGATAAACATCCATGTATAATGATATATCTAAATTGAACCATAAAGCATCCACCTGCCAAAAAACGATCAAACTTAATCATAAAGCCTCCATATGTAATGATGTCGCCAAATGTAACCATGAAATGTCGATCTAAGATAATGCGATAGAATCCAACTATGAAGCGTCCATCTATGACAATACGATTAGATCTGGTCATAAAGCGTCTATCCATTGGGATGCAACTAAATCCAAACATAAAACATCCATCTATGATAATGCAATCAAATCCATGTGAAGCATCCACCTACGATAATGTGATTTAATTCAATCACAAAACATCAACCAACAATGACATAACCAAATTCCAATCATGAAGTGTTCACTTATGATGACATGACTGAATTCGACCACGAAGCTTCCACTTACAATGAGTGATCAAATTTAGCCATGAATCATCCACCTAGTACAATACAATCAAATTCGACCACTAAGTGTTCACCTAAGTCAATGCGATCAAATCAGGTTATGAAGTGTCTATTTACGACGATGCGGTCGGATTCGACCATGAAGTATTCATCTACACAATGTGATTGAATCCAATAATGAAGCACCTATTTATGGCAATATAACCAAATCTGTCATATACCATCATATCTTGAACCTTGGCAAATCAAGATCAACGAATCTAATCATAAAGCATCGCTCAATGATGATGCCATTATAGTCAACCTCAAAATGACCATTGAACATAGGCAACCATGAGTGACGTGGTTAATAATCTACCAAACAAAATAATGTCTCGACCCATTCTTTGTCAAAACACAATAAAAGATAAATGATATAAAGGTATGACATATAGGCAATCGGATGACACATCACATCCACCCGATCAACACATTAGCTAAATTCCTATCTTGACAACATGGTATTGATAAGGATAGTGACTCAATGCCAACATGATAGTCTATTTGGTAGGGATGATAACAGACAATCCCAATGTTAAAGCAAATTATTATTATAAATGTGACTCTGATAGTTGGATGACCCATGTAACTATTCCAGACATTAACCATGACTCAATTCAACGATTACCTAAGCACACACTAAAAAGTTCAAAAAAAGTCCCCAAGTGTTCCTGGAAGCCAAAAGAAATAAAAAAACTCTAATTATGATTGATACGATAGTTTATGGTAGTATTTATATTGCATCAATAACTGATCATAGATGAAATCACAAGTATCAAGACGAAATCGAAATCTGCTGTTATTATTGCTCAATGCAGCCGTGGGAAATCAATAGCACCAATCACCTGTTCACAGCACACCATATTCTTACAAGTTAACATCTCAAACAATGTTACATTATCAGCAAATAAGCATAAAACGAGCACTACAAAACTAAACCCATCAACCTAATTCACAGATCTAAGTAAAGCAAATTCTAGATGCATAATGCTGTGTCTACAGAACATACACAAAAAAGGAAAAATCCTCTAACAAGTTAACTCCTTAAAAGTACATCCCCAAGACCTTACAATTGCTGGTGAGGTGTAAAACTTTGAGCTGTGCAGGTGATGGATTTCTTTTCTCCAGGAAATGTATTTTGAGCTGTGCAGGTGATGAACAAGCATGAAAAAAAACAGAATTTATTTTCTTTACCCTGGCATTCTTTTCTGACTGAAAGCAATGTCCATCTTATCTTTCATACACAAACCTCATGGTCATCGCAAGTGAAACGACCCAGGATCTGCATCTGAGGAATTTCCAGTCTTAACATCAGACCTTTGTAGCTGGCTTGATTGGTTTCTTCTCGAAGAACCTTTTCTATCTTCCGACCTGAATGGGAAACAGTGGCGCACATGTACCCTGTGACTTTTGCTCTCGGTTGAGCCAGTGCCTGTGATGTTTACCAATATTACCACTTCCTTGTCCCTGGTATCTTCACACTGCCAATTCTGTGGGATTCCATCGACAAGGTCTTCCTGAGTGTGCAAATCTTCATGATGGACAGAAACTTCTATTGTTTGTCCAGGTTTCACAATTCCAACTGCTGGATTGACCTAATTAGAGAAAAATGACAATGACGGTAAGCTGGAAGATCTCTGACGTTTCATGCAGAGGCAAAGGCAAACCCAACAGTTGTGTTCATCTAGCAGAACTCCATTACAAGAAGGTAACACAAGAATGTTTAAATTGTTTAATTGTTTAGCAACCATGATTTGTAATGGAAAGATCAATCAATTTATTACCATTGACCCTCATTTTCATATTCAAATAAGGTACTAGTTGTGCTAATTATATGCTGAAAAATGAAGTTGGATAAAAGCATAGCATTCAAAAAAAAAATTGATTGAAGTTTTGGATGAAGCATTATACAATGTTGCATCTTTCATAATTATTATTACTACATTTGTCAGACAAAGGGCCAGCATAAGCACGCCGATAAGGTTTTAACTTTGCAAACTGGGTGACCATGGACAATTCACAGAAACACCCTCTTTGCTTGCAAGAATAAAATGACCCACATATGCGACAGGGAGCCTCATTTGTGGGCCGCTTAGGTATATACAGGGACATTATTGGATCAGCTCATTATTCAGGTTGTTGTCTCATAATCTCAATCCATCCCTGATTCTGAACAGATCAGATCTCAGTTATGCTGTCATAAATGATCTGTGATAACATAATCTCACAGCTCAAAATGCATTAAAAGATCTCAGATCTTAGTATGCAGGACCCACATGTAATTTAATACAGTAATGAATACTACAAAAAAAATTATAAATGCAATATGGCAATTAAACTTAAATCTAAAAAAAAGGTCTCATATCTTAATAAAAGTTGTTTTTCTCCAAATAAAATTGATATCTGACACCTTTTTATCTATTAAGTAAATTACAGGACACTCCAACAATGCATCAAAATTAATACACATCCATTTAATTGCTAATCTTGCACATCATATGTGTGAGGAAAAATAAATAGCACCCAAATGTGATATAAATTTGTACTTTTATTAACTAGAAATTAAGAAGTCCAGAGATCTACCTCAAGCCAGAAAGGAAAGCCAAAGGAACATCTAGCACAAAGCTCAGATGCATTTGCACTGCCCTGGATGTTTGAGTGGCCTTCAGAAACAATTTGGAAGACAGCTTTGTACTTTTCACACTTGTTTGTGATTTGAAGAATAGAAGTGTCTTGGTTTTGCAGGATGATGTTGTTTGTGCTGACAGTAATTTCTGGAATAGCACAGGATTCTTCAAGAAAAGATCTTATTTTCTCATTTGACACAATTATTTGTCCATACTCTTGCCTCTTTATCAACTCATCTGCATGTGCAATTTCTACACTGAAAATGCACCTGACAGGCTTGTGATCACTGTCAGTAACATCCATACATGCTTCATACCTAGCAAGTGAAAATGGCAAGTCCGTTAGTGACAGGCATTATTATTTTTATTTCTGTGGTGTATTACTCGAAACGGAATCTTACAGTGTGATCGATGAAACCACAGGGCACTGCAAGGAGCATTCAGCTACTGAAATTGAACGGCTATCACGATATAGTATTCTGTCACACCAAGCAGGAATTCTTTTCTTCTCACTTGAATCATATCCTAAGAAAGCAATTGATACATTAGCTTCATTGAACATTGTAGGAACATCATTCAGCCCCAGTTGCTTACTAAACAAAGAGTAAGCAACAAATCATCCAATCATGTCTTCTCAGGAAACTATAAAGGTATAAACTTAATCAAAATTAATTAATAATTAACCTCTATGTTCTCAACCAGAAGAACTGGTCTATGCAAAATTAATTATGCTATAGGCATACCCGATAAACCTGCTTGGTGTCTTTCAAACTTGTAAGTTGGAGGAAATTTAAAGTGCCCTTCACGCATTCCTTGGAACACTTTTCCTGCTTTCATTTCTGCTCGGAGCTGATCCTTCTCTCTAAGCCAATCAAAGCATCTTTGAGAAACCATGTCCCTGGCTTCATCATAAGTGATACTATGAAGCCGATAATTAAAATCACCAAGAAAAACAACCATGTCAGCTTCAGATAACTCAGGTTTCCCATCATCAGGTTGAGATCCTATGGCCTGCCAATGCCACAAGTTTTTATTTTTTAAATATATGCTTAGCTGCAAGTTTTTGTCAACTGATTTTAAAATGATTTATGTTAACTACATACGTTCACTCCACGATGCAATTGAACAGACGTAGGACCAGCTGCAGAACAGATGTAAAATACATATTACATTGAAGCTGCAAAAATTGCACAGGAGTACATATGAATGTATTACATATCTATGCTAACTTCATATCTCCCCTATGTGCTTAGATATGAGAATTGACAAACCTGCAGCTCCATGAAGTCCAGTGGTTGGCCGGCTGAAAGAAATTGTTCGATAAACATGATCAAAGTCAGCATTCCGCCTGCTAACTGCTTCCAAATGTGCAGCAAAATGACAGTTTACAAAACATATCATCCGATCATAGACTCTCATCCTCAAACCTACAGCACCCTGTATAAAATATTTAGACCATGAATCTTTTTTTTATATATTTATTTATACTAATTAATACATCGATACTCAGTAACTAGATATCTCCAACAATGAATAAAGCATCATACATGAACTCATGGAAGCACTGAAGAACAAATTGATAAGAGTCATGGTGAACAGAATTTATGATTTCCCAGTTAGATCTCTCATACAGTCATGGCAAACATAATGTAATGATTAACATAATTTATGATTTCCCATTTAGATATCTCAGTGCTCAATCTTTTCCAACATAATTAAGTGATACGTTTATGAGCAACAATGCAAATGATCTGATGCAACAACTTTGTAAACACAAATGTCTTCTATTGTATTTTTAAACCACTTTATTAGGATGAAATGAAAATTTAGGATGCAAAACTTGCAAACATACAGCATTGATAAGTAATCAGTGTTTTGTTTTTATTTCAACATTTTGGCAAAAAGTTAAAAAGACACTACTAACATAATTGCCTTAGTGATTATATGAACTCTGTAATATAAATGAGATAAATACATCCAAGTAAGTTATCCTCACAGAGTAGTCACTAGAAATAACAATGATCTACAACTGAAAGTCCTTTGTCTAAATGAAAATTAATCCTCTCATTTCTGTTCTAATTGGTCTCGACAGATTTTTATCTTCGGAAATTTTCAATAGTAGAATATGCATTCACAGAACTTAACCATTTTAAACAAGAAAATAACCAAAAATTTACTGATTTTTCATAAGTAACCAATGCATGTAGGCCTATCACCTTCACATTGCGGTGTACATATTTTGGGTGTTGACATTCATTATTCTATGCAGTTATAACTCAAATTTCTATCAAGGTTCTGAATATTGTACAATATTGGTATATCGATCAGCTGTCGGTACGGTACATACCGAGCTGTACCGAGCATACCAACATACTGTCACGAACAAAGTTCTAAACATGATGTTTGATGTAATACTTATGTATGTCCGTGTCTTTCTATTTGTTCATGCTTTGCACAGCATGTAGAGGAACGGTTGAAGGCTTAACAGCCCAATTTTAGTTGGGTTTCGAGGCATTCTTAGGCTTGTAAATAAATATTATGTCATGTGGACACTTGTGATAGATATTCGGTCTGTAGTGGACCATTTTGACCATTTGTTGTGCAACCGTTCAGAGCTTGTAAAGTCTGTTTGTAATTTGCATTGTCTATAAGGTGTTTTCGAAAATGTTTGCTTGTGGATCCCGAGTGAGACGCTTTCTCTAACCCGTTTTCTCTTTTGTAGGTCCTAAGGGACCATGGGAGGTTTCGAGGAGGCTGACATTTGCGGACGGACACGCAAGGTTGCCGCACGACTTAGGCAAAACCAGCTAAGTCCATGACAAAATGGTATTAGAGCGGGACAAGCACTCATAGAAACACTTGACATGCAAATGTGGGGGACCTAGCGGGGCTGCGTTGAGAGCAGTCAGCACACGCGCGACCGTTTGGAGGAAAACGAGCATGGAGATGTTGGGAAAAGGAGTCACTCGGAGGAGCGGGCATCTGAGATTGACATTTAGAGGAATGGCCAACCCTTCGCGCAAGAGGCACCACGAGAACAAGCAAGCTTGAAAGAATACGAAGCGCACAAAGGTTGGGATGGATGAGTTCGAGCTACGACTTGACGTTGACAACTATACTTGATGGTGCTCAAGGCAAGTGAGGCGCTTGGTAAAGGATGAGACCATGCAAGGTGGAATGAGTTGCTCAGCGTCCGAAAGAGTTGTGCAAAGCTCATAGAGGCGAGAGGAATTGCTAACTCGAAGAATTCGGTACTCATACATGGGCTTGTATACGGACGATGGAATGTTCGCGGCCATCCCAAGGCGATCGAAACTCGACGTCATAGAGTATTGGAACTTTCTCTTCGACATGAGAAGGATACGTCTGTAGGAGGCTGAAGTGTGCAGCGAGTTCAGCATGTTGCTAGGCCTTGAGTGGTGCAGTATGGACTGTATTGACGTGGAGTCGCAATCTAGCAAGTGTGTTTGCAGGAGGCAGAACAATGCACAGTTTGTTCAGCAAATCGGAGTAGTCCAAGGGGATGACGATCTCCGAAACTTTTAGAAAGAAAGAAGCATAGAGAGATGTTGCTCCAACGAGACAAATATCCAGGAGGGATAGGTCCCGGTTCTCCAGAGGGAGAATCATGTACTACAAACCACACATGTTGAGGAGGAGTACCTCAAAAATAACAATTCCACGAAGCTCAATGGACCGAGCAAGCGACGAGGAGTCGTCGCATGATCTCGCTTGAGAGAATGTATTGGTGGATGCATTACGAGATCAAGTAGGGGAGCGACCAAAGCAATACAAATAAAGGCACACTTGGAGTCGATATGGAGATCGGACTCAAGGGAGGGCTGACCAGTGGAATGGTGGGCGCGAGGGCCACCATCAACTCAATACAAAATGAGGAGCGAAGCAACTTGGGTGTAACTTGGCGAAGTACTCAAGCCGCATAAAGGGAGCCAGCATAGAAGATGGAACATGGAGCGAAGGCACAGAGCTTTCCTTGGACAGAGGTCAAGGACATGAACTCTTGCAAAGGCAAGAGCAGGATCATGTTGTTCCATGGGTCCTTCATTCTGACGGAGCGGACTCATCTTGCATGGTGTCAAAGACGAAGGGAGCTTCTAGGCACATGCACGTTATCTCGGAGAAGCATTTGACGGAGAAACTAATGCGACTCAACTTGCGGAGGCGAAGTTGGGTTCAGAAGGCCTTGGCACAGGGCAAGAGGACGCGGAGGCGGGTACTCTTGAAGAATATACCACAGTGTTGCCATTCAAGTTGCGATGAAGGAAACGGTTCGCAGCGGAGATTATGCTAGTAGGGGCAAAGGCCTAGGATCCAAACAATGGTGCACCATTTTCAGCGAAGTCGGTGGACTTCGGGAGCTACTAGGCGACGGACTGTCCTAGAGCGGTGCTTCATCTAGGTGTGACCCAAGAGCGGATGGATGAAGGTCGATTGCCGAAGGAGCGAACAAAATCGAACGTGGAAGAGACCCTACGATGTATTGGCATAGGCCACACATTGAGGGATCACAATTCGAGTTCATCTCACAAGGATCAGAATGCAATGGAGATATCACAAGGAGGCGACATGGTGCAGCGGATCGTGGTGGAACAGTTCGTGGCAATGCGATACACACAACATAGTCCCGTGAGGGACTGTATCACACGGAGGTATGATCGGGAGCTACTGGAAGCTCCACTTCGGTGAACAACACGACGACAAGAAGGACAATGGATTCAAGGAGTGAAGGTCATAGTACCGTAGAGGTGGGTCTTCCGTGCATGCATCGAATATTGCATCGGATGAAAACCATGGTCATCAGCATATGGGTGCTGTGTTTCACCGAGGGAAAAGTTCGAATACAAGTACCAGTGAGTCCCATGGGAGGGACTTGATCATGCAGAGGTATGATGGAAGCAGTTGGAGAGTTGGACTGCTCCAGAGCCCATATTCGCTTAAGGGAGCCCGACAAGTCAGAGGACAAGGTCGAGTAAGTGAATGTTACTACCAAGGAAGCTAAGGAGAACAAAATCGGTGCAAACCCTACAACGTGATGGCAGAGGTCATGCATGGGAGTTGCAATATGTCTTTCCATCGACCAAAGGGAGCTGCTTGGAGAACACAAAAGTGTTGAAGCAGGAGGTCGAAAGGGGCGAGGAAACGATGATGAGTCCAGATGGACTTAACTACCCAAAATCAAGCATCAATTAGAATTGAGGTGGACTCGGAGGAGTGTCACAGAGATATATCTATTGATCGTGAAGAAAAGGGATGTAGATGTGAGGCGATGGATAGTAGGGCCCTGGGCATTACAGCGCCATAGTACCGTAGAGGCGGGACTTCCGTGAAAGTCATTGATCCCTTGCTCTCATGGAAGAAGAGCGCTTGGTCGTGAAAGGGGCCGAGGAGATGGAGACAAACTCCAAGTACCGAGACAAGGCTGAAGGGCAGAGGCCATGGAACTTCGTAAGACCTGTGTCAACGAGCTTCTCATCAAGATAGCCAAAAGTGAAGGACTTCGAGTCATGCAAGAGTGCACGACCAAGGAATAAAGCAGGCAGTACGCGGTGTTGTACCTTTGCTACTCAGTGGAGTAGGCGGTCGAGTTGATGGAGAAGACGGTACAATCCCAGAGGCGACCAAAACTATTAGAGACTTACTCCAAGTTGGGGTGAAAACTTCCTGCATTCCAGAAGTTCGATGACATTGAGAAGGTGAATCACAATAGTTAACTCAATGCAAGGAGTGAAAACACTTTGAGTGCTTCAGAAGTGTGAGCAAAGAGCAGGCGAAGGCTAGTAACCAGCTCGATGCATGGAAAACAACCCTTGAGGAGGCAGGCGAAGTCAAATAACCATTGCCTTCTCAACTCTTAAGAGAATAGGCGAAACCGACTACCCCAATTCTCTTATCTATCTAGCAGAGGAGCTCTGCACAGGTTCAAAGACCCTTCGAAGATATTAAAAGACAATAGTTGTCAAATCCTCACCAATGATGATCAGTGCTATTGAGGGTACATTATCCGCTTCATTTCCCAACAGAATGCCAATCGAAAACGGAAGTGATGCGATTCTACTTGGAAGTGACAACTAATTGAAAGAAGAGTTGATGAGTAAATTTTGTGGAGGAAGGACCCAAAACTTCAGAAGTTTGTGAGGCGATGCTCGTTAAAGCTTTAACAAGCATCCACCCAGTTCAAGCAACATGAGGCATTTGAGAGACTAGCGCATACTAAGGATGGTCTTTTCCTTCATCTGGAGGATCCGCAGGAACCAATAGGGATCAACACAACTCAGCCAACCCCACATTAGAGTTAGAGTCAATGGCGAGTTAAAGCATCATAGCGGATTAAATGTTTGACTACTCAAAAACAGCAGTGGAGAGCAGCTGGGAGCCAAGAGGTGCATTGCAGCTGGAGCAGAAGATTGAAGACTCAGCAAAGACGAGGAGTTGCAGAGTTGGCAAAGGCTTCGACGAGGACGTCGAAGGAATAAGTGAGGGAGAATGTCACGGACAAAGTTCTAAACATGATGTTTGATGTAATACTTATGTATGCCCGTGTCTTTCTGTTTGTTCATGCTTTGCACAGCATGTAGAGGAACGGTCGAAGGCTTAACAGCCCCATTTTAGTTGGGTTTGGTGGCCTTCTTAGGCTTGTAAATAAATGTTGTGTCATGTGGACACTTGTGAGAGATATTCGATCTGTAGTGTACCATTTTGACAATTTTTTGTGCAACCGTTCAGAGCTTGTAAAGTCTGTTTGTAATTTGCATTGTCTATAAGGTGTTTTCGGAAATGTTTGCTTGTGGATCTCGAGTAAGGCGCTTTCTCTAACCCGTTTTCTCTTTTGTAGGTCCTAAGAGACCATGGGAGGTTTCGGGGAGGCTGACATTTGCGGATGGACATGCAAGGGTGCTGCACGACTTAGGCAAAACCAACTAAGTCCGTGACAATATGACACACTAAGGTGTATCGATATACCATCCATACCGATCTTCTATCGAACTAGTACGTACAGCCTGTACCGAGTAGGATGGTACAGTATTACAAAATATGATTTTTATTACTTCAAATATTTGATTGAGGTCATATTAATATTTTGCTAGCTTCTATATGATTTGGAAGTCTTTGCTTTTGGTATAATATGCATTGAAAATTTCTTTTTTTCTTTCACTAAAAGCTACTGAGTCTAAGGAACATATAATAAAGTGACAATTTATTTCTTCACTAATTTTTTTTTATTCCTACTTGCTAACAAGGAGTTGCATGAAAATAATAAAGTGACAATTTCTATGTTTGAATTTGTACACAAGAAAATTTTGTTACCATCTAATGAGTTTCCAAATTGAGGTAATAAAATTGTTCCACAAATAATGTCCTTATTTGTCACTCTTATTTCTGTCGACAAAACTTAATATCTTTTTATAACTTAATGAGCACCATTTGAGATGATGTATAAACAAAATACATTTTCTTGGATGAAACTTGTCAGACACGGATTTTACCTAAGGCTATTTTAGGGATTTACTAATTTAATCGAGGTTAAAGTTAATTAAGGGAATTTTATAATTTATCTTACACATGGTATCTCTCCTAATCAGGTTAGGAATATATATTGATTAAAAGTGAAGGTGGAAATCTAAAGAAAATCCTAATTGAATTAGGAAATCAAATCAAATTAAATTAATTAGATTATGATTCCCAGATAGATTAGGATTATAGTTCCTTGGAGAGATAGGATATCTATCCTATAAATACACCATGATCTCTCTCTTCTCTCAAGCCGTCATGGGATGCGAGGCCTGTGGCGGAGAAGGTGCCGACGATGGGAGAGAGGAGGGAATGGTGGACATCACCTTTGTTGGTAGTTATCCTTCTCTTTTGCCCGTTTATATTTCAATTCCTTTGATTAACCTCTTATCTTTGTGTCAACCTATATTGTTCTATTGACTTATCTTTCGTGATCTGTGAATTTATAATCGAATCAAGATTTGTATAAGATCTTTTCTTATGATTTGAAAAGAGAAATTGAGATGGTTGTATTTCATATTATATAAGTTGTGGACCAACCCACAAAAATCTGTCTAGCACCATGCCATAGATGGTTGGGAAACCAGCCTAGCACATGACCTCGCACTATTGAATCAGCCTAAACCATGTGGACTACTGCATGCGGCAACCAACCCAAGACTTGTGGGATGGTAGGATGCAACCCAAGTCAATATATTAATCATGTTGGAACAGATCATGAAAGCAAGAGTCAGTCAAAAATTTCAGATCCAAGTCACTAGTTGTTAACTGCTGGACTATTCCCTCAAGATGATGCAGTTTGCACCGAAGCCACCCGTTAGGTTCTTTGTTGTCCACTTGATAATAAAGAAGCATAAATTAGTGGAAGTTTTGCATTCTATTCCTATCCTTGGCCCCAAAATGTCTTCACTGAATATTTTACTCCTAACAGATCTTCCACAATGACACAGACTTCAAGAATTCATACTGAAGCAAAAGCTTCTGAGCCTTCATTAAAATGATCCATGTAATATAGGGTATTTAACGGAAGAATTTAAGACTTCCATAGGACGAAATGAAAACCTCTAGCTATACAGGATTTGTAATTAGTCTTTAAAAGCAATAACTAGTCTCTAACCGAAACCATACTGGATTTGGGGTTTGTCGCTTATAAGGTGATGCTCACCCAATAGAAGTGATCTCTTCTGATTGGGATATAGTAAATAGCAAAACAAAATAATTAATAAAACTTTATAAGGACCAACATGAGATTAGTTGGACAGATCCTCAAGCAAAACCTGTTGGACTATGCAAAGAGCTTCAACTGAATCCATAATATGACATGAATATGTTAAGAACTAGCCTGTATATGTTACACAATATAATTTAAAATCTAATGATATAGATTTTGCTAAGAGTAACATGAACCAAACTCTAATTTGAGTAGGCCCAATAAGGTTAACAAAGGATCAACTTGTTAAGTATTGAACAGGTATTAGCGGCTCAAACGACCAACAAGCCTAGAAAACACTGACCCAACCCATTAATTTCAAAACATATATCTAAGGATAAAAGAGTATTTTTACCTTGTATTCAACTTTAAGATTTAATAGGTGGTAGGACATAAGTCCACATGTGGTGGATGAAGGCTGCGAACCTACAAAAACGTAAAACCTGGCCTTGCAACTGTAGCAGAACATGTCCCATCATATCAACAATCACCCCAATTATTACAAGCCACCACAAGTTGCCCTTTGCACTAGAGTTGTTGTGGCCCATACTTATACAATTCCAAATACAAGCCAACACAAGCACAAGTCTACACTACCTTTACCCGCATGAGCACATGACCCACTTGACTAAACCCAAGAGTGCATAAGTGACACTACCTAGCTTCATACAACGATGTGTGAGTTAGATGTTACATAACCTACTATAGCTTGCACTTCACACTATATGTAGAACAGGCAGCCAACTTGGCCCATTGACCCAAGTACTTACCCATATGGTATCACTTCCCATATGCAGACTAGTAACTTGTTAATTGTTAATACTATGTCACTTGAGGTACACCATCATAAATAGGTTTGTCATATGATGTGTGGGCCCAACCAAGACATGGTATACCTAGAGTTACAATTCGCACCTATCGCAAGGCTTACATGTCTAGGGTACACAACTATCTTACAGGTACTGTTATGTGCTAGCATTGAGCTTGTAACAATTGATTGTCATATGTCCTTGATTGTAGGGTGTTGTTTGATGACAAGATGTGGCATGTCAGAGGTACTGACCCACTACATGATCCATGATGCATATTATTGTACATGACCCACATTATGTAGTCTACAGACTCTACACTATACAAGTGAGTGGCCATAG
Source organism: Musa acuminata AAA Group (assembly GCF_036884655.1). NCBI lineage: Eukaryota > Viridiplantae > Streptophyta > Magnoliopsida > Zingiberales > Musaceae > Musa > Musa acuminata. Next base: position 33,675,161 of record NC_088337.1, on the reverse strand, counting down.
CTAGCTAGGCTTATGATTCGCACTGCACTTGTATCTGACCCATGAAAAGAATAAGTAAAAAGAAGTCTTAAAAGGATTATGTCATCCTTTTGAGTGATACTTACACTATTGACCTACATTTCTACTGATACATCTATATTATCTCGCATACGAACGTACACATTTGATGCATGGTAAATGATGAATGTTCTTATATCCCTATCAATGCATTTATGGAACCTTGTATATGCATGTGCATACTTGATGCATGTTTGACAGACAAATAAGTGATCTACCTAGGTTAGATGTAAGATCTCCATGAGGTTGTGCCCCACATGACAGGAGCTTGGGGCCCATCATGCAACAAGTAGCACCCATCATGTGGCAATGCATGATCCTCCTCGTATGATCTATTGTCTTGTAATTGTGTGCGCTTCAGGCTCATCATGCAGCAAGTAGCACCCACTAGATTGAATCCCCTATGTTATCCTCCTAGTATGATCTATTGTCTTGTGATTGTGTGCCTGATTGATTGAGTTGATGATATTATGATATGATCATACAATGATATGATGACATATTACGAAATGACATATGACTCTGATATAATGAAAGGACATGGATTATCCCTATCAATTGCAAGAGGGTCAGTATACTGAAGAGTGATTCCCTTCGGGGATATAACAAGCTGTCAGATATGACAGTTAGATGGTTCCTTCATCTACTATTAGGAAGAACATATCCCCACTTTGGCAGGTGAGGAACACAAGTTCATCTGCTGTTGGGAGCAAAGTCTTCAATTTTGAATAATATTGCTCGTACCGGGTGGTACATACTAGTCTGTCAGCAGACCGATACATGGAGGGTCTGTTACCGGGCGATATATATATATATATACGACGTCGCCCCGCCTGGGGAGAAGAGAGGCGACGTCGCCTCGTGTGGGGAGAAGAGATTTTTTTTTACTTTATATATATATATATATATATATATATATATATATATATATATATATGTATATACCGAGCGGTATACTGAAACATACCGCTCGGTATACACAGTACCATACCGTATCGAGCGTATCTCAAAACTCTGGTACGATACGATATTTCAATCCTTGGTTGGGAGTTTGATATAGGTTCTCTCTATTTGCTGTTGGGATATTGCACTATTGGGTGTCCGATTATGCTTGGATATCGATGATGACATGCATTAATAATTAGATTTTATATATATCATGTTGCATTAGTGCATGTGAAAATTATGAGACATTGGATAGTCATTCTCCATCCTCTGTTGAGAGAAGTAACCATCAGATGTTTGACTCGAATGTCGAATCTTGATGCAATGCATATGTATAACTAACTGTATTTATGAATAATATTGCATAAAAGCATATTGCATACATTCTTATGACCTGTGTATGATCACTGATTACTTTAATGATTTTGTACTCTTATTTGTTGTTATCTGACTTACATATTATATAGTATATACACAGTTAATTCATTATGATATTTGATCAGCATGTTGTTATTACCTTTTTCTTTGATTTTTATTCCCTACTGGGCATTTGTTCTTACTCAAAACTACTATTACAGATTACAGTAAAGAATATTTCAAGATAGTATGATGATGGTTTTGATTTAGCAAAACACCTGAATCTGCTATTGGGCGAGCATCTGATATGAGGTGATAGTTAGGTAGCTGATATATATATAATGATTATTTATGAGATTAAGCAGCTATGTGTGATAATCATCAAATCTATTGGCTACACAGAGCTAATTTGTCTAATGGATTATTTATGAGCCGCTTAATAATCACACCAGCTCTGTATGATGGATTTTTGAAGAGAGATTCATGCATGGTGCGATTTTCTCGACATGTGAGCTAATTTGTATCGAGGCATGACAAAACTAGCTCTTATAGTTATCTATATCAAGGTCTGCCATACCGAAATGTACCGTCCATACCGGGCGGTACGTACCGGCCCGACAGGTTACCGGTACGCGGACCGTCCAGTACCGCTGCAGTGCTACAGTACTATACTGTATCACTGCTACAGTATGAAAAAATTTTAAAATTGTTCGGTACACCCTGATGTATCGCCCGGTACACCAGTACCGTACCGTACCGAGCTCAAGTCGAAATACCGGTACGGTACGATACGGCGAACCTTGATCTATATTAATGCTTAATTTTAGAAAGAACAAGATGTTTCTTTTGTCCCTTTCAAGTGATCGGAAAATAAAGAAATGGTTGATGTATTCAAGATAATTACAAATTAATAAAATACCATCTCAATTCATCTTATTTCATTAGATGCGGGATATGATATGGTTCTGAAGGATAAACCGGATACAGATAGTTTCAATAAGATTTCATTTTTGAACAAAAATCTATTATTTATTTATTTTATCTATTCCATAATTAGAACAAAAGGGGATACACATTACACAACGATTTTGAATCAGAAGAGAGATTTCAAGAAATGATAGATCTATTCACTCTATAAATAACCGAGTCAAATCTAGTGTATCATGGGGGATTTGCCTTTTCTATTGATTCCTACGGGTTTTTCTTAGAATGAGATAAATGAAAAATTAGAACTCTTTTTTTTTTTGTTCCTTTAAATAATTTAAGGAAATTATAGATGTGCAAAATTTAGTTGATGTTTAGTGCGAAGCTATTTCATTGAGAGCTTTTCCAAAAGAAACCCAAAATCAGAAAGTAATCTGGAAGGGAACTGCTACAAAATATGTTCTGCAAAATCAATTTAAAGATTACAAGTTCTTCAATGATATAACAAATGCCTTGATTTTGTATTAAAATATCATTCTTCTTTTTCTGGTTTATTTAAGTTAATATCAAGGATAACAAGATCATCATTATGAAAATTCAAACATCCACAAAGAAAATATCATCCGTGATGAAACCAAACAACTTCTTTAAGCCATAATTTGTGGTATCAGTCACATCCTGATATGATGCACCCAATTCATACCGGTATTATCTAAGACCAATCAAAATTCGGCTGATTTCAGTTTATAAGTTGGTCAAGATTAATTACAATTGATCAAACTTCATCAAAGTAGGCCAATTTTGACCATCTCTAAGCACTTTGTGCCTCAGAAGAAGAAAAGGATGAGGATAAAGTGAAAGGAAGACAGGGAGATGAAGAGACAAGTCAAAATGGAAAACAAGAAAGAAAAGAAACCTACAATAATGACTATGGAATAGTGAAGACATTGCTACTATTTTGTTTGTTATTTGTTGCAACCATCACATTTACTCTATACCACCACTGTTTCTATATTGCATCGATCACTAGTAAAACAAGGAGGAAAGGATACTATGACCAATCCCTTAACCTTGTAACATAATCAGTATGTGATCATAAGGAAGATTTCATGGGTTTGCCACTATTTTTAAATTATATGACCAATTTGTTTGAATAAGGTTTTCTTTGTTTCCCTTTGGATTGCCTAATACTTCATTCACATAGTAATTAGAAAAACATCAGGACTACAATAGGACTCATCACTAACTTTAGAATTGCAAATAAAGAAGTTTTGACACTTTTGTATGATACACATAATAGTTATGATGATTAATATTTATTTTCTAACAAATATATAAAATTATCTTAATGACTTATTCATTATGATCTTAACCAGTATTTTAGTACAACTTTTATCTTCTAAATCTTGATTTTATATGCCTTTTCAGAAAATTAGATAATCCATGAAAGGTAAAAGAACTTTTAGCATATAATGTTTTTTTGTATTTTACATTTATTTTTAAACTGATTCATATGATCATATCCAACTGTTCCAATCTGATTCATCTTAATCATCTCATCTCTATTCAATCTTGATACTTGTACAAATCTGGATAATTATGCTTTAAGCTTGAATTTTAGTATCCAATTATTGTTTACTTTTGATAAAATTCTTAAATAGGTACTATATTTGCAAAAGGAAATCACACCACAGTATAGAATAAATTTTGAAGGAACCAAAATTGCATAAGATAACATTAACTATGATTCATGAATGAGTAAATATCCTCCTTGAATTTGTACTTGTCATCCATATTGTCATCCCCCATGTTATTCTTTGAGCTTTGGAACTTAGACTCTAAATGTTTAATAAGCTGTGGATCATGGTCATCAATTTGAACTTAGACTCTACAAGCATTATTGCTTGTAACTAATCTAAAATTATAAATCTATGATGGAAAGAAAATATAATACTTAAGACTAAGAAACATAATGGTTCGAATAAACCTTCAGAGTTGTAAATAGCCAAATAAAATTGATAAGTACATACTGAATCAAGTGCTACATCACTTTGAGAGTTGAGGCATTCGTGGTTCACCCTGAATCTAGGATCTTCATTTTAGACCAGAAATGGCATTCGGGCACACAATGAAGTGCTGGGGTGAGGCAAGGCAAAAATGTCTTGAAGTGAAGAGACTTGCCTAGGCTCTGCCAAGATGAGAACCTCAGCCTGAGAGCTGGGCATCAAAGCGTAGGCTTGGGCTAGTATCAATCGGGCCGAAACTTGTTTCGGCAGTAACTATGCCAAATCACACCCTACTATTGGAACCTGGTTAATGTTAGTAAACTTAAATGTTATATATATCAATTCCCCTCACACATCCCGACCACGACCCCAACACCCCCTTTCCCCTTCTAAATGGCCTGAGGGACCCCAAGCCCTGATTCTCAACTCTTTGCTGCATCTACTATCCACCACCTTCTCTGCCTCCACTCTCCACTCTACTGCATCGGATCTCCGATGCCCTCTCTGCTTGGCTCTCTACCACTAAAGCCAACCCATGTAATAAACCCTCGAACCAAGCAGCCCCAACCCCTCATACTCATTTGGACTTGTCGAAGTCAAAATCTTTGCCACTTTTCCGCCTGTGCCATAGACACAGTGCCCTTTTTGTCTCTCCCACTTCCTGTTCTTCTTCTTCTTGCTACGTCCAATCCATTGGTATTGTATGTTGTTAAGTTTGATATAAGTTTTGTTGACCATTCAGCTAAACCATGAAAATTGGAAGCTTATGTTGCTTCTTAAATACTCCTATACCATTAGATTACATGAATTTACATTTTTATGCTAAGTAATATTTTACTCGTAGATATCAACCAAGTTAAAATGATTACTTCTAACTGTCATCTTTATTGTTAATTATATTTTTATAATTTTCGTAAGGTGAGCAGCTTGCTTCACTCTAATAAGCACATAGGCGGGTGCCTAGTGCCTTGGGCAATTTGGACTGTTGGCGCCTTTTAGCTCCTAGCACCTTTAACAACACTGCCTTAGATGTATAGAACTAGACTATGGACTTTACAAGATCAATCTGGAAACAGCTAACAGTAGTAGACATGACTTGTCTTTCTAGCACAGATTTATGCTGATGAAGCACCAAGTCTTAATCCCATGTATGTTGTTTATGTTTTTTATCCATGCAAGTTATCACACAATGTCTAAGATAATATTTTACCTAGTTCCTAAATTAAACCAAGACAAGAGGCAAGATCAGAAAAACTGAAAGCAAGAGATTTTGGAAGTACCTTGTTACCAATTGCACGCCCAAATCCACAAGGTACTGCTGCAGCATCAACATCACCAACATGTGGTCGAAGGCTCTTCCTAGCCCTATAAGATTATAGAACAACTATGTTATATATGATGGATTAATAAGGACAAAAAGACATGTGAATTAGATATCTCATCATGTACTTCAAAAGTTTTAAACAGAAAAAATCAAGTAATCCACAGTCAAGAATATACTTTGTCTTCATAATGGCTTGTGATGAGAACTTACCATGCAGCAATGAGTAACCCCGCCAACTGCCTAGAACCAACACGCTGAAAAGATGTTCCTTCATCTAAGGTCTTTCCTATATTACCCAACCACCATTGCCCATTTGCACTCCCCTCAAGTCCTACCTAAGATCATTAAAACAGTCATAAACATATGAAAAGTACAACATATAAGTTCAAAGAAACTTGCCTGCTATAGGATAAAAGGCATAATAACACCATGGGCAAGTGAAATTTGATAACATCAGTAAGACTGAAAACATCTACAGATCATTAGTTGATGAATATAGATAATTTTTCAGAACGACAACCGTTTCAGATACCTGAGTTTTAAATTTACATACTGACATTAGAATCATATAAGATCCTTAGAACACAAATCGTTACATAGAAGGAATGAAATATCTGGACCTGTATGCATCAACTAATATTTAGTGGTCTGAACAAACTCCAGCACTGGTTGATGTTTAATTTTTTATCAATTTCTAGTCACACCAAACAGAATGGGTTAGTGCACCGCCTCATATATCGAACTGTACTAATCCAAGCGGCTATTGAAGCTAGTATTGAACCAACATTCAAATGGTTCGACCTTCACTTATCTTTTCTGATGTCACAATGCTGTACTGCAAGTTATCATAACAACCAAGCATTATGTGATATGAGAACATCTATGAATCATAAAGGCCTTAACATATTTTCACAACCAGTTCATAACATAACAAGAAACCCTAACATTCTGTAGATTTATTAACCAAAAAATTTACAAAATTTATGACTTTGTTGTGACTTTATAAAGCCGTTGATTAGATGGAGAAATCATTATTGATGAGAAAATATCAAGTAAACAACTAGAAAGTTATTTTCATCTATAAGCTAAAATTTGGTCAAAAAAAATTTAGCTTGTCATTCTTAATTAGGTGGAGAAATCTTTGTTAATAGTGGCTACGTTTCTCAGCATCTAGTACAAGTTGATATCTACAATAAAATCATGGATCCTCTCCTCATACAAATATGCATTAGCATGTGCATTCTATATAAAGAACTCTAAAGGCAGAAAAAGCTGGCAAGATCTTTCCAACTGATTCAAGAATCTAGTTTACATCTGGGGCCTTGGCCACAATAAAATGTTAATATGATAATTTTATATCAAAGAATTAAACAATATTGGTGCACAAGCCCTACTCTTGTTTCTCCTCATCATTCTACTATTATAGATAACAAAAGTAACAATAGGTACCACAGTGCATCAAACCAGCAGAGTGAACCTCTGATTCAGTCAACAAAGACGGATGGCAAAGTATGGTGGCATGTTCAATAGATATGTAATCGATTTTTCCTCTTAATTAGGCTCCTGAATTGCTTTTCAAACAACTAAATGAATTATATGAAAGAAGTGATGTGAGTTTGTGACTTTCACTAAATACTTAGAATAGAAATCATCTCTAAGAACATCAATTTACTTGAGTGGTCTACTAAGGATGGACCAATAAGAAAGATAAAAAAGCAATCACTGATCATGTAATAATACTTAGCAAAAATAGATGGAACAGGAATTGCAGCTATTTTCATTGTATTGGTGATATTTTAAACTAGATATGGGGCAAGTCCTTATATGCTGCAGTAGGTCAAACTCACAAAAGAGTGATAGCATCACAAGGACAGTGCATTAGTATCTTACAGTTTCTTTAGCAGCAGCCATTGCCAGGAATCCAGCTCCCATTTCTACCTCTTGCAATCCAACGACAACTAATCCAACCTCTGATGCTGCACTACCCAACCAGGATATAAGTGAATTGTGAGATGCCCTTTCTTGTCCAACATTCCAAGTTCCAGCCAATATCTTAATATTTTCATATTTTGTATATGACAGCTCCTTATTGGCCAACTCCGCTCGCAGTATATCATCAAGTGGTCCAGGAGATCTTATATTCCACCCGCGTATGCCACCGTCATGTGCCAGTGTGAAGAAGTACGAGCCTCCAACAACCATTTTAATAACTGGACTGTTATGTGCAACCCATTCTCCAAGAAGATTTCCATCAAGATCCATAACCTGAACTGTACCACTAACATAGCCTACCCACACCCGTGATCCATATGTACAGATGCATTGAACAGAAGAAGAATGATGTTGAACTTCCTGCAATCGGTTTCCACTTCCATCCCACTGGACCATTGACCCATTTGTGCATCCAGTCCAGATCATACCATCCATCGATACAGCTAACGCTTCTGTTCTCCGATTATCTTCCCCGAATGTTCCCTTAACTGCAACTCTGCGAACTGCATCAGCTGCTCCCATCAAGGCATTACGAGAACGTTGGAAAAAACTAACTGAACCTTGTGACTTTTCCTTCTTTGATGATGAAACAAATTTTGTCTTCATCTCATCCTCAACATACTGATCTTGTGCAGAGGGTATATCAACGCGAGTCTCTACCTGGCCATCAATACCAAACACTTTCAAAAGATCCCTTGTACGAGAATCCCTGCAAGATAAGAAATAGATTTTCCAAACATTAACAAGGCTAAGCTTAAAACTGACCAGCATTGTCAAATTCAACAAAAGCATAAAACAAGTGAACATACCATAGTGCAAAGGATAGGCTACTAGCACTCCACACTTTGGACCTAGAATTGTCAGATGCCATATATTTCACATCTGCAGCAGGCAAATTACAAACCCCACCCACAGTGACCTGGCTCCTTAGGTCAATATATGACCTCTCAGCTAGTAAAGTAGCCATATGTCTTTCTTCAACAGAAAGAGAAAGAGCCTTTTCAATGGCATCCCAAGGCCAGACCTTTATGACTCCACCTTCAGAACCTGACCATATTTCACCTGGTAATGAAAGTTAAAACATAATATGTCGAAATGAGTGAAGCTCCAAAATCATTCAGGCATTAATTTTCACTCAGATCAACGAAGATAAAAAGTAAGACTAACGCATCCATTCTTAATGTTTTAAATTATAGACCGTTATACGTAAATCAAATAAACAGATAGATGGAAGACCATCCGGAAGTTACATTTCAGCCATTGTCCAATAGCCAATAAAGTTACTGTTCTTTTTAAAATGCTTTAAAATAGAGAATGGAAGTCTTAGATATTAATCGATTGGATTTACAGGACAGAAGAACGGAAATGACTTGTTGTACTGGTACAATGCTGCAATAGTGGTGTCTTTCCACTGCTTCACTGAATCCTGTCAACAACTACTTTAACACTTCTTAATGAAGTGGATATTATCCCTAAACACCTGCAGGGACACTGCAAAGGTGGAGTGGATCCTTTGCAAAAACAAGTCAATAAATGAGATTAAACACATGCTATTCTTGAGGTCTTCTCCTCAGAATCACAGTCTATTAGCTTGAGCAATGTCAATTTTCCTATGAAGCAAGAAACTTGAAGCAGGAAACATAAAACAGATACTTGGAATTTGGGAATGGACAATAACAAAGAAATTATCAATGTACTGCTATTGATGTCAAAACTGAAAACAAACTGTAAAACTTAATTTTGATTGACTTAAAATATATGACAAACAAATTTTATTTTGCAAGAGGGGACACTGTTTTGCATTTGAAGGTTGCATATAATTACTTAGATATATGTGCACTTGTTTAAGGTCATATGATAGCTTTGCACATGGCTCAAAGGTTGGAAGCTTGGAGGCTAGCAGTTTTGAAAAGGTATGATACGAGTCATGAGATTTATGCTGACTCTATTATCACAAAGAAGATTCAAAAAGCCAAGGAACATCCAAGATTTAGTAAAATCATCTACATCAGACCTATCTAACATTATTCCTTCAAATGGACTATCTCAACCCAGCCCTGATGCAAGTAGTGCACAAACTGATAAATAGAATTAGATCTAAAGATATCTCAGAAATACTCACGGTTCTCCTCATGCCAAAATTGCATGCATATTAAGCAATTACAGGAGGTCAGATGATATAACTTCAGTTTTCGAAGTCATGTAGGTCCACATTGTGCACTGCAGTAAGGATTAGCTTACACCCCATCACTTTTGCATTAATAATTGTCTAGTTTCTGTTAAGTCATTTATGCATTACTTGCTGTAAATTGATACCTTTGAACTTCTACTCCTCCCTAATAGTTTCAATGTATATTCTCCTATTTGTTATCCTTCCTTGGCCTTCTTTAACCAGATATCTTCTAAGAGAACCTATAATTAACCAAAATGCCTATTCATGTAAGCACTTCCTTACTATTACTATTTACGGATCTGTCAATGGTACTTGTGTGCACATTTCGAAAATTTCAGCGTGTCATCAGGTTGATAGCTTTTACTAGAAATAACTGGAACACTAGCAAATTATAGAAGGGTGATCTAATTGATTTAGTTTTAACTGAACCTACATGATCCTATTAACAGATCTGTAGTAAATTATAAATTCATCAACATAAAACACTTTCTACAAACATCAACTTGTAAGCCTTAACATGTAAAATATCTAAGGTTAAAAGCCACTAGAACTCTCTCTCTCTCTCTCTCTGCACCCCAGAAGCAACAGATGACAAATTTTTAAATTAGTCTCATAGTCAAATTCTGAGATAAGCAAAGGATATCCAGAAAATGGAGAATAATTCCGGTAAAGGCGATCACTAATTCCAATGATAAGTCAACCAGATCAGGATGATGAAAACATGTTCCAAAAATTCTAGACTCGGTAATGGAGCTAAAATTAAGGACAGGTCATGCACCATGGCAGTATTTTTTGTAAGGTTACAGCATGATTTTGGAAGTAACAGTGACCTGTTTTGTAAATATCCTTAAGACTACTCTTCAAAGATAAATATTAGAATATTAGGTGTCATCCTTTTTAAGCAACTACTTGTTTTTTTTACTACATATTCTAGCTAATAAAATGTTAGGTTTAAACTTATAGTAGGTACCTTCATTTTGTCTATTGTTCCATTTTTCTGCTGTAAGCCGAGCACTCTATTAAAGCGAAGGCAAGAACATTTTGTGTTTTAGCAAGAACCACTTTTCTTTCAGCATTGTTGGAATAAAGCAACTACCTATTTTTTTAGTAGAGAAGCATTTTTCTCTCAGGATCAACATAGTCTCAGAAATCAACTTGAAACTTGCTTCACCATTGAAACTTGATTCACCTACAAAGTTTAAAAAACATGGATCTAAGTAACATTTCATACCACATGATTGTCATATGGTGTGTCCTGTAAAAATATAGGTACCATAAATGGTGGTACGTCAATGCATAACAAGTACTAGAACTGCACCTAGTTTCTTAAGAACATTGGCACATGCAGGACACATATTCTGGCACATGCAGCACAATGGCACTGGCATGACTATGAGTTCATAATATATAACTAACAGTACATGTTGTATTATCCCTATTAGCTAGAAAGAGCTTTTACGATACAAGTGTGTGGTACATTTTTGTAAAGCATGTTGCACATATGGATGAAAATTATGGACTTCAGTTACTGGCAAAACTAAAAGTCCTATTGCAAGAAAAAGGAAATTCTTTGGTACTTCAGCCAATGGCTGCTGATGCTGCCACCTCAACCCATAAGCTATTCCCATGCCCTTGTCCCACAAGCATAGCATTTTTCTTTTGGAAAATCCTACTAGAGTTTTGTTGTACAGAAAAAAATTTTGTCTTGCCAAAATCATTGAGATAACTAGTTATATGGCAGCAAATTTCATCAAGGCAAGCAGGACTAGATGCAAGTACTTTTTCTTTTATTGAATCTAACCAAGGAATGCAGCACAAAATGCAAGCATTTTCTTTATCAAATCTCACCAAAAAAGACAGGACTAATTGCAAAGCTATCGTTGTTGGGTGGTATTTACCATAAGATGTGATAACCATGGAGAGTACAGGAGACCGGTGATGTGCCAACCACGAAAGGCCTTCTCTAAATGGAGGAGCACCACCTACAGCAGAAGCACAATTACCATCATCGGGAGCCGAATTTGCGGTGGTCGCCTGGTCAATCTTCCATGACCTGATCTTCCCGTCCTTGTGCCCACTCCAAATCAAGCCATTGGCAGCGTCCACCACCAAACAAAGTGTGGGAGAAGTGCGACATGACTCGCAGAATGGGGCACTTTTCTCATCACCCCTCTTCACCATGGCACCGGCCCCCCACTCCTCAAACACGTCCTTGAGGTTCCACAATCGCAGGCCGGACTCCTGGCCAGCCCAGAGCTGTAAGCCAGTGCAGGCGATAGTGCGGAGGAAGGAGCCGGCCTGAGTCTCGCGAAGCGGGTGCGGGCGCACCTCGAGTGCCGGGGGGCGGCCGGGGTGCATGGCAGCGCGGTGGGGCACGCGGAAGATGCCGACCCCCCCGCCGCTGCCCATGAACTCGGGGATCGTCCCGGGTGCGCCGCCGTACTCGGACATGGCACGCTCGAGGGTGAGGGAGCCGTCGCTGTCGGAGAGGGAGGAGCCGCCCCGGCGGAGGTCGAGGGAGAAGGCGTTGCCGAAGGAGCCAGCGGTAGCGGCGGTGGCGTGGTGGTGGGATTGGGAGGGACCGGAAGTGGGGAAGGACCGAAGGTGGGGCGAACCGATGTCCTCGACGGAGGAGGAGTGTTTATGGCGGTCATGGTAGGAAGGCGGAGGGGAGGAGTGGCAGTGGGCAAAGGCGGAGGCGTCGGAGGGAGAGGAAGAGGAGAGGGCGTCCTCGTCGAGGCTGTGTTTGCGGATGGCGTGGCGGCGGGCGGCGCTGCTTAGGATGGCGTCGCGGCTGAGGGGCTGGCTATAGGATTTGCCCTTGCGCTGGGCGCCGCTGGTCCGCCCCGCGGCTTCGGCGTCCTCCTCCTCCTCCTGCTTCCTCCTCCTCTCGTCCATTAATCAAGAAGAAGAAGAAGAAGAAGACAATATTTTCAGTACTATTACTCCAATCTATATAATCCATATTTCAAACATCTCTCGTTGGATCATCATCGATTGTTGTAATTGTCATTCGACACTACGTATCGAGATGGCACATGACGCGAGCGCGCTCTCAATCTCTTCTTCTTCTTCTTCTTCTTCTTCTTCTTTGGGTTTCCGTTTTGGAAGAAAGGGAAAGAATGGGTCAAAACAAAAGAAAGAGAAGGGAAACGGGGAGCCACGAAGCAGAGAGAGGATGGCGGCGGAGGTGAAGGCGACATGCGCGCGGGCGATTACGGGCGGCAGGTGACATTGCGGCCTTCCGTTCGCTCTTCGTGGCCACGTTGAACTTATTATTATTATTGTTGTTGTTGCTGTTGTTGTAATAGTCGTGTTCATCTGATGATGACTCATCTGTCATCAGCTTCTCATCCGATGTGGCACCGGATAGGATATTATCACATTCTTATGACACTACATACATATTTAAGATCATATTTTAATCTTTTATATATAATTCAGATGCTACATCGGGATAAAGTGGAAAACTTGTATTTAAGAACACATTCGATTTCTTATAAAGTGAGATTAAGTTAATTACTTCATAGTAGTACGTCTATCGACCTCATGGTATAATATTATTTAAAGAGTGTAAGTGAGAACGAATCCTCAAGAATTCACAGTGGTTCGAGATGCAACTTTCGGGATAGCATATATAACAATATGTGTTTTATGTTTGTGTATCATATACAAACTTTGTTCAATTTTATTATTTATGGATACATTATGAGAAAGAAAGAAATAATAATAATAATAATAATAAATAAATAATAATAAAATACATTCCAAGATATATATATATATATATAGGAGATTTATTATTATTATTGTGCGGCCTCTAGGTAAACATTATTATTATTATTATTATTATTATTATTTTTCGATTTAACCTTATCCTCGTGATTCTCATGTCCGCCAATATCGATTGCAACAATTTAGAATGCCAAAGTTTTACCATAATAGATATTATCATCTAAACTTAGAATGCCACCAAATGTCATCGTTGATAGGGATAAAAGTGGCGATGTGACACGCCATGATAGCATCCCCTGAGCGACACGTTGCCCAAGGTTCACCATACCATGCAGCAGCTCAGCCTCCCACGCAACCCCAGTGGCAATGTCAGACGCCACCAAAGGTACAGTCCTGCCCTGTAGACAGCTGCGTCAGGTAACATCTAATCTCCTCTATAAATACCCATGAGCCCTAAGCAAAGGGGAGGACACTCTCAACACACTCAACACACGGAGGTTTCTCCTCCTCCTAAACCTCCTCCACATCTTTCGCTGACTGGATCGTCGGAGGGGTCGGGTTGAGCACCCCGAACCGACCTTTGTGCAGGTGCGAAGCCTCCGGAGATCACCGCCTTCGGAACCCAACGGGCTCGAGAGGCTCCCCCACCCGTTGACCACCGCCTCCCCGGACTCGGACCAAGCCATGATGGCCCCAAGGCCATGGCTGAACAATTACTCACCGTAACATTTTGACGCTAGAAGGAGGACCCGGAATGATGGTAGGTTAGTCTTCTCCTTGGTTGCGCCACTGCAGCCGACCTGCACCAGCAGCAGCGACTTCTGGGGCTGTTCTCGGCCCCTCGGCCCCGAGCGCCTCGGCCCCACGCGTGCGGCTCGGCCCCGCGTGCCTCCGCCCGCGTCGACCCCTCGGCCCCACGCGACTCGCTCGCGTCAGCCCCCACGCGTGCGGCTCGGCCCCGCGCGCCTCAGCCCGCGCGTCCCGGCTCCTCGGCCCCCACGCGCGCGGCTCGGCCCCACGCGCCTCCGCCCGCGTCGGCCCCTCGGTCCCACGCGCGCGGCCCGCTGGTTGCCGGTCTCCGCCAAGGGACACAGCCACTCGATCAAGGGCCAGACGCTCTCGCCGGATGGCGTCGTGGTCCAGATGAGCCGCGGCCGGATCGCGTCCCGCCCAGAGCCGACGTGCTCGCCGTCCACGGGCGAGTACTATGTCGACGCCTCGGGGGGTGATCTCCAGGTCGATGTGTTGAACTGGACGCTAGCCAACGGCGGCCTCGCGCCCAAGTCGTGGACCGACTACCTCTACTTGTCGGTCGGCAGCACTCTCTCCAACGCCGGCGTAAGCGGGCAAGCCTTTCACCACGGACCTCAGATCAGCAATGTCCACGAGCTCGATATGGTCACAGGCAAGGGCGAGCTGATAAAATGCTCAGAAGATCAGAACTCAGAGCTGTTCCATGGAGTTCTCGGTGGTCTAGGACAGTTTGGGATCATCATCAGAGCCCGGATTGCACTGGAGACAGCTCCTCACAGGGTGAGATGGATCCGAGTACTGTACTCCGACTTCGCGGCCTTCACCAGAGACCAGGAGCAGCTCGTCTCGCTCCACAGCGCCCACCGGAGCGAAAGGTTCGACTACATCGAAGGCTTCGTCATCATTGGTGAAGGCCTCGTCAACAACTGGAGGTCGCCCTTCTTCTCCCCCAAGAACCCTGTTAAGGTAAGCTCTGTTCACTCCAACACGCTGCCTCGGCTCCTCAGCCTCATGCGCAGCAAGTAGCACGCTGCCTTGCTGCCTCGCTGCCTCGGCTCCTCGGCCTCACACGCAGCCAGCAAGCAGCCTCGCTGCCTTGGCCACTCGGCCTCATGCGCAGCCCGCACGCTGCTACCTCAGCCTCATGTGCAGCAAGTAGCACGCTGCCTTGCTGCCTCGCTGCCTCGGCTCCTCGGCCTCACACGCAGCCAGCAAGCAGCCTCGCTGCCTTGGCCACTCGGCCTCATGCGCAGCCCGCACGCTGCCTCGGCCACTCGGCCTCAGGCGCAGCCAGCACGCTGCCTTACTGCCTTGCTGCCTCGCTGCCTCGGCTCCTCGGCCTCGTGCGCAGCCAGCAAGCAGCCTCGCTGCCTTGGCCACTCGGCCTCATGCGCAGCCCGCACGCTGCCTCGGCCACTCGGCCTCAGGCGCAGCCAGCACGCTGCCTTGCTGCCTCGCTGCCTCGGCTCCTCGGCCTCACGCGCAGCCAGCAAGCAGCCTCGTTGCCTCGGCCACTCGGCCTCCTGCGCAGCCAACACGCTGCCTCGGCCACTCGGCCTCATGCGCAGCCAACACGCTGCTACCTCAGCCTCATGTGCAGCAAGTAGCACGCTGCCTTGCTGCCTCGCTGCCTCGGCTCCTCGGCCTCACACGCAGCCAGCAAGCAGCCTCGCTGCCTTGGCCACTCGGCCTCATGCGCAGCCCGCACGCTGCCTCGGCCACTCGGCCTCAGGCGCAGCCAGCACGCTGCCTTACTGCCTTGCTGCCTCGCTGCCTCGGCTCCTCGGCCTCGTGCGCAGCCAGCAAGCAGCCCCGCTGCCTCGGCCTCTCGGCCTCATACGCAGCCCGCACGCTGCCGCGGCTCCTCGGCCTCATGCGCAGCAAGCAGCCCGCTGCCTCGGCCCCTCGGCCACGTACGCAGCCAACACGCTGCCTCAGCTGCCTCGGCCCCATGTGTGGCCAGCCCGCGTCAGCTCCTCGGCTGACGGCGCAACCTGCTGCCTCGGCTCCTCGGCCTCATGCGCAGCCAACACGCTGCCGAGATCTACCTCAACGCGGCCTGCCCTCCTGAGCAGCGTCCGCTCGGTCGCAGCCTGCCTGCGCCGAGCTCCTGGGTCCTGCTCCTCGGTCGCGTAATGCCCGAGGCTCACCAGCGCGGTCAGCCCGCCTGGGTCCTGCTCCTCGGTCGCGTAATGATGAGGAAAATAATGGCAACAAGACTGGCTGACGTCACCTGTCCCATCACGCCTCAGCACCTGGTCAAACTGGCTAACACGCTGACCGAGGCACCATTAATACCAGCCTGTCCCCTGCCAAAAGTCAAGTCTGACACGCTGACCGAGGCACATCAATCCCAACCTGCCCCCTGCAAGTGGGCATCTTAGGAAGCAGATTGCTTCCCTATAAATACCCTCTTGCTCATTAGAAGAAGGGGAGAGACCGAGACAGAAACACTGGCCCTTCAACCACCCTCTCGTTCACGAGGGATCACACACTCAACACACGGAGGTTTCTCCTCCTCCTAAACCTCCTCCACATCTTTCGCTGACTGGATCGTCGGAGGGGTCGGGTCGAGCACCCCGACCCGACCTTCGTGCAGGTGCGAAGCCTCCGGAGATCACCGCCTTCGGAGACCCAGCGGGCTCGAGGGGCTCCCCCACCCGTTGACCACCGCCTTCCGGACCCGGACCAAGCCGTGACGGCCCAAGGCCACGGCTGAACAGTTACTCACCGTAACAATCGTCATAATGACCAACAAAGTTTATTATGATACTATGATAAACATCACGAACCGAGCAAAAGAAACTTATTAGTCTATTATGAACCACAGTAATACTACGACTGAGATTTTGAGATGGTCACTCAAGAATCGACGTATATTTGAGTCTTGACTTTGATTTAGAGATGATTCCATCTGCTCCGAAATCCTCCATATCCTCCGTCATCTAAACCGGACCGGAGGAGTACTATTTAATGTTATAAATTGTATAAATATTAACATCGTATACTCTAATCCTCACAAATGGTATTAAATCATGTTATTATTATTCTTTTTCATTAATATAAAACATATTTTGACATGTATGATTTAGCATATTTTAAGCACATTTCAAATCTACATATTAATATTATCGATAAAAAATTTACCCGTTTAAACTCTTTTTTTCCTCTCCTTTTCGACAATGTTTCTACTCCGATCCAGATTTTATATATTGGTACTTACTTGTCAATGGAATGTGCATTCTCAGTCAAGAACGCCATGTTAAGTCTCGTCGCTCATATGATTTATATCGGAGATGATATGGCAAAAAATGGTAAACCCCACCCCCGGCGACTTCCCCCGCACGTGGACAGGCGCGGCGCCCCAGGAGGAGCAACGAGGGCAACAGTCTGCGTCCGGACGTTAGCCTCACGGAGCCCGCAGCCCCTTCCGTTGACCCAGCACAGCAGGACGAGACAGAAGTGGGTAGCGGTTGAAGCTCGCCCATACCCTGCGATCCCCCGTTCCCATACGCAACGTCCTCAGCGATGTCGGACGCCATCAGAGATACGGCCCCGACCGACGGGATGGCGCAGCCGAGGACGCCGAGTTCCCCTATAAACGTCCCCAAGCCAGAAGGGAGAGGTAACGGCTAAAAGCCCCGAACAACCACCATCGCATCTCTCTAACTTGATCGTCGGAGGGGTCGGGTCGAGCGCACCCGACCATTGTGCAGGTATCGAGCCGAGGTCTCCCGTCCGGGACGAGCCGGCAATCCCCGCTCGGGAAGAGTCGCCGCATCGCCCCGAGTCCGAGACCGCACCCGACCATCGTGCGGGAATCAAGCCGAGGTCTCCCGACCGGGACGTGCCGGTAATCCCCGCTCGGGAAGAGTCGCCGCATCGCCCCGAGTCCGAGGCCGCACCCGACCACCCCGGAGGAGACGAGCACCGCCCCAGGGAGATCCCCGCCATTCGGACCCCCGAACGAGCCGAGACGACCTCCCGGGTCACGGCTAAGAAAAAAGGGTGTTTATACTAAAAAAAAGGTGTTTACACTAACATAATGGCGCTAGAAGGAGGGCCGGTCCGAATGTCAAGCGATCCACAGGCTCACTCCGACGAACCCCCAGCCGTCCGGTCGCACACGACCGACGCAACGGAGGATCACCCCCAACAGGAGGGAATTCGGGACGAGCGCCCCGCCGCGACCTCGGAGCGATATTGGCGATTATTCAACGATCCGGGCCTATCGCCTCCCGTCGCCAATCCCGGTGGTCCGTCGCACGTGCCACCCGAAGCCCTCTACGACCTCACGCACCAGGTTCGGGTCCTTACGGGAGTAATGCAGACCATCATCCCGCTGGTCTCTCCCCCGACGTCTTCATACTCAACCTTACCGCGGCAACGGCCCGCCGGTGCTCAAAACGCCGCACCACTCCCCGAGTCTCCCGCTTCGCCACCGCGCCGATCGGCCCGACCTGGGAGCCGAGGAGCGGAGGAACCAGCGGCGCACCCGACGCCCGTAGCCCCACTTTCAGACTCAACGGAGGGCCTGTGGGCCCAGCTACGCCTCGTAGGCCGCCGGCTGGACGAGGTGCAGCGCGAGGTCCGCCGGACCGGGGGAGACCCGGGGGCCGAACAACACCAGGGGTCCCCCTTCATCCCCGAGATTCAAGAGCAGGCCATCCCGCCGCATTTTCGGCTCCCGTCACTAGATGCCTATGAAGGTGCCACCAATCCGGCGGACCACGTGGCTGCTTTCCGCGCCCAAATGGCGCTATACGGGACGTCCGATGCCCTGATGTGCAGGGCGTTCCCGACGACCCTGCGGGGCCCAGCCCGAGCGTGGTACAGCAATCTGAAGACCGCGACCATCGCCTCTTTCGACCAGCTGGCCAGGGACTTTGAGCTTAACTTCCTGGCTCATGCCAAGCCGAAACCGTCGGTGGCGATGCTCCTCGGGCTCAACCAGAGGGAGGATGAGCCCCTTTCTCACTTTGTGAACCGCTTCACCACACAAATCCGTGGGCTATCTGATGCTCACCCCTCTTTGATGATGCAGGCATTCATGATGGGCCTGCGCCCTACCCGATTCTTTTTGTCTCTGGTGGAGCGACCCCCTACTTCGGTTCCCGAAATGTTGCAGCGTGCGAACCAATACATCGCTGCCGAGGCATGGAAGGTCGGGAAGCGTGACGAGCGCAAAAGGGTCAAGCCAGAGCAGCCCCAACAGCAACAGCCCGCCACCTCCCGGCGCAGGGCCGGCGCCCTCAACGATGCGGTACCTAGGTCCCCCCTTCCGGGCCTGAACTCCTCTCGGACCGAGATATTTCTCCATATTAAGGAGAAAGGCCTCCTCAAAGACCCCTACCCGATGAGGAGTCCGCGCGAGCTCGCGGACCGCTCCAAATACTGCCGTTTCCACCGACAGCCCGGTCACGACACCGAGGAGTGTCGGGAATTAAAAAGGCAAATTGAGGAGCTCATCCGCCGAGGACACCTCGGGTCGTACCTCCTGTTGCGAAATCATAGGGGGCGACATCATATGCGCAGCGGAAGAACAAGAAAACAAAAATCCCCGATTCCCAAAAAGATGTTCATCGTCGTGCGAGGATTGGTGCGCAAAATCCGCAAAAACACAAAACTGCGTATAGAGATTGTGTTACCTAGGGAGATCGTATATCCCTGTTTCCTTGCAGATCCTCAGGAGAGGGTGAAGGAGGTCAAGCGTCCTCCTCTCTAGCGGTGATCCACACAGCAGGGTTGCGACGACGCTCCTCAAAACTCCAGGCCTACTCTGAGGTGGAGAGGGAGAGGAGAATAGGAAGGGCAAGCAAAGACTCTAGCCTATGAGGCTGTGAATCCCTCCTATTTATAGAGATCCCGTGTCAAAAACCCTAATGGGTCCTTCCCTAGTGGGTATTGGATCTGCATCCAATAAGACAAGGGCTCCGTCGGATATCTCATATCCGAACCTCTACTCATCGCAATGCCTATCATATGTGTGTGACCCTCTAGGCCCAATATCGAGCTGGCCGTGAGTCATACATGTCAGAACTCCTTCTAACTCAGTGAATTATTATCTCTGTAATAATTCACTCGACTCATCGACTACGGAAGTACTAGGCCACTACGCCGTAGTCCCCAAACGATACAGGGGAATCCAATCCATTGGACCTGTCTGTCCTCAGTTACCATGTACCTATAGTCCCTCATCCATCTAATATCCCAGAGACCGTATATCGAGCATGGTGCTGTCAGACCCATACGGTTTCTACTCGAGTCTTGCTCTAATCGGATTCTCCCGGAGAACTCTTTCTCTCTCAACCCGAATGACCCTGGCCAGGGATTCGTCTGAGCAAGAACACATGGGATATTCCTCTCATGATACCGAGAGTGGATGATCCTCTATCGACACTCAATAGCCCTCGTAAGGTCGACTACCACTCCCAATGACCAGCTGTACTAGATCTGGGAACAGCCAAACCTATAAGTCTGGTATCAAAGAGTGGAGCACTCATACAGGACATCCTTGGTGTCTCAAGTCTAAGAACCAGATACACCACTAGGACTACGGAATCGTTGTCTGACAATAAGGCATCATCAACCATCCAGCATTCCGTAAGCGGATCAATCAGTGAACTCATTCTCCAATGAGCACCTGTACTGTATCCCTAGTGTCCCTACACGAGCAGCTATGAGACCAGCTGCATCCATCATATGGACGGGTATACAGCACACCAGTCTATCCGGTTATCACGATGTCCCTCTCGAGTAACCTATGACCGGGATTATTTAGGATATGTGTTTAAAAGTGAATCGATCTTATTATCGTGATCTCATCACGATCCGATTCCCATTGCACAAATCCAAGGACATCACAATATATATGCATTTATGCAATAGTTATAAAGTGATATACGCCAAAATATAATAAGCAAAAAGATTATATATCAAGTCACACGTGTCATCACTCACGTGATTGGCTTGCTGGGCACCTATGACTAGCACCTCCGACCAGACAAGGAGCTCTCGCCACGCCCGGAGGGCCCCATCGAGCGACACATAGATGTCATAACCGGCGGGCCGGCGTCCGGAGGGAGTTCCGCGGCGGGTGGAAGGGCATACGCCAGGGCCTACCGGGCTGAGGATTCCAAACCCGAAAAAGGTCCCGAAGTCACCTTCCCGACCGAGGGATCCGAACTAGCCGAGCACGATGACGCACTGGTGATATCAGCCAGAATCGCCAACGCGCAAGTGAGAAGAATCATGGTCGACACTGGAAGCTCGGCCGATATACTTTATTGGGACGCCTTCCAAAAGCTCGACCTGGTAAAGGAGAACATGAAGCCGGTATGCTCAACACTCACGGGGTTCACCGGCGCCTCAATCTCGTCGCTAGGGGTCATCACCCTGCCCCTAACTTTGGGAGCCTTCCCGAAGACAAAAACTGTGATGACCTCCTTTCTGGTGGTCGACCTCCCCACAGCATACAACGCCATCCTAGGACGGCCAACCCTCAACAAGACCCGAGCCGTCATCTCAACTTACTATCAAACCATCAAGTTCCCGACCCACGATGGGGTCGGGGAAGTGGCGGGGAACTCCTGGGAGTCCAGGCGCTGCTACTTGACCGCTGTGTCATTAAACAAGAGAGCAAGGATCCAATCCCCGCTGGAAGACCCCCGGGAGGGAAAAAAACCAACCCCCCGCCCCGAGCCAAAGGAAGCCACTGTCGACTTGCCACTGGTCGAAGGAAGGCCCGATCAAACAGTCAAAATCGGGTCGGGACTCCCCGAAAAGGAACGACAACAGCTCGTCGGCCTTCTGCAAGCCAACGCCGACATCTTCGCTTGGACGCCAGCCGACCTAACAGGAGTCCACCCAGAAGTCGCGCTACACCACCTGAACATCTCGTCCGACGCCCGGCCGGTGAAACAGAGGCCCAGGAGGCAGGCCCCGGATCGGCAACTGGCCATCCGAGAAGAAGTAAACCGGCTTCTGGCGGCCGGTTTCATAAAAGAGGCAAGGTACCCACAGTGGCTCTCCAATGTAGTCCTTGTCAAAAAGCCTAATGGAAGCTGGCGAATGTGCGTTGACTACACCAGTCTCAACAATGCTTGCCCAAAATATTGCTACCCCCTGCCAAAGATCGACCAGCTGGTCGACGCCACGGCCGGCCACGCCCGACTCTCGTTTATGGACGCCTTCTCCGGGTACAACCAGATCAGGATGGCACCCGAAGATCAAAAACATACGGCCTTCCTCACCGAGCAAGGGATATATTTCTACAAAGTTATGCCGTTCGGGTTAAAAAACGCCGGGGCAACCTACCAGAGGACGGTGAACAAGATGTTCGCCCACCAGATCGGACGAAACATGGAGGTATATGTCGACGACATGATCGTAAAAAGCCGAACGGCGGAGGCTCATCCCTCCGACCTGGCAGAAACATTCGACACTCTGCGGAGGTTCGGCCTGCGCCTCAACCCCACCAAGTGCGCCTTCGGTGTGACCTCGGGAAAATTCCTCGGATTCATCGTACACGAAAGAGGGATTGACGCCAACCCAGAAAAGATACAGGCCATCATTGACATGCGGCCTCCTCAGACGATCAGAGACCTGCAGCGCCTTAACGGGAGGCTAGTCGCTTTATCGCGTTTCCTCTCCCGATCGGGAGATCGCTGCCACACTTTTTTCCGGGCCCTGAAGGATCCGAAGAACTTTCAATGGACAGCGGAATGCGAGGCGGCCTTCGAGCAGATGAAGCTACACCTGGCCAGCCTCCCTCGACTCGCTTCGGTCTCCCCAGGGGAGAAGCTGAGTCTCTACCTGGCCATCTCTCGGCGCGCGGTCAGCTCGGTTCTAGTCAAAGAAATTTCCGGCGACCAACTACTGGTCTACTACGTCAGCCACATGCTGAGCGGGCCAGAAGAACGCTACCCGCCAATCGAAAAGCTGGCGCTGGCGCTCGTCCTGTCGGCGCGGAAACTCCGCCCCTACTTCCAGGCCCACCCGATAGAGGTAATAACCGATCAGCCGCTTCGGCTTGTCCTGTCCAAATTCGATGTTGCAGGGCGTCTCCTCAAATGGGCGGTGGAGCTCGGCGAGCACGACATACGATACATACCTCGGACCGCCATCAAAGCCCAAGCCGTGGCAAACTTCATTGCGGAGCTGACGCCGAATACCGGCAAAGAACTCGAGCCGCTGCGCGATACCTGGACCCTCCACGTAGATGGCTCGGCCAACGCGAAAGGCGCCGGCGCGGGTCTGGTACTGACAACACCTGACGGCCGCTCGATCGAGCGCTCCTTCCGCTTCGGGTTCAGAGCCACCAACAACGAGGCAGAATATGAGGCTCTCCTGGCGGGGCTCCAGTTGGCACTGGAAATGCAGGTGACCGACATACGCATCATCACCGACTCGCAGTTGGTGGCTAGGCAGCTCGACGACGAATACGAGGCTCGGGACCCGACTATGGCGAAATACCTAGCGCAGGTAAGAAGCCTGGCCGCCAAGTTCGCCCATTTCGAACTGTCGAATGTTCCCAGGAGCGAGAACCAGCGAGCCGACACCCTGGCTAAACTGGCGTCCGGCCCGTCCCCCCGGGCTCGACCCGAGACCGAAGAACTCCTCCGCCGAGCCATAGAGGTCATCGCCACCGTCGCTCACGGCGCGCCGGCCACTTGGGTACAGGAGATGTTACGCTTCAAGCAGGACGGGACCCTGCCCGACGACACAACTACAGCTCGGCGCTTGCGTCGAACGCAGGCGTGGTACACCGAGGAAGGAGGACGGCTATACAAACGGTCTTTCTCGCGCCCCCTGTTGCGCTGCCTGGAGCCGAGCGAAGCCTGGACGGTTCTGTCCGACATGCACGAAGGGGCTTGCGGGGAACACATAGGCGAGCGAGCCCTGGCGCACAAGGTACTCCGACAGGGGTACTACTGGCCGACCATGCGCCAGGACGCAAAAGCTCTCGTGCGGCGATGCAGCTCGTGCCAGGAGCACGCCCGTACTACCCGACGGCCGGCGGTCCTGTTCACCCCCGTCGACTGTGCCTGGCCATTCGCGCAATGGGGACTGGACATACTCGGGCCTCTCCCGCCCGCCTCCGGCCAGCGGAAGTACATCATCGTGGGAGTGGACTACTTTACTAGATGGGTCGAAGCCAAGCCCCTAGCGACCATCACGGAGTCGCAAGTGGAAAGATTCGTATGGAGAAACCTCATAACCCGTTTCGGCCTGCCCCAGTCCATCGTCGCTGACAATGGACCGCAGTTCGCCGGCAGGAAATTCCAAGAGTTTTGCGCCAAGCACAAAATTCAACTGAGGTTCAGCTCGGTGGCTTACCCCCAGGCGAATGGGCTAGCCGAAGTAACCAACCGGGCCATCGTCGACGGACTCAAGAGAAGGGTATCCGCTGCCCGATCGGCTTGGATCGACGAGCTCCCGAGCGTCCTGTGGGCGCTTCGCACTACCCCCAAGACCCCGACCGGGGAGTCTCCCTATAGCCTCGCGTTCGGGACCGAGGCCGTGTTACCACCCGAGGTAGCCGTCCCGACTCCGCGGACGGCAAACTACAGCGAAGAGGCCTCGGACGAAGGGCTCCGATCGAACCTGGACCTGCTCGAGGAAAGACGGGCCGACGCACACCGGAAAGCCCTTTCTTACAAAAGAGCCGTAGCGAGGGTCTACAACCGGAGCGTGCGACCCCGGTCAATAAAGTTAGAGGACCTGGTCCTGCGCAAAACCGAGGTCAGCCACCCCACCCAAGTAAGGGGGAAACTGGCCCCAAAGTGGGAGGGACCCTATCGGGTCATCGGAGTATCCCGACCGGGGACATTCAGGCTCGCAACAATGGATGGCGACCCCGTGCCCCGGACTTGGAACATACAGAACCTTAGGAAATATTTCGTCTAAAGAAATAGACAATACGCAAACACAGAAAATCGAAGTAAAAGATCATCTTATTAAAAAGGAGGGGATACAGAAGTCGAAACCCATATACAAAACCCTCGCACCCTCGGCCCGACATACAAGAAACGACCCTCACTCCTCACCCGGAGTCTTCGGGCGGTCGTCGAACGGCACGTCCTCAGGCATATCCACCTCCAGATCCACAGGGTGAGAGGCGAATGGATCCCTTTCCACCTCGGAGCCGGGAGGACACGAGCCGAAGCGACCCAGGGCGATCCTGTATCCATACTCGTAGGATACTCGCCCCATTCGGGTCAGTCCGAGCTCAAAGTTCTCGGACTTCTTGTAAGCTTCGATCGCCTCCTTGTCCTTCGATGGGCGGAGGCGAACCTCCTCAGCCAACACCTCGGAAGCAGCACGGGCTTCAGCCTCGGCTTTCTCCGCCCTCTTGGAGAGACCAAGCGCCTCTGACCGCGACTGGCGGAGCTCGGCCCGATCCAAACGAAGGAACTCCTGGAGCTCCTTGACCGAATCGCCCGACTGCTCGAGCTCTGCTCGTAGACGCGCCACTTCTTCCTCGGAATAGGTCGCGCGTTTTTCCGCAGCCGCTACCGCCTCAGGGCCCGACCCAGCCCGGATCTCCTCCAGCTGACGACACAACTCGGAGTTGCGCTCGCTGAAGTCCCAGATTATCTGGCCAGCGTCGCGCACTCGATCCATCAGCGCCGTCGAATAATGGAGGCCCTGCCACAAGAAAACAAGGGTCAGCGCACGGTCGCCGGAATACCCGGAGATTAGCGAAATGCTTACCAATGTCAGGAACCTCCCCGCCTTGCTGAGCATGGTCTCTGAGGGCAAAGTGTACAGGTCCCGAGCCAGGTCGGGGTGGAGCACGCCTCGAAGGAAGGCGGCCGAGGGATCTCCTCCGGCCCATACCCGGTCCCCTCGGGACAGCCCCTTCCAGCGGGCGACCAGCGGGTCGGAGGCCTCCCCTGTCGGAAGCTCGCCCATCACCGCTGCCCATAGGGGCTCGTCGGCCCCCGCGCGTAGCCCGCACAGATCATCCACCGTAGGCAGGTTCGCCCTCTTCCCGGCCGCCCCCTGGCTAGGCCCTTCAAATCGGGAAGGCCCCTCCTCCCGAGAGGTCCGCTTGGCACCCACGACTGTTGGAGGAGCGGTCCCCGCCTTGTTTTTCCCTGGACCCGTCGTCCTCGCCTTCTTGGACGGACGTCCCGCAGGGATTTCCAATGGGGCACCCGCCGAACCGGGCACCAGGTCGGCTGGGGAACGCGGAGGGGAAGCGGCGGACTGGCGCGGGGAAGAAGCCGACGAAGAGCGACCACCACGGAGGGACAGGAGCTTCATTCCTACAAAGAAAACAAGCGAAACCGTCACAAACTGTGGAAACAAATAAAAACGTGGAGAACACCCTCTATAAACGTACCCCCGAAAGCCGGGCTAAGACCCGCCTCGGCTAGCCACTCCTCGGTCATAGCTCGGATGGCCTGAGAGCCGGGAAGGATTGCCCGAAGCCTCTTCAAATCCCGACACTCCTCGTCGTTCAAATCCGGGACGGTGTTATCTATCACCCTCACCGCCCACCGAACCCCGAAGCCCCAATCCCTCGGCCAGCTGACATAAAAAAACCGCCCCTTCCACCCTTTATTACTCGAAGGGGCTCCCCCGACGCGAAAGCCAGTCCGGGCCGACACGAAATAGCCCCCCGGCCCCTTGAGAAGGCGGAAACATGAAAGAAAGAGGTTTCGGGTAGGGGTGATGTTAGCATAGTAACACTCCCCCAAGAACGCTACCAGGTACCGCCATGAGTTAGGCGTCACCTGGGAAGGCGAAATCCGCCAGAGAGATAGGCAGGAAACAATAAGGGGGTGAAGGGGAAGGCGCAACCCAGCCTCTAGGGCATCTTGGGTCAGCGCAAAACCTCGGGGGACCGGGTCGTATGCCCGCTGCCCCGGATCGGGGGCAACCAGGACAAACTCCTCCGGGATGTAATAACGCTCCCGGAGCTTTTCCAGCGACGACCCGCTCACCACCGAGTCGAGGTCGTGCGGCCACATTAGCGCCTCAAGGGCTCGCGCCGCCTCCTCGTCCGGGGAAGACGGAGGCATGCTCCCCCGGACTCTGTCGAGGGACGAAGGCGAAGAGACAGGTGAGAAGGACATTCCTTACCGGCTTTTGGAACGAACAAGAGAGACGACGAGGGAGCGACGGTGGGATGGTAGCGTGGGAGAAGAGAAGGAGCGATGGCAGAAAGAAACGACGAGGCCCAAGACTCAGCAGCGGAAGTCACAAAACGGGCAGGATACGCCATTTATGTAAGGAAAAACCCGCCGAAAGAGACGTCCCTTCGTCTCCCCCTAGCGGCCGACAGCTCATCCGCACACCCGCTCGCGTCAGGGAAGACCAACGGACACCCCATCATAAATGCGGACCCAAAGCCGCTGCAAGAAGCAACGTCAAGAACGGCCGCCACGACTTCTCAACGCCTAAAAAGAACAACGATCTTGCCTCACATTTCCCGAGACCACCTCCTCGGCGCGGCCAGCCCGCCCGAGACGTGCTCCTCGGCCGCATGCTCCCCGAGATCACCTCCTCGGCGCGGCCAGCCCGCCCGAGACGTGCTCCTCGGCCACATGCTCCCCGAGACCACCTCCTCGGCGCGGCCAGCCCGCCCGAGACGTGCTCCTCGGCCGCATGCTCCCCGAGACCACCTCCTCGGCGCGGCCAGCCCGCCCGAGACGTGCTCCTCGGCCGCATGCTCCCCGAGACCACCTCCTCGGCGCGGCCAGCTCGCCCGAGACGTGCTCCTCGGCCGCATGCTCCCCGAGACCACCTCCTCGGCGCGGCCAGCTCGCCCGAGACGTGCTCCTCGGCCGCACGCTCCCCGAGACCACCTCCTCGGCGCGGCCAGCTCGCCCGAGACGTGCTTCTCGGCCGCATGCTCCCCGAGATCACCTCCTCGGCGCGGCCAGCCCGCCCGAGACGTGCTCCTCGGCCACATGCTCCCCGAGACCACCTCCTCGGCGCGGCCAGCTCGCCCGAGACGTGCTCCTCGGCCGCATGCTCCCCGAGACCACCTCCTCGGCGCGGCCAGCCCGCCCGAGACGTGCTCCTCGGCCACACGCTCCCCGAGACCACCTCCTCGGCGCGGCCAGCCCGCCCGAGACGTGCTCCTCGGCCGCATGCTCCCCGAGATCACCTCCTCGGCGCGGCCAGCCCGCCCGAGACGTGCTCCTTGGCCACATGCTCCCCGAGACCACCTCCTCGGCGCGGCCAGCTCGCCCGAGACGTGCTCCTCGGCCGCATGCTCCCCGAGATCACCTCCTCGGCGCGGCCAGCCCGCCCGAGACGTGCTCCTCGGCCACATGCTCCCCGAGACCACCTCCTCGGCGCGGCCGGCCCGCCCGAGACGTGCTCCTCGGCCGCATGCTCCCCGAGACCACCTCCTCGGCGCGGCCAGCTCGCCCGAGACGTGCTCCTCGGCCGCATGCTCCCCGAGACCACCTCCTCGGCACGGCCAGCCCGCCCGAGACGTGCTCCTCGGCCGCATGCTCCCCGAGACCACCTCCTCGGCGCGGCCAGCCCGCCCGAGACGTGCTCCTCGGCCGCATGCTCCCCGAGACCACCTCCTCGGCGCGGCCAGCTCGCCCGAGACGTGCTCCTCGGCCGCATGCTCCCCGAGACCACCTCCTCGGCGCGGCCAGCTCGCCCGAGACGTGCTCCTCGGCCACATGCTCCCCGAGACCACCTCCTCGGTGCGGCCAGCCCGCCCGAGACGTGCTCCTCGGCCACATGCTCCCCGAGACCACCTCCTCGGCGCGGCCAGCCCGCCCGAGACGTGCTCCTCGGCCACACGCTCCCCGAGACCACCTCCTCGGCGCAGCCAGCCCGCCCGAGACGTGCTCCTCGGCCGCATGCTCCCCGAGATCACCTCCTCGGCGCGGCCAGCCCGCCCGAGACGTGCTCCTCGGCCGCATGCTCCCCGAGACCACCTCCTCGGCGCGGCCAGCTCGCCCGAGACGTGCTCCTCGGCCGCATGCTCCCCGAGACCACCTCCTCGGCGCGGCCAGCCCGCCCGAGACGTGCTCCTCGGCCACATGCTCCCCGAGACCACCTCCTCGGCGCGGCCAGCCCGCCCGAGACGTGCTCCTCGGCCACACGCTCCCCGAGACCACCTCCTCGGCGCGGCCGGCTCGCCCGAGACGTGCTCCTCGGCCGCATGTTTCTCGAGACCACCTCCTCGGTGCGGCCAGCCCGCCCGAGACGCGCTCCCCGACCAAAGCACCTACAGCCTGCTCGCCCCGAACATGAGTCCCGATCGCGACCCACGAAAAGAACCGTCGCCTACCGATCAAAAGCCATGCCTCGAACCCCCACCGTCCGATGCCAAGTCATGGCTTCCTTTGGGGGGGGATATGATATGGCAAAAAATGGTAAACCCCACCCCCGGCGACTTCCCCCGCACGTGGACAGGCGCGGCGCCCCAGGAGGAGCAACGAGGGCAACAGTCTGCGTCCGGACGTTAGCCTCACGGAGCCCGCAGCCCCTTCCGTTGACCCAGCACAGCAGGACGAGACAGAAGTGGGTAGCGGTTGAAGCTCGCCCATACCCTGCGATCCCCCGTTCCCATACGCAACGTCCTCAGCGATGTCGGACGCCATCAGAGATACGGCCCCGACCGACGGGATGGCGCAGCCGAGGACGCCGAGTTCCCCTATAAACGTCCCCAAGCCAGAAGGGAGAGGTAACGGCTAAAAGCCCCGAACAACCACCATCGCATCTCTCTAACTTGATCGTCGGAGGGGTCGGGTCGAGCGCACCCGACCATTGTGCAGGTATCGAGCCGAGGTCTCCCGTCTGGGACGAGCCGGCAATCCCCGCTCGGGAAGAGTCGCCGCATCGCCCCGAGTCCGAGACCGCACCCGACCATCGTGCGGGAATCAAGCCGAGGTCTCCCGACCGGGACGTGCCAGTAATCCCCGCTCGGGAAGAGTCGCCGCATCGCCCCGAGTCCGAGGCCGCACCCGACCACCCCGGAGGAGACGAGCACCGCCCCAGGGAGATCCCCGCCATTCGGACCCCCGAACGAGCCGAGACGACCTCCCGGGTCACGGCTAAGAAAAAAGGGTGTTTATACTATAAAAAAGGTGTTTACACTAACAGGAGACATAAATATAAGAGATCGTTTCAGAGAAGATATATAGAGGTTGTTCCTCAGCATATGCTGTCACGGAAAAGAATTGGCTTTATCATCATGTCATTATGTGTATGAGTAGTAGCTGATAGTGACGAGTATGACACTTAAGAAGTAATAATAGTACATACATTACGGCAAAAGATCATATATACCTTCACATTATCATTCTGGTCGAGTGATCTCGAGACGAACTGTCACTAGAATGATGTCAAGCACCGTCTGTTCCCTGAGCAAGCAAGATCACTTACGTACATGGAAAGAAAAAGTTGATTGCTCAGAAGGAAAGCTTCACATAAACCCTTGTACTTGCAAAAAACATAGAGAAGTGTAAACACCAAGTAATATATTTGAGCTCGTTAAAAAAAAGAAAACAGAAGGTAATTTTGATCAAGTTCGAGGACCATAAATTAAGGTAAAAGAGCTTGTAGAATCAGAAGCTATAAATCTTCCCAGTTTTTATTCTTAATTCAGGTGCAAAGAGCAAGTTGAAGATCATTGCTACACATACATTGGACCGATGATTGGAAGTAATGCCTTCCGATCCAACCAGAGATTGAACTGACCTCAAAGGAGGGGGTATATATATATATATATATATATATATATATATATATATATATATATATATATATATATATATATATATAGGTGCTTTTTATAAATAATATTTTCGATGAGCTGATGAAGTTGAAGACAAAGAGACAAGATTTGAGTATATATATACATATATATATATATATATATATATATATATATATATATGCTCCGTCTCTCATACTACGAATAATTCATTGATATAAGCAACATCCAAGGTGGGAAGCAATTTCGACGCGTCTACCCAATCAGTTGGCAGCAAAAGGGTACAGGAGAGTACATCAAAGGCGATGCAAAGGATCAACAGTTTTAAGATGCATATAATGGATGGTTTATCAAGTGGTAACTTTCTCCATTCACAATCCTTATCGATGTATTTGCTATGTAATTAAGCGGCACAAAATTGTTTCTTTTCTTTTGTGAAGCCAAAAGAATATATACATCTCAACATCTACTTTAAACAAAAGGTTTTTTTTTCTTTTTTCTTTTTCTTTTCCGAAAAAGAACTCCCGTTGTCACTCAGGTTTAAATGAGCGTATCACGATTTGACTTCATGCACCGAGTTATGTAGGATGATCTTCTTCTTTTTAGAATCCAAAGTATTAGGAAAATAAATTATGATGTACATAAGACACTGAATCCAAACATGTCTATAAATATTGTAATACCACCATATTGAGGATAGGAGTAGGAGATGAAAATAGTATGAGTTGTCTTGATCATTTTCATCCAAGTCAAGGAGCATATACATGTTCTTTTAACAAGATGAAAGATAATACACAAGTGGATCTGATAACAACATAAGAGTGAATTAAGCTGAGAGATCATCACTAATATAGCAACTTAAATGATGATGATGATGAAGAAACTATCCATCATTACTTAACCCCGTGAAAATTAATAACTAGAATTTCTAGAGCCTAAAATGCATGCTTAATAAGGAAAATTAGAATTTGGACAACAGCCAAAGGTACGGTACGGTACGCAAGCTAAATTATTACTGCATGGCATCCATTATCATTTCAAGGAGAAACTCAATAACATTATCTTTCAAATAACTTATGACTATACATATATTTTTATTCAATTTGACTTGGAACAAACTTAATCAGTGCAGAATAACTCAACTCGGCGGCTAATTTCCAACCCACCGAACCAATTAAGATTCCCTATCTCGCTCAACTTCGGCTTTCAGTTTCATGATTAGATTATGGTAGCCACAAAGAGGCGGCCTCTCAAATGGCTTAGATTCGGAGGGCACGACAAGATAGGATAGCTTGATGGGACTCCATGCCGGATTCTCGGTGATGAAGACAACAACTTCAAAAAGGATGTTCAAAACATATAAGAAATAGGTGTCCTGGGTATGCGTGACACTCACCCTATGCATGTCTAGAAAAGAAGGAAGCAGTAAAGACGAGCTTA
Source organism: Musa acuminata AAA Group (assembly GCF_036884655.1). Lineage (NCBI taxonomy): Eukaryota > Viridiplantae > Streptophyta > Magnoliopsida > Zingiberales > Musaceae > Musa > Musa acuminata. The sequence goes on along the minus strand of NC_088337.1, from coordinate 33,642,756 downwards.
AATGACACCACCCACCGGAGAATCAACGCCTAGTATTAATAGGATTGACATCACACTTAAAACCACTAAAAAAAAAAGCAAGGAATTCCGATCGTGGGTTTAAAGATCGCGAGAACGTAAGCAGGGAAACCATTCCATTGAGAACATGAAGCAACCATTAATTTCTGGCCGCGATGGTGGACCCATCAGCTACCTTCTCTCAAGACAATTGCATCCGGGGACCCACCAAGGCGAAACATTTCCCCTTCTTCCGCTCATCTTCCGATCGACCTGCAACACTCGCTAATATCCGTCAGAAAGACGTAGATATAGCAGCTGATCCATCATAACAAGTAAGCGAGCACCCCGGTCCGGGACAAAGAGAGGTAGCTATTTGATCTCTCTACGTACGACGCGATATGCAATTTATCTCATCAAGTTTCATTTAATTGGAAAGGAAACATTTACGTACGAGTTTTAAGCTTCGTGATCAGATGCTATATATATCAGACAACCATAAGTCGGTCTAATTTACAACAGCAAGTAGATGTGGATAGAGCTATACTTACCCACCAGACTATATACTTCCCTTTTCATGTCTTGTATCTCTCTGGCTCGAGTTATCGTCTGAGCCTAAAAAGAGACCGATTCCATGATCGCCTGCATGAGCCTTACCTGCGTGCTAAGGCACCGTATGTAGTCCGCTGTCTCCTCGAGCAGCCTGCAGTCGTCCATGCTTGTCCCTCCTGGCACCAACTCGCGAAGAGCTTCTGCTTGGTCCATCTCCCTTTGCTGGGGTCTCGCGACCCTTGGCCTTCCCGGAAGTGCCGCATATTTCTCTCTCCGAGGATTGGGAAACCGGAGCCGAGAGCGGCTGCGGAGCTTACGGAGCAAAGCAGAGCTCCACGCTCGCTTTGTCCCGACGGAGTAAGCCATCGACGCATAAGCAGCACGCCTTATCTTGCGGCTTCGGCCAGCGAAGGAGGAGTCGGTCGTCGTATGCTGTATACGAAAGAGGGCTCGAAGGAAGTGGGAAGCCATGATGAGCTTGGATGGGTGTAACTCCGAATTAGGGTTGTTACAGTTTTCATCGGAGCTCTTTGATTCCATGAGCGAGAGAGAGAGAGAGAGAGAGAGAGAGAGAGAGAGAGAGAGAGAGAGAGAGAGAGAGAGAGATGGGATATGGCAGTGTGTTAAGTGGTGGTTATAAACGGATGAGAGTACAGGATAGGGTGGTGGGATATATAACGAAGTAAGGGGTCATTTTAAGGTACGGTTTCTATGGGATTTCTGCTCTTCCGACACACAAGAAGAGGGGCCTGCTTGTGATCTCCGAAACAAAAAAAAGGGGAGGGCAAACGCAACGCTGCACGAGCGTCAACATGCAAAGATCCACTGCAATGTTTCCCTAAAACATGGATGCAAGATTGACAAAAAGATCGCACAGAGTTCATAAATACGAGAGACACTACAAATCTGTCAGCCAATATAGCTAGTAAGCCAAGGGAAGGGATTTGCGGTGGATGGGAAGGAGGGAGGTGGAGGTAGAGGTGGAGGTGGAGAGGGAGGTGGAGGTGGAGGAGGAGGAGAGGGAGGAAGAGGAGGAGGAGGCTGGAATGATGCGGTAGGGACATGGGAGGGCAAACCACCACATGACTGCACATGGATCAGACGACCCACTTGGCGGAGGTGATGGTGATGGGAACCTTTTCCCTCTTTGCTTCCTTCCTTTATCTTCCTGGCGCTTGTTCTCTTCTTGGCTTTTAGCATGTTCTCACCTCCATGACACTGCTGCAGTCCCTTCGTTTCTACCCTTCTCTCGTCTTTGTTATGTATTATACAAGCAGGAGGAAAAAGGAGGAGGAGGCCGCGGCGGGCCAACCGCTCTTTCTCATGAATGTCGACCCTCTTCACTTCACGAGGATAAGCAAGAATCCCATTCGCCCCCCCGTCTTGGATTGATTGATACGTATGCTAGTACTCTGCACGAAAGGCATTTTGTATATGGTTGTATGCTTGAGCTTATGTAACAAAAGCACCAGAAATATTTCTCCTTTCGAGCACCACCATGGTTCTAATACATAAAATCCAAACACACCTTGCCATATTATTCAGTTCTTCGTACGATATTATTGCTCGAGTGAAAAGGAAAAGGAGCGTGACAAAATATCATTCTGTTTATCGATACTCCAAAATTCCCAAGTGTTACGATTCCTCCATTGTAAAAGGAGAAGGCTCGTTTGATCAGTAGATTTCTTGCCTCCGTCGTAAAAGTGTATGCACACAAACCTGCATGTCAGAATAAGAAGGGACTGACTGTGGTGCATATACTTTTCTACGCGTATCATGTGACATAAATAACACAAGTAAACCGTATCTGCCGCCTGAATAGGCTCTTCCTTCGCATAACAAGGATAATTCATTGACCAACATTAAAAGACAAACAAACCTTATTCGGATCAATTTAATTCAAAAAGTACATGTGAGATTAAGTGCCTTATAAATAAATCGTATCGATAATATGCTACAAGTTTTTTCTCTTAGGTTCGCATGGTTTGTATGCCACCGACGTGGCATTTAGATGCCATTTGCCATGGATAGGACTCGTTGGGTGTGTGAACTGTCGGTAAGAGAGAACCCGAGAGCAGTACACATGAAGAGTCGACTTCAATTTGTTTCTAGTCAGTTCCTCATTGAGATCTGCTGCCTCGGAAAAATGCGACTGATGTGAATAAGAGCTGAACGAAGCTGTCTCGGAAAGGCACTACACGTCTGGTCCAAAAATGATGTCTTAAACTTGGTGCAGAGTTTTATCGTTTCCGATTAACGTCTCTTCGATGGTCCTCATCAGTGGAAACCTGCGTTGCACGAGTTGGCTCGTCTCGTCTGTTTTACACTCTCCCGACTTGGCCTCTACCTGAGTTGCAAAGGTCAGCCGTGCACGGCAACATGGAATACAAAAATGTTACATAATCTACGCGTTAGAGGAACAGACCTTACAAGACGCCAGTTTGCCGGAGACGGTTAACGTGAGAATGAACACCCTTCGACATGGTGAATCAAGGGCCCAGAGGAAGAAGGAACAACGTTGACACGTGTCATTGTAGTCGTCGAGAAGGAATAGAACGCCAAGGATCGACGAAAGCACGTAAGCAATTCCCCGTCACTTACGGAAGCTCTTGCAACCATGCACCCGTGTGTCGCTTCCTAATGATCACCTACAACATACATATGTATTAGCATGAGAATGTGATCACTTTTACTTGCCCATCCGAGCGCGGATTTGATGATCACGAATCTTGTCTAAAGATCTACGTAGGTGCCATGGACAGGACGATCGCAACCCATCGTCGACAAAGAGACGAAGATGGCAATCGCAAATCACATGGCTTAGTCGACAACTAAACCATGATCTACATCTTAGGTGGTACACCCTACATCCTCGTCGAATCACGAATCAATCAGCATCTTAAATCTGATGGGGAGAGGCAATGGAGGAAACATACGCCTCGCATTAAGGAGTTAAAGGTTGCTTAATTAAGTCTTGGGACTAGTCGGCTTCTCCATCCATGTATTAGATTATTCCCGTTAATGATAGAATTAAAAAAAGATAAAAGAATATAGAGGAAATAATGGACGTATGATTGTCATCCGTACTACTAATCCAATTCAAAAATCGGACGTCTGGGTCGACAATAACTCCCTGCAACTCTTCAAATAATATCCAAAGTCTTGGCGAAACTATACAAATAATATGAAAAAACTAGTAACTAAATGTGAGGAGTTATATATCTCATGATTATATATATAGAAAGGAAAAAAAAGAGCTCCTACGTTAAAAAAACCCTCCAAACAAGCTATAATTTCATGTATTTAACTTGAGCAATGAAGAATCCTCATCGAGTGTGGCCTGAATTTAGGTTTTGCAATTTAGATGACCTCCCCGCTTGTTCCATACACTATTCCTATGACGGAAGTGGTACAAAACTAAGGTAGATATACGACAACATCCATCGATCGACGAAATTTGACTCTCGTACGTTAAACAGACAAGATTGAGAAGTGACTAATGGGAATTCTGATGAAAAAGAGAGAGAGAGAGAGAGAGAGAGAGAGAGAGGCGAGGGTGTAATTAGCGAGAAGAAGATGGCCAAGTAATCGGTGAGAAGTTTGATGTGATTAGTGGAGAGAGAGGAAGTGCAATGGAGTGTGGTCCAAGGTGGTTATCATTTCACATACCTCTTAGAATGGACGTGTGACCTAACGAAGAAGTCTGGCGGGGTGATTGGATGAGAGATCAGCGCAAAAGCTACATTGATTGGCTCCAACAGTTGTCATTCGGTCACTTAACGTAGACAAATGCACGTGTACGTGACACATTACCAAACTGTTCCATCAACAGATGTGTGTGTCCATCTTAAATGGATCGATCAGAAACACACAGAGACATGAATAGATAACCAGAGAAATTAAGAGGATAGAGCGCACATTTTTTGGGATACCCATATCTATATGAACCACCGGAATCAAATCTGAGATGGATGGATGGATATAATAGGTGCATGAATGAGAGAGAGAGAGAGCGAGAGAGAGAGAGAGAGAGTCATAAGGCTAACAAGCAATGATTAGAAATTTCATGAATTCTGCTAGTAGGGGAGATTTAATTCCGCTTCGGATGGATGCAATTAATCATTTTCATTAATGTTACATCCGACAATCGTTACATGCTATTCGGATAAGCCTAGTGTAGCGATCAAACCAAGAATGTTTGGCGGAGCTTATCTCGATCCATCTCTCCTTGGAATTACCGGCAATTATGATCGAGTCAGGCAGGAGGTTAACAAAGCTCTCGGTGACCATAATGATTACTATCAATTTAAGCCACCTGTGGGAAAAACCAACCTCTATGGTTTACAATAATATATTAATTAAATCGGTCATGTATAATTATTATGGATGTCAAAATAATAAATAATATATGGAGGGCAAAAAAAAAAAAAAAAAAAGGCAGCAAAAAGTACCCTTCTTCCAGACTGTGCAACAATAGTTGATGTAGAAACATCCCCCCCGATGTCATGCACCACATCTCATCAGGGATCTGATTCGAGTCCTCACCCTAAGTCAACATTTTAATTTCCAAGAATAAAAGAAAAGAAAACGATCTATCAAACATCTCCAACACACATAGATTATTACTGCTCACCACCACCACCCGAGTCTGGAAAAGGTCAACATCAAATCTAGTAGTTCGAGATGGCATCTAGATATCCTCCTCGCCCATGGATTGAATTCACAGGGAGGCTCACAACATTCCAACCCATCCTCGGTTGGCAGGTCAAACGCCGAGGATTCCCTACGCATCTTGATCTTTGACATCGCCCCAATGATCCAAATTTTGTAGATTTGAATGGATGTCACGGGGCAACCACCGGTCCACCACTTGGAGTTGGTCACCCGAGTTTAGGTTTGGGGTCCATGGGTGTGCCTCGACGTCAATTCCGTGGCGAATCCAATTACTGTGACTCGGATGAATCACCACTTACTTCCGAGTCACCGCTGTAGTAGGATTTGTTGGATTCCACCAACAGAAGAAAATTCAGCTGTGGACATACTAAAGAGAGAGAGAGAGAGAGAGTCTGAGGAATCAAGAGAGGAAGAAGGATGATAATGATAATGCGGCGTGAGTTCTCCTCCTTGTTGAGAGGAAGCATGTTGCATGCATGCATGCTAATGCAAAATAGGTACGAATCCACAAGGCGGTCTTGTCGTAGTCCTCCTCTTGTTCCTTTAGATAAGCGTTCCATTCCGGTTGATGGTAAAAGTGAGGGCCGAGGTGAAAGCTTTTGGTGCAGTCCGCCCTGATGCTCGCTCCTCCACGCGATCGTCTGGCAGAATCATCAAATCAATATTAATGCACATGTGTGAGAATCCCCTTGTGCATTATTTCACGAAAGAGAACAATGCTTTTATGAATCAATCCATCCTTTAGGAAGAAAGCCTCATTGATCGGAATCTATAAGATTATTATTGAAATTTTCTTTCAAATGTAAGACTTTGCAAATACACAGTGGTAAAAGATTAAGAAAACAATTATATATGTATATTATTCTTATTAATAGTTGCAAGAGAAGTAATGTTCACTTCACTAAGAAACTTACTTGAAGAGAGAAATTCTTGATGGATACACTTGAGATACCATCCTGAAAAGCTATAAGCCAACTCGAGATATAAAATCATGAATTAAACCCATCAACTACTGGATTCCGATTTTTAGGTTTAAGAAATTGAGAAAAGTCAAATTTAAATTTTTGAGCACTCTACTGATCCTATTTTTTATTTTTATTTTTTTGTTGAAAGAAATCATGAAACATTAGCTACATTAATTTCTGTTAAATATTTATCTTTTATTTTCAATAAAAAAAGTTAGTTTATTGATTTTTATCAAGATGCTTTAAATCATGAGTTCCTCAAACTACTATTACTCACACTTTACATGATCTTTATAAAAAATAAAAAAAATTAAAAATTTTTAGATGATCATATTTCTTATTTGTGTTGATATTTGGAGTGATCACTAGCAAATATAATTTGACATAAGAATCACTCGTCGTTGAATCGACAGTGATTGCACCATGCAAAAATGAATTATTAATTTTAGAGTTTTTAATGAATGACATATTTATATAATGACAAAAAATAATTTTAGAAGAATATTATTTGGTTTTTAAATTTTTTTCTATTGGTTTTGATAATGCGACAATAAATATTGCTTTTATCTCATAATTATAAGTAATATGCCAACCTGCTTTTAGTGGTGTCCTTTTTCATATTAGATGTGCTTGTCATGTTTTGAATTTATGTATAAAAAAGGTCTTAGATCTTTTGAAATTTTTTTCTCCCATTAAGTAAGCTATTTCATTCTTGTTATGTCATCCACGATTAATAAAAGAACAGGCTAGATTTTATAAATTAAATGATAAGAGACCTAAAAGATTTTCATGTTTCTATCTCATAGAAATCTTCTACGAATTGCTTAAAGATTATTTTGAATATTAAAAATTATTATATATTTTATTACAACTAATGTTAAGCAAGTTGGTTTCTCAGGTGTTTATTATCCCAATACCCTTTTTTTTTTTAAGATATTTGTATTAATATTATTGGTGCATTAGAGCAATCTCAATATGATAATGATTTAAATATGACCGACTATAATGGCTATGAAATCAAAATAGACAAATTATTTTTTTTTTAATTTTATTGGTTTGTTTAGTTGCTTGTATTGTTTATCCTCGTACTATATTAGATGACTTAAGTGATTATCTAACTAATTATTATAAAAGTTTAGGAGTAAACATTGATATTGGTGATAAAATTAGGGAAATTAAAAATTGATCATTAACTTATATAACCATTATAGTAGTACTAACTATAGTAGAGAACATTCTACCTCCGAAACTTGTATATGAATGAAGTGGGTGTAATCAAATTTTGAAGGGATAAAAAATATTATTACAAAGAAAAAAGATCAAGGGGATCATTAGGCTCCAAATTCAAGCTTCAAATGTATTTTTTGAATTTGGTATATCTATAGAGTTTCCTATTATTAGAATGATGGCCACAACATAACAATATTTTTTGTTTTAGTGCAGACCGTATGATAAATACTAGTAACTCAAGTGTCAATGAAAGCTATGGAGTAAGCCTAACATACGAGAGAACAGATCTTAAGATGAAACTAAATCGAACATAACCCCCATATCAACGGAAGCTCAAGCATATACATCAATGATTGAACAAAGACGATAAAATAGAACTAAGAAATAGTCTTTAAAAATAACGATCTCCTATTTTACATATCGTCCGAAGGGACGATCATAACATTCGACATTAGAAGTGATTAAAATTTTATAATTTGATTGAATTATATATTAATTTTTTATATCATTATGTTTTTAGACTCATTATTGTTATACATCGAAGCCATCAATCCTATTATGGAATGATGGTGGCGACACCATAATATTTTAAATTTTAGCAATGACTATAAGACAAATACTAGTAATTCAAGGATCAATGGTAGTTGCGGAGCAAGCCTAAATCATAGGAGGATGGATTTTAGATAAAGTTAGATGGAACATAACCCTAAACTAATGTAAGCTTAAGCATGTATCGATGATTTGTAAAGACAATAATCTCTTATTCGAGAAATCAACAGAAGGGACGATCATAATGTTTGACACCATAAGCGATTATCATTTTTTATATAATTTAGCTCAATTTTATATAAACTATTTTTAATGTCATTACACATTTAAACTCATTATAGTCGTGCATCCATTTTTAAAACATACATCCTACGAGTAGAACCGGTAGGTCTTTGCTTGAAGAACGATCTGCCTTAGTCCACCAATGGACGACAAAATCATCAACATGACCCCGAGTAGGATGCAGATCTGCAGAAACAAAGAGATTATGACTTTTTTTTTTTTTTCTAAAGGAAGGAAAAGAAAACAAAAATAAAGAACGTTCTGTGAATATTTTACCCAGTTAGTCGTCCAAGATAAGCTGAACCTTCTGGGCTTGTAGATAGCCAGCCACATGATGCAAGGAAGCTGTGAAAATAATTCAGAGCACATGTATTTATTTATTGTCAGCTACGAACAATGATTGCCGTAAGACGTAACGCTGCAAATGCCAAAGGGAAGTCGATGCTCACGAAGTACGTGGTTGGGGCGAAAGCGAAACCTCCGAAGAATCCGAGTAGTCCTCCGAAGAAGGGGAATGTTATGGCGACGAACATGGTGAATGCTGCATGCAGGATGGAATTATATATATATATATATATGAAATACTAGTGTCACCTATATATATATATGTTTCTTTGGTACGACGAGGAGGTGAAGATAGATAGAATAATGGTTCGAGACACCACGTTACCGACGTAAACCGTGCGTGCAATCAGACGAAGAGTTAGACCCGGTGGGAAATCAAGTTTCTTGACGAGCACCGTTTCTATCATGTCGAAGACCGGCATGGCGTAGATCTGCGCGCGGATGATCGGAACGACGTCGATACAAACGTGTTTGAGAAAGCGGAAGCGATTCCACATATGGATCGTAAGTTCCTTACCTGGTAGCTCCCGATGACGTGAACCACGACCATCATGTTGGCCACGGCGATCAGCCACCGCGGCTTCTCCAGGGTGATGAGGATGTTGTCGTCGACGCCATTGCCGAAGGCCCAGTAGCCGACCAGGGCAACCGGGATGTAGCAGAGCGCCACGACGATGTACGCGACGATGACGCCCTTCCACATGGGCTTCTTGGACGGCTTCTCGGGGGTCGACGGGATGGTCGCTTGGATCTCCAGCACCACGTTGTGCCCGGCGTACGCGAAGGCCACGTCCCCCAACGCGCTGAAGAAGTTGAGGACGGTTCCCGCCGTGCTCCGAGCTTTGTAGCCGTACTCCACTTTCGCCTGCTTCCCCTTGTCCACCGAGGCTCCCCAGGCAATGGTGGAGTAGCTGGGAAGGAGGAGAAAGGGTCAGCCGAAACAGCAAGCGTGATTATATTGGGAGATCCAAGCATGCCGACGGAGCAAGCACCTGAGGGACATGACGGCTGCGGCCAGGGAGACTCCTGAGATGGAATTGAAGTTGGGGAGCTGAGAGAGGACCAAGTGGACGGAGGCGAAGATCATGATGAAGTAGGTGAGCTTGATGGATTTGCAGTCGGGGCAGACGACGTCGTGGAACTTCTTGAGGGACTTGCCGCCGGTCACCATGTAGACGATGTTGACCCCGACCTCGACGACCAGCTGCTGGGGCACTACGATCCAGAGGCCGAGCTTGTCGCCGAAGGCGTGCTGCCCGAGCTCGTGGTACCGATCGAAGCGCTTGCCGGGAACCATTTCGTGCATCTCCACCATTTGCCAGAGGGTGTACAGAGTGATGATCCACGACAGGATCAGCACCGCGATGCCGGGACCCCTGTTACGGTAGCAAGGCAACAAGTTGCGTCATCTTACTTCTCCTTCCTTATATATACATATATACTGATTGAAGCAAACAGGAGCAAAGCGTTTCTTTCGTTTGCACGGTTGCAATACGTCTCGAGAGCAAAGTTAAATCGGTCACATCTTTGCTGTTTCTTACCATCCAAGTTCAGACATGGCGTAGGGTAAGCTAAGGACGCCAGCTCCAACCATGGCCGTGACATTGTGGAAGGCTGAGTACCACCACTTGGCATTCCTAGACGACGTGATGGGGAGCCAGTCATCGATCGATTTCTCCTTCTCAGTCTGCACAATCCGTCACCGATTAGGCCCAAGTAGAGAAACCAACTGCGGAGACGGATCACAAGAAACATTTCGACTAACAACCAAGAGACAGTGGCCATGCAGAGGAACGAAGACACGTTCTTCGTTAGGTGATATGTCTTGAGAGTCGCAATTCCACACAATCATCTCGAGAAAGAAATAAAAGGAAACCCTTCTTTTGATGCTTACCACATGATATCTTAATGAACAGTTAATGCTTCTGCACAAATGAGGCTTCCTACATGATGTGCTTGCAAGTCTACCTTTTCCGGTGACTGTAATCAGAGCAACGATGTCCTGGACTCTGGCCACACTATGAACAACAAGCTATATCTCAAACTTAAGGATGAGGAGAAGAACGACTCGAATTTCTCGGCCTCCACACGTTTCAGAACTAATTGGTACTCGTGGCCGGAATATGATTTGCAGGGTCATCTGGGATAAAATAATTCACTGGAAGTGTTGAACAACTGATAAAATAATTCACTGCTTTCTAGGCGACATACGACTCTGGATTTGTCCGGATTCAAGGATCACATGAGTTGCACCAAAAAAATAGAAATTAATATTTGTGATGCAAGTTTCCTCTGGATAATTTTATGTGTGCAGTCCTCAAGAAACTCGCCATCGATGGATCAGAGAGACCATCACCCGAGAGACACTTAACCTTAGTTCTCTATGTCAGTTACCGTTGTGTTCAAACTTTTCTTTTTTTCCTATATTAAAACCCTGCAACTTCTCTACTACTTGAAGAATCATCAAGGCATCTTTCTTATCGAATAGACAAAGGAACAGATCATGTCTCATCTAATGACTTTTAAGCTTTAGATGTGATGATAACAGCGACTTTTATTTACCTTTTTATATCACAAGAGTAAGATTGGTCGAACTCATTTACTACTTTGGTTTTAAGCGATTCAAAGTTTGCAAGGAAAAAACTGCTGTTCGAGTCCTGAAAACATGTAACCACTCATGCGTACGTGCATAGTGAAGAGTTGGAAAAATGGAAAGATAATAAGAATTAACGGGAAAACAGAGAAGGAAAAAAAAAAAGAGGTAAGACCATAAACATAGGCTTGTGACAGTTCATAATTTATGTTCCGTCATACTGAAAGATGAAGAAGCAGGGAGCAAGGATTCATGCTCGATCAAAAGAAGAAGAAAAGAAAGAATCAGGAGAGTGAGATCGATTGTACATGCCTTGTTGCTGCTGCTGTGGTAGGCCTCGGGGGGTGAAGGAGCTTGTGTTCCCATGGTCACCTTGGTGAACTAGACTAGCACCGCAGAGGAAGACAAAAGATTGCAGAGACTGTGGGAATGGGATGCCTGAGAGTGGAGGCGGAGACTACTTACACTATATAAAAAGGGAAGAGGAGCGGGAGAGAGAGGTTCCGTTGACTTGCCAGAGAAGACCGTCAAATTCTCTTGCCATATATCATAACACCAGCCAATGACAAGCTTTTCTCGTCTTCTTCTTCTTCTGAAAAATTAGACCGATATTGCTAGTTAATGCATCAGCTGTATGCAGTTTCACATCGAAGCTATTGGATAAAGATGTGAAAGATGAGAGGGGAAGAGAGGAGTGGCGGAAACAATGTGGACAGATAGTGATAAAATAGGTAGATAGATGTAGACCGGATGATAATATTGGCTGGTATGGTGGACACACGTCGTAGTTTGGATCATTTACTTGAAGGGAAGTCATAAAGATGGTGCATTGTAATGGCAACTGAAACATCCATAGAATCGATGATGATGGGTGATGTTTGAATCCCATCATAACATAAGGTTGACTAGAATATTCGTACATATTTTGAAATCAGATCGGCATAATTTAATTTTTTGAACTTTTTAGAAAATATAGAATCCAACATCAGTTCAATCAATTAGTGTCAGATCTAAGATATTTGTTGATAAGATACGAGCATACACACCGATCAAAAAAGATAGTAAGTATTGGAGTCGGGTTTCAAACTGATTTGGGGATTTAGATATATAATTAAATTCAGATAAAACTTGAAAGAGACGCTATTCATTCCTATTTCCATGGAGGGTTTCACCATAGGAAGGGAAGACCGTGGAAAGTGCGGCTAACGGAGAATTAGTCAAAGATGGAGACCGAAGCATGCGCGCACTATTTGCTTGGTTTGACTTTTCTACCGGCAGCCCGCCAACACAAATTATCTTAAGAAGCCTTTTTGACCTCCACTACAGTCAAACCGGGCCGTGACAGCACTCGGCTCCGGCGATAAGTAGGTGGCTGGCCCTGTCATCTTTTTCTTTCTCCAACTTAAAAAGATTATAACATTGTCAGACCTTATCAGATAAAAAGCTACTTCCAACTCCACTTCTATTCAATCTGAGGTCTAAGACTCTCTGGTTATCACAATCCCTTAAATGATTTACTTATATTTTTGAATGAAAAAAAAATATATATATATATATATATATTAATAACTAAGTATGTGGGTGCAGATCACTGTACATACATATTCGATTGTGTTATCGTCGAATATTATTTTATAATTTAATTTAATTATATTATGATCGAGAGACATGATTTGATCATGTTATTGTCAAAAGATATTTCATGATCAAGTTCGATCATATTATCGTCACACGATCTTGATGGTCGGGTTCGATCACACGTAGTGGAAGGATATTTTATAGTCAAATTTAACTATATCATCATTGAATGACATTTCATGGTTTATATTTGATGGTTGAGGAATACTTTATGATTAGATTTGATTATGTTGTCATGTCGAATAATACATCATGGTCAAGTTCGACTACATCATCATCAAACGATATTTTATGCATTGAATTCGACTACATCATGATCAAAAGATAGTTTATGGATGAAATCAATCACATTATCATCGAACGATGCTTCATGATTAGGTTCTATCACATCATCATTAATGATGCATCACGAATAAGTTAGATTGCATGCTAATGGGATTATACATGTCTCATCAACTTGTGAGCCAAATGTGGTAGTTGGTCTTTTATCACTTTGGGTTCTATTTAGCTTGCATAATGGGCGTTAATGTGACCTGTCAAATTTATTTGTGCGTCATGGTGGTTCAAATTTATTTATGGTAGTTGGTCCAAATGTGTGACCTATCTAACGATTTATGATTAATTATTATTTTTTTATAGATTAATTAGAGAGCTTCACATTGATATTTAATAGTGATCTTATTGATCGATTTTCAATAACTAATATAATATAATTGATACATCGTTACCTTAGTTGAATCATGAGACAAACAAAGGGACTAGCATCGGAACTCAACTCAGGGTCACTTGACCTTTATATAAGTGAGCACTTCCTGCCCCCCTCTCTCTTGAAAGGTCTAAGTTGTTTTCTTCTTCGTTGTTATCTTCTTGACTTTGTGTCAATCATCGATTTTCCACCCTTGTCTTAGTTTTTGCTAGCCTCACTTCCTCCTCTAAAGAGATCAGAGTCATTATGATGAGGGATGCTATCCTCTTTGAAATGATTTCTTCGGACAGTGGAGCCCAATAATCTACACCTAATTCTTTTGAGTCTTACTCGTATCAATGCTGAAGACATGAATCATGTTTGGCATGAGTATTTCATTCTACTATAGTTTGAGCTTATAGTTTGATGATTGGCCATAATATTGAATCATAACTACTATACTTATATGAATGCACCAGAGACGAGCTCGGTACCAAATTTATAGTGTTATCTTATATTAGTCAACTAACATTACCTAACGCTCACCTTATTGCATGCATGTTATAATATATACTTCAAGGGTTCAACTCACTTTCATTTAGCTCGAATCAAAATGGTTATAAAGTTTGAGTAGTATCGAGCTCATATTTTTGAATAATACCTCCTATATGGTTGATAATATAAAAAGAATAAACAAGTTCTATTTTTGAATTTTGATTGCAATCTTAATCCCATGTATAGTAAAGCTCAATCTTATCGAGGCTCATATTTATTTTTGAACTCTGATTTTTTTTATATTTTTAATTTATTTTTTTACATAGATAGATTTCGTTGAAAGGCTCTCAGGCATCGTTGATAATATATAAAAAAAAATAAGTATGAAAATTAACAATAGGGGTAGCAAGCGGGGAAACAACAATGGCAGCAACCAATGGTGTCATCAGCACTTCAAAGGAAGCTGTCATTGGAGTGAAGGGTTGCTTGTTCAAAGGAAGCTGCCAACACCATAGTGCTGTCATTGGAGTGAAACTTGAGCCTCCTTTTGGGAGGGTTGCTTGTTCAAAGGAAGCTGCAACACCATAGTGCCGTCATTGGAGTGAAAGGAAGGCCCTCCGTACTCGAACAGCACTAGTGATCTCACCGAGTCTTTCATGATCATGCACTACTGGCTTGGTGGTATCATATCATCAATTTTTTTGTTTGTTTTTTTTGTTTTACACAAAGAAACATGTATCGAACTTTTCCTATTGCTGCTATTCATTATTTTTTCCTCTTTGGGTCGATCGTGGTAGAGCTTTTCTCCTCCTTTCTGCCATCCATTTCCCCACAATGATCCATCTTCCAAGAGTCTCGAAAGAATTCTTGGCGTGCAGCCCAGCTTCCTTCCCTTCCCTTTGCTTTGCTTTCTCTATGTCGCCTTTCACCATTTTAGGGTGCACCAAATTTGGGCTGGATTCATCGTAGCAGTATATAATGGGGTTATCGGTGGAGTCAGATGGCAGGGGCAAAAGCCTTGGCTTGTCTGCATTTGCGCTGCCTCTCTGACCTTCTCCGCAGCGTGCTGTAGCTCCGATGGCTTCTTCCACGTTCAGCAGATGGTTGAGGCCAGATGTAATAACGCTGCCGAGCCCTTCTCCGGCAACCAAGTGTTGCCGAAGACCTGTTTGTGGTTTTGCCCGTGTTGTAAAATTGACAACTTCTTACCGTTGGATGCATGAGATTAACTTTCGGTAAGATAAGATGTCATGCCGTTTGTTGCATTGGGCTGTGCAGGTGTACCCACTCTTTGCGGCAGTTGGTGTTGCTGTTGGTATCCGTGGCGTGCAACTGGTGCGAAACATCTCCACCAACCCCCAAGTTAGGTACGCATCCGTTTCCATTGATCTTTTTGAGCTTCTTGAAGTGGGGAATGCTTTGCTCTTGAGGTACAAGGGTAAATCTATATAATTAGGTATCTTTTGTTATCTGTGTCACAATATCTCTTTTGAAGACCTAATCATAATTTTATACATTTTCAGCTAATTGACACTGTTTATTATATCAGCGGTTTCACTTTATTCCATGCTTGGGTGTTCTTCTCTTTTCCAGTCCGTGCTTCATTCTTTAGTTGGTTCTCAGCTTTTCAGATTCTGGATGAACATTTGCCTTTTGTTTTACGAATGGTGGGAGAATAAATCATATGCAGTAACGGAGCTTTTTGGTTGCACTTTCCAAGTCATTAACGGGCTTAATAGTAAAAAAAATAAAAGAATAGCATTGTTAACCATGGTGCCTCTGTCAACAGGGTTAACAAACAAAACAGAGCTGCAGGTGTGCTCGAGAATTTTGGTGAGGGGGAGAAGTATGCAGAACATAGCCTGCAAAAATTTGTCAGGAACAAAGCCCCTGAAATCATGCCTGCTGTGAACAAGTTCTTTTCAGATCCAAAATGAAGGGTTATGCTGGATTGATCTCCATTTTTTGTACAACTCTGTATCACTCTATGTTGTTTCGAAGAATTGTTTATGTTGTTATGGTAAATATACCGACAAATGGAGTTATCTTTTGTCCCTACATCTATTTAATGAAGTTCTATTCTTGTAGTATCTTTAGCTTTCACTCAGTATCTCAAGTTCTCTGTGGATAACGTAAAATGTTTGGGTTGGTAGATTTAGTTTATTCTCATTTAAGATATATGCCTGGTGGGTTTTTACTAATCAATTATTCATTTATTTAATCGTTGCCGAAAGGAATAATATATTCATGATTCTCCTAGTTGGCCTGCGTGACAAAGTGGCCATCATTCATTGCTTTACAAAGTTTTCATTAGGTAAACCCATCATGCATAGCTTGGATAGTTATTGAAGTTGCATCTATTCAATCATTTGTGTGGTTAACTTACATTGACCAAAATAGTTATAATACTCCATGGATTTCATTATTCCTGTGTCAATATCACTTAACAACTAACTCACATGCAAACATCACATCATACATGTTTACAAAATATTAGCATCAAGATCAAATTTCTCTTTTTTGCTTATCTGTACTTGTCAACTCATTTCTGGAAGTAATTCCATCATAGAAAAGATTGATGAATGAGAAACATTTAATTTTAAAATAATGGTATCGGGATAACTACAACTAACCATAATGACTAGAATTAGATCAAAAGGTTCAAATCCTCCATGCCTTCTCAATTGTAGGACATATCTAAGAAACAACAAACAAAGAAGCAACTAACCATATGAACTTACGAAAACCTCCCATTAATCAATTTGACATGAACTTGCAATTACAAAATTTGTTCTATATCATGGATTTGTTCATTACCACTTCAATATTCTTTCCAGGACTTGAATATCCAAATGCTTAAACATGATTTCAGCTATTAAATTGACTATTTTATGAAAAGAAACCCTGATGATCATCTCAGCAATTGAAAGAATAAATGTGATCTTTTTCATTGTAGTATAAGTGTGAAAATGACCCTCAGTGCCATGGTAAAATTGCTTTTCTGCGACCTGGGTAAGCAAAATTTTTGTCATGGATATAATTACCTTTCTTGCAGGGGTGAGACCAGGTTGATTGACCTCCCTCAGACCTCAAAATTAGCAGAAACTTCATGCACTGAACTGCCTTTTTGTTAGGATCGAGGTACAATCAGTAGCAGAAACATACTTGATATCATTAATTCTAGATTTATGATTTCTCAGAGTATAATCCTGTACACTTCATAGCCCTTTCGTTGTTTCTTTCTTTCTTCCTTTTCTCCTCTCTTTCTATACATGTCGGTTCATGTATCTTGTGGCAGTATCGCTGTTGCTGACTCTTCTCTGGCCACACAAATCCTCATGTGGATTTGATGATTGCATTTCCGGAATGAATAGAGAAAATTTTCATGTTCATGTACTAATCCATGATCCACCTTTGTGGTTACTCTAATTCAAGTTCTGCATGATGGTTCTTGGACCTCCCCAGGAAATCCACCACCAATCTTGAGAATGCTGATGATTCATCTTTTAGAAGATCTTGAGGAGAACTAAACTCCAAAATTTTCCCTGCACCAACCACAGCAAAAGAGAAAAGTGATGATAAGTTCTTTTGTTTCATGCCATAGAATTCAAAAATCCTATGTAGATAGAGCTATACAACAAATATATCTAATGGGAATCTCAGATGTTTTATACTTCTTAGAAATCCAAATTTAAAAATTATTTTGAGGGGAGTGAATTCCCTTTTTTCAGTATTACTCGAGTTCTATTGTATACCTTCATCGAGCACCAGAACCAGATCACTGTCAATGACAGTGGGTATTCGATGTGCCACTGTAATGGTAGTGCAGTTACTGGTTTCTTCTCTTATGGTCTTCTGAATAAAATTATCGGTTGCGGTGTCTACTGAAGCTGTGGCCTCATCCAAAACTAGAATCCTCCTCCTTTTCAGCAGTACTCTTGCCAGGCAAACCAGTTGCCTCTGCCCAACACTCCAATTCTCTCCATCTTCTGCAACTGCATGATAATCCTTGATCTCATATTAAAGACAAACATCAAAAACAGAGGGAACTAAACTATAAGCTAGTTTTCTCAATGGAGTGTGAATGTATGCTGTGCAGCAGTAGGTTTGTAGTACATGCATGGTTGCTAGAAGATACTAAAAAAACTGTGTTAGCAGAATGCCACAAAGTTTAACAGTTGCGTTTATTTAAGTTTACCATAGATGTAATCCTAACACACTGTGATAACATTGTATGAAGTATCCCAGTAATGATTTCTTCTTACAATGTTTTTGTAACTCCCCATATTGTTAACTTATTCCCCTTTGAGGGAAAAAGTGACACATTTTATGTGCTAGTTGTGTGAAACTTGTATGCAATTGCTTGTCAAGACATTAGATTACCTGGTGCATCAAGCAGTCTCTGATCTTGTTTTACTATCTCTCCAAGTCGACATTTATAGAGTGCCTGATATGATATGAGTTAGATGACTTATAGCTTCATAAAGTACCAAATAAATATGAGCCATACTTTGTTCTTTACCTCCCAGATTTCGGAGTCTGGATGCTGCTGCAGAGGATCCAAGTTTGTCCTCACAGTTCCCTGAAAAAGTGTTGGTTCTTGTGGAATTATGCTCAACCTAGATCTCAAATCATGGAGACCAATTTGGCTAATATCTATGCCATCAATCACAATCCTTCCTGATGATGGTTCTAATACTCTGAAAAGAGCTTGGATGAGCGTCGACTTTCCACTTCCTGTCCTGCCTACAACTCCAATTTTCTTTCCCCCAGGGAAAGTGCAATTGATACCTTTTAGGACCATAGGAAGATTAGGGCTGTAACGAACCTTGAGATCATCAAGTTCAATGGTTCCAGATGTGGGCCAGCCTTGTTGTGCTCTGAAGTGCTCAATTACCAAAGGAGCCTCACTAGGTATGACTGAGAATTGCAGAATTCTCTCGACAGAGATCATCTTGTTCTCTACATTGCAGAGGTTCCATATAACCCAAGCTTGTAGTACATTTAGGTTCAAACCATATGTTGCAGCAAGTCCTGCAAGGCCTGAAATGAAATCAAGTTAGTTATTTCCTCTGTGGTCATACCCCAATATATCTAGTGTTGTCAAGGTTGAAACAGGACTTACTTGGATCAATATCATTTCTGGGCATGGAGACCAAGATGGTTAACATTGCAAAGAATACAAGGTTGAATAGAAAGTTGATTCGAACTGATAGCCATTCCATAGTTGCATAGTTGTGAAAGGTAATTCGAGAATAATCATCAATCAATGTGAGGTTCCTTTTAGAAAAGCGCTCTTCCTGATTGAAACATCGAATGGTAGCAGCTCCAGCAAGTGATTCAGAAAAATGGTGGAGGATAGGAGCTTTTCGAATTCCAACCATTCTAGCTAATTCTCTAGCAGCACTGATGTAGTAATTCTGCAGAAAGATAATCACTCCATTAGGCATTGGACTATTAAAAGCTATTACATTTAGTGATTGCTCTATGCTTTACAGTCACAGAATACATGATTGATGAACTTTTGATGTCTAGGTTTAGCAGCCATTGACCAAATTGTGAAAAAAACATCATCCAAAATGTTCCCTTCACTACTTTTTTCCTACAGTTTCTGCTAAGTGCTCCAAAAGATGGTAACAGATAGTTCCTCGTATATGTTATTGCTACACATTCTGCAAGAGCCTAATTTAGCTTACCTGATACCAGATGGAGATTGCAAATACGATAATGAAGAGAATGAGTACTGGCCAGGCCACTTGAGTCATGAGAATGATGATGCAAAGAAGCTGAACAAGTGCAAATATCAACCCAGCCAGTCTGTATGGAATATCTGTGTCAACAGTGCTTTGGTCTGTTGAGGACTGAAAAAGGTAAATTGTTAAATTTACAGTTTGAAATTTCTGCAAGTTAATGTAACTGTTTGTTTAGATGAAAATTAGTATAGTAAGTTAGGAATTATCAGAAAGGAACTGACCCTGTTAAGAATGCGACTGGAAGGTGTTGAGTCAAAAAATGACATGGGTGCTCTTAAAATGCTTGTTATCATTTCAAGAAATAGCTGCTGAGCTGTTTCAATTGCAATGGTTGCAAGCAGAACTGCCCTTCCTAAGATAAACATTGAGCTGCCGGCAGACAGTAGAACAAAAATTCCAATTAGTTGTTCTCTACTAACTTGAGCCTCCTTTTGGGTTGCCCAAGCAACCCAGTAGTTGCTGCCCATCTGGAAACCCTGGAAGAGAATTTGACATAATAGTAGTACCGGGACAAAAGCTCCTTTATATGCTGAAGTCATAAAGGTGTGATAAACATGCCATTTCACTCTTCCAAATTCCCTTTCTTCTTCACATGATCTCTCTGCAAGCTCGGAGATTCCACTATTCTCAAAATATTTTACTTCTCTAAGATCCTTTTGCTTCATCCTATATCTGGTGCTCATCAATAGACCATGTTCTTTTGATGGACTGACTTGACTTAATGACTGATTATGTGCAGCTATTTGCTGTACAAGGTCCCCATTAGTGTCCTTCAGCAGATCTTCATACTTACCAGACTGGACCACCTTTCCATCTCTCAATACCTGAAAAATGTTTGTAAAGGACTTAGTGTTTGAGGAAAATCTAGTCAGTATTTTCAGGTAGGACATTGTTCGGACTCTTTTGTCCTGCTGCAGATTTTACTCTACACATTTTCGTTAAAAATAAGATCCTCATGGATCATAATTAGTTATTCAAGCCAGTTCTACTTAATCATGAAAATGGAATACTATATTAGTGCTACTACAACCACATTCACACTATTATTTACCCCAGATGCAAAAGGCATACACTGGCTTGTGATTAGCCAACCAAATAGTTTGCTCGATGTTATGAAAAAATTGAAGTTTACCAGAATTAGATCTGCTGCATCTATGAATTCCAGTTGATGCGTGACATAAATGACGGTCTTACTGGACAATAGCCCCATTAAACATTCCTGCACACAAATCCTGGCCTTCATCAGATGCACCATCTTTGGAAAGTTCTGAATGAACTTGGATAGTTCTTCCATTAAATATAAACTAACATATCAAGAAAACAAAAAAAGCAAGAGGCAAAAGTAATTTTTGCTTTATGATTTGAAGAAACTGGATATTCTTTGAAATCCTATCTTACAAGGATCATCACTGAATCATCTTTTCCTTAGCTTTCCCTTGTACAGGTCCTTTCATTATGCAGACCTTGCTGCAGAAATATAAATGCAATAACTGGAAGTAAAAGACATATATTCAATATCAGAATGGATAAAAGTGGAAGGGTTAAGTATATCAACCAGAAATTTTCTTGTATCTGCTAAATTGTTCACATCAAATATTTTTTAGGGAATTATTATAAAATTATGACATGTTGTAATTTAGGCTCAGGTAAAATTGTCAATAACAAACGGTTATCATGCATAAATCAATGGGGAACCTCTACTCCTTTTGCTCCAAAATACAAAAATTAAGACGAGCAAAATCATAGTTGAGTTCCTCAAATATACTGCTCCTGTTCTTTAGTTTGATATGTAGGTGATCATCAAATTTTTGGGCAATATTTTGGTATTAGTAGGTGTGAAGAAATGAATATACTTGGGGTTAAGAATTATTGCACAATGTATTTAAGTACTAAGTAACTCTCAGAAGAAGTCATGGGAAAAGAAGCAATTGTATATATGAGTTATATCAAAATGCAGGGATATCTATCATGGAAATCTTCTACTTAGCTTGTAACCTAACAGCAAAATGGTTAGTCAGTTTAGCTCAGATCTAGAAACCTAGATAGTGCTGTAGATTAATTATTAACATAGAGATTCACATCATAAATAAAAATTGAAAGCTTGAAATTGGACATTAGACCAACATAAACTACATAAACAAGAATTTTAGTTCTTGCAAAATCCTTGCAATGTATGGACCAAATGGTGATAATAATAAATATATTCTGATATCTTGTTATCTCTGTTACATTTGAACTGTGGGCACCGATTCAGATTGTGTAATCACTATCATGTGAGTATGCAGGACTAAATTATATGACCAGTTAACCAAATTATCTACCATGGTGCAGTCAGAAGATGTCCAAACAAATATGGAGATACTCATACCTTAAAGAGGTGCGTGCCAGTGTGTGCATCGACAGCACTGAAGGGATCATCCAACAAATAGATATCTGCATTGCTATAGATTGCTCTTGCCAGTTGAATCCTCTGCTTCTGCCCTCCACTCAAATTAATACCCCTCTCTCCCACCACAGTTGAGTCCCCATCAGCCCAGTTTCCAATATCTCTATCCAAAGCACAAGCTTCCAACACTTGCTGGTACCATCTCCTATCCATCTCCTTCCCAAATAACACATTTTCTTGAATTGTTCCAGTCTGGATCCAAGCACTTTGTGGAACATATGCTCTTGACCCAAAGACACTAATTCTTCTGCCATTAGTTCTCGAAATTTCTCCCATGATACTACACAGGAAACTTGATTTACCTGATCCAACAGTCCCACACACTGCTATCTTTTCTCCTCTCATGATCTGAATCCTCTTATTAATCTTGAGTGTGGGTTTTTTCGATTTAGAATCAGCATCCCAGTTGTATTCGCCAGGCTCAATCTCTACAGCAATGCCTGAGGTTTTCATTTTGTAGCTTGGCCTCAACTGCTTCTGTTCCTCTTCTTTTATGAAGTCCTGGATTCTGTCGATCGATACTTTTGTTTGCGTGATCATGGTGACAAGCTCAGGAAGATTATAAATTGGCTCTTGTAGGATTCTGAATGTCGCTAGAGCTGAGAGGACTGTGCCAGCAGTCAGGGGTGTATTCACCAAAATGCAGACACCGAAGGCAATGACCAAAACCAAAGTTGGAGATGCCCAGAACAGGAAGGCAATAGCAGAGCATGTGTAGAGATATCTCCTGAGCCAACTCCTCTCCACATCTCTAAGTTGGAGGAGCTTGTTCAAGTAAGCGGTTTCCCAGGAATGCAGTTTCAATATCCTCATGCATTTTAATGTCTCTGCTGTCGCTTTGATCCTCGAGTCTTTTGCTTCCATGATCTTAGAGTGGAGCCTCTCCTGTAGATTTGCCAGTGGTGTGTTACTCACCATCACTAGGATTGTCACAGCTAGTGCCGAGAATGAGGCTACTGCACCAAGATTTCTGTAAAGAATAAGTAGAGCCAAAGAGACCTGGACGGGGAGCAACCAAATACCGTGTATATACCAGAAGAAGTCACCGATCCTTTCTACATCTACATCGAGGAAATTTATTATCTTTCCCATGCTCCTGCCGGAGTGCTTCATCAGAAGAGACTTGTTATAAATGGCTACCATAAGGGCTGCTCGAACCCGTACACCGATTTGGCGTGTACCGAAGTACCAGTGCCGTTGAGTTAGTGATTCCACTGTCTTTGCAAAAAAGAATAGACAAGCCAGTATGTACCCGTAGTAGTGTCCATGGCTGGAATCTTCCCCAGAGATAAATTCCACAAAGTTGGTGATCAGGAAAGGACCGATGTAGGAAGAAAATGTGTTGAGGCCTGTATGATTGTCTAAACACAGTCAGATCATTTACTCTGAATTGGCACAAATAGAATGTTAGTGCAAAGCATGTAAAGTTATTGTACCAGCAAAGACTGCATTCACAGCCAAAGGCCTCCAAACAGCATGAATGATTGCTTTCAAAAGTGAAGCTGATTCGGTTTTCTGGTCACGAAGTGATTCCTGCAAAAAAGAAAAGGAACTTTCTGCAGTCTCAGATGGAGGAACTCTGGGTATATGTGAAAGCTCGAGCCTTTCAGCTCGACCCTTCTCAAAGACTGGATTCATCCATCGAAATGTGAGGCGGCTCCAGAAGCCAGCTCTGGAGAAGTTATCTCTACCGGCACAATCTTCGTCATTCAATAGTAGATATTGTTTCAGGTCCAGATTTGTCTTCGAGGAACACATGAAAAGAGCAGTGAAGCAGAGGAAAACAGATATGGGGAAGGAAGTGAACTCCACAATGCTTGCAGCTGGAATAGTATTACGCAATGATGTTTTGTTCCAAAGGCTGATGAGGTAGACCGAGATGGAGATGAGATCAAGTAAGCTAGAGAAGACCCACCAGGAAACGAGCACTAGAGGCCAACTGCAGCTTGCTCCTGCTCTTTTTTGCTTGCAGTAAGTTGCATAGAGAGTTACCAGAAGCCATGACATTGTTAAGAGAACATATCCCAAAGAAATCCTCTCCAGTTTCCAAACTCCATGGATGCAAAAACCCAGGTAAAGAATGGAGATTTAGATGTTACAGGCAACTGTAATCTCAGCCATGATCTTTGTCTTTTTGTGCACCAACACTTGCCCAATCTCTCCAGCTACCATGGAGGACCTCCTTAATTCTACAAAGTCTAGGAGGATCCAACAGAACAGCAGTGAGAAAGTGACTATGTGAAGGTATTCTATGAGCATCATCTCCTTGAAGAATTGGCAGTGACAGAGAAGTAACAAAGGAGTAAGAAGACAAACTTCAAAGCTTCATCGTTCAACAAGGAAATCAATATCGGGCAGTCGCAGAAATTGTTTATTGGCGAAGCTGACAGGAGTAGATTGAAGAAGATGAAAAGAGGAGAAGTGTTGAGGAACCACCAAGGTGATTAGGTGGTTTGAATCTTTGAGTAGCTCTATTCTAGTAGTTCTATCAGAAGGAGAGCACGTGGCTCTGCGCACAACAGTTGGGGGCTGCTCTTGCTCTCTACATGAGCGGGTTGGTTTATTTATACTGCTGAGTCACGGCCTCTCTGTCCACACCATCCACCGCCTAGAGACGGGCACAAAGTCCAGGCATCTTTGGGGAGTAAAAGCTGCCAACAATGTTGTGTAAGATGTCATCATCCATGTGTTCATGGGTCGGACATGCAAGTCTTAATCCAAAGAAAAGAAAAGCAAGCAAAGAGAAGGCTGGAAACATTCAAATTCCAATTTCCTGAAAGACAACGGAGAAGAGAAGGTAAAAAGAACAAGAGCAGGCCTCGCACACAAAACTTGTGGTGGATGTGCCCGCTGCTGGAACTCCTCCTGGTAGCGGTCAGAATAGAGGAGTTTTGACAGGTCCCATATGAACTATGAAGGAAGTTCCAAATTCCTGTGTGATGGGATTATAAATGGAAATCAAATCTTGGTCGTATGGATGGAACAGGTGAAAGTGAGTGCCCGGAGTCGATGAGTTCACCATCATGGATTGATTGCATCCTTTGAGATGAATTACCGATCCTAGTACTTGGATGTGCCGCTTTGGGACGATTTCCTGGTTCAACTTTTTGCGTATGGATGAAACCATAAACCGAGATGCCTCGGCACTTGTGCATAAGATTCCACAAAGTTACATTAATCGAGTCACAGCAGCGTATCTCTTCTATCTCGAGTTACTGGATCTGTTTTCAACTCAGCACGCTGAACCCGATTTGAGTTGTAGTTGTATTAGAAATTCTGAGCCACCCATGGTTTGTTTCTCTTCGCCCAGCTCAACTAATGAGCAGAAAGTGAGTGATGAACGATGACAACACTGAATGCTTTCTTTTTCCGAGAGGATACGGACAAATTGCACCCGTCAGTGGGTTTGGTTTGAGAACAAGATTCTTGAGCTCGGTACAGGACAAGACAGCAGGCGATGGTGTCAGAAATTATTTTGCGAGGTTGTGTGGATAAGCGTACACGAACTCGGTACTTTGTTTGAAACGAGCATATTAAACTAAATCTACTACCTCACTTTGTTTGGAGTCGTTTACCGCTTCGGCCATTAAACCTTCCGAGGTTGTGTACGTACGTATATCCGTGAATCCTCCCGCAAGGTGGACACTATTTGACGGAGACAATTCTGCTGGAGATGTACATGCCGCACTAAATGCACTGCTGAGATCATTAACGCGACACACACTTTAATCTTCATCGAGTAGATTAATCTTATCAGCTCGTTAAGGATCAAAGACTAAAGGCGGATAAGTGCAGGCCAAGTCTGCTGCTGGTGATATCAGACCAGCACCCTAATTGCACATTCGCAGGTTGTTGCTGGAAGAACTGTGCATGCATATGCGAGAGGACGCCACAGGACAATGATTCACATGGTTTGACGTGCTTTGGCTTCACCTCATCCCTGATTAGACTGCACTACCTACTTACGCCTATATCTCCATCGAACTCAACCTCGTTTTTTATGTGCATTTCGAACACCCACTAACAGGTTGGTCTACAGAGCCAGCTAATTGGCCTTAGCATACGAGATAGATTATGACCACTATTCCCTCACGAAATGGTCCAATGTCTGCCTGCGAGCAACTCAGATATATAATATTGGCTGTAAGAAAAACGATGAGGGGGAGAGAAAAGTTTACGAACTTGGCAGTGGGAACAGTGTTGGAGCTGCTCAGTCACTGCAGTGCAAGTGGAGGGAGGAAGGCACGTGCATGCCTCGGACGTACACACGCCGGCCTGACGCTCTCCGTCGGCGTGGGTATGCCTGGTTGCCTGCGCTGGCGGGCTCGAACGTCCACCTGCCCACCCTGCACGCATACAGCCTGCCCGCCCGCAGCGCTGCACATCCTGCATGGCCCAGCGCACGTCAGGAGAGGCGCATGCACGAGCAGCATCTGCCACACTTTGGTGACCACCAGCTGTGTAAGCGCTTCGAGCAACGAAATCCAGCTTGTCAGACGTGATTGCAGCGCAGCTTATTGTTGTTATATTCATCTAAGTTTGTCATCGCATCAATGGCTTTTTATCCTGAGGACAGACAGGCTATGGTCTATATATGTTGGAAGATTAAAAATACTATATATATATATATATATATTTATATATTCCTCTCCGATTTGAGTTTTTCTAAGATAATATCCTTCGAGGATTGCAGATACACCGGAAAGTTAGTGACCTAAGGAAGTCTGCGATTCACATAATCTATTTGGGTGTTTGTACAAAAGAAAGAGTTTGCAATAGTATGCATCATGGTGAGCCATCATAATATGTGTATTTGAGCAGTGTGTTTTTTCAGTCGTAGTCCTAGGGAAACCAAAAAGAAAGAAAGGACCAAAAAAAGTAAGGCTGATCACTTGGAAAGTCGAAAGAAAAGATGATTAGTTCATCAGCTGATCCAACTCGGAGCATGGCGTGATGCTTAAGACGTCATTTTTCTCGGTGTCTGCTAACTCAGGCAATACGTACATCCATGCATCCATGAAAAAGATGGTGGCACGTATATCAAAAACCATGTTCGAGAATTAGACCAAGTGACCAACCATTATTTCATTCTTTTATTTCGACGAGGTCAATGCATGACATATTTTGTACTGGAATGAAGATATAAGCAGTCCACTTCAATTAATGGGAGATGAACACATGGTGTCGACATGATATCCCCCCCGCAGTACACACAGTGTTGCTTGGTGGGCTGTCCCTCGCTCTGAGGCCACACACTTTCCCACCACACTACCTTGTTGCTCGTCGGAGTTGGCGAAAGAGACCAAGGTCCCAGCTCTCGTTCTCACTTTGAAAGTTGCATCTACCGTATTCCTATTGTGGGAATGTTATCATGTGCAAACTAGCATTAAGCTTTCAGACTTGGTGACCGTGGGTGGTGGTGCATCTCGAAGTCGAAGCCATGCCAGCTTGCTTATCTAACGAAGAAGATTTGGGGATGGAGGATAAGAAAATGATAAAAATAGAGTATTAAAATAATATTAAACAAAGGGTAAGATTAAGAACACTTATAAAATTTTAAGGACACACTTTCACTTCATAAATTATGATCTTATTTTATAGGATCAAATGTTAATTATCCCATCCTAACATATTATCTATGATTAAGATAGGTAAAAGAACTATCTCAAGATTATAACTTTTTAGATCATGTATCATTTAAGTAAAACTACTTAGAATATGATTAGAACTACCGAAAACATGATAACTACCTATGAATTAATTCTCAATACTCTATCTTGATTTATAGTCACATATATCGATTTGAGATATTAAATAAACATGATTCCGAAATACAAGTGACTTGATAAGAATATCTAAAACTTGTTTATATGTTCTACAATCTTTCATTGATATTGCTCCACTTACTATAATATTCTAGATGAAATGATTATATATCTTTATATGCTTCGTTCTATGAAATGTTAGATTCTTCATCTTTATAAGTGTGGCTTTATTGTCACAAATTATTTTAATTTTTTTTTTTTTTCTAATGAAGTTCTCAAAGAAGTCTTCTAAGCCATATTGCTTGATAAGTTATTGATGTTGTAATTACATATTATGCTTCCGATGTCGATAACACAATTGTTGCTTATTAAGATATAGCTCTTGATCCGAGGTTAAAAATATCAACTGAAGTACTCATTCTATCATCCAAAGCTCTTGCCTAATCACTATAAGTGATAATTCACTCAACTCATGATTATAGATGCACTAGGCCACTACGCCATAGTCCTCAAACGGTATAGGGGGATCTCGACTTGTCTGCCCTTAATTATCATGTATCTATAGTCCTTCATACATCTAATATCCTAAAATACCATATATTGGGCATGATGCTATTAGGCCCATCCGAAATCTACTCGAGTCTCCCTCTAATCGGATTCTTCTTGAGAACTCATTCTCTCTCAACCCGAACGACCCTGTTTAGGGATTTTCCTGAGCGAGAACACATGTGACATTCTTTTTATGGCACCAAGAGTGGATGATCCTCTATTAATACACAATTGCCCTCGTAAGGTTGGCTATCACTTTTGATGACCAATTGTGCTAGATTTGAAACTTTCAAACCTATAAGTATGGTATCAAAGAGTGGAGTACTCATACAGGGCATCCTTAGCATCTTAAGTCTAAGGATCAGTTATACAACTGGGACTACGGAAACGTTGTTTGATGATGATGTATTATTAACTATCCAACATTCCGTAAGTAAATCATTTAGTGAACTTATTCTCCAATGAACACTTGCACTATATCCACAGTGTCCTCACACAAGCAGCGAGACCAGCTACATTCATTATATGGACAAGTATATAATACATCAATCTCTCTGGTTATCTCGATGTTCCTTTCAAGTAACCTATGACCGAGAATAATTATAGTCATTATTTATAGGTGAATTGATCTTATTATCATGATTTTATCGTGATCCAATTCCTATTGTACAAATATATATACATATATTAGTTAGGCGATATAAAATAAAAAATATAATAATAATAATAATAATAATAACTAAAAAGACTATGCATCGTGTCACACGTGTCATCACTCATGTGATTAGCCTACAGGGCACCTATTACTAGTAAGATCCCCATCAAATTATCCTGCTTAATGGATGTTAGATTCTTATCCAATAACCACTCTAAGCCCTACCGAGTCTCGCCCAATTTATCCAATAAAACAAGGACTTATTGGATATCTCATATCCAATCATCTATAGGTCATATTGTGTATCATATGTGTGTGACCCTTTAGTCCCAATATCGAGCTAGCTTGAGTTGCACCTATCAAAACTCCTGATTCAGTGAATTATTATCCTCATAATAATTCACTCAATATATCGATTATGGATATACTAGACCACTATGTTATAGTCCTCAAATGGTACAAAGGGATATAATCCATTGGATCTATCTGCTCTCAATTACCGTGTATATAAAGTTCATCATTTATCTATTATTCTAGATATCATATACCGAGTCTGGTGCTGTCAAGCCTATATGGAATTTATCCGAGTCTTATTCTCATTGGATTCTCCTAGAGAACTTTTCTCTCAATCCAAGTCTCACACTTATTGGATTCATCATGATCCGATCGACCCTAGCTAGGGATTTATTTGAGAGTACTTAGGGTATTCATCTCATGATACCGATAGTGGATGTTTCTCTATTAACACCCAATAGCATTCGTAAGGTCGATTACTATTACTCTTAATGATAAATTGTGTTAGATATGAAACTTTCAAACATATGAGTCTAGTATTAAAGAATGAAGTACTCAAATAAGGCATCCTTGGTGTCTCAAGTCTAATGACCATATACATAATTAGGACCATAAAATCGTTGTCTGACAATGATGTGTCATTAACCATCCAATATTTCGTAAGCGGAACATTCAGTGAACTAATTCTTCAATGAGTACCTATATTATATCCCTAGTGTCCCCACACAAGCAGCTATGAGACCAACTATTTCTATCATATAGATGGGTATATAGCATACCAGTTTGTCTAATTATCTTAATATTCCTCTCGAGTAACCTATAACCGGGAATATCTAAGATTTATATTTAAAGGCTAATTAATCTCATAATGATCCAATTCTCATTATATATATATATATATATATATATATATATATATATATATATATATATATATATATAAAGTAAGAAAATATCATAATAATAATAACTAAAAAAATTATACAACGTGTCACACGTGCCTTCACATGTGATTAACTTGTTGGCACTTGCAGCCAATATGTTCTAGAGCCAACTATTTAATCTCCCATCGAGATCAGGGCATACCAATTGAGACAACATGAATTAGACCTACAACTTAACATGTCTATTTTCTTTAGTTTTGATAAATGCATGCTAAGTTCCACTAAGTTTTAGAATAATACTAATTATAATGATATTGTGCTATAAAGCATAATGACACTATAGTGAAATCACAATAAGTTTGGATTGAATGATTATAATTGAAATAGATCATTATAAGGCAAGTTCGCTGAGTAAAGTTCACCCTTAAAATTTTATTAAATGCGATCTTGTTTCCTCTGACAGTAAGTCATCTATATCTTTAGATGATTTGTTGACCCGATAAGTTTGTTGACTCAAAAGTACCTAATGTCTTCGATTGGCAAGTTGAGAGAAAGGGTTAAGAGTTACGGAGAGTTCAGCAAGAGCGATCTCAAGGTGGTAGGTGAGCATCCGAGGTAGCTCCTAAGTCGAACTGAGGTATGCTCTAACCTCCTCAAGATTCTAGGGTTAAGCCGAGATAAGCCTTGTCTCCTCATGGACCTTGCATAAAAGGTCAATGCTAGGGGATGATTTCTCGACACGACCCTTTGGGTCTTCGTGATGAGGTGATAGGGATAATATTGGTACCCTCTAGCTCCCTAATGATAGCATGCCCTAGCCTCCCTAACCACCTCTTGGCTGACATCTCATTAATGCCTCTGCATAAATAGCTGACAGCAAGTCATTCTTATTAATGCCTCTCATTTAAAATACGATGGGCCTTGATTAAAAGTATGTCCAGATCGCTCGAGGCCTAGGTATAAAAACCATGCTCATGGCTAAGCGCTAGGAGGGGGAAGCAGGTAATAATCTCTCTACTCTTTCATTTATACATCTCATGCTATAGTCTTTCTCCCCCTTAACCTTGCGTTGACTTAAGCATCAAAGGGGCCGAGTTAGAAAGCTCCTGGCATAGACCTATTTGTGCAGGACCATTGGCGGCCAGGAAATAGCCCCAATGCTAGGAGATGACCTCGCTGTTAGGAGACGACCATGCTGCCACAAGATGACTGATAGTTAGGAGATGACCTCACAGCAAGAAAGACCCTTATTCCGACATCTTCGTTCTAATGCGACATCGCCCTCAGCAAACCATCTCCCTAGTAGACCTCCTATATTGGCTTATCACGTCAACCCCTCACATAAGCGAGGAGGAGACAACCATACATTTGCACATTTGATAATAAAATAATCGGGTTGACTCCGGTCAATAGTTTACATGGCATATCAGGAGGTGTTAATGCTATGAAATGATGGGGATATAAAATAGAATAACCTTTGTATATGAATAAATACTAGCAGGCCATGATATGCAACAGAATTAAATGAAATCATAATCAAATAGAACACCAAGATATACGTGAAAAACCCCTCTAATATGAAGGGTAAAAATCACGGGGCAAACTAGAGATAATCCACTATGAGAATAATGAATATATAAATCTCAATCCCTTGCCCTAAACCCTAGCAAAAATCACAAGAGAACAACTGGGATACAATGATCATGTCATTGTCCACGATATCTAAAACCTCCCCAAGTAATCATAGCAAGAGTCTGTAGATTTGATCTAACTTGAGATGAGAACACTACTAGATGATTGAGAACAGCCTCTCTGCGTTGTCCTTGTCTTCTTTCGTTTCTTTCTCTTTCTTTTATGTCTTGTTTTTCTCCTTTTATGTCTTGTTTTCCTTATTTTCTTTGGAATCTCGTGGCTGTTTTCTTCACACACATTGCTACCCGATTTATGCCTTTTTCTGCATCCAAAACGTAACCATCACACCCCCTAATATTAATTAGGGTTAGATTAAGAAGAGGTGAGTTGTCACTGTAGGCTGAATTTGGGTGCTGTCAGCCCAACATGAAAGTCGGGATATAGTATGGTGTGTTAGGGTGACGTAGGTTCTGAGCTTTTCTGTTCGGCATGGTTGCAAGCATTAACCGGGAGAACATACCTAGCTCTAAGATTTATCCGGTCGCAACTTATGCATCAACCAATATTAAGGGCCTCCATATCAAGCATTACAGATGTTCCACTCAACTCTCCAGACTCTTGGCAGTAAGTAGCACATCAAAGGATGGTTTACAGTAACCATGGTGGAAGAACACGTCGGCCACAACTTTGTACATTGCTTCGGTCAGGTGGACTCCATCCCAGTTTATGAACTTGTTAGGTTCAGGGCAGGCTGTGGTAACATTTGGGGAGCCACATGTGGCAAATAGGTCAAAATTATAAGGATCACCCCCGCTACCGCAGCAAACCTTTAACTTCTCCGTAAAACCATACGCTGCTGGGTGTTTCATCACGTTATGGTGTGCACCCAGGAAGTCAGCATATGAGATGATAGCTTCAGGAAATCGGTCCCTTAGTTCTTGTAACTCGTTCTGAACAATGGCATTATGGTTGTAGCTTTGGCGGTTCACGCTTGCAACACAGCCAATGTCATCTCTGTCGTCTGACGGTGCCAGCGTCAAGGTTAGTGGTAGACACCCTGTCAATGGCAAACCTTGAACCACAATGTACTTGGCGCCTCTGATTAGCAGAGCCTGTCGACCAATGCAAAATAAAAATATGAGAATATATGTTCATTTTCCGAAGAAGAAGAAGAGTTCATGATCTTCATCGAGTTGGGAAACAAAACCCACATTCATCTTCTTTAGCCAAATAAGTCATCTGAATGTTCTTTGCTGTAACGATCTTAATAAGATTTTCTTTTCTTTTGATGAGACAGTTCCATAGTTTGATTTTGTTGACCGTCAGAGGCAGCATTTTATAGACCGGTGAAGAATTCAATGGTCAGTGGTCAGTTGTTTCTATCTCATATTAATATCGGAAGTTGCTCATTAGCAAAAAGAGTAGCTTGTGTTGGTGGGCGGAGAGAGTTTCTGCAAGTACCGGTAGGTAGATGGAGAAACAGATGAAATATCCTTTCTGTAGGCTTCTAAAACAAAAGAGAGAGAAAAACTCAAACCAATATTTTTTTATTAGGATATGTACATATGAATGTGCTAGTATTAAACGAGTGGTGGTATGCTGTGTACAATAGTTGTTGTTCTCATTTGTTCTTGCTTTATAGATGGTGTTGTGTAAGAAAAAGATTTAAAAGGCTATTTACCGGTCACGAGACAAAAGGGTCGGAATGTACAAACCTCTACAAAGTCGAAGACCTTCTTGACGGCAAGTTGCTGAATGACGGTGGGGGACAGGGTCGATGTAAAACCATAAGCGTAGTCGTTGGCTCCGATCTCACCCACCCAGAAGAGAGCGTCTGCTGTCGCTGCTCGACACCGACGTGATCCCCTCGTCTTGCAGCCTTTCTCCTCGAGGTATTTGTCAAACCACATGAGCTGTGTCATTAGAGACTGGGGGGTGATATCGATCGTGACGTTGTTCTTCACAAAGAAGTCATGTTCGATCGCTGTGGATCCAGCAACCGCAAAGTTGACGCCGTGGGAGAAATCAGCAGCCCTGTCGAGGTATGGTGGCAGGAACGGAAGCGAGAGCATGGAGGCGAGGAAGTCGACCACCAGGCGGCCATCGGAATACCTGTTGGTGGAGTGGCGAAAGAAGGTGGTGCCATAGGGAGGCGAGGAGACGTATCCAAAGGAGTATGGACCCGTGGTCGAGTGGGTGTTGCCGGTGTCGGTGAAGGAGTCTCCAAAGGCATAGATCTTTGAGAAATGGCGTCGCCGCTGCGTCGCACCAGTTGCAGAACCAGTAACGAAACAGAAAGAAGTCGGTGGTAGAACGAGGAGGAGGAAAGAGATGGTGATGGTGACGGAGGGGTGAGAGCCAACCATCGTGTCGGTTGAGTCGGGAGCCTCTCTCTGCGGTTGGTGTATGAACTAGCAAAGGGTTGTTTATATAGTCGGATGGATGCGGAGCAGCTCAAGTCGTCTGGTGGTGTCACAATCATTTGCTCATAGTAACTTGTTAACCTAACCTTATTCAATGCTTCGGTCGAGGTGAAAAAAATTAGAAATGGGGAGTTGGTGAGCACCATTTATGCACGGAGACATGAAGTGCATGTTAGTGTGATTCCATACTGCACTCGAGAGCTAGAAATGCGATCGTCGGTGCGGTAAATCCTTGCAGAAAATGTTGCTTGGTGATAAGCTGGTGTGGTTGGGAGATTGATGGTGCTTGAAGGTTGTTTTTAATGTTCTGAGAGGAGGAGGAAGAGGAGGTGGTTGGGGTGGCGATCAATTCTTTCGGTGAATTTATCATGTGGCAGGGGAGCTCCGACCAACCATCCTAAGACGGACTCCTGCAATGAACGCTCACATCCCTCCTCCGGATTACCTGTCTTGCCGGGCATGTGGGCGGCGTCCGGTGCAAGTTCATGAAACGGTGCGTGCATATTAATGATCGTCCAGTCTTTGATTGCATCGACGGGAGTGGTGTGGCAGCTCATCTTGTAAGGGCTCACTAAATATGCTAACGACGACACGCATGTGGGCGATCACTGCAACGCAGGCACAGTAAAAGATGTGATCTCAAAAATATTAGACTCAAAAGATAGATAACCAGTGACTATAATATACCTTACAAGAAAGCTTTATGCTCCCATCGGCGAGGATCAAAAATATCTCTACTGACAAAATATTAACTCTACGTAACTAATAATACAGATTTAGTTGAGCTTATAATTCTAACAACATAACGAGAGCTTATGAGCAGCAGGCAACAATTGTTCTGCATGGCCAGGTGGGTCGGTGTCATCGAGGATTACCTGTATACCATCGGAAGCTTATGGTTAATATCGAGGCTTGAGTAGGATCAGAAATAATGTGTCTTCGATGTGCTATAGGAATGGTTGAGATGGAAAGACCACCTCTGATCTATCTGTTGACTTGGATAAACTCCTTATACTAATTCGATGTGCTAATATTTGATCAGAATATCGAAAAATAGAAGAGACGTGCCACCAAATGTCGAAAGTTGCAGAACTAAAATTAGTATTCATCTTGTTCTCTTCAGCTAATCTTTAAAGATGCCGACGCTTTCACGACATTCCCGGCCTATGTTGCTTCTATAATATATGCACGAATGCTCAACTTTATTCTCAAGCTTGCTTGGTTCTTGGTTTGGAATCTTCCTTCCATCCTCATTTGCACCTCCTTGACGCATTATTTGTGTAATCATCCACTCGAATGATCAACATATTATTTTCTTCTTCTTCTTCTTCTTCTTCTTTTCCACTAATTAACGACAGCTTTTATATCTAAAACATGGCGTAAAGATATCCTTTTTCTACTACTCCTTTTATCTCGTGATTGTGTACATACGTCTACAGTGTGGGTAAGTAAAAATGATACTGAGAAGGGAGAGCGGTGATGAGATAGATCCCTCGGCATACGGGGGCCCAATGACCGTGTCACCCTGAAAATTGCCGGGGCTGACTCGCTCGTGTATCTCACGCAGCGTCCTCCGCGTCCGTCTACTTGACCTTCCTCTACCGATTGGTCCACACACGCGGTGGTTGGTCACGAGGGTAAGCGGGACCCACGCAGGAGCCCTCTGGTAGGTGATGCCGGTAATTGTCGGTGGCTGAAGGAGTATCAGAGCTGCCACCCACTTGTGTTACCCAAAAGCAGCACCCTCACCTATGGCGACGAATCTGCTGACCGCACCCATCGATTCCTCGCTGATCGCCGCCTCCATTTGACACCTAAAATCGACTCCTTCAAACCCTTTCTCTGTGCACCGCGCCCAATCTTGACCCACCCTCTTTCGATCAACCTGTCGATCCGAGATGTCTGCCTACTGCGGCCAGTATCACGGTATTACCCCTGACACATCTCCTCCTCCTCCTCCTCTCCGACAGCGTAGGTTTTCACGAATTATTTTTTTCTTTGCTTCTTCTTTCTTTGGGGGACATTTGATGTTTTTTTAATCCTACCTCGTGGTTTTCTGGATCTTCACCGGCTGGATTTCATAAAGCAGGAAACTTTGGTTGGTTTGTTCGTTGGATTTGTGTTTTTCGTAGATTTGAACTGGGTTGCATCTATCGATTGAGTTCTTTTTAAACCTTTGCACAAATATGATAGTTTCTTTTACTATTATGGATCGATCAGAGTATGGGGAATCCAGGTTTCGTGGCTTCATATTTAGCTTAACAGCGTCTATCTTTGATGGTCGGGCCGTATTATTTATAGCTCTACTTCGTATGATTACTTTGTTAATTATATGTATGGCCCATGATCCTATTTTGCTGCTGTTTATCCGGAAACCACCTTGGTCTTTAGGGTTCAAGCTTTTATGACGAAAAATGTTCTAACCATCTGCATTACATTGACACCTACATATCCTGAATTTTGCCGTCTCACTTTTGTTTCTTCCTTCTATCGTAGTTCTTCCAACCCAATTATCTGTATTCTTGCTGCACTTTTTTGTCTGTTATGTACTATATTATATTTTCTCTGTATGATTCGTTTATGGTCACAATTGTATCTTAATACTCTTCACACCATCAAATCAAACAGTCAAAAGATTCAGTTGAGGAGTCTAATTCTTGCCGTTCTTCCAATATATTTAACTGCTAAAAATCGTTCTTGAATTAGTGTTGTCCACGTGAGCTGTTAATTATTTTTCAAGCAACTATCTGACATTGGTAATTTTCTTTATATAATATGATATTCTCTTTTTATTTTTCTTTTTTTTTTACCGTAAACCCATTATTCTGATCTAGCAATTTGACTAGCGTTAGCTTTGTCACAGTGATATAAAAGGTTCTATACTACTGGTCTTGTATAAATAATCCTATCCAATCTTTCATTCCCCATGCTTTTCCAGTAACAAGTAGGTAATGTAAGTCTATGTTGAGACGCACTGTTGCACAAATGAGAGGTTTCATTTTTGAATCCATGTAAACATCTTGTATGCAGTTTATTGTAATGGAAGAAACTTTTTATTTGTTTTGGAAAAAGAGTAAGCAACAGAAAAGATATTATGCAAAATTAAGTATATACTTGGAAGACTCCGAGTGTTTCTAGGCCTTTAATCAAGATAATTTAAAATATTCACGTTAATCTCTTGGTTTCTAATAACCAACACTTTAGGACTCATTTCATGTTAATTCTAAGACTAATGCCTCATATATTTATGAGGCATATTATACACAGTTAGAAAGCTCAATAAGTCATGAATCTGAAGCATTTCACAAACTCTATTTTGAAGTTTTCTAAAAGAAGTCATGTTCATTTTTCTCTATAAAGGTCATGGTTGTTAATCTAACCAAGAATTAAAGAATATTTTATCGCTATTTGAAGCTCCTGAAGAGTTTTTTAATTATTCTATAAGCCTTTAATTAGTTTTACAATTATATTTTTCTTAAAAATGATGAAAAATTAGTGCCTCGAGAATCGCATATACTTGAAGGATTTTTTCCAATCTAACCATTATGTATATCATGTCTTGCAAGCATAAAATAATTTGAAGACAAGTCTAGCTTTTTTTAGAGGTTGTCTCCTTCTCATACAATGGATTCCTTAAGGGTGAGTACTTCCTATGTCTTGTATCCCTAGTTTGTATCTCTTGGGTATTTTATTTAGATTGTTAGTTTGCTTACTTTCCCTCTAACCCTTTCTATTTCTTTCCTCTCCATTTCATCATCAAAATTTGTTTTAGGGCTTTGGTTGTCATGATTGGGCATCACCAACATGATCATAATGTCAAAGAGCATCATGCTCATAAAGAGATCTTCTTGACAGTTATATCTTCTTGACATGAGAGAAAATAAAGACTAACTTAAGAAGATATATCTTCTTGACAATTATAGGCAACATGCTTTTCTCAAGTTTCACAACCTTAGATAGAAGGAGCCTTCCTTTTAAGAGTATGCAATAGAATTTGATCTTTTCATGATGAAATGTGATCGTATTGAATCAGAGGAGCAAATGTTCTTGGAAATCCTACTCATTTACAAAGCTGGTATAGTGACATGTATAGGCAATATGTAAATGTCTAAAAAACCATGGCATACTATCACATGTCAACATGGTCCATGTGGAGCATATTAACGACAGTAGTTATTTGTGAAGAAAAAAGTTGCATTGGGATGGTGATGGATGATTATGAAGCAGCTTATGCACTCGCAATATCTTCATGGTTGGCTACTGATTCCAACTATGCTGATTGTATATGAGTGCTTGGGAATCTGCATCTGTTATTGCCCTTTCATCATAATTATGTTGGTCAGATGTCTAAACCTGCACAAGCATCAACATGTAGTTTCCTTACAACATTGTTGGAAGCTGTTTTTGATTTTAATCACTCATGTACTTAGGTCCAAGGGAAAAAAGTACTCAGTGAAGACTAATCAACTCCAATATGTCCATCAGCATTTAATTTAAGGAGAAGTTATGTTTGCTGCTGTGTGTCAATACATTTTAACTACTGCTAGAAATCTTAGCGAGACTCTGAGTTGTTGCTGATAACTGTTTTGTTTCTTCTGTAACCAGCCTGGAGTTCCTGGCAGTACTAATAATCTTGAACCTTCTGAAGAATGCTTAGTAATAATGAACTATCAACATGTGGGTCGAGTTTTTTGAGATGACACTGAAATATTTTTAAAAATGAGCAAAGCTTTACAGTAGCTAATTGTAAAATTGGTTTCAATTGGTTCATCCAGTGGTTTCATGGTTCACTCTTGCAATTACTGCAAGAAAGAAGGTAAATTA
Organism: Musa acuminata AAA Group; assembly: GCF_036884655.1. Taxonomy (NCBI): domain Eukaryota; kingdom Viridiplantae; phylum Streptophyta; class Magnoliopsida; order Zingiberales; family Musaceae; genus Musa; species Musa acuminata. The sequence goes on along the minus strand of NC_088337.1, from coordinate 33,603,526 downwards.
TGTTGTTTAGAATCAGGCTGACACAAGTTTTAATTAGATATTGTCCATTTATTCTGTATTGCCTCTTATAACCTTTTTCTTCTTTACATTTTTCACATTTGTGCTTCTATTTCCTATTCCTTCCAGAACATATGTTATTATCCGGTTTGATAGGATAATTGATCCATTAACTAACTACTAACTCAAAAATGGTTAAACTCAAGTTTTTCAACATAAATGATATTTTTATTTATATATTTTTTATCATAATGTTTTATCCGATTGTTTATGCGTTCTTTCCTGTTATATGTAAATTTATGCACAAATGAATACCAGTTCGCATTCCTTCATTTTGCAGATGAGCTTATTGCCAATGCTGCATACATTGGCACCCCTGGCAAGGGTATCCTTGCTGCTGATGAGTCCACTGGCACAATTGGCAAGCGCCTTTCCAGCATCAATGTGGAGAATGTCGAGGAGAATCGCCGAGCTCTCCGCGAACTTCTCTTTTGCACCCCTGGAGCCCTCCGGTACCTCAGTGGTGTCATCCTCTTCGAGGAGACCCTCTACCAGAAGACAGCCAGTGGGAAGCCTTTCGTCAAAGTCCTCAAGGAGGGGGGAGTCCTTCCTGGTACCAAGGTAGACAAGGGTACCATTGAACTTGCAGGTACCAATGGCGAGACGACTACCCAGGGTCATGATGACCTGGGCTGACCTGGGCAAACGCTGCAAAAAGTACTATGAGGCAGGGGCTCGCTTTGCCAAGTGGCGTGCTGTTCTCAAGATCAAGCTCAAATGAACCATCGCAACTGGCAATCGACGCAAATGATAATGGATTGGCACGCTATGCTATCATCTGTCAGGAGAATGGTCTCGTCCCAATCGTAGAACCAGAGATCCTTGTCGATGGGCCACATGATATTGCAAAATGTGCTAAGATTACAGAGCGGGTGCTCGCTGCATGCTACAAGGCACTAAATGACCACCATGTTCTTCTGGGGGATCTCTGCTGAAACCAAACATGGTGACACCAGGGTCAGAATCAGCAAAGTTAGCTCCTGAGGTGGTTGCTGAGCATACTGTGCAAGCTCTCCAGAGGACCGTTCCTGCTGCTGTCCCTGCGATCGTCTTCCTTTCAGGAGGACAAAGCGAAGAGGAGGCTACACTGAACCTGAATGCTATGAACAAGCTGCAGGGGAAGAAGCCACGGTTGCTGTCCTTCTCGTTCGGTCGGGCTCTGCAGCAAAGCACACTCTGGCATGGGCAGGTAAGGAGGAGAATGTTGAGAAGGCAAGGACTGCCTTCCTCGCCAGGTGCAAGGCAAACTCAGAGGCAACACTTGGGTCATACAAGGGTGATGCTGCAGGGGGTGAGGGTGTCTCAGAGAGCCTCCATGTCAAGGACTACAAGTATCGATCACTTTCTACCAACACCATTTTTTTTTCATGACATCTGAGTTTGAAGTAATGCTGGAACCAGGGATCTTCAATCTCTGCTGCTTAAATAAGTCCGGAGGCATTGTGCCTGGAGGATTTACTGTTTAGGATTTCGTCATCACTTGAAAGGGTATTTGTTTTACTTGCATGGCTGATTTTTTGCTTTCTTCGATCCAGTGTTTTCAGAAGAGTTGGACCATGTTTTCTCTGCCAAAAGGAGATGTGCCTCTTTCAGTTGATGATAGCATTGCTCAGGATTGGAAAATGTCTTTTGTTTTATTATCTGTATCTGTGTATCTGTGAAGGTTTATCTTGGGCCGCTGGAGATACCATCAACCTACCTACCTTATTCTTCTTTTTCTTATATCATTGATATTTCGATTTATTGTATGGATTTTTATATACGTATGGGAGATCTTTATCCTTTTTTTCTTCTTCTTCTTCTTCTTCTTCTTCTTATATCAATTCACGTTCCTTTGATCAATCTTCTTTGATGATACATTTACTGATTAAGGATTCTCTAAATACTGAGGTGTGTTTATCCATCCAATAGGATCTCCCAGATTAAAAAGGACAAAACAGTAGCATATATATATACACACACAGCAAGTTCCCGGTCGCATTATAATGATTTAAAGTATGGCGTCAACCATCGCAGCTGAATGGCATCCACGGGTTGCTTGTAGAACCAGAAGACATGGCCCTGTTTGCGAACCGTTTGATGCCTTGCCTCCTCACATCCCCCTTCCTTTCTTTTTATTTTCTTCTTCTTTTGGCTTTCTAGCCCTCTATAGAAGCACCACCACTCTTTTGTCTCGCCTCCTCCATGATCCATCCTCCAGTTCCTTGCTCCGCCTCACCATGCACGGTGAGAACCGAGCAGGCCACTCGTCTCACCACCAGCCGGCGCAGGGGCAGCCCCAGCAGCCGCAGACTGCCAAGCTCATCATCCGGCCGCAAGCGTCGCCCCCGACTCACCCTGTCGCATGGTTCGCGGCGGCGTTCTGCACTTTGCTCTGGGTCGCCATCATCCTCGGCGGGCTCGCCGTCCTCATCATCTACCTCGTCTTCCGGCCGAGGAATCCCCGGCTCGAGATCTCCAGCGTCACCCTCAACGGTGCCTACGTCGACGTCGGCACCCTCAACGCCGACCTGACCATCCTCGCCAACTTCTCCAACCCCAACGAGAAGGTGTACGTGAGCTTCAGCTACATGCAGCTCGACCTGTATTACCAAGGCACCATGATCGCGACGCAGGCCGTGGAGCCGTTCGAGGAGGGGAGGGGGGAGTCGGTGCTGCGGACCGTGCACATGATATCGAGCCAGGTGCCGCTGCCGGGGAAGGTGGCCGACGCGTTGCGGGGTGGAAAGATGGGGGAAGGGTTGTCCCTGGAGTTGGTCGGCTCGTTCCGCATCAGATTGGATCTGGGGAGCTGGTTGCACTACACGTACTGGCTGCATGGCCGCTGCGACATCTTCGTCGGGGGCCCGCCAAACGGAGCGCTGCTGTCCAGTAGGTGCACCACCAAGCACTGATACGGAGAGCACCGCCGTCTCGTTATTACTCCCGCCGCCGCCGCCTTTTCTTTCTTCTACTAATCTTCCTTATTTCTGAAACGTGTTTTCTTTTACACATTACTACTCCCTCGGACGCTCGTTTACTTGCATTATCAATTCAATACTCCTTTTTCTTTCGTTTGCTCGATCGATCACTTCCCACATTATCACCTACCGAGAGAACAACAATACATATCATTCGTTTGCTCGATCGATCACTACCCACATTATCACCTACCAAAAGAAGAACAATACATATCGGATTTACCGGAACCATTGGTGAGCCCACAACACATCGTCGCAAATCTCTCACCAGTGTGTAATTCTCGTTTATTTGCATTATCAGTTCAATACTCTTTTATCTTTCATTTGCTCGATCGATCACACTTCCCACATTATCACCTAAAGAACAATACATACCAGATTTACCGGAACCATTGGTGAGCCCACAACATCATCACAATCTCCCACCAGTGAGTAATTCACGTTCCAACGAGAACGTCGATTCATTTTCATTTTCATTCCATACTACTTCTTCGAGGAATTAAATATGGGAAAACAAAACAACAAACAAGACTAATTGGGCTAGCCATACAGGTGGGTTCTCGTAGCTCTCATGACCACACCAGGTGACGATTAGCTGTCTAATATCTATGGCGATTCTTGGTGAAGAACGGATGCCCGAGGGCTTCTAGAGCCGTCATTCGTTCTGAGGGCTCGTACCTAAGGAGGCCTTGCAAAAGATCTATAGCATCGCCTGCCGAGTGATCCACATGCTGCATAACAATGTTCTGCATGTTAAAAGAGTTGGAATCCATCAGATCATCATGCTTCAGTAAAATCTACCAGCAAAGAAATCTAAAGTGCAATGTTCATGAATATGCCGACTTAGGGTTAGTTTGTGTTCACCACCTACTATAAATGCCCTGCCCTGCCCTGCTCACCTGAAGACGAGGTAGTTTCTGAACGGCTTTGATACTCTCCCTGGATGCAGCACCCTCTGGCCAGTTCAACCGACCTCTTCTGACGTACTTCTCGGCATGTCGGCTGTTTTATTTATACCACAAACGGAAGTAATCAATTATGGAGCGATATGACTCACAAGAGAGGAAACATAAAGCACTCTTGCTGTTCACAATTCTTACTCGGCTCTCTTCAGCATATTCTGTGGCAGAGGACCTAATACCCTTTCCATCATGGCCATGTGCTCTAAGTTTTCATGGGTCTGAAACAGTGCCTCCCCCTTGAAACAAAGCGGGACAACCATCAGGCTTATAAGCTTTCAAACAAAAAGAGAAAATTTGAAGACAATAATACCGAGCACAGTTCTACAAGGATGCAGCCAACACTCCACATGTCACATGGATAGCTCCATCCAAGTCCTGACGACAAAGTTCACAAAGCACAGCCTGTTAATACATTTGACAGATTAAGCAATGAATGACTGGTCAAAAATCAGATGCATACCCAAGATAACCTCCGGAGCACGATAATGCCTTGTGGAAACTATGTAAGTATGGTCCTTGCGGTCATAGGTTGCACTGCCAAGATCAATTAACTTGATAGCACTAGATTTTGGCAATCGCTTGGAGAATGAACCATCCTTTTAATACAGGGAAAAGATAATTTTAGTTTGACTAGATCAAATAACCGCAACAGAAAATGACAACCAACATAAAGCAAGTTTTCCACAAATGAAGAGTACAAGCAAATACCTTATACTCAGATACTTTGATGTACTCAGGGGAGACAAAAAGGATGTTCTCAGGTTTTAAATCCGTGTGAATGAGGTGCAAGTCATGCATAACTGTAACAACACCAAGAAACAACTAAGAAAAGCATAAACCACTTCAACAAAACAAATGGCACAAGAGCACAAGAGACCACTTCAACATTTCAGTTGACTGAAAAGGAAGCAGACAAACAAGAAGTTAACTAACCCAAAAGAAGAAATGATAAACGATCAGAAAACAACTAGTTAAAACCCACAGGGCAGGAAGAAATACAGCCACAAGAAAGAAAAAGGAAATCACTGACAGAAGTAAGCCCAATGGAAAAGAAAAGGTTTGAAGTGCTTTCTACACACATGCAACAGATTCCAACAGTTGTCTCCCAATCTCGCGAACTAGGTCAATGGGAAATGGGCGAAAAGCATTTTTCCGTAGGAAATCGTATAAGCTTGGTCCAAGCTTCTCAAATACCTGTTAAAATCATTTAGATTCCTGGATAATTTAACTCCCCAAGAGGATCGTGTAAATTGGGGAAACTGCTACAAAGCAATCATATACTTACGATACAGATATGGTTACGATAGTCAAACCAGTTCCGTATTTGCACACAACTGCAAAATAGACCCATTTTCACATGTAACCTTAACTCTATTAAAATGCAAACCAGATATAAGGACAAAAAGTTAACCTAGGAAACCAGGTGAAACAGAAACTCACCGATTGCCAGTCTTATCATGTTTCCCAAGATGCTGAAGCACATCAACCTCTATCATGGCAGCCTCCCGATATTTCTTTATGGAACGAACAATTTTAATTGCTACCATCTCTTTCTTTTCTCGATCCCAACATTCCAAAACCTGACCGAAGGTACCTGTGCAATGCCCAAAAAGCATCGATGTTCAGAAATTTGTTTTAAGGTTTTCCAGAACTAAACGGCACAACTCTATTGATATTGAAAGAAAAGAAACCAACCTTCACCAATTTTACTATAGATCTTATCTGCAACCAAAGATCAAGAGAAAAAAAAAAGAATAAGATGTTTGCATGTGTTGCAGATTAAAGAATAACATTCAAGAGAAGTACATCAACTACTCAAAAAAAGAACTCTTTCAACTTTAGAAAGCAAAATAGATATATAAAATTAAAAAATAAATTATAAAAAGTGTCATTCTCAAAAACTAATTCAAAGTTCTAAAACACGTTCAAGTCGAGAGCAGGAGACCATGCAACCATTTGTGAAAATAGTTTTACAAGAAGGTTTCATTGAAAACATTTGGAAACATCAGGGAGAAATAAAAAATACTACAGTCAGGCACTAAAGCACTTCCACGTCAAATGTGTTGTAAAGAATTTTGGAAAACTTTTATGCCAGCACATAGAACATATCAAGATCAATAATCAGCCAACTGCCAATACTGGCAAAACAATCCCGGAGAAAGCAGAATATGCCTCCTAGAATAACATACTAGGATCGTTACAGAAAACATACTTCAAAATCTTTACACATTGAATATTATAGCACCAATAAAGAAACAAAAATAAGCCAATGCGACTGAATAGAATGAAGAAAATATTTACAGGAATTCAAAATTTAAAATCTACACACACACACATGCATCATCCTCATCTAAAACCTTTAGAATGCCCAATCACAAAATGGAAGAACAAAGAATATTGAAAAAGCTTAAACGATAAAATATTGGTAAATAAGTAATTACAGCGAGAAGTCAAATTCTCTCCGACAGCAAACATATAATGCCCATCTTTATCATCCTCTCTCCAAGGGGGGGAAGCATTTCGAGCCACTCCCTTCGAATACAGAGAAGAACAAGTATGGTCTGAAGGTGCCGTTGATGAAATCAAGCTGGTCACATCTCCAACTTCTTGCCCACATAACATTCCTATTTGAGCCTACACACAGCCATTCATTCATTTTTTTCACTTGAAAAACAAAACGTGATTATGATTTCACTTATTCCCTCAAAATATCCTTTCAAATAGTTAATTCAGCAAATATATTAATCCCACAATGAATCAAACAGAGATAGCAGCTCGAAGATATGCATCCAGAGTTAAAGAAGTGACCTCTAAGATACCTAATAAAGAAATTACAGTAATTTGCACCAAAAATTAAATATCCAAATCAACGTTAAATGTCCACGAAAAAATTGTTCCTTAAAAGCTACCGTTCTCATGTCAACAGCAACAAACAAGCAACAAAACTATTGATCGGTGCATCCGGACAGCGAAAATGATAGAGGCAGAATTCTAATTGCACGAGATCTTACTTCACCTAAATTTCCAGAAAGAAGGAATAAAAGTATATACTTTAAATCGATGGCTGACCAACATAAAAATAGCCGACCTGAGAAGAACGAAAATCCGATGCAACAAAAAACTTGCAACAAATTCAACCCACTAGCAGAACCAAATTATCAGATCAAAAAATAAACTCAATCACAGCGTATAACAAAAAGAAGACCAAATTTGTACAACAGATCATTTTCATCTAAGATCCAAGACGTGCTCGTACCAAACCAAGAAAAAACAACAAGAATCAACAAGACGATTTCGATGAGATGCATGTAGATCCTTACCAGATCCAGCAGTTGCCCCACGGTAACAGTCAAGTCAACCTAGTAATGGATCTAATCATACCTGACCTAAATGATCCCTAAATCCAATAAAACCCCAACGGATCTACAATACTGGGACAAAAAAAGGACAAAGCTTCGAGAGATTCGGGAGAAAAAAGTTGTACCTTGGGATGCTGCGCGGCCTCCCAGCCTACCCTTGGCCGCTTCCTGGGGCGTCGATCCATGTGAGCATAGGGAAACTCCGCGAATCGCTCCATCTCCATGGCCGTCGAACAAGAACCTGGAGCCGAGAAGAAGGCTGAGGAAGAGAGGATCGAATACCAACAGAGGGAACCCTAATCCCCCAAATAGAGTCAAGAAAGGGGGAAAGTGTGTGCGGGGTGGAAGACCCCTACCTAGGGACGGCTTTTATAGGGGAGGCAGCATCACCGCCACGAGGTTTACGCACCCCACCCCGAAGGAAGGCTTGGGCCTGGAATTGGGCTTTGTATTATCCTATATAATTTCTTTCTAATATATATCGGGCAACGCCCTCTTAATTTTGGAACGACGTGGCGGAATGGAATGGGCGATGTCAAACACCCATTTTAGTGGTATGATAGATCGAATATAACAAAATAATAATGATAACAACATATAAATAGTAATACTCCTCTCTTTTTTTTTTTTTGTCCTTTGTAAATTTAATTCGATATATGTGTAACAAAGAGATTGCAAGAGAAGTCAAAGATCATCGATATGGGAAGAGAATAAGGGGAAAGGGGTAACCCCAAGGAAGATCATCAATGGAGAAAATAAAAGGTAAAGAGAAATGGATGATGATATTAGATATGACAATCCCAATGGATGCCTCTTTGGAGTTAAATAACATTTTACGAAACAATTCTTCCAAATATATTCTTGATAAATTTTTTTAGTTTTTCCAAAGTAAATCACCCATTCCATTCCATTTAGGTATCCTAAAAATAAAATCTATATCAATATCAATTTAAATAAATACCTATGAATCTTCGTGCTGCAATTTGTTAGAATAATTACAAATCCACCAAAAAAAGAACAAGACCAGAAAAGTAGAACGGCATAAAAGAAATTGCTGCAATTTGTTAGAAACATAGATAGATTCAACGGGCAGTAGTAAAGTAGGAGGTAGATTGCCCCAACATGAGAAAAATGTAAACCTTACACCGCATCAGTGCGGCAATAAATTATGTGATGAAATTAGTTCTCATCACTCACTATTCATGTTTTATCACCAATTTTTTCCTCATAAAAAAAAACAAAAAACAAACAAGACAAGGGATAAATGAACAAGTCACATTTAGACTTTGTTGTCAAGAAACCCAATCAATACAAGCCAACATTTACCACCGCTCCCTAGAACTTGACCTGAAAAAAATAGAGAAACAACAACGATAATCAGAAATTTTAATAATTGAAGTGCCTTTGCAACTTACTTTTCAATAGCGATTGGATACTTCTTGTGAAATGAACACCACCATCTGACTACAATATAAACAACTAGCCACTGAATGAACAGTCCTACTTGTCCAGGTCTCAAGACCCATTAATATCTTGAATGGGACTGACTGGTTCTGAATAAAAAATAACACCAGTCCAACAAAGCAACAGAAATGTTAAAATGGATGGTCAAAATAATTCATGCATTATCTTCTAATGGATACAAATAAGATAAACATGATGACCAGGCAGGGGTGAGCATTTGGTCACTTTCGTCCAAACGGAACAAAGTTACATCATAATCCATACTGACCATATCACATATTACACTATAACCCGAACCAACCATACCCAATTTGCAACTTGGTCGCTTTAGTCTTTAGTAAAATTGCATTTGCAAATACAACAAACTAAATTTTATCATGTACCGGAGTTTCCAGGGACATTTGGATTTCACAGCTAGGCTGCAACTAAAGCACTTGCAACTTGATATAGAAGTTACCAATTTGGCATGGAAAAAAAGCAATAATACCACTTTGAATTGCAGCAAGGTCAGAGAGTTGCTACTAGCAGTAAAGTGCAGAAAGCGATTTCTACAGAATAAACGAAACAGCTTATCATGGGTAGCAAAGCCATCAGCTTGACTTTAGACAATACCAAACCATTCCATTTAGTGTAGACACTGGACCAAACTTTTGAACTAGACTGGCTCAAATCATAGTTTGGTTTATACTGTTTTCATTCCAAAACACAAAACCGACTAATGAAAAATCAAAATATTGTAAAATTAAATTGAATCCAACCACTATTTAAATAACTGAGACAACTTGACCAAAATAGGGATGTTTTAGTTTATAGTTCAGTTCTGACCAAATTATTCTCATACCTATAACCATGGCCTATGTAACTGGTAAGGGATCACATGACTGATTGTCTACTCAAAGCAAGCTATAAAATGGACAGAAAATAGTGAGAAATTTTAGATTAAATGTAAAAAAATATTTTTTTGTTAATTTAATACTTTCATATACATTGAAAACAAAAATCAACAATGTTGTAATGCAAGCAGCTTTCAGATGTCACCAATAATTAAACATCTCTATAAGCAAACAAGAAAACTAAAAAAATGGCAGATATATGTCAATAGATGGAATATAGAGCATACCTGTCCCCATTTCTGCCATCAAAGAAGCCCCTATCCCTACCACCTTGAAAAGCTCGCCTGTCATCCATGGGCTTTATCCATGCATCTCCAGTCCCACCACGTGATTGTGGTCTATCAACAGACTCAATGCTCCTAGACCCCTCAGACATGCCAGACCGAGATGGTGGTCTCGTGGATGATGTATCACTCCTGCCAGCCCCAGATCCTGGTCTAATGCTGGCTGTGGTTTTTTGACCAAACCGAACCTTGTCATCTAACTGATGGGCCAGAAGCTCTAGATCTTTTTCCTTCCTAGATATCTCCTCACAAAGCCTAGAAAGTTCTTCAGAAGATAATTTTGTGAGTTCGCCATTTAGATCCCCCTCAGTTTCTTTAGTCAATAACTTCAGATAATCAATCTCTTCTCTTAGCAGCTTTTCTTCATCAGTCTCAGATCTGCGAAACAATTCACAAATTAATAAATTCCATCTTAATAGAAAAAAACATAAGAGGAAGGACAATACTTCATTTCAAGAGTCCAAAACAACAATTTTTGTGTCTCCAAAAACCTTAATATATACAGATTTGGATGTGTGGATCACATCAATCCAGAAAAACTCTCCATCTAATACTGAAAATACAAAGAATGCTCATACCAAAATTAATGTAAAACATCACAGTCGAGGCTTCTGAATCCTAGACAAGAGGGGTGCAAATATTTGGCTCGGTTTGATTCAGGTTATTCTTTTAACAATTTTGGCTCAGTTTGGAGGATTAAAAACTGAATAACTATCAGTTGTATTTCGGTTTATAAGAATACTGACCAAATTTAACCAAATAGAGTATTATATCATCACTACCTATAAAAGAAATAAAACATATTTGTCATAAATACAATATATTTAACGTAAATATATTTTATCCTAACAATTTTATTATGCAAGTTAGTCGTTATTCAATGCTCTGAGACCAAACAAGCAGTTAAAATGGGATATTTTATCAAAAAAAAACATCCAATCAACATGTGACTTTTGGGTGATAATACCTATTTCAATCCATCTTTGTATCTGAGTGGAGCTGGATATGATGACATTTATCTATATCCATCAAATATCCATATTTGGTTGATTTTTTTGGCTATAATATTTTTTCCATGCTTCTGTTTTTTGGATTTGTTTCAAATTTTTAAACACAAATATAACTACAGATTTGATTAGTTTCTTAGTTATTTATTTTATCTTATCCTAGATTCATATATTGTTTACATCTATATGTCTAAAATCCAGTGTGTATCTATACTGATGTTATCTATCAATGTTCATTATAGTCAAATATTGTTACAAATTTAGTATCTGTTTGATATCCACATCCAATTCATATCAACTGACTATTTTGCAATACATGAACTAGCACCCATGCAAATGTACTACATGGATGTTCATCAATCTAATCACTTATAATGACAACATTGAACCAGTATAATTATCCTCATCAAGATCTCCTTCCATGTATCAAGCAGATAAAATTGACAAAAGTTGACAGAAAATTCTCTGATTACTCTCCAACTCAGCTTTAGAAGGGTTCTGGATTTCAAATTTTACTACAAACAATTTTGCAGGATATACAGTGATAGACTTTTGCAAGAAGGCTTTCACTTGGCATTCTGTTTTTGGTGCTCCAGAAGTACCTCAGAAGAATTCAATTTTTTTGGATAAAAGACATATATTCTATATTATTTCTCTTCACTCATCTTCCAACTTATTTGTTTTTTATATAATCATCCTACGTCTGTTTGTATTGTAGAACTAGTACATATTTTGCTAATAAATTAAAATAACTCCTATCATTCTTTTTTTGCAACCAGAATTGGCTACCGGGAGAAGGCCAAAAGAAAACTAAAACCATCATAGTATATCCAAGCTTCCCAAACCTCATCACTCAATCTGCACAGTCAGAAGGGAAGATGACGGGCTCACTTATCAGGAGGATTCCAGGGGCAGCACAGCAATCAGGCAAGACAATTGCCCAACTCTTTAGAACCAAGGAATGAGAAGCCCAACTCGCTAAACAGCTCTATGTTACTTACCTTTTCTAAAGTCAGGCCTCATAAAAAAACTCTTAGTTCCATGTGAGCATGATAGTGATCTCATAATTCATTAGCATGATCCGATAGTACAAACTTCCTGCATCCTCCAACTTACCAGCTTTCTTGCATCTTACCCCATTAGCATTGACTTGATAACACTGTGACATCAATCAATTATGAGATAAAATTTGATCACAATCTTGAATCTTCCCCATAGTTTTATACAGTGGTCTATTCAGCAGACTATATGATTCAGTTAGTAAGCCACACTGCATACGCCAAATGTAGCAGAAATATGCGGTCATTTTCATACTCAGACCACATATAACATAATTGACCATATAACACCACATAAGGCTGCATAGGTACACAGTGGCTAAAAATTTGGACTACAGTTGGATATTTAAATTCCCACTTAAATCTCTTTGAAAGTTTGAGTTTTTAATATAATATTTGGAACTTCCAAAAAGCTTGTATATATAGCTTTACCTCATGGTTAACAGGCAATAAATTTTTTAGACAGTTTGTAGTTCTTCATCACAGTTTTGAATATTTGGGTGTAACTTGCCTTAGCATGCTTGATCATGGTTAGATATGCAGTCATCTAAAATGGACAGGGAATATATTGCTTAAAATATATTTCTTTATATTTTTACATTTTTTTAAAGCTTAATTTTATTTTTATATATTAAAATGGAATCCACATATGCACCTGCATAATGTATATGCACTATGCAATGACATGCTCAGCTGCCACAACAATCTTTTATTTAAGACCTTTCTTCCCGTCTATAAAACAAATTCGCCACCAACTTTGGGTGCATTTGAGAATGCATTTGAAATGCGCATTGAAGACCCGATGCACATTTCAACTATGAATTGGTGTTTCATAATTTTTTTTCCAATCGCATTTGGCCTGGATGCTATATTGCAAATGCTCAAACACTAATGCTACCTTAGCATCAACATTTGTGCATTTGCAGAATGCTAATGTAATTTTTCAAATTTACAAAATACCCTATGACATTTTCTAAAATCACAAGATTACCAATGCGATTTAGTGGGAAACCAACAAGATTTATATCTTCTATAAGCAAAATTTTTATTTATTTATTTTCAAAGGTTATTTAACATTCATTTGTATGATCATATTTTTTATTTATTATATATCTAAACCATACAAATTTATTTTTGTCAGATTACATACATTCAATTATTTATTTTATTTTTACTTATTAATTTGAATAAAGAATATGTATTCAATTTTGAATAAATATTAAAAATATTGGAAGGGTAATTTTGTCACATAATATTCAATGGACTTTTGAAATATCATTTTACCAAACAATACTAATGTCAATGTACATTTAAAATTCATTTTTCATATATTGTTCACCAAGCACTCAAAGCAATTCCACAACTACATATTCACTAAGGCTTTTTTTTTTTCCAAATGTACATTAAAAATGCAAATGTATTCCCAAACGCAACCTTAAAATGGTATACAACATGTCAATAGCTTATTGAGAGATAACGCACTATATACAGCTAGGATATGATTGCCCTATTTGAGTTGAAAAGTGAACAGCCAAGACAATCTATCTAGTTAGCATTGTTTGTCGGCATAAAATAACTAGAATCTTGTTTTATGCTTATATAATGTAGCAGAACCATAGTAATTATCAATCAACATAGGCAAGATACAAACTACTTTATCGTTAACTACAAGAGAAGCCCTTGCATCATAGGTGTTAAGAAAACGAAGTAATCTACTTTACAGGTTGAACCGAAAGAAACAAACCACTGAAAGTTAGCCGGCTATGATACAAAACAAAACACACACACAAAGTGACTCTATTTGAGCAATCTGTCTATAGTTTAACACAGTGAAGAGTATTAAACTTAGCCATGATATATGAGGTAAAGTGAAGAATATGAAAAAGGAGAAGTAGCCCTGACATTTGAGCAATCTGTCTGGAGTTTAATACGTCTGAAACTTAGCTCCTAATTAGTCCATGGTTATAGTGTTCATTTTTCATGGTTTACGTCATTCTATTGATTATAAATGGCATGTCATCAGAAAACAGCATTCTAAAAACCTAAAACCATGTGACTATATTTACAATGATATCATTAAAATATGCAGTAGATATACTTTTTGTCTTTCAAAATGGTATACCCAGTGCATGAGGCTGCCACCAATGCAGAATTTGAGGAGGGTCAATATACGCAGTTTTACCTTTAAATATTTAAAAAGGTTATTTCCGTGACTTGGGCCCTAGTCTCCAAAATCGCAAAGGAGCAACCTTAGCGTTGTACCTAGGCCCACCCTCAATATACTTTTGGTCTTTCAAGTTGTATTAACCTTTTCCCCCACTTTCTTCCTTGTCATAGTTTAAAATAGTGACAACGAGACTCTGAGTGAAACTACCAAATTTAGAACTTCATAGTTATGAACTAATTTTCAAAGATGATTAGAATCATGGAAGAACAATTTTCATCCAAAAGCACAAAAGTCAAATGTGCAATAAGTATAGCCACTAACAAACACTAATATATTGCTATTGGATCAAGCATCGGTCCAATTTCAACATTTGAAATAGCTAATATATGAATTTTAACAGTTGAAATAGCTAATATATGAATTTCAAGTTTTCAACAATTTTAATCATTTTAAATAGCTAATATATGAATTTCAACAGTTATTGAATCTAACAGTACAGTCAGTATCTCCTACCAAATCATGAAGAGTAAATAGTTACAGCTTTCATTGTGAAGTCATTGAGAACCCTGGCAAAACTAATGAGCTCACATGAGATATTCAAGGATAACATTGCAGTTTTAAGGCCAAAGAGCAGTGTTACTTCACATGAACGGTACATCTCAACATGCATTTATGTCAACAGAACTAGAGGCGATTTGCATTAAATTAATTCAATTAAATAGCAGAGAAGCATATATGCATAACAACCAAAAATTATTTGAAGTTGCAGACACTACGGTATAATATCTACAAATTATAGCTAGCTAAGTAGGAAACAGTATAACTTGAGGAAATAGAGAATCTAAACCTTGCCACACTGCGATGCTCCAGCTCCATGTCAATTTTCCTCCAATCTATTCCCTTTTCCTGCAACAGAATCTCCCGGGGCTTTGCATTACCGAAGGGGTTCACCTTCGGTCCAGGTTTAACTGTTATTTCTGCTGCCGGAGCTGCTGATTGCACTCCTGGGCTCACAGGCCTACTTGACTGTGCACTAGAAGGTCTGCTAGAATGTGAGCTAGTGGGCCTGCTGGTCTTCCTGATCTCAATCTCAGATTCCATCCTTCTCCAGTCTAAACCTTTCTCGGCCAAGACCTCCTCTCTTGGTCGTGCTGTCCCAAATGGGCTTGGCCGAGTCCTTGCAGGCTCAATGGGCACATCAGCATTCTTCTTTAGTGGATCTAAAACGAGTTTTGGTCTCCCTTGATCATTCTGTATAAATCCTTCTCTACTCCTTCCCCATCGATCAGAATCGGATAAAGCACGAGAATCCCCAAACCCTGATCCAAAGCTTGGGTACTTGGATGGTAGTGGCTTCTTCGCAGTTGACCAGTTATCTATGCCGTCAGCCCTAGATGGACCGCGACTACCCAGCGAGCCATAGGAATCACGCCGCCCACCCTCACTCAGCGGAGGAACAAATGACTTCTTACCGGAACCCCAATTATCGACCTCATCGGCTCTAGATGGCTGGTCAAAATCCAGTGCTCTAGCAGGCGGACCCCTCCGCTGCTCGTCATTGAAACCACCGTAGCCCCTCCTTCCACCACCGGCACCGCCCCACGAACCATCGCCCTCTTCGGCCCTATTGCTAGCAAATCCTCCGCGAGGACCACCCCCACCGCCGCCATACGATCGAAATCCCCCACCAAGGCGGCCATGTTCGATCTCCTCCTGGGACCGCTCCCTAGGGCCGGTGGGGAGGCGGAGCATCTCATCGGGGGTGAGACCCTTCGACTCGAAGGAGAGGTCTCGGCGTCCGCCGCCGGCGCCGCCAAAGTTTCCCGCGTTGAACTGTGCGAGGGAGAGCGCGACGGGCTTCTTCTTCTTCTGCTGCCTCGATGAGGTCGCCTCCTTGAGGCTCGGGAAGCTCTGGACTGGCTCCCCGGCGAGGAGGGAGCTCAACGGAGGCGGCTCCGCAGCCTCTCGCTCGCGCTCCTCGGCTTCGGCGCGCTCGGCGTCGAGAGCCCAGGCGCCGGCGCCGACGCCGCCCCAAGCCTTTGACATTCCTCCGGGGATGGGATGGCTAGGGTTAGGGCTCAGACGGAGAAAGGGAGGGAGAGATCGAGCTAGGGCTCCTCAGAGTCAAGAGGAGCCGTGGGAACGCGATGATGAGCAAGAGAAATGGGGGCCACCCGCTCTCTTCTCTTGCGGCGGCCCAAGGGGAGCGTGCATCAGATGCCACGGAGGCTGCCTACTCTCCGCGTCACCGAGTTTATTATTCAGATATATAATCACCAATATATATATATATAAAAAGAAAAGAAAAATAAAAAATCGACGTCACTTTTTGTGTAATATTAATTACATTATCCTTCTTTTTTTTTTTATTCGAACAGGTAAAAAGAGGAATATTCTCGAGCCTACTGCGATGATATTGAACTCGAACGACAACAAAATCATATCAGAAAATAGTGGTTAATCCGTGTTATCAAGATCTTGCATGGTTTTGTTTCTTTGTCTCCCTTATTTTAGCAAGTATTAAAATACTAATAAGAAGATAATATATTATATTGATTTGACGTTAATTTCGAATATTTTATATACCTCGTGCTCGGCTCGTGAAAGATGTGAAGAACACTAGAATGTTCTTCACATCGATGTTAAAACCTGTTTTATCAAATCGATCATATCGATTGCCGTAGAAAATATTCAAAATAGCATATATTATGTATTATTAATTAGTTCAGAAGCATTGCTTAATTATATATATATATATATATATATATATATATATATATTAATAAATTTGTATTTATATTCTTATCGAATATTATCAAACGAAAAGACCATCTTAGAAATATCGGATATTTATGATTAAAGCGCATGGGTATACTTGGATGGTCAGACTTTAGTTTAACTGACTTCGACACTTGGGAATCTAAATTTGGAGTCATTCGGAAAATGAACACTCGGAGGGGTAAACTTGAAATTTCATGGCATACATGAAATCCTTCCATATCTTAAAAAAGTTAAAATCCCGGTTTATTATTATTTATTATGGAGACTAATGGCGTCGATATATTAGGAAGCCACCACCGGCTCCTCCAACCCGACGCCCTCGGCCTCCATCTTCCGATCGAGGGTGGTCCATTTCCAGGGGATTTCCGGGATCAGCTCCCTCCCCAGTCCTTGATTTCGCCTGAAAGCTTCGTCAAAGTTCCCTTTGGGTGAGCTCCATCCGTTTTTCTCCTCTGGGGTTTCGCCCCAATCCATCTCGATTCGACCTCTGATCTCGATTCTCCGCCGAATATCTTTTTCCAGCTCTGGTTTTTCTCCCGAAATCCGTGGAGAAAGGTGTCAGCTTTATTGTCATCTTTGCTGCTTCTGTCTCTGATCTCGTTGGAACGGTGTCTTCCTTGTTCGTTTCGTGGAATCTTCGTCTAAAACTTGCATCCATCTCTTTTCTCTTGATTTCCGCTCGGAATTGTTGGCTTTTATTAGGATTTCTGCCCATTACCTGTTGGATTATTCTTGAATTTTGTAAGATGGCAAGGGAAAGCTGCAACCTTGACAAAGACGAAGCCGAGATCCTCAAACCCTCCTCCTCTTCATCCCCTTCTCCATCTCCATCTCCATCTCCATCTCCCTCTCCCTCTCCTCCGCCTCCACCACCCTCCCCACCCTCTGTTTGCGTGAACCCTCCACCGGAGCTTCCGGTTCCGAAGACGCCTGGGAGTTTTGGAAACGGGGCGGTGGCCGATTCCGGCGCCACTCTCTCCTGCGAGTCGCACTCTAGCAAAGAGGCCCTGCCGCCTGTTCGTCTCGTCAGCCGGTGCTCGAGCTGCCGGAAAAGGGTGGGGCTCACCGGCTTCCGGTGCCGGTGCGGGGATCTCTTCTGCGCCAGCCACCGATACTCCGACACCCACGACTGCTCATTCGATTACAAAGCCGCCGGAAGAGAGCAGATTGCCAAGGCCAACCCTCTCATAAGAGCTGCTAAGGTCATTAAAATCTGAGGTTTTCTTTTTGACTGGGCTTGCTCGTCTCCGAGTGTGTTGGATTAGAAAAGTTTGATGTTGTAAACATTCAGCAGGAGATATGGCT
Organism: Musa acuminata AAA Group; assembly: GCF_036884655.1. NCBI lineage: Eukaryota > Viridiplantae > Streptophyta > Magnoliopsida > Zingiberales > Musaceae > Musa > Musa acuminata. Next base: position 33,585,229 of record NC_088337.1, on the reverse strand, counting down.
GCAATGTGAATTGCTTTTGATTGAAGTTGGCTTGGTGATTGGATTTCAAGCTTGCTGCCGTCGGGTTTAATTTGTTGTTCATGCTTCCCTTTATTGTCATCTGTTTGGTCTGATGGGAATTTTGTTTTCTTTCTAGACCAACAATCTCTCTGGTTGCCCTTGAAAAAAAAATGCTGGTTTGCTGGAATTCAGATAATGCAACAACACCAAGTAATAGATGAGTTATGCTGCTGTTCTTGGTGTTGTTCTGCTGGTTCATCTTCTTTTCTAATCTTATGAATATGCTTAAACCGGATCCACAAAATTCGTTCGTTTAATAGAGAACAAACATCGTATGGAAGTTTGCATGACCATCTTCTTTTAAGTTTGCATAACTATGCCACAACAGTTAAATCCTCTCGATGTATCTGCTGGTAGCATGAACTGGTCTACGGAGAACAAGATCCATGTGAATGAAGTGTTGGTCATTGTTTTGTGTTTCGGCGGAAGCAGTCAGTCAGCCGTGCGAGTGATGTTGTTCGTTCGGAACTCCTCTCTCTAATGATACAAAAGATGCTAAATTTTTTTGTTTGCAGCGACTCTTTTTTTTATGTTCTTCTTCCTTTGCAAAGGCTGTTGAGATAGCTATTTTAGGTGGTCACTTTCGCCTTTATCGGATGCTTTGCAGTCACCCAATCATTGAGAATAGATTCTACGCAGCTATTGAGCCCCTTCCCTACGTTCTCTTTTCGAAAGGAAAAGTTGGAGATGCGTTCGTCTTGCAGTCGGAAGAATTCACATTTCTTGCATGTCGCGATGCTCCCGGGGTGGTACCGGCGACGAGGAATGTGGAAAGGCCGGCCTGCCTCCTGAGTGCTTTCCAGGTCGCTTCGTGCCACGAGCAAAGCTGCTGCATCGTCTCGAAGTGGCTTCGTAACGCAGATGCTTCAGGATTGATTCATTCATTCATTCCTCGAGAAGTAAACAAAATAATATGATTTGTCGATTGGTCCGTCGCAGCAGCCTTATCAGCAGCATCTCTCTTGTCCGATGGCCAATGAACGGACGGCAGGCACACCTCCTGTCACAATCAAAGTCTACTTGGGATGGAGGTTTGAATCCTTGGTTGATGATGATATCTTTAAGAGCAGCTCCACTAATGAATCCTAAATGCCGATGGGGATATCATCTCCATCAAACGGAGCTCAAGAGCCAGCCAGAGTTTTCGTAGAGCCTCACTCTCGAATAGCCAAGTCCTCCCGGGGAAGAAGCAACCTTTGTTCCTGTTTAGCTTACATGATCTCAATGCTTGAGCTTAAGGAGCGACGTTAATAATTTGATCATGTCTTTGCTCATACATAATAGCTAACTCAATTTATAATATTATTCTACATAGGTCTTTTACTGGATCGGAGCAGCAAAGGTACGTAAGGTAGTTTACTTATGTGTTCCCAACTAAGTGACGAGCTTTTCCATCATCTCACATGTAGATCGTAAATTGCTCTCTTACTCTCTCCCTTCATGATATATTTCCATTTCTCCCTCACAGTCTTTTTCACAATTCCATTTTGTGGTTTGAGTCTTCTTCTCCATCATGACGACAAGTTGGGGATGAAGAAGAAGAAGATGCCACCACCCCTGTCTGTATATATCGTCGTAATGTTATTAATCGCTCTCTCATTCTCTCTTGATGACATTTCATTTGTCTCCTTCACAATCTTTACTAAATGTCATGTCTCGGAAATCGCTCTCTCCAGATCTCTCTCCAGATCTCTCTCTCTCTCTCTCCCTCAATGCAATGTGTAGATCGTAATATCACAAATCACTCTCATGCTCTCCCCTGATGACATTTCATTTTCTTTCCCTTACGATCCTTACTAAATCATAAATAATTGAAATCTACACAAATTCCGTTGTCATTATCATTGTTGTTATTTACTTATTTAATATGTTTTTAGGAATAGAAGTATTTAGCATATTCAACCAACACAATAGTCAAATAATTTTGATTTATTTATATATATATATATTATAAAATTTTAATATATTGTGAATGTGTGAAGTCTCTTAGGAAAGATAAAAAGGAATACTTTTATTTGTAATCAATTAGGTATCGTTTTGATAGAGAATATAATGAGAAACCATTTAAGACGAGGTTAACATCCTCAAAAGACCTATAAACAAAGATTTAAATACTTCTAACTTAATTAAATATATAATTTTTAACGTAACCCGATGATGCTAAAATATCTATGCAATCTCTAATAATTAAGACTTATGATTTTATTATTATTATCATAAAATATTATATTAATTTATAATTTGCTTACATTTATTCGATCAGAGCAATAAATAGTCTCGTATAGATGATTTTTTATTCCGTCAATAATTGATTTTATGGTATAAACGCTTATGATCTCTTCCTCTATGTCGTACAATAATGATTCCTCTGGTATTATGATATTTTACTATACCGATGTTGTCCACAAATCAAATTATGTCGTACAATAAATTTATCTTTTTTTCTATGAGTTACGATATTGATATTGATAAGAATATTAGTTCTTACTATTCATATATTATGATATGAATATAACGTATCAATTCATTATGTATGGATAATGAGATTCTATTTATAGAGTTAATCCAATAAACTTATTGAATGTTCCCATTGGCATGCATCCAATAGGAATTGAACCTATAAATCTGCAGATTATAAGTTTGGTACTTTAACCATTCAGGCCATGGATACTTAATAGAGATCATCGTACATTGTGAATAACCAAATTTTAATCAAATATAAAATCTTTAGGAGGGATCAATGAAACAATACCAACTCAAACTCTAGATCATAAAAAATTCTCACTATTTCTTATATTCATAGATTATATTCAATCCAATGGCATCTTTCACTCACTATTATTTTCTTTAAAAATATTTTCTTAAACTCTGTGAACCTTGAAATTTAGAGTATCTTACTTTTACATTATTCATAAGTTTCGATAAGTCATTGATATTTTATGATCAAAGATGTAGTGCTACTTGCAGTAGCGATCTTTATATATCGTACTAACAATCGAAACATGGTCAAAAGAAAAATCTCTCTTTGATAGGGCTTTTTTTATACCTATGAATTCCATTAGATTAACAAATGAGATATTGGAAAAATAATTGTTTTGTTCTTATATCTTCCAAAAGGGAACAAAATTTGAGAGTTATTTCATGGATCCACAAGAGAGTACTTAGGTTCTCCCAATAAATAAAAGGTATATCATGCCTAAATCTAATGGTAGTAGTGGAGGAATAGATCAAAAAATGAGAGATTCTAATTGTAAGATATCTAATGAAATCATAGCTAGCATTAATATCTCATTCAAAGAGACCGATATCAAATATCTAGGGTTTTTTTTTATCGTATATGGATGATTCGATCGGCAAAGACTATGATTGGGAATTGTTTGATCATCTTCCTATGAGAAAAGAAGTAAAATATAATCAACTTAAATTTGGGGCAGATATTCAAAATCTTAAGAATGACTTTGATTTGTTATCTCGAACGATTTCTTTAAACGATAAGAAGCTGAGGCAACTATTCAATCAAATGATACTGAGTATGTTTTCCATCACTTCTCGATAAACAAATACAGTATTTCTTTATAAAATTGTGCTCAATTTCATATGTGATAATTCCGATAAAATCTTTTTGTTAGGCGGGGGAAGAATTAGCATAAATCAAATTTTTTAAGGAATATATTGAGAGAAAATATGATTTTGTTAGACAATATATAGTCAGTAACCAAGGATTGATTTTTAAGTAATATACGGAATGTATTATCAAATATTCAATATAATTATATAAGATTTACTTTTGTTTAAGGGATTTAAGTCAATTAAAAAGATCTTCTAATCGATACATAGATTATTTCGATTCTATTAGAAATAATGATTTGGAATATCCCATGTTTAACGTTCAAACAAAGATTCAGCAACTAAAAGAAAGATCAACTCTTTAGGAACCTTCCTTTCTTCAAATGGAACAAATAGAGATAGACTCCGATCGATTCCCAAAATACCTTTGTGGATCTTTCTCAATGTCCCAACTATTCATCGAATTTGAGAAGTAGATGAATAATAACTACTTCGGAAAGAAATCGAAAAATTTCTTGGGAATCCTACGAGATCAATTCATTCTTTTTTCTCAAACAGATGATCGGAACTTCATCTGGGTTTGAATTATATTTAGAGGTCCACAAGAGATCAAAAATATTTGAAGAAAAAATAAGATTTTCCCTTTATTACTTCCAACCGATCAAAAAATAAAAACATGATTGATATATTCAAGATAATTACATATTTATAAAATATCATCTCAATTCATCCTATTTCATCAAATTCGACAAGTAATGTGGTTTCGAAGGATGAATCGGATGTGGACAGTTTCAATAAGATTTCATTCTTGAATAAAAATTTATTTTTTGATTTATTTCATCTATTTTATAACCACAACAAAAGGGGATATATTACATCACCATTTTGAACCAGAAGAGACACTTTAAGAAATAAATTTTTATTTAGTTTTTAACATATTATAATTGTGGATATATTGTGGATATGTGAAGCTTATTAGGAAAGATAAGAAAAAAATATTTTTATTTATAAATAATTAAGTATTTTTTTGATAGAATTAAGAGAATTATTTAAGATGACATTGACATATTTAAAAGATCTATAAATAAAGATTTACTTTTAACTTAGCTAAATATATATAGCTTTTTTTACATAATCCAATGGCACTAAAATATCGATTTTTAGTAGTTAAGATTTATAGTTTTGTTATTATCATCGTCGTCATCGTCGTCGTCATCACATATAATTTATTATTAATGTTTTGCTTGCATATAATTATTTATTAATTTTTTTTATTAATGTTATTATCATCGTCGTCGTCGTCATCATCAGTTAATCTCGATATTAGATCGAGAGCATGTTGAACTCGGAGAGCTAAGGAAATCGGATTGCTGAAATTTATTTAAAAAAAAAAATAATTTATTTTCATTACCATTAAATTGCATACAAACTGATACTCCGACTTGAAGTCTATTAACATTACAACAGTGCACAACCGTGCGCAATGCGTGTCAATATCGACATGCTAAAGATATCTAAATCGATGCACGCTGAAATGAGATTCTAAAGGCCTTTGAGCAAATAAATATGGTGTAGGAAGAAGAAAGAATTCCATTTGATCTGATGCCCGTCCACTTTGACCTCGTCGACAAGAGAGATGAGAATACGAAGGTCAACAGAGTTTTTTTTCAGTTGATAATTGCGAAGAACATATATGTATACAAGAAAGTTTTCTGTGAAGGAATATATGTAACTTGGGGATCACATCATGGTGATTATTGATCGTATGACGGAGCTTTGGGTATGGCTTGGTTTCATCCGTTGCCCGGACCCTTGGCACTGGGGCCGTGTGACAACGCCTCCAGCCACACCGCAAGGGTGGCTCCTCCCTCCCGGCCGGTGCTCTCGGAGGCCACGTAGCTCCCGCCAGTGTCATCCGGCACCAGCCTCGCTGCTGCAACCCTTTGCAGGCTCGGCTCGATGACGGTCGAGGCGACGACGATAGTGAGCAGGAGTGCACCAGCCGCGCGAGGCCTCATCGACGTTGCCGTCGGAGAATGGAGGAAACCGGTCCAAGGTTTCGGTAGGAAGAGAGGAATAACCACGAGAAGATCGCTCGGATTACTATGAAACGTTGGAGAACTACACGTCGATGATGGGTGTAGGTGGGGAGTCCTAATGGTGCGGGTGTGGGTGTGTGCAGTCGTAGTGATGCATGAACGAGGGAGGATTAGTGTTTATTATTATATAGGGGTGGCGTGGTGGATGGCTTCATTGACACGCACAGGCGGTTGAAAAGGGAGGAATGAAAGAATAGACATCATACGTAGTAAAACTGTGGAAGGAGGGATGATGGACTCGCGAGTGTTTGAGGCGTGACGCTGTTTGCGAGCAGACTCAGTTTGCAGACTGCATTAGCTCTTGATTCCAAGTATTGGCCAATGAGATGGCATAGAGTGGCAGACTTTAGGGGTAACCACAGTGAGTTCAAAAGTCTCCGCCTGACTCTAAATTCCAAGTCCTCCACGAGCTGTTCAAACCCGCCACCGGAGAACTCCATGCAAGATTCAAAGCTCACGGTAGTTTGGTGGGCCGTCGGGGTGCGTGCAGGTCACGGAGTTGGAGCAAATGTTGCGGTCACGGTCACGGTCACCATCAGAGTAACAACTTGGTAGAATGGTTGTTTCACATGCTTAGATTCAGTCTAACTTGCTTGGGAAAATGCCAAGCACAACATGATGAGCACGAGAGGTTGAGAACATTGTCGTCCCGATGTTCTTACTTGAAGAAGGTGGACAGAGACGGAGAGAGACTTTTTAGAGTCGTATTTATGATAAAAAAAAAAAAGTCGGGGAGATCAAACAGATTAAAAGATCCTTTTCAGAGTTGCATTTACGATAAAAAGGTTGGTGAGAGTAGAGTGGTCGCATCTACCATGTATGGACCAAACCAATCACAAGAATTAAGCCAATATATTTTGCAATTAATTAAATACGGCATGCTATGAGTTTGGGAAGATGGCAATAGTTTGTAGGTTGGGACAGACAAAATAGCCATCTCATCAAGGACTTCCCAGTTATCTATGAATACACCAACTACGCCATAAACGTGAAACAAGTTCATTTTCTTGTATGGTAATAATAATACACTGCATCTAATGTAATCAATATATGTTACAAGTCCCAAAAAAGAAAAAACAGAGCAGCACTGGCATCAGCGGAGGAATCTCTACTGTATGATCTACAAGAAAACAAAATACTCTTACATAATACACCAAAAGAAACGGCTGACCGAACTTGTAACGCTAGCTACCAAAATTCTCTTTTTGTGAGACGAGGAAGGTGGCATGGAGAACGAGGAACAAAAATTCAGGCCTCCACTGAAATGGTTGAACTGTTCTTGTGCTTTGTCAACTTGACTTTCTTGGTTGAGCCTTTCTTCGATTTTCTTGATTTTCTTTTCTTCAAAGATGTCATACTGTCCATCTCGTTAGAGGTCGATGATTTGCCTGTGTCACCTTTGCACGATATCTCATCTACTTGGCTATTACTTTGAGGTGCATCTTGTTCGTCAGCCACACCATTCTCTGAAGCCATAGGATGTTCTCCATTATTTGGAAGGTTCGTCTCCTCTGGGTCGACAACGGACATCCTGGTCAGAACATAGTCCAACAAAAAGGTGCTTCTCACGAACCTGTCAATCCTGCTAAAATGCCTCTGCGAATAAGGTATAAGACCCTCAAGGAGTTCACTAACACCCTTAACCTGAAAAAGAAATAGCTAAAAAGGTCAAACAACTGATACTAGTCCTTCAAGATTAATGAATTCACTTTGTCCTAATTACCTAAACCTTTCTCTAAAAAGGGGATAGCACATGTCCGTGTGTGATATTTAATTGGTTATCAAGAAATGAGCAAGCAGCATATAGATAATGGAGGCAGAGAAACCTAAATTTGGGTGAACCAGAAAAATGTCTAGAATAAATTGAACAAAAGTTTATCATTAATTCATCACAAAGTGAAGACCATGGATGTGGCTTTGGATCTCACAAACATTTCTGAGGGCAGGAAGATACCTCCACAATGTCAGTCGGAGGAAAGATTCTGAACATTCGAAAAAGAACCGCCTGTGCAACATGACACAGTTTGGGCTTTGTGTTCCATTCCCGTACATATTCAAGAAGCACATGGATTTCTTCCTTTCCAAGACCACCAAGAGCCTTCTCTATTGGGTCTTCAACATCTCTTCTCCTGCACAACACCACAAATGTTTGTAGGGATGGACAATAAGCAAAAAAGAGGTACATTGATTGTTGCTAACCTGCAAAGACGTGAAAATAGATCAAAGAGTTTGTGTGGTCTCCGAAGTTCAAATGCAAGTTGAATCGCCCTTGTATAATCAGCATCTGACACAGCATTTTCCAGTTCTTGCGCCCTCAAAATTGCTTCTTCCTGTACCAAGAGAAAAACTCAGTGCACAAAATATATGAGAAAAGCGAAAAGCAACCATAAGTTCCCTTCACTCATATGTTGAACAAGGGATGTTTGCTTCAAATCAACTGATCCGTGCATGATTTTGCAGAAATACGTAAATCACATGATATGGGATCTTAAAGATGTATCTGGAAACTCAAGGTGAGATTTTTAAGATCTGGGACCCTTACAGTACGTATTATACACAGTGCCACTAGATGTTCCTTTGTGAATTGGGTAAGGGTCTTCCCAAGAAAAGGCAACCACCGAAACTTCAGATAGGTATATGTGCACTCAAAACCAAGCCATAAATCTTACTGATGGAGGGAAAACAGAATCGGCGACAGCATGCTGTTACATGAAAATGAACAGTACTAATTGGGTAAGGGTCTCAAGGGAGGGTAACCACCTAAACTTGAGATAAATATATGTGCACTCAAAACCAATCCGTAAATTTTACTAATGGAAGGGAAAAAAGAATCAATGAACAGCATACTGTTACTAATGCAAAGAAGAGCTTTTGATGTTAAGTAGCAGCAAGTCAAAAGGCTAAATTGATTTTGCTTACCAAAGCAATAAGTACCAACATAAATTTGTCTGAAGTTACCATGGCTGCTGAAGCAGTTGCACAAAACCTAGCCAAATGGGTAACTAAGTTATTAACTTAGTAGGTCTATACCATTGGCACCAGCAACAAGATCATACTATAAATGTGGTTTTTTTACAGCTAGGGGAACCTTGAAGAAAATTTTGAAAGCAGAAAAGCCATAATTATCTGTCTTATCAACAAGTGTCAACGAAAGCAAGAAACTCCATGTGATCTTAGAAACCAAGAAACATTTTTTTACTAAACTAATAACCTCTCAGTTTTCAAATGGATTGTCACTGCTTTAAAATAAAAATAAGCCTAACAGCCCAAAAGATCATCTACTTGACAGGGTAATCAGCAATATCAATTCATTGTGTTATCTTATATATACCAGAACCACAGAAACAACCGTCTAGTACGGGAACACAGACCACAATTTTCCAAACAAAGATTAGCCTAACAAAATTCCAAATCAGTGATTTAAAAAGCGCTAGGCGCCAAAAGGCGCCAAGGTCCAAAAACGCCCGAGGCGCTAGGCGCTCGCCCGAGCGAAGCGAGGCGCTAAAATATAAAAATATAAAATATAATTAATAAATATAATTATTTAAAATTTTAAATAAAAATATAAAAATATATAATATAATTAATAAATATAATCACATTAACAGTATAAACCTGCTGACGGAGAAAGAGGAAGCAGCGGCAGCAGCAGCGGCGAGCGGCGGCAGCAGCAGCGGGAAAGGGAGCGGAAGGCGCGAGCAGCGGGAGGCCTCGAGGGAGGCGCAAGCAGCGGGAAGGCTCGCGGGAGGGCTCGAAGGAGGCGAGAGGGCTCGCAGGAGGCGCGAGCAGCGGGAGGGCTCGCGGGTGGCGTGAGCAGCGGGAGGGCTCGAGGGAGGCGCGAGCAGCAGGAAGGCTCGCGGGAGGGCTCGTAGGAGACGCGAGCAGCGAGAGGGCTCGTGGGAGGCACGAGCAGCAGGAGGGCTCGCAGGAGGCGCGAGCAGCGACAGCGGCAGCGAACGACGAGATCGGGATCGGCAACGGCAACAGGTTAGTGTTGGGTTAGGGTTAGGGTTAGGGTTGGGGTTATATTGGTTTAGTTGGTTCGATTGAACCAACTAACAACCGAACCAGGACCGAACCAGACCTAAAATTCTGGTTCGATTTACCCAGGCGCTCGCCCGAAGCGCCCAGCGCCTGGGACATTAGCGAGGCGCTCGGGCGTCGAACCAACTAACAACCGAACCAGGACCGAACCAGACCTAAAATTCTGGTTCGGTTTACCCAGGCGCTCGCCCGAAGCGCCCAGCGCCTGGGACATTAGCGAGGCGCTCGGGCCTCGCCTCGCCCGAGCGCCTAGGCGAGCGCCTGAGCGCCTTTTGCAATCACTGTTCCAAATACAATTGCTATTTCAATAATGTCCAGATACATCATGTGTTACTGAGTCAGACTTCTACTTCAAGTGCTAATTCCATAGTCATTGTACAAAACAATAAACATAAAGAACCATAGTAGTTTCCCACCGTGGACGTACTAAGGCACACAAGTTCAATTATGGTGCCATGCATCCCTATTGGCTTTGCCTAACAATCATAGGGTAGACCACGAACATACCCACCAGAATAAGGGTGGTGGCAAACTTCTTAGTAAAACAAGATTGTTCTGTAGTCTAAACATGACAGTGCCTTATCCACTGGGCCCTTTTCTATTAAAAAGGCAATTTATATAATGTAGAACACCAAGTTGCTGCAGAAAAAGCAGCATATCATTAGACTGTTCACAGAGTTTGACAGCTACCACTAGGGTTAGGTCATAGGATAACAAGAATATTGCACACATTGAATACCTATGAATAGTTGATGATGCAGTATATCATGTCATCCAGTTACAATGTAAGTTGATACAGTATATGTCTATACACAATGCAAGGATATTTATGACACATGAAAGCAAAGCAGCAAATTCTCTCATAAGATAATATACCAAGTGCATCAAATACTAATTCCAGTATGTCTTGGAATTGTTTAAGATTGGCAAACATCATTTTGTAATAAATTTTAGCCTATTCATACTCTGCTTAATCTTTGGCTATTCAACCACAAGAAACGTAAGCTGATTATAACAAATGAACAAGATGATGTAACGGCACTGCACATTTAATATGGCTGAGATGCTAAAATCATCTAAAGGGCGCCAAACTATAAGTTTCTTTAGCAAATGCATCTTTCATGTGCCTCAGTACAATCATGTCATGATGGTGGTTTGATCCAAGAACATTCTCACATACAGTTCTCAAAACACTTACAAATTTACATGTCAACAAAATTCTACAATATCAAGCATATAACCGAGTGTTGACCATAATGTTTAGCATGACAGAAGTTCCTGGAAAAGATTAACATCTCTATTAAAGAGTGCTTTAGCACTGAAAAGATTTTACAAAAGCATATATAGAAATATTTAATACTATGCTGACGAATCACATTTGTAAAAAGCAATATGCATTGACTAATAGGGTGCAAGGACAAAAAAATATGTTTGAATCGTGAAGTACTAGACAAATTTGACTCCCAAAGCAAATTTGACTCACCTCTCTGAGAAAGGCTTCCTGCTTATCTGCAGCAGTTGAATCATGCCAAAAATTAATTAAGGCATCTGTACCACCAGTCACTAGCATCTCTGTCTTCTTCCCAACAGCCAATGACCAAATCTGCAAAATAAAACAAAAGTGAAAATATGTAAAAGCCAAACTACTCTTTGCACGTTTGAAGCTAATTAATTATGTTGGAAAATAGGCAGCAACAGAACTCTTGATATACAGCAATCATTGCCAATAAATATCGTACATATTTGGGATAGAGGAGAAAAACTAAATTAGGGCATGCAATGGCCAGCAAGAACCAAAGCATTAATTTTCAAGACATCAATTCATCTAATGGGCAGAAAGCACTAAAATTTTAAGCACCAAAAATGTGACATTGGCACAACATGATTGATTGGGATGCTGTCAAACTACTCCAACCAATCTTGGCACTAAATAAAGAAAAAGAAAAAAATATATACAACTGGGCTTAGATATAGGTCACTTCTCAACCCTCATCCAGCCTCGGGAAGCTAGCTAGCACCAGGCAGTAAGATGACAATCACCGAGCTAGGGATTATCCCTTATAATTCTCAACAAAACAAATAATGTTGAACGGGACCAATCCTATTATTTCATCTGCTGAATACCTGGATAAGTAAAATATTCTTAATAGCCCAGTTCTGGGTTGAAAACCTTAAGAAAGCTGGCTGATTTGAACTTGACAAGCCAGTCCAAGACCCTATTTTTGGGTGTGGGAACCTGGTTGGTTTATTAATTTTGGCATATTGACATCCTATCACACAGACCAAACCAGAAGGCTAATTCAAGATTTGTAAATTTCTAGGTTGCTGATGTTATCTAGAAAGATTGCTATAAATATAAGCTTCAAATGTCAACTAATACAAGATTGATAAAATTTAACTCCAAAATTATATCAAACTTAGCATGAAAGTGTAACTTCGATGTCAGACACCAATTAGACCACCAAATGAAGTGTTGTAGGCTCAAGCAAGTTCTAATAGTTCATGGACACTCATCACAGTAATCACCAATCTGATTTTTAGTTCCAGTTGGTTAATGGGTTTAGCATTCTTCTGCTTACTATCATCAATCAAAGGTTAAGATCCCTTCAATATTTCAGTTATCGAATTTTAAGCTCATATATTTCCAAAAGCTTGGAAATGATGGATGACTAGCAGGATTGGTGAGGCAGCAGTTGGTGATTGGGAATTATGCATAAGTTCCCATAGCGATAAAAATGATATCAGGCCATAAACACAGGAATATCCAAAAGTTTCAATATTGCAAATAATATATTGACTTAAATGCCAGCCCTTTTAGTCAAATCATAGAGTACAGTCTTAAAAAGACAATCAACCAAGGTTTGGAACACTTGAACCTAATGATCCTTTACTTTGAGCCCTAAGTTATTAAAAAATAATGTACCATGCACCTGTCCCTTAGAAAAGCAACTTGCACTTCAATGAAACTAACATAAGAAACATTCAGTTAGGCATGAGGTACTCGCACTTCAAATTTGAGAACTCGTACAATGGGCTAGTAAAAGACAGATTAGATTATCAAATAAACAAGTCACATAACAAGTAATGAACTTCCCTTGGGATAGTATTTCAGAATTCCTCTATTTTGCTTTAAGATGCATGGCATATTTTTATAATAAGATTTTCTCATTTTTGAACTAAGAAAAGCTGTGCATAAAAAAAACTAGAAGACAGTATAAGCAACTTCGAGAAGAAAGGTAAGCTGAATATAACAAAATTTTGACATGAATTTTGGAGGATGGTTGGGTTCACATAATCTTCGGTTGGGCTCTTTCAGTCTTTCCTTCACAGCATGAGAAGCAAATCATGTAATGACTGCCGATTTACAATGCATGGTGACTTATAAAAAAATTGCAATTACTAAATTAACTAAAAACACAGGCAAGAAATTATATGAATACAAAAAGCTTACAGTACAACATCACCTATCTCAGAGAGTATAACAGCAGACAAACAGAAATTAGTACCTTGCCTTCATGCTGGTCATAGGTTGCAATGCACTCACTTGTCTTGATTGTCCAGAGTTTAATTAAGCCATCACCACCTGAAAGTGGAAATATTCTGCTTCAGAAGATACTTCTAGAAAATTAAAAACATATGAAGATTGATCACAATTTGTCTTTCTTTACCACATGAAACGAATTGGGTCCCACGTGAAAGAAATGAAGCTCGTAATACACTTGAAGTATGGCCTTCAAATGTTTTTAAGCATGAGCCATCAGAAACAGCCCATATCTTTATAGTTCTATCACCAGATGATGTTATTACACATTGATCTACAGGAGAGAACTCCACAGACCAGATTCCCCTTTTGTGCCCTTTAAGCACAGCTACAGATACTAGATCAGGAAGTCTCCAAATACAAGCAGTGTGATCCTAAGTAATAAAAAGGTGAAAGAAGTATATATTAGAGAATCAACCAAAAAATAGGTTTACTGGTGAATCAGATAATAACTAAAATTTGAACCAGTTGTTAACCTCAGAACCACTACAAACAAGACTATCATTGGGTGAGACGGCAAGAGAATTGATGTCTTTATCATGTGCAGCCACAACTGCCTTTGCTTTAAGTGCAATCTCCTGATCCCCATCTTCAGAGACACCTTCAAAGCTCCAGACTTTAATGGTCCGATCACTAATATAAGATGATATTGGTAAGAATATCAAAGAAATAGACAAAAAAAAAACTCAAGACAACTATCCGTATACTAGTATTATCAAGGCTTGTGGCAGCAAGTTCAATGGAAAAGGGCAAGAAAAGAAAACAGAACATACATATATATTGTCAGTGGAAACCCTCCATACAGAATTAAATGAATAATGATTAAAATAACCATTGTTTTAGCCTTTTAGGGGACTACTATAACAGTTTATGATGTGAACCAACAAGCACAATGTTCTAAATCTATTATAATCTTTTTTAGAAAAGGTCATCTCATGCTGTCATTGAAAATTGTATATTTTATTACTGTAGTTAATGAACAGTGAGGTATCTGATACTGGCCCTAAGTCCAAATCAATTGTGAAAGGGTCACCTTAGCAGGTAATAATGGATTGAATATATAGAACATATATTAGAGAGGGTATGGATAATGGTAAAGCGCCAAGTGTCCTCCCATTTAAATGAATAGCAGATATAGAGATGACTCATGTCCTCGGAGTTGCAATTGAGTTAAAATGTGCCATATTATTTAATGTATAAATGAAGACATGTTTTAAGTTCATCATGAGAATGGTTCAATGCTCTTATTTGACCAGATCACGACAAGAACCATAAAAGCGGTAACAAAATTCAAAAGAGAGTCTGCTTCATGAGTAAGCAGGACACAAAAATCATAATGTAGACAATGGAGAAGAGCGTAGTCAGATGTGCAAAAGAACTAACCAAATGAATATGAAAACTTATAATCTTGAGATGGTCAAAGTAACCAGCTAATGCACCAGTAAATAAAAACACGATCAGCATAGTCTAGAACAAACATCTCCAACAACAAGAAAAGAAAGAAAAAGATGAGGACCCACTAAAACTAATATGAAACCAAGAAAGAAACAATAAAATGTTGGTTTAAAATTTGTATTTGAAGCAGAAGCACTAGCAATCATGCCTACATGCAGCTAAATACTTGTCGCAGAAGAAAAGCCCGCTATGAAAAAGAAAATTCAAAAGATGTTTGTTCAACATAAGCAATACAACCAAGCAGGATGATGTTTACTTTTTACTTCAAAAGCATGACGAATCCTGCATGCATAAGTGGAAAAATGGATGACCAAAAATAAAGGCTTTAAGAATCATCATTTTTCCAAAGGAATGAATAAAATCAAAGAGTAACGATTCATACACATTGATTTGAATGGAAAACCTTTATTTCTCCTACATCAGAGATTCTTATTCTCTTTTTTTAATAGTCTAATTTAAGATTTTCTGAGATCTCTGAGGCAGTACAGAATAACTGTTCAAGATATTCTCCAAGATTAAAATACACTTCACATATTAAAACAGCATATAACTTAGCAATAGCTTAAACATCAAAAACTAAAACACAAAATGATAATAATAACATCAAGTAACCAAATCTGTACCACAAATGAACAGACAAAGTATAGCACGAGAGTCAAGGATGGACCTTCCTGTTCACTTTACAGACTCACCTGCTACCACTAACCAAAAAATTCTTCCATTTCTTAGAAAAAGCTACAGCTCCAACAGCGCCCATATGACCTCTACCAATTCCGATACAATGTCTGCTTTTGACATCCCATAACCGGACCTATAGCCACGAAGAGATAAACATTACTGCTTTAAATAAAATGAAACAAAATAAAAGAAAGATTGATGGGCTTGGTCTAATAAAACACTAGAAACTAGCATTTCATTGGGATTGAGTCCAACGAAATGGTAAAATTAATAATGTTAGTACGTGTTTTGCTATTCCAACATTAAGTCGATTGAAGACTTGAAAGACAACAAGGTACTTAAATGTTTTCTGGTATAAAATTCAACAACAAAAATATTAGATTATGAGACAAGGTTTGCAGAATTTTCAAGCTATGCCATCATAAGCACAAGTTTGTAGCCTTACGGGTCCAAGATTCAACATAGAGATCATTTGACATGGTAATCTAAGCCCTAATCATTCTGTGTTTCAAAAGAGAAAAAATTGAAATAACGGTTGAACAGCACTGTAAGCAAGCAGGAATGTCACTCACACTATTATCCTTGCTTCCTGTTACCAACATCGTTCTCCCATAAGTTGAAATGCAAGTGTCAATGCAGACAACAATGTCTGTATGCCCCACTAGAACATAGGCACATGACATGGATGCAACATCATATACTCGCACCTGCACATGGTCAAGATCAAATATGAAAAACCGACTTGCTTTTATCCAACAATGGATGAATACATAATTCTCTTGCTCAGATACACAATTTTAGAAAATCAAAATGCAATATTCTTAGACCACCATTATGCATCACAAAGTAAATAAACATCACAAATTAAGACTCCTACAATCAAGCTAGTATAATAATTAAGGAGAAGAATACCAATATGGATGCCGACTGATCAGTATGTTGAATACAAGTATTTATTGGATCATCAAATTTAAAAGAACCAATTCAAAAGTTTACCTGTTCCAGATTTGTAGCAACAGCAAGATATTGTTCATCATCACCTAGAAACTTCATATCAAGAATCTCTTCATTATATCCTACAAGTCTCTTGTACAAGTTCAACTGAAGCATTCCTCCAGCAGATTTCATAGGGCAATAAAACAGAAACTGCTGGTCAGCGGTTACACAGAGCAATCCTAAATCTGAAGGTAATACAACAGCTGATAGGAATCCCCTTCTCAAGTCATCTTCATCAGAGCCAAGGGTTACATCTGAAGATTGCTGCTCATATAAGCAAACTGCACTGTTGCAAAAGAGACCTACAGAATTAGTTCATAAAACAATCTCCTAAGCATAGAAAAAGGACAAGAAAGTGCTACAAGTTTTGTTTGATAATCATACCCTTCCGAGCTCCATATACGTACAATCCCACGTTCACCAACAGTCAGAAAGTAAACTGGAGCTGAAGCACCAGGTTTTCTATGCCCACTGGTTTCCAAAAGGGCAGACAAACAATTACCAGGTTGAATGATGCAAACGGTTTCCACCATCTCATATGTTGGTATTGTCATATTAAAGCTATAGTTACGCAGGTCCCATTTGTTCACAACCTGTATGGTTTTCAAATTAATTTATTGTTGGTCAACACGGAAACAATATTGAATACAACGACATAGTGCACAGAAAATATATGGTTGAATTTGTAACTACAAATGTATCAAATTACAGATAAAGTCACCACTAGCAAATTTACATTATGATAGGCAAAAGAGCAAGAAAATGACAGTTTAATAGACCCATCTAGCAAAAAAAAAAAAAATTAAAGAATAGTTGACTTGTTTCCTCAAGCTAGATACAAAAACTGATACATCAACAAAATCAAATTTAAAAGCAGAATTATTGACATAGATTGAATAAATTAAACAAGGCTTTAGCCTTGTTCATGGGTTTGTATTGTTAACCAAAATTAAAATACAATCTACTATAATATCTAAAAGTGTGAGCAAACATTCATACAAAAAAACAAGACAAACAGAAAATCAAATTGAAAGGCCCTTGTCCAAGCGGAGGTCTTCATTGCCATCATGGTGGTTTAGGATCCCACAGCTGCCGAACACAAATCTAGTTGTCCCAGCTAATCTTGCTTGAGAGCTTAGGCACCTACTTTGGTGTTTTCTTGGCCTTCTCTTTCCTTAAATTTGATATTAATCAAATTTCATATCCCTACAATTTGTCCTTGCTTGGGATCAATTTTGGCAGCAATCTTTCAGTCCAAATAAGATAGCTTAATTAATTTAGATAGGGAAAGGAAGAACACCATTAATCACAAAAGAATAAATGAGTTCCTCACACCAAAAAATTATAAACAAGGTATAATTCTCCAACATGAATCATGTTGATTTTTTAAAGTGAAAATTATCTTTGCAAATGAATTGCCTAAGATAGACCTGCGGTAATCAAAGCAGCAAAATCAATATTAAGATTCTAATACAATTAAAATCAAGGACAATAATTTTGAAGTTTAGATCATACCTTATCTCTTCCAGCACTCAGTAAAATTTGGCCATCTTCAGATAATG
This sequence comes from Musa acuminata AAA Group, assembly GCF_036884655.1. Classification (NCBI taxonomy): domain Eukaryota; kingdom Viridiplantae; phylum Streptophyta; class Magnoliopsida; order Zingiberales; family Musaceae; genus Musa; species Musa acuminata. The sequence goes on along the minus strand of NC_088337.1, from coordinate 33,567,227 downwards.
CCAATGAAGTCACTGGAGAGAAATGTTTTTCCAGCACTGCAACACACTTTTTAGATTCAAGATTCCAAACTCGAACACTGGCATCATCACTACCTGAGAATAGCTGGTATATCCAGCACACAATGATCAACACATGAAAGATTCAAACACATTTTAAGGAGGTAAAAATAGAATCAAGATCATCATATTGCAATGTTCAGTTGATAAATAAGAAGCCTCTTGTTAAGGAGAATGTGAATTAACAGATAAACATTGTATGGAGGCTATCATCCACATCGAGAGTATACTGGGACCCATAGAATATTCTGCATAGCATCAAGCTATAAGTTGAATATGATCATCATTCAAACTTCTACTGACAATACAAAAAATGGATGGGTGTTAAAAAAGAGTCATGCTTCATTTTTCCTTGCTATAGACCACTTCATTTTTCCGATCAATTGCAAGTTATTTCTTAACAAGATAACTACATCAACTTTCTTCCAAAAAAGATTATTCCATAACATGCATTGACAGAATTCAAGAATGGAAAGAACACGTTAAGACCAATGTTGCCAAAAGGTGATTGGGCACCTGCCTAAGAGCTCGAGCAAGGTAGGGCAAGGCTCGAGCACCTCAAGCCTCTCCAGACCAAGCACGGTTACAGTTTTGTATTGTATATAACCATACTCTCAATCTTATCTAACATGGCTCTTTAGTTGTTTGATTGAATTCATTTTCTAATTATTACCTTTATCCTTAACTATATTTTCTCATTGTTTTTTTAAGGTAGGCACCTTGCTTAGCTCGCACGAGCACCTAACACCTCAAGCATTTTGGAAACTTGGCAAGCACCTTGCATAGCATCTAGTGGCTTTAACAACACTAACTACAACATGCTTCCACTAACTCTCCTAAGTCCCTTAACTTCTTCACATTGGTATATTAAAAGGCTGATGTTTCTCAACTTGTACAAAGTAGAAACTGTTGATCCACCCAGGACAGATAAATAACAAGATAGTATAAACAAACGTTAGATGCAACTACACTAATACTCCTTGAACATAACCGCCTCTCATCATACTCCATGGAGAGACCGATGATTGTCACTTGTTGCTCTCAAACAAAGAATAAACTCTTCACTTATTATGAAAAATGTTATGAAGATTGGAGAATAACCCTCACAATTTCAAGGTTTCCTATAAAGCAATCTACGTAGACCATGTAATTTAAGAGCAGTTGAGAGCTTTTAAGCATTTCTATTCAAAGAAACAAATTCCTAATAATCAACTAAACAATTATATCAATCATAGCAATATTCATTTTAGTTCTACCAAGACCTGTCATTTATCTTGAAAAGGCAAGCTATTTCTACTAATGTGGTTAATCCCTAAAATTTTTAAGTCCATGCTTTTGATTTAGAAAGATTCTATACTTATGTTAATTAGTTTGTCCTTCAAGTTCAACCTTACTCCTATCTGTTGCTATCAAAATATAAATAATGAACTCAAATTATAGCACATGCAACTCTCATAGAACATCTTTACATAGAAATAGAAACTGATGAAAAATTATGGTTTACGCTAGCTAACTTGACGAATTTGTTAAGAGAAAAGATTTCGGAAACCATGGTTTACTATTAGCAGCAACTGATAGAAAAAGAAAGTATTGTAAATCTTACAAGTAACCGGTTTGGGTCGGTGTGGAACTTGATGCATGTCACAACTCCCTGGTGACCTTTGAAGAAATGCGTGCAAAAACCGCCATCTACATCCCAAACACAAACCTTTCTATCTGCTCCTCCTGTTGCTAGCAAACCACCAGAAGAATGGCATGCCATGCTCATAGCTGGACCATCATGGCCCTGCTCACAAAAAATTGACCACTTATTTTTTTCCATGTGATAAATTTTAACTCAAAATTTAATAAATGATAAGGACATGGTCCAACATAATTATCAATTAGATTACTAAATAGGCAAATTTTGATAGTAGAGGTTGAATGATGCTTTTTTTTCACTTTCTCCATTAATCATCCAATAGACTACTCATGATTTGTCTATCAGAGCTGTAGGGAACCACATATAAAAGATTAAACAGTTTTGGAAAAAAAAAAGTTTAAACAGTTATTCCCAGAATCATCCTTCTTAAGAGGACACGACTCCACAAGAAAAAAAAAAATCAAAGAGAGACAGAGTACAAGTCGTTGAAATGAGAAATCTGCAGAAAAAAAGATCAGACCTTTCAGAGAAAATGAAAAAGAGCACGATGTGATATGCATCCCTAAGTTAGTTTAAAAAATGAAAAACAAGGGAGTCATATCTGACCAAAACCACAAATTACCAAATTTTAGTTTCTCTACGATAAGGATCAAAGATGCTTTCAAAATTTCAAACTTAAATTTGTGAACATTTTGTTTCTTGTATTAAAAACCTAGAAGGATGAAAAGTCGAGCTTTATTAGCTTTCATCGGTGCATCCTATTGTTCCTACGTACCTTCCAAGAACGAACGCACTTGCGGGAGGAAAGATCCCAAACCCGGATCAGTCGGCTGTGGCCTGCGGAGAAGAGAAAGCAGCCATCGGGGCTGAAGGTGAAGGCGGTAACAGACTCTGAATCACAGCCAAGGCTCGCCAGTACGCAGGCATCGGAGGAGTTCACGATCTTTATCTCGTCGCCGCAAGCGCAAGCGAGGGAGGCGCCGTCGGAGGACACGGCGAAAGGGCCGCCGCTGTAGAATTGCTGCAGCGACGACACGCAGCGGTAGCTCCGCTTAAGGGCCAGTGGAGTCGGCGCCGCCATGGGTGGCGAAGCCCCTGGCGAGGATTGGGGTTTCTGCAGCGAGGAGTAGAAGAAAAAAACAAACCGATAGGGTTTTAGGGTTTTATAGGTGCGTGACGGGTTTCGAGCGCTTTCACGGTGACCCGTTTTGAGGTTCAACATCTGGAATTTTGGAGCCCATAACAATTTGGGCCGTAAGAACCAATAACCGGCCCGTCTGTTCCGGTCACGTGCTCGAGGGGAAAACTTAAAAGTCTTATGCCTATTATCTTCGTCTTCGTATTAATTAATTTATTGTACGTGTTTTGCACGCACAGAACTACTACTTGTTTGAAGAAACCACACCCTTTTCCATCCATCAGAACGTCTCCAGATATCAATTCTTTTTTTGCTGAAATCTAAAGCATGCTCGGCTAGAACAAAACTTCATTAATTCGATTGCAATATCGATCTGTACGTGGTGTCATGGTAATAGGCTGACTACCTCCAAATCGTTCGTCACCGGTAAGTACAATTAGTTCAGCAGCATAGGCAACCAGAGAGTTAAACACCACCATATGCTTGGGGTGTTAAACACCACGAGAAATTAAACGATAGACTAGCAAAGAATCGACTCTATTACACACCCTTAGGATGCTCCACTCGAGGGATCAGATGCTGGGTCATGGTCTTGGTTAGATCACGCAACAGCATTTCTAGGCAATAGGATCCTGAAACGTAGTCCGGTAACTCAACAAGTCCCGGCCGTCGCCTGCTTCGTGATTCGTGCAGTCCCATATCTGTCATCCCCTTCGACCCGGCCGGCCTGCGCTCGCGGGCGGCGCCGGCGACGGCGGCTGTGGCGCCGAGAGCTGGACCCCGCCGCCAAGCGCGACGGCAGCGGACTCGACGTGGGTAAGCAGGTACTCGTAGATCTTTTTCCTAAGCCGCTCGACCGTCTCCGTCGGCACGCCTTCGCCAGGACCCTCGCCGTCCTCCGGCTCCGAATCGGCCTCCCCTTCGCTTCGCCGGCGGCCGATCGCCTCCAGCCAGTCGTTCACCCTCTTCAGCTGCGACAGCATCGCGGCCACCTGCTCCCGGTCGGACGGCCCCGGCGCGGCCGCGTCGGCGTCGAGGAACCTCTCCACGAACCCCAGGAACCATACCTGGGCCTCCCCCTCCAACGCCCGTGCCAGCGCCGCCCCCTCCTCCAGCCCTCCACCGCGCTGCCACTCCGGAGGCGGCGACGGAGGCGCCGCTCCCCGCGCCTTCCCCCTGGTCGCCGACGCCAACGCCGGGGACGACCTGGATTTCGACTGATGGGAGACTTTCGAGGAAGCGACCGCAGTCTTGGATGAACCCTCGAGGACCACCACCGCCGATGACGCAGCGGAGGCAGGTGAGGGCTTGTGGTCGTAGAGAGAGAAGGGGGAGAGGTCGGTGGCGAGGGCGGCGCTGACCCAGGAGGTGGCGTGGCGTCGGCTGTCAGCTGAGGCTCTCAGGACTTCTTCCGGGATTGGGTCGACGCCCGGGAGCGTCTCCGGTGAGGTTGCTGCCAGGCTCCGGGATTTGGTCTTGCAGAGGGAGTCGGTGACCGTGGCGGCACGAGAGAGTGAGGAGTGCAGGGCGAGGAAGTGCTCCACGGCCGGCTGCGGGTTGTCCTCCTTGGACGTGGTGCTTAGCTCAGCATACATACTGTGACAGAACAAACAAGTAATCAACGTCAGTTCAACGCAAAACTCATCTGTGCCACTTCGCAGGGGAAAAACAAAAAAACACAAAAGTATCAGTTTGGAGATATCCAGAACACAAAATCTGTGGAAAATCTAGCAACTTGCAGGACACAGAAGAAGATATTGGATGTTAACGATGCAAAGATTCAGATTACAAAAACAAAAGATCAGTTCTTTTTCCAAAAGTTTCCGTGAGATGAACCATTTTCGACAATTGAGCTTTCAAGGTGACTATATATATTTCCACTCATTATTCTAATTGATCCTCACTCAGTTTTCTGTCACTCCTGCCACATCTAATCTGGATTCATTCACTCTCCCGAAATCACACTAAGCTCCCCTAATTCTGCAGTATCTAATTATGACAGGGATTAATTATGGTCCAAGGGATTCTAAAACTCTCCTGAGAATTTTAAATGATGTATGTAGAAGCCAGTTAGACTGACAATTTTCACTTAAAGGTTATCCTACCATCGAGAATAACATGATGATAATAGCAGGAAAACTTCAGCCTACTAAGCATTCAATAGCCTTTTGTGCTAACACAATAAAGCAATCTTGCACCAGTTTGTTTGTGAAAAAAAAAAAGAAAGAGAAATAGTTGAAATATTTATTTGAATTTAGTTACAGGGCAGAGCCTTACAGTCACTAGCAGTGCAAGAAAAAGAACAATTCATGGTGTCCAATCTTCACGAGAAAATTCTATATACAGACCCCACAAATATGATCACCAACAAGCTAGTGTCAGTGTCATAAAACAAAACTCAAATATCCTCATAGATTGGAAGGTGCCAAGCAAATTTACTTTTGCATGGATGTAGTTCACAAAAATCTGATAGCTAAATGTAAAACAAAAATATACATGACAAAGAATATTTTTAAGATGAACTTTTGCTTGAGAAATTTTCACAGCAAAGCTGATGAAGCAGTAATAGTTTTAGATCAGGTAATTGTCAAGGGATATAACTTGTACTGGACAAAGCAGATCATCAAAAGATAATTATCATGTAGAAACTCCAACGTGTAAAATGGGAGGCATTCTATCACAAGAAGGTTATGTTAAAAGAGTCAGATGCCTCAAATTAGGACAAGAATATCATGGACAGCCTCTATCTATCAAGGATACAAAATTAGATCAAGGTGAATAAAAGAATCTACAAGTAGAAATTCACGTAGCACGCCATGAAAGATCCTATGATATGCAGAGATCTTGACAACCAATACATAGATGGCTGCACGATAAAAGTTACGACAAATAACTTCTAATGGTAATTACCTCAAGCACCGAATCAAGGTCTCTGCTGCAGAAGCCTCTTGCATAGCCTCAACAGCAGCCAGTTGTGCTGCATCCCTGTACTTCAAAAGCCCCTAAAAATTTACAAATGATCTGTTAGTCCAGGTCACCACCACATAGCATAACCAAGATCCTTTTACTCTGTAAATCATAGAGACATGGTTACACAGAAGGAATGCTTGATGTGTCAGCCTACGGCTGATACATACATTGTGCCAAGTGGCACTTACGGGTGTCATATGAAACCTATGTGAACCACGGATTGCAGTTTCACAATAGCACAGTCTGCATCTCCACCTAGACGCCAACACAAATATGTACCAGCAATATTTTTTGTGTATGGCTAGCTTAGCTCCTTTAGAATATAGTGAAGCTACAAGGAACATATTCAGATTCAAACGGTCTAAGACAGAGCTAACCACTAGTTACATACAACAAAGAAGACAGAAAAATGATGATTTTTTAGAAACTTAGACAAACTACAGAACAATCTTAACAACTTAAATAATGAATCTAGTTTTGTCAGATCACATAATAACATCATTCATACCTTTCCTAGTTTTGCAAGAGATGATGGAACTGGTTGCCATGAGACACTACCATCTGTCCATTTTCTGTTAGGAGCAACTTTGACTAAGTTAGCAAAATTTAGACTGTGAGTGATCTCTGAAGACTTCTTTACAGCAGCAGGTCGCTGTTTAGCGGATTTATCAGAATCATCTGCAGCAGCACTTGCAGTGTTTTTCTTCATGGGAGACTGAATCTTGCTATCCTCCTTAGGTAACAGTTTGTCATTTGTCAATGGCTTCTGTCGAGGAGCCTGCAAGTTAGAAAAAGTAAATGCTATGACACCCGAGTGAAATACAGTTCATACTTGGCTTCTAAAGATCCATTATAAATGTGCTGAAAATAAATAAGTCTAACTTCACTGTTCTTATGTTTGGGTGATATAGTGGTGCACAGATTGATATTCATATCTTGGAACTGTATGTATCTAATTGCACGCTTTTTTCTAAAAAAAGCATCTGCAAGTTTGCTTTCATTGTACAACGAAAAAAAATCTGCAAGATTGCCTTGATTATTTGACTTTGTAACTCAACAAAAGTTCCGCTTCAAAAGTCCACCTGTTTCCCTTAGAGAATGAATCAGATACTTATTAATAGTATATAAAGTTTCTACAATCATGAGAACAACATAACAAGAGAGCTTTTCACAATCAAAATATTAGAATCTTTTTCTATTAAACTAACCATTAATGTGCTTATTTCCACGAAAAAGAAACAAGGAAAAAATCAGACATGCCGACTAGCTTTAATAAATCCACAATGTTCTATAGAATAATAGCAACCGAGATATATAAACACAAATATATAGAGAGAGATCAATTAGGATCAATTCAGAAATAAACTCACTGTGGTGCTCCTAGATTCAGATTTTGTGTCAAGTTTGGTTGCTTTCAAGGTAGAACAATCTCTACCCTTGAACTCCAGATTCCCCTCCCAGCTTTTTCTCAAAGCCTTGGGTCCTAACTCGATGCTTGGTACCAAATCTCCTAACAAGTTCCCAGCAGAAGACTTCCTACCAGCGGTGGTTACTTTCAAGACAGAGGCTGCCTTCTCTAACAGACCAACTCTCGGTGATGCCGGCTTCTTTAGGCCCTTGGCTCGGGCTTGCTTCTTTATTTCATTGGAGAACTTCTCAAATGATGCAGGCAAAGAATAGACACTGGTTGGTGATGAAGGTATCGACCGTGAATTCATTGATCTTGATTTGACAGTGTCCTCCTCCAATTTTCCATTGCATGCTTGCTTTGAGAGTAAAGAGGTTGACCTACTAAGTGAAGACTTTTTCTTGTCCACATCCTGTGCTTGCTTTGAGAGAAAAGAGCTTGACTTACTAAGTGAAGACTTTTTCTTGTCCACATCCTGTGTTTTAATAGTTAGCTTAGAGGTCCCCAACTTGCTCTTTTCATTTTCTGAAGATGTGCTGTTGTTATGCTTCGAGTCACTGGATGGCTTTGGTTTCTCTGCATCAAGGAAACCAAGAGAATTGGTGGCAACGAGATCCTCGGGGTTCCCAACACATGGGTGACGACCAGGAAGTGGCCTCACACCTTTAAGGATGGGCACAGGGGAGCCTGCCTCAAGGCGGTCGACATGAATAAACTGACCTAGTTGGATCTTATCACTTAAGATGAGGTCATTGTGCTCATCAGGCAGGGAAACATATGTTGCATGGGAAGAATCAGACACCTTAAGATAAAATCCTTGGTTGGTGAAGATATCACTCCCAGCAAGAGCAGGAACAATGCTCACAACCTGGAGGAGGGATGACCGATGCTCTCCAGCAACCTTAACATCAGTGTTCATGTGCTGGAGGAGCTTGATGAGGATACCTGGGACCAATGAAGCCATTTGCTGCAACTCTCAAGCACATTAGTCTGCAAGAAAGGAGAGAAAATTTTAATACACAAAAATAGTCATGTGATTACGAATAGAGATTATTGCTGGCTTGTCGGTTATTCTTATGCATGTATAGAAAAGTTGATCAAGCTTGGAGAACAATGCAGATTCAACTTATATATTCTCTTTGCTATCGAATTACCACCACAGAAAACAATTTTATGCTGCACAAGGTGCTGATATTCTAAAGCAGCCGCATGAGTAGTGGTTATGTAATGGCTGCACAAAAACATAACACAAACCAGAACCTACAAAAATCAATCAAGTTCAGTTCTTGCATATTTTGTTGGAGAATTATTTGCAAACAAAACACTTCTCAATAATACATTCCCTATATGTATTTCCGACAAACAAAATCAGGTATTAATCACAACAAACACAGATATACAACCAATAAACAACGAATTTGAGATGTTGGAATGCTGAAACTGGGATTTCATACCGTGAGAAGATCATATCTTACAACTACAATATGAGAACAAGGTTATCGGTGGCACGGTTTCCATAGTAATGAAAAGTGATTCGTCAGCAAATTCTACCAAATGCTTGCATTGTGACTTGGAACAAAAGATTTCGGTCATAAAACTTCAGAGGTCAGAACTTTGAAGTTTTAAATAGGAAGTAAATCCAGACATTTCAATCAAGGAACAAGATGTGCAGGCTTGGAATTAATAGAAATAGTCAATGAACTAGATGTGCAGACTTCAAATGAAATTGAAATAGGCAGGCCGTAAGCAGAGTTGCCAAAAGAGGCCAGACCAGAAAATTAATCTTGTGCAATGAGTTAAGACATTGACCACCACAGACTTCAACAACAAAGTGAAGTGCCCGGAAAGCAAAATCATTTAGGATAGACCACACGATGAGCATCCACGGATCAATGAATCACGCAACGGAGAGATGAAGTTAATTTCCCATAGAACAGCCATGCGAGAGTAGCCCTAATACAACAAGAAGCATAGAAGAAAACTTCAAATCGAGGCAGATACAGACTAAAACTGCCAACCACGAGATGGTGAGGGGCAAAGGAAGACAGTTTTCCACAGTGAAACCGATCAAAGAGGTAAAAAATTGCGCAAGCTGGCTCTTGAGATCCAAAAGGACAATCAAAATCCGTCTCTAACGGATCAACGACTCTGTATTGTAAGGTGACCGGATGAAAAAGATGCGATCTTTCAACAAGTTCAACATCTTTATCCCAAATCCAACGACAAAAAAGATGGATCTTTATAGATCTCAAGGACGAAACCCTCATTCAAGTCAATCAACAAAGGAAAAGAAAACCTTCCTTTTCGTCATTTCACTGATCCGAAAAGGGAAAAAATGGCCGCAGCCCCAACAAAGCCAACCTTTGTACAAACTCTGGCGGAAAGCTCGCACGCCGGGAGCCCAGGGGCCGGTGATGGACCAACAAAAGCGCCTCCTTTCCCAATCTTCTTGCTGAGGAACCGATCAATCTCCCCGTTTCCGGTTCAAGAAGGGCGTAGATACGAATCCTTGGCGCACAGTCTTTCAAAGAGGAAAATGGGGTGACAAGGGAGCTCCGATCCCCCGCTGATACGACCAAAGGGAGGACCTTTTTAGTGGAAGTAGTCCGCTCTCTCGTACCGCAAAGAAGCCGGTCTATGATCGATCACATCCCCGAATAAGCAACCGAGAACAGGGGTAAAGCAGTGCGCCCCGGACACACGACGCGACCAGCCTTCGACAGAGGGAAAGTCTCTCTCTCTCTCTCTCTCTCTCTCTCTCTACTGTATTTGAGGAGCAGTGTGATTGGTGGGGAGGTCTGCGGCCGAAGACTGACGCGACTCAAAGGTTTTTCTGAACCTGTTTCTGTTTTTTTAATCTCACATTCGCTAATAACAATCTAAAGAGGAGAAAGCATAAGAAAATTCGATTTTCTAAATCATATTCGAGGAATATAACTTGATGAGATGTGAGATTCCAATTAAAACCTGTTTTTTATATCGATTACAACCCGAGGAAGAGAAAAAAGAGGAGGATGAGATAGAGAAAAAGTACCAAACTATGTTTGTTGAGATATCAGTTTCGAAGGCTTCGATCGTATGATTATTAAGCTCATTTGCTCTGATTTGATGTACTGCAATTTGTTCTTCGCTTGTGCTTCGTTTTCTCGTCGGACTAACAATTTATTTCTTCTACATCATCATCATTAAAAGGGAGGCAGAAGAAGAAGAAGAAAGAAGAAGAAGAGTTTGTGACTCGTAGTAATTTTGAGGGCCGATTGGCATTAGGTGGGAATAATTAGGGGTTTTGATTATGTCATGTGGAATCGATTGCGTGGCGTCTCAGCGGTGGTCGATGCCTCCGACGGATGCGGTGGCGTTGGGGGTTACCGTCAGCGGTCAGCTCACCAGAGAGTGATGGGATCTTTTCTAAAGAAAATTTGCACATACACCCCTTCACATTTAACTATTTTAATATAAACTCAAAAGGATGTAATATAGGAAATAAATCTCTATCGATTGGTACTCGTCGTAATGATTTTGATCCTCAAATCATTATAAATAAATAATCCTTAAAAATATTCTATATATTTTAGATTCATCATCCTAAATTGAAGTCCTAGAAATGAGAAGCCAAATTGATCATCGAAAAGTGTTAGGGTCAAATAAATATATACGAAAAATGTTTGAAGAGATATATATATATATATATATATATATATATATATATATATATATATACATATTAAAATTTGAAGGGGGTCAAATATACTCTTTCTTGTAAACTTTCGAAAGGATACAAAAAATGTGAAACCTCATAAAAAAATTATTGTGCTTCGTTGGAATGTATACGCAAGCATTGGACTGCACTTTCCCAGTGGACGCATCTCTCTCTCTCTCTCTCTCTCTTATTTTGTATGGTTACACTGTATTCTTTTATGATAGATAGGGGTGGCTACACAGTACCATATGCCATGAATATTATTTTAATTGAGTCGATGATTGAGTTTGATACACCTCTTAACAAAACCAATAATTACTAATTAATTGGTTACCAACTTTATTATAGTACTCGTAAAGATAAATATAATTTGACGACGATGGAGTACAGATCACGATTGATGTGGTCTTAGTAACTTCACGATTCCTGCTTTATGTTCAGGTTGTGGGTGGGTACCTTTGCCTTTCTTTGGTGCCAAGTTGTGATTCGCCGCTCCTCTTAAGGATGCATGGGAGGAATTGTATCGGAGTTAGACTTTGATACTTAATCCTCCATAAATAATAACACCTTTATTAGTTAATTATATATGGATGTGGATTTTTTGTTTTAACCGAGTCGATGCGCATACCTCAACTCCCTCGCCAATTAAGTTTCGTGCCTCGGCAACTTTCCCAGCCAGTGGTACACCGAAACATGGATGGATGCATGCATGCATGCATGCAAAAGGGTGTTTAGTAGCTGTAGACAAGACAAAGGAGAGAGACACACACACCGAAAAGGGCGATTCCGGTCGATGATTTCCAACAGACAGACAAACAACACAGAGAGAGAGAGAGAGAGAGAGAGAGAGAGAGAGAGACACTCTTTGGAAGGAAGGAAGTGCACAGGCAGATCCGCCTGGGTGTCTGTGCGTGCACTCATACTCCAATCCTTCCTTGTTCTCTATATCTGTCCAAATTTAACTCACGGTCGTGAAATTGCAGACCTCAAGTATCTCCAACCTTGCACAAAGTGCCGTACTCCCCACAGGTGCAGCAGAGAGAGGTACCACACGAGAGGCCAAAACATTTGCACGCTCGTATGACACTTTTCTTCGATGATCGTTCCCGACCCATTAAGACAGCCGGCCGACATGATATCATCTGTGTACAATGTTTCCTTACCAGTAATCATCAACATCTTTAACTGTTGGTTAGTTATATTCGACAGAAGCTCGCTCGGCGGCGTAGTCAAGATGATTTAGTTATATTTGATAGAAGCTTCGATCGCATATGATTAGTAGGGAAGATTTATTGTATCCTAATAATGTCATCTCCTTGCATGACCATTGCGATCTCTCTAGCAAAGCAAACCGCCGGTGAGATGGAAAGATCTCGCTAGCAAAGCAAACACCGCCGGTGAGATGGAAAACTCTGACCAGGAAAAAGGAAGAGCTTGGTGCCTTGTGTTTACGGCTGGAATACTGGGAACACGGCGGGCGGCCAACATTAACAAAATGGTACCAATCCGGCGAAGAAGCCAACCTTAAAACGTGGAAACTTGAGAATAGCTGAACCGACAGCTTATCCAGTCTCGATTGTTTCCCAGAATTTGATTGTCAAATCACAGCCATGGTTTCGATATAACAACGAAACATACACCTTCTGTGACTGCTTATAGCATATGCATCACACAAACACACCCACACAGAAATATAAGCAACACATGAAAGTAAACCAAATACCAAAATTTCAGATTAAATTAAATAAAATGGCTGATGTTCCGTCTAACATTCAGAGTACATAATTAGTTGATTTAAAGATTACAAATTCAAGTCTGACTTGGGGAAACATGAGTAATAAAATCAGAAACTGATAAGAAACCTCCTCTGCGAGATGGTATCTTCGACTTCATACTTCTTGGACGCTCAGACCTGCAACATTACACCCAACTTATTAATTTCGAAGCATCTCCAAGAGATCATTGGTGAATGGATCACAAGGTAAGTAAAGGACCTGTAATTAATTAAACAAGACATAGAAAACTATCGCAACAAAAAACTTTCTTCAGAAAGCAAAGGCTGGACCGACATATATATGGTTTTCTTGATTCATCAAAAAAGAAAACAATCAGCTAGTAAACAAATCTCCCCTGTTTTACTTTGCATTTTTTTTTCCTCTGCTGCTTAGCAGAAACCATAAATGTAATGAAGTTTCAATTACACCTGTAGTTATTGCTCTTTCTCCATGATCATGGCACAGGTGTGTGTGTAAATATATTTGGTTGAGAATAATACTTGCCTGAGGCACACAACCAGAGATTCAACCCTTCAATAAAAATTTAGACATGAACCCAGACATATTCACACAAAATCTTTCTAGTTTTTGGTGAACTATCCCATGTGACTTCAGCAAGGATGGAAGAATAGCACCCTGATGTTAGCTGATCTATAATCTGTTTGCTAAAACATTTATAAAGTCTCTGTAAGAGGTGAAATTATCCATACTGGTAGTCCTACCCAACGACTGACTAGTGCTTCCAACATTAAGAATATTCTGATTCAGAATCTGAATGAATGTGTGATGGCATAGCTTGATAAAGTTTTACATGTATCTACAGTCAAAAGTATGCTTGATAAAGAACAGAAAATTGCCCTGGAGTTCTCCGGAAGGATGCTGATGAGCTGCACCAGCGACAACGTCATTCAGTAACATGTATCTGAATGAATGTGAGATGGCTCTAAGAAGGCTTCAGTGTTCTCAACCATATCATCGATACAGTTGTTACCGGCAGCTCAAGAAAATAGTAGAGAAAGGAAAGGCCGAGATGCATGTCTAGTGTTACATGTCTTGGTAAAAAATTATGCATAGGATTAATGCAGAACGAGGGAAAATCGAGTAATTATAGTTTGCAGGTGTCCAAGAATGCCCGGCGATAAAGCGAGAATAGTAGCACGCAGAGAAATGGATTCTAATGCGTACGAGCACAGAAGCATCTTTCCACATCCACCAGTTCGAAAAAGGAGAAATTTCATACACTCTCCGAGCATCATCTGCTGCTGTGAAACATGCGAGAGACATTGAAGACACCACCACGTACCTGGAGGAAGAGATTGCTTCAACTTGTCTGCCTTCTCCGAGTCAAAAACGCACAGCGTGTAGAGGTACTTGGAACAGCGGACCTTGAACTTGACGACATCCTTGCTCCTCTTTATTTTCACCGAACGCGCATCTTTCCTCCTCGCAGTGAGGAGAAAATCCTTAATCTCATGAATCTGCTTCGGCTGAGAACATCCACAAATTTTAAAAAAAAAATCACATTTTTGGCTTGAAGTAGCTAACACAAACGCAAGTGGATATCGGCAAAAAGAGCAACTTGCAAGCAAAAAAGAAAAGAGGATATCCTTGTATACAACGGAACGAAAAAAGGGAAGCAAAAACGCGTAGATCTTAGCATCAAATGACGGATTCGAAAAGGGAATTCTAAAGCCAACTGCATAAAGAACAATCGAACAAGAGACTACCACCGTAGATAAAAAGAACCGCCCCAGGCATCGAATCACCGGATGAATCAACAGAACACACACACACACAGAAACATTAATTCCATACGTCGTGAGAATCAGTACACCAACATTAGATGCCAAGCGGGTAAGAAAGTTACCATCTTGATGGGTTTCCGAAGAAAAAGGCTAACGGCCGCTTGCACCCACCCCCGTTACTGGAAACCCTAGAACCAGAGGAGAAGAGGGTTGGCTTGGCTTATATACGGCGACGACAAAACCCTAATTCCTGATGTCGACCTATTGACATCCATGCCCTTACGAATTGTGGTCCCTTTAACGCAAGCGATACAAACCCTCGTGGACGGATCGGGTTGGGTTGCTACAGAATATTCACTTAGTCAATCACGCTGTCAACTGCGATTCAGCTTTCCACCTTAGAACGTTGAAGAGATGGGATTGCTTAGTCAATAAGAAAGACGACGCTCGAACGGCATAAACAGTCATATGAGTATTGATAAGTTATATTTTGGGTTCGAACCACGTCACAGGCAACGCCATGCAATCGCCACCGCCACCACCGTGCCTAGCCTAGCCACCGTCGCAATCAACGCAACGCGTACGATCGATCCTCGTATAGTAATATAAAAATTTCTTGCCGACATCTGGCCCAAGAAAAGGTAAAAAATAAACCAACTAAGCACTGACTTACTCATTGAGAGGTCAAAGTCGACAATCACTCGACGATGGCCTTCTGTATAGGAAAGCGATCACCCCCCGAGCTACGACCATCTTGATGGAAAGTCGTCAACCATCATCCCGACGGAGAGTCGCCAACCGGTACCTCGATCGAGAGATGTCAATCAACATTCTGGCATCAGCACCCCATCCTGAGGGCGTAACCGATCTCAGCAACCAGTTTAAGACTTCCGACATCGACCCGTAGATCAGGCCGTGCTAACTCATCAGCCACGACACATCATTTCATCAACAAGTATAACAACACCAAAGAATTCGAGAGAAAATATTCTACCCATGCTGTAAAATAAAATATTTATTTTGGCACAACCTACTATAAAACCCAACAATTTACTATTACCAAGATTAATTACTATTTGCCCAAGGCTCCATTTTTCATCTTCATCCTAACTTAAGCTTCGAGAGATTGACTTGAGCTCGTCATCGACGATCGCACCATTAAACTATTAATTTATTTAATTTAAAAAAAATCTGAAAAGTGATCCGAAAATATTTTATAACTATATTTATTTTTGTTTTTTAGATAATATGCGACATGAAATATTGACCAGCGAATAAAAGTCTCCCTCTTAAGTGCTTACCACCGTTTGCCGTCGGACGTAATTACCAGCGTAATTGTAATTAAATGGACTTCACCTCCAAGAAGAGTATAGCTGCCCCGTGTGACCCAAAAGACAGCAAATATTCCATCGATCACAGAATGAGAGCTTTACCGGAAAGCAGGAAAGGGAAGACATCTCGTTGAATTTTCCTGCAGGTACAATTAATCCGTCAAGAAGAAAAGCGATGATGATAGCTTTAGACTGTACTGATCATATAAACGGCCACAATCATGTTAGATAGATCTACAAGTGCAGCAACAATAGCCTCATTCTTCTCAAATTGTTTTGTTTGTACAGACAGGTTCAACTCAGCAGACAATTCATAACAAAAAATGCCCGCAAATGACATGCTGCAGCAGTTGAAGAAACTTCTGAGCATCGCGGGTGACAAACGGTGATGGAAGTCACACTTTGTAAGGGAAAAAATGAAAAGAAAAAGAGTCCTCTGTATTTGATAATAAATCAACATTATACAAAAGTTTGCTCATATCTGTATAAAAGAAGACACCACTATTTCACTTGCATGAAGGGTGGCATGAACAAAAAGCATAGATTCCTGTGCATGTTACAGTTACAATGACAAAGAATGGAACCCGCTGAGAGGCGCAATTTTCTGTAAGTAGGCAGACCTGTTATCTGACCCATTACTTTCGACTAACTGAGAGCTAATGGAGTTTCTGATGCCTCGACCTTTTCCTGGCTGGAACCTGCCTTGCCAAGATATGTGCGTGCAATCTCTAACATTTGTGCCACCTCTTTCTTGTACTGTGCAACGAAAGATTACATCAAAATGGAACAATGTGCTGATTTCAACATGTGCATATCATATTTAATTCATTCGGCGAAGAGAAACCATGGAGGAAAACAAGAAACTCTTTCATGTAGCAAAATACTTTGCATCGTAACTACACAAAGAAGTCCACTGTTATTTCCTAAGCAAGGTTAATAGTAATTGAAAAAATTAAATCTGACCGTGGAAGTTTCTATTCTTAAGAATCTGCACCACAAATATATGTATCTTCAAATATATGTTGAAAATAAACAAGTAGCACAAACTTCCAATAGAATGGTTGGCAAACAGCAAAAAATTGGTCAAGACAAGGCTACATAAATTATTGGAGATCAAAATGCGACAAAAAAAAAAAGAATACCTGCCACCAGAGTTGCCAAAAGTAAAATACACATGATAACCATTTATGTGAACATTTTACGAAGTTTCATATTTAATGCAGACCATTTAAATTGAAGTATATATGCTACACAGTGTGTCGGGCTACCTATAATCTCATGCAGGTCAAACTCACAGTTGAGTCTTAGCTCACTCATATTTATTAAGTTAGCTTCAGAAAACATATAGTCAATTTTCAAATTTAGTCTACTTGACGAAATCGAAGGGACTTTTTCAAGTTTATGGGGATTTATGTAGTATTTTTTTATGAAGACTTTGAGATGATAATTTGACTAGGAGATATTAGGGATTTAGGATGTCATAAATTTTGAGTTGATTTGACTTTTGATTAATTTGTTATTTTTTTCACATTGGCCTTGATTTAGGATTTCAGTTTTATCATGAATATTGCGAATTGAATTATGATTTGAATTATGGTCTGTGGGGCCTGATATACCCTTTCTTTCCCTTGTCTTGTTGTTTTTCTGTTTAATCATTCCACTGCACCCTTCTTATCATAATCCAAGATGGGGCATTGGACACAGACAGAATGTTCTAGTTAAAAACATTGAATGTAAATTATTCTAGAATCACAACCAAGAAAGTAGGAAGTATAAATCACAATATGATGACATGCCTCTTCAACAGCTCCAGCTTTTATCTTAGACTGCATGATGCACCACTTCTTGAAATGTGCACCTGAAAAAGACATTTATGTTTTTTTTTTAACGTTTTTTGGCTTTGCATGAAGCAAAACAGCAACAAAAGAAGGCAGAAAATCAGAGAAAACGATAGAGACACCGACTAGCAACTTACCAACTCGGATATCAATAGTACAGGAAGAGTCTGAGATTGTATTCATTGACCACCTACAATGTACCTGAAATACATTATAAATTACATCTCAAAGATACAATTCTGCAGATCTAGTTGAGAGTCCACTTAGTGATAAAACCTAATAAGATCAACAGTAAGATGCAATTTTATTAAGCAAGATAAGCCGAAAGATTCCTCGCATGGACCAAACCAGTAAAACAAATTAACTCAGTTAAAAAGAGCATCCTTTCCAATATATTCTGCTTAAGAAAATGAACTTTTCTGATGAAAAGTGTTCTGATGAACTCAAAGGTACCATATTTTAGGTGTCAAAAGGTTACAAGTTGCATGCTACTATCAGTGTAACTTACAACTATAAATTTCTGCATACGTCATCATCACACATGCATGCCAGTGCAAAAATGCTAACTGCTACAAGACAACAAGAAGGTGGTCGACCATCTGCTCAAATTGGTCCTGTCATGCTAAAACTTCCTAACTCCAAACCTCTTTTTAATTAACTTGGCTTGAATGCACATGGAGCCTTTTTAATATTAAACTCATGTATTTTACTTGTCATAACTTCCAAATTACTTAAATTATAATACAGAGCAATTATGAGCACCATCTATGTCTATTCACAGATTCTTATTTGTGCTAACATTAAGCCAGCCATGTGATTTGGAGTTTTTCAATTGCCTGTCGAACAGAAATGTCTCATCCATCAATGAAATTTAAATAAAATAATTTGAATGAAAAAGAACACTTGGGCAATGACGTTTATTTATTACTATAATATGTCAAGATAACATATAATGGCTGTTTTCTCAGTGTATATTTTGGCAATTTTAAGGCTAACCAGTCATGGTGGAGATGTTGCCCCAGACTGATCCAGTAAACAGGTCAAGTTTGACCAATTTTGACTGGGGGCATGAGGCAGGGTTGGAGCATGACTTTCAAAAATAGGATCAGCTAGGGCTGGAATAGTATCAGACTATCAGTTACGCCATCCTAAAACAAACCAATCCCATCCTTAGCCATCCTGCTTTGTGGAAACACCAGCACAGACAATTGCATATAAATAATTTTCTCTATTATATTGCAAATGTAACTAAGACATATACCATTATAGTTACATATAACCCCAAAATTTGACACAGGTGGGGTGGGCAAAAATAGATGTAATCAATCTTTACATAGGTTGAGAATGGTATTGTATTTTTATTGGATTCAGGTTTGGGGACCAGATGGGATTTAGTGGTCTGGAGAGGATGATTCGAGTATAGTCAACCCCAGCATGTCCAATGTCATCTAAACCAATACCTGTGATGAGAATTGATCTTAAGAACTTAGAATAATTCCACTATGGTGTCATATATGCCAGTTCAAAGAAGTAGAACTTGGGAGCACCAGTGAAGACAAGTTTCATAATCCATGAAGATGAATATTTTGCCACCATAAAAGTACAGTCTAAATATTTCTGGCAACAACTTTGTGCAAATAATCCAAGTGAGCGAAAAGCATGCTGATAGATGAATTCTAAATTGCCAAAGGACCCATGTGTGCAACTTCATAAATCTTTTTACCTGACAGATTCTAGCTGCCCTTTCCAGCTTCCATAATTGCTTAATCAATTAGTTCTCATGACATTCAAGATGTTTTTAAAGGACCACCATTTGTGCAGCCTAAATATTGATGTAATCCAAGGTTTGCCGTACCGACTGTACCGCCCGGTACGGGCGGTACATACCGGTCCGACAGGCCAGCGGTACGCAGACCGCCCCGTACCGTACCGAGTACTGTAGCAGTGTATAGTAACACTGTAGCAGCATACAGTGCTCGGTACATGTGAGTGTACCGCTCGGTACACCTGGGTGTACCGAGCGGTATACCGTACCGTACCGGTACCGAGCCCGGGTCGAAACGCCGGTACGGTACGGTACGGCGAACCTTGATGTAATCTATTGTGTTTGATAAACATCATGTCCAAATCTACAGCAAAAAATCTTGAAACTAGTACATGAAAAAAAATAAGAATGTGAAGTTTCTTTCTATCACAAAAGACTACCCATCTTCCCATTCTCAAATGTCTGATAAGTGCTTGTAACAACAATATAATTGAAATCAGGATCATAATAATTCAGTCTGACTAGTACATACCAACCGGTACTTACTGGTTTGACCAAGTATCAAAAACATATGGAACAATATTAGTACATGTTTTTTATTGTTTTATTAAATGGTATCAGAAGACATGGGTAGCTGTGTCATTTTATATACTAGTAATGCACTAATCAGATAGGTTATTGATCTTTACACTCATCCGGATACAAATATTGCAACTCGTTGCATTATATTGTGGTCCATTATTATAACTGGAGTAAATCTTAGGTAGAGAACAAAATCATGTGGCACATCAGAAATCATGGGCTTCAACTCCTGCACTAATTGTAATGTACAATGAACTTGGAATAATTGCTCTCATAGAAGCATTAATTTCTATAGCCTCAGCTGAAAGCTAATAAACACAAATTTAACTTAGGTCAATATTTTGTCAAAACAAAGGGACAACGAAGTTCGAAAAACTGGTCATATTGCACAGACGAGATATAATCTGGCCGAGAGGGAACCAGCACCTGTACCAGGCAATTTCCCCCAATCCGGTTTGAGACATGTTTTCCTTAATTTAGATAGCTGTCACAAGCATGGCTGTTGACTATCAATAGAGCTCATCTTCTCCTCTTCTCTTCTCTCCCTTGTTTATCATTGGGCCGACCATACAACGGCACAGTGCATATCAGACCAATACTGATCTTGCCAGGGACTAATTCGGGTCACAAAACAAAATTTAAAATCTTGAAAACAAAATTATCCATAAAAGCCACATAGTTGACTCCATTTTAAACTTTTAATACCAATTAATATATGAGACCAAATGCTCATGAAGGTCTTCCATGACAAACCTCAGACATTCTGACCAAATAAAGTAGGCATTGTTCCGTCTTTGTAAAAAGACCTTGTTGGATATGTTGACTGACTTGACCTTCTATCATACAGAACCCAACAGGATACCTATATGTGTTTAGTTGTCTGAAGATAACTACTTCCAATTAAATTGGTCTCAGAAAATACCATATAATTAATGAGAATTGCCTTTCAGAAGTCATACATAAAAAACATTTCCACTTTGCGCATATAGGTTTCCCCGTCAGAGATAAGAAAACTAATAATTTACTGAAAAAGGAACTCAGTTCTCTTCTGTTCACAGTGCATTAAGAAGAAAACAGCTGAGATTCAGTACGCACCTCAAAGTTAGAACCAAATAGAATATCATGCACCTGTTGCACAGTCTCAAAGACCTAAGGCAAAAAGGAACTGAAATTATAAAAGGAGTTTGCATACTTGCATGAAAAAAATAATAAAACTGGGGTAAATCATTTGAAGCTAATGTTAAAAAATAAAAAGAAACTACATGAGATTGAGTGAACCAAACATACCAGTGTTCTCTTATCAGGGGACAGAACAACATGCTGTAACTCTGTCATGGCGGTGTCTGGAGGACACATGGGGCTATGGCACAATGATCTGAAGGTTATTTCTCTGACTTGACCATCATATTCATCAGCAACATGCCACTTGCCCAACTGCAAAAGACATAAAAGCAAAATGTCTGATTATTTCAAGTAAGAAAAATCATCACTGAGGCATATGGAGTTGCCATTTAGAAATGACCCACTGAATTTACTGTGTTCATTTATATTAACAAAAAAATCATTGATATCGACATCGCAGGTGGTAACTTCAACCATGATCTATATTGCTCCAAGCTTGCTAAAACTAATCCAAGGCCACTAGACTGGACAATAAGTAAATCTTTTATGGACGTTATAAAAATGGATTTCAACCGAAAAAGGTCAAGGCTTAAGCCTCTGATGAAGTTATAACTGAAGTAACAATAAAGAAAAAGACACTATTAACACCAAAAGTTTCCTGAGTTATCCAAGTAGGCATTTCATGAAAATCATCAATAACAAGAAAACATGGTAAAAAACTGGGCAGCCAATAAAGGACAGCTGGCAGGGGGTGAAACATCAGTCGTTGTTACTTAAAATAAAAAATGCATTATTCTCATATAACTATTGTTCTACACAATGGTCATTTGATAGAGCAAGCTCATATGATTTCCAATAAAATTGATGCAGTTGGAACTAAAGTTAAATTACAACTAGATCCAGCATATAGAGTGAGCTGCCACCTCATTAAGGTTGCTCCTTCCACAACCTGGGTGACCAGAATGCAAATAACCCCACAGCTTGCAGGGACAAGGCTGCATGTCCTGACAATCCCCATATTGCACTTAACAAGAGACTTGTGCACTAGGCCGCTCCCTTTTATGCCCAGTATAAATGTAAATTGAATACTAATAGTTCAAATTTCAAAAGAACCACAAAGCGATTGACAACTATATAATGATATTTCACTTACACTCAGATTGGTATCTTTTCTTGCTGAACGATATTCAGCAATAAACTTTGAGTCATCATTCAACAATTCAGAAAAGAACTCCTCTGCTGTGCAGGGGAAATTTTCCTGGAATGAAGCAATTAACAGAATCTATTAAATCTTTGGAATAAAAGAATATAATAGAGGAGGATGAGTCCAGTGTACATTGACTATGCCAACTAGAACTTCTTCGTTTATAAAAGCTTGGAACTTTCCAGTCTCGACAACACTCTCATTTGGAACTTCTATTTGTCTCCCACTATCTCTCACAGAGCTGCTGTGTGCACGTTCCTGTGTTTCCAAGTCAAAGAGCCAGCTGTAACAGTTTTGGCTTCCAACGACTAACAAGTGCAGGATCACAAATAACAAAGACATAGATAAACAATGGGAAATCCTAAGATATTAAGACATAGCGTTCAAACTTCAAAGCAAATCATAATTTATGAAGAAAGAATACTAGAAGACATCATCAACTCCATAAATATAAGAGAAGTTTTCTGCCACAAATCAAAATGTAAACATGTCTTTCATACGAAAGAAGTTTATAAACCATCATTATGATGTCTAGCAAGATTTCAAATCTCAGTGAAGTTTAATACCGATCAATAACTGGACCAACAGTACCAAACGGCACATTGAGTGTCGGTATGGGTCGGAAACTGGTTGGTATCATCTGGACCAGAGAAGAGAGAGAGGAAGAGGCAGGGGAGGACAAGGAAGCAACACAAGGAGGTGGTGGTGGCAATGATTACTAAAGGAGGAAAAGGAGATGGCCATGTTGGGAGGAGGCAGCAGGACTGATTATCCTGGGGGGATAAGGAAAAGGTAGAGAGAGAGAGAGAGAGAGAGAGAGAGAGAACAACTAATATAGCTATCGAGAATTGGGATTGCAAAAAAATAAAAAAGTGACTGCAGTATCAGGATCAGGCGATTGGATTACCACCTGATAAGCCCAACACAGTGAGCTTACCAGGCAGAAACAGCATCTCAAACTGGATTAGAAGCAATTGAAATACTAATCTGTATCGACTGGTACAGTTGAAATTAAAAATAAAACATGATGTTTGACAAAACCAATTGTTTTTTAATCAAACTTGTGATAGTTACAATTAGAAAAGTCATGTTGCAAATAAGATGCAAGTTTCCGGAGTTCTAATAGGATTATATATTAGAAAGGGGGAAAACTTGCCCACAGCTTTTTTTCTTACTGTAAGATTCATGATTAAGGTCTTGCACGATCACTGAATCTACTAAAAAAGGAGTCTATGCCAATGAAGAAGTTTAGGTTTTGCTAATGGCAAGGCATCTTTCTTCCTAACTTCAATTGCTCTTTCTTCCCTAACCTACACACTCTCTCTCTCTTTTATAATCTATGCTACTAACTCTATAGTTTTCGACTAACTTGATTTCCTTTTGCTCTCTTATTTGCATGAATTGTCGTGATTTTCGACATGCATTTGTATTGGTCATCTCAGCATGTGCCATGCTAATCCATGCAGTATGTATCGACATATGAGTAGGCCAAATTTTGTGACGTGGCAACCAAAGCATGAAGGCATGTCATCAGGCACAGGAAGAGATTGTACAATGCCCGAAAGGTATTAGTACATACTACATACAACATTTCATGTTTGGCAGTACCTCACTATATATTTTCCATTTTGTTCTCACAGTGACTAAGCAACTTGATCTTCAAAGTTCAAATTGCTTTAGAAAGTTAGCACTGTTGTAAACCTCTAAGCCAGTAATTTCTCCCTTAAACAACAATCAAATTTGCTGTTTTATATTGGACAAGTCCTTAATTTGGCATAAACTGATATCCCATCCTTTTTAGGTCTTCCCTTATGCTTTCCACTGTCACAATTGAGCATATACATATTAAAAGGCATAAAAAGAAAATTTAAAATCATACAGCAGCTGCAACTTGTTCACAGAAACAGTCATATCAGGATTGACAACTAGATTTTCAGATAGTCAACTACAAGCTCCTGTTCACCGCCTGAAAATTGTAATTCCTAACATTTATATTTTCACAAATATACATGTTATAGAAAAAAACCAAACCAGAGTTGACAGCTTAAAAGTACTTTTGTAAGATTTTAGAACTTTGCAATGGAAAGAGTGAATTTAATAAGAATAATTATGTCTATAGTTTTTTTCACAAATAGCTGTAGGTACATTTTGGTGAATAAATTACATTTGCCAATCTTTAACATCAATTAGACAGACTTCCATCAAAGTAGAGATAACAATGTGGTTGAGGGTTTTCATCTCTCCATGCCTATCTGATACGCTTAATCTCTGAATATCTGAATAAGTACCACTACTTAATATTTATCAAATAGTTACTAGTATTGGAATAATTATCAAATACCCGACTTGTTACCACTTCTTGATGTTTGGATTTAAAAGGGAAAAAATATGAGGGTAGCTATGAAAAGAAAAAAGAAAGCTAAGTAATGTAACCACTCTCGACTAAAGATTCACATGACTCGCTTTAATATCGATTATAAGCTACATTTTTTTTTTAATATTTAGATTAAAAACTCATATGATCCACAAAAGTACACAATTTATGTTATCCACAAGAATCACACAAAGTAAGTCAATGACAACCTCCTGCTCAGGGTTAAGAAAAAATACAACATAAAAGTAAAAAGCCAGCGGAACCAGAAAGCTAAGTTGAAGGGTCAGTACCTTCTTCTCAGCTTCTATTGATGCATGAAAGTTCTTATCTGTCCGTTGCAAAGCTCTTAAAGTATGATTTCTGTTCCAAAATGATGCAAACTTGTATCTGACTCTCCCTGCATAATGGACAATGGCAGAACAGTTTAGATTTCTACCTGGATCTTAAAAAATAAAACTAATCAAATAAAAGTTGCAATAAGATGTTAAAGAAGGTACTCATCATTTAAGATTGTGAACAACTAACAGCATATAAGAGAGAAAACAAACAGGTATAGCAAAGGAAAAACTTGGATAAGTATTTTGGTAGCCATAATCTCTATCATCACATAATATTCTTTCTTTCATTTGATAAACAATTGGAAAATCAACTAACAGATTTGAAATACAACAAGATTTTTGCATTGGTAAGTATAGCTATATTCAAGTAGATGAATCCATGTAGAATATTACTTCAATGATTAGACTGCTACTCCATAAAGAGGAAACTTTGATTATCCAAAATGGTCCTAAGAAGTTAGAACTCATGTAATTGACACATCAAACAAAAAGGAAAGTTCTGTGTGCAATGCATACTACAAACATGGTCATTCATGCATCGTTGCAGTACATGCAGGCTCACGCATTGACTTTTGGAACATAACTAATTTTGACATAGAAATGAAGAACAGACTCATAGCATACCACATAGATTCAAATTTATTGTTCATTCTGAGACATGAGCCTCCCACATTAACAGAATACTAGTTGTAAAAACTGAATACTTCTTGTACTATGTATATGCATAATATATGCTACAATCCAAGTCTGAATGTGCATTATGATGACAATTTAAAGAATTTAAAATTATTGCCTTTTATGAGCGCATGTCCATGTTACCAATCTAAAACAATTTAAACAATCCAACTTTCAGTAAATAAAAATGTTCAAATGGATAACCCTCTTACACCAAGATGAATTATCCATCAATCAGTGTAAAATTTTGAAACCAAATGGGAAAATATGATAAAGAATTGTAATCTTACAGGAAACACATGGAAACACCAAGATGAATTGGAGCATAATTGTGATGGTGTTTCTTTATCTAACAATCAAGTGGTAACTAGTTCAAGTGGCCAAATTCCTCCAGGAGTCAACAATTATTATAAAAGTACCTTGAGGAAATCTGAATGTTCTCTACCTAAAGAGCAACCGACCATGATGCATTGGCTTGGCATGTAAAGGAGAATTCTCAGTTGTTAATTAACTAAAGGGGCTTTTACCAACATTGTGGGTATCGAAGAGCAATAGAACTACCATTAATTTCTCCCGAAACCAAATGAGAAAATAGGGAAAAAGATAAGGCATGGAATGGGACAAACGAAATGTCACTTGTTTCAGATTTTTGCTAGTCATGCCTACAAATCATTGCATTCACTACATACTCCAACAGCCTATTTTCTAAAATCATTGAATACAACTTATCTTCATATAGGACAACTCAGATGTATAAAATAGAATAATCTTTATGCAGTCACAGTCATATCATTCTAGAATGATAATATATATACTTGATAAGTACCCAAAGAAATAAGTAAGAGGTGATGGTTCTCCAAATATTTCATAGATGGTACACATCAAAAGCCTAAGACATGAAACCTTTAGAGCATATGAAAAAAGAATTAAGGCCATATAGAGTATCACCAACCATCTGGACTTCCTAGAGGAGGCACACCATGTCCACCAGCTCCCATTCGAAGAATTATTGTAATTGCAGGGTTGATAACTGCATGCTGGCTTCTTCGTATCTGCATACTAATAGCAAAGACAATTGAATGCATACATAGTTACATACAATATAAAACATAGTTGCAAAAAATAACCAACGTACCTCAGCAATGTCTCCAAAAGAAATAACCACCTAGGAATAGAAATTAACTATTTATAGTTAATTAGTGTGTAATGGAAATTGTAGCAAAATAACATAAGGGTATGAGTCTACAATTAATATCAGTGATCCTATTGCCATAAGAGTTAGTAAAAATTTTACAAATTTATCAGACATAAATGTGTTTTGGGATACTAAAGAAAATATGAATAGGATCCAGAACACAATAAATTTCACTGGATATGAGAATCAAAACACTAGTAAATCCTCAAGAAAATAAGAATATTGGGTCCACAACACAATAAATTTCACTGGACATGAGATTCAAAATGCTAGTAAATCTTAATTAAAAAATCTATTTTTCCACAAATAAAATAATAGCATAATAATGCATCATATAAAATGTAGAAGATGTAGCTCAAGTATGTTGGGTCAGGGTAAAGGTAAATCCTAACCCAACACGGACTGACACTGTGTTGCATATTCTCAATTCTTAAACTTAATCAAATTTGGGTGAGGCCAGGTTGAAGAGCAACTGGATCAAGCAGAACTAGATTCGGTTGGGTTACTCGAGTTGTGTAGCTAAAAAACAAGAGATCAAAATTATAAAAATGATCCCAAATCATATTACATATATCATACACTTTATATTGTTAAACCATGTGTGTCCGGTTAAATTATGTTCTGGTTGAAATCAAATTGACTAGGAGTTATCATAAACCAACCTATGAAATATAGATAAAAAGCAAAATGTTACAAAAGACACCAACATGACATCTTGTAAGAGTAGCACACAACACAATACGGACATGACAACTGATACATGTATATTTTTATGCTTCATCAGCATATATGATTTATAATCATCATATATGGAAATTAATAAGAAACATAAAAACCAGTCAGATGATTAGAAGAAATTCATAAAGCACTTCTAAGTTCAAATAGATTCGAGGAGCAAAGGACATGTACAAATCATATGAATATTGCCAATATTCGACATATCTTGAAACCTTATAAAGATGATACAACTGTCCTACATATGCAGCATACCAATCAATTTAAATAAGCACAGGTGGTAACTGGCAAGGGTAGAGATGTCCATGCAAAAAACTATCAGCATGCATCATGCCAACTTGTGTCAGGCATGTTATGGCTAGGCCAGTTTTTGGTCAGTGCCAACTAGCACAGGAATTTGCCAAGTGGCACAAGGATGTGATGATTGGCATAACGTGTCACATAATGTGCCAAGGAAAGTATGGTACACCCTGTTGCCACGGAATGACATTCATTACTACCCAATCCAAGATGAAATGGATAGAATCTACAAAGGCCAACACAACTGAGATACCAGAAATCTTAAACTAACCAAAATCTTAAACAACCCAACCAGATGATCAGGTTAGCTAAATGGTATTGTGGGTTGAACACAACTCAACTTGTGGCCTAATGCACACGGCACCTGATAATGCAGAATGTTGTGGGGATTATAAATTAATTATGCATCATGCTGATTGAACAGATTGGCATTGGTTCACTTTTAACTAAAAATAGCTATAATTGTGGGAAATGGATCTGCAGCTGAGTTATAAAGGTTTGTTAAGTTACTCATCTATTAGTTCCTTGGAGATAAAAGTTATGGATCTTTGTTCTATTGCTGCTTTGATTAATTTTAAAACATCATAGATGGTTTGCCTTGAAGATACCTGCCGCTGTCTTGTGGCGCATAACCTGTGTTGCCCTGCTTTGGTGGTCTTATGCTGAAAACCAAGCAGCTGGTTACTTCATAATTTTTTAGTAAATGTTTACCTCATTATTGAGATAATATGGAATATATTTTGGCCATTGGGCTCAAAATTTTGATTTTTTTGTGTTCCTATTCAAAACCTTGGTTTTGACATCTTGTGCTTATGTTTTCATTCCTATGCAGTTTTGTTAATTGGTAACTGAGCTATTAAAGAGGGTGCAAGCTAACAGATGACGCTTTGATGTATATGTTTCCTGCTTGTATTCCATTGGTGGTAAATAAAGTTCTTACAAAATATTGCATCTTCATTGGAGGCATGCATAAAGATTTTTATACATTCCCTAAAAAAGCAACCAAACAAAGTAGTTTAGCCAAAACAAAACCTGGTGCTTTCCACCATCCAACAACCCCATTTCCTCGATCAACATTCTGTGAGATCAGGTCGTTTCAAGTTCATATCAGGTGTTTTGACCCAGTGGTTTCATATGGTATTGGTTTGTAATAGCCTCAACAACAATGCAACACATCAAAGGTGTGAAATGTTCATTTTGAGCTACAAAGTACTGGTTGTCCTTTTCATTTTCCTTGTATAACCTATATATTTGAGACTTAGGAAAACCAAGGAGCGAATGCAAAGGGTAAGTGTCTCAAATGAAATCTCATCACCAACGG
This sequence comes from Musa acuminata AAA Group, assembly GCF_036884655.1. Classification (NCBI taxonomy): domain Eukaryota; kingdom Viridiplantae; phylum Streptophyta; class Magnoliopsida; order Zingiberales; family Musaceae; genus Musa; species Musa acuminata. The sequence goes on along the minus strand of NC_088337.1, from coordinate 33,538,012 downwards.
CCACCTTGCTGCTCATCTGAATCAAAGGAAGACATGACCAGCACCACCAACAGATGAAGCCAAAGGGGAATTCGGGAATCTACACCAGAAATTTTTCTAGCATTCTGTTACATCATGTTTTTTCTCCTTTTCTAACTTTGTTAAAGATGTTAGATTTTTCTTTTTCCCAGTGATACATTACACCATGAAAGGCTCAGTAATGATAGGCAAAAGCTACTATGTTAAAATATTTGCTGAACAACAATTATGCGTCTCCAATAGCTAATATTTGATGTCATGACATGGTTCAAACTTCAAAGTTCAAACTACAATCCTTGAAACCCCAACATAACAGATTAGTCTTCTAAGTTGAGAAAATTTTCAGTTTAAACCAGACCTCTATATTTAACGAACTTACACAATTTTCCGAAATGCATCAAATTTTAGCTAGTGTTTTAGTATGAATATCCTATCTAATATCTATTTTTCCCCCATATTCTTCATCCTCATTTGCAAATTGTACAAAAACCAAGATGCTTAAGCATTGATAAAGACCATACAATTTCATTTAAAATTTGCATCTTGTTGCCTTGCAATGTTGCCAATAATACTCCAAACTCCAAAGCCACATATCTATTACATCAAGCTGGAAATATTTGATAGATATTTAATAATTAATATCATGGTAAATTTCACAATTAATTTCGAGATAGGTAAATTAAGGTGATTTATCACACACTCTCAATATTGTCTTTAATTCTGACAAAACCATATGACCTTAATTTTTCCATGAAGAGCTAAAAACGAATAATTCAGTGGTGAAGCCTTTCAACCAATTCATTATCAAAAACATCCAATTATGATAGCATTTACAAAGCCACTATTACTCACAAGTAGCAAAGAGAAAAGCTAATAACAAACGAATAACTGATACATTTACACACAAATAGAACAAGTTCAATTTTAAAGCCAAATGACAAAATACCAATTCAGTGTGTAAGAAATAAGCTCATTTGTGGACAAACAAAAATATCCACATAACTAAGAAGCATAGTGATATAGCCTTCAATTGATTAAACCTCCAGCAAAAAAATTGTGGAGTTTAAAGAATATTATAACCAACAATGAAACAAGGATTATTATTTCCAAAACCAACTAATCAACTAGTCCATGTAAGTTCGATTAGACATTTTACACAAGGATGATAAATTCCAAAATTATCAAACAGGCAAAGAACCATGAAGAGAAGTACGAAAAAACAAATTGCTTAGCGGCACGAAAACTGGAAGCAAATGTATAAGGTGGGTAAGCTAACCTTTATTTGCTTAGAAAATACATTGGAGTGGAAGCAGATGTGCCATGCAGACACATACATACGTCCATGGTACAGAAAAGATCTTTCAAGAGCACATGAATAACTATGGTCAGCAACCTGAGTAAAAGAAATAAGACTCCATCAGGTGACTCATGTTAATAGCTTTCAGTCAAATGTAAGTATTTAGCCAATTACATTAATGGAAAAGTTCACCTCATCAGGAGGAAGTTCAAATATGGTCTGCAGAGGCCCTGGTTTTTGATGGACTAAGGTAGGGACTTGTTGATCCAAAGACAATCTTCTTCGAGCATCAGCTCCAGCATAGCCATTCAAAGCTCTGAACCACATATTTTTGGCAGATAAGACAATATATCTTTCATATCTAGCTAGGACAGAGGTTCAGAGTTCAGAATCAGCTAAAATGCCTAGCGATTGACCAATTTCAAGACCAGCAATCTTCTTTTTAAAAAAAACTAAAAAAGAGTAACACAAGAACCATGTTTTACACTAACAAAGAAAAAAAGTAGCACAAGAATGATATAGAAGGGCACCGATATATCAACTTCTAATGCCCAGTATCAATAAGGATAAAAAGAATTAAACCAGTACTGACCTATATTGTCAAATATCGGTCTACAATCAAACCAATATATATCGTTCAGTACGTACTGGGCCAACCAGTATTTGAAACCTTACCTCCATGTTCCAAAATTATTGTGACAAAAACAAAAATCAGAACCATGAGGCTTATTAGCAAAAAGCAATAAATAACCTGGCAAAACTTGCTTGTAGCTTTGTTGTTTTAATATGAAGACAGACCTGGGGAAGAAAATATTTTAGTTGAAGTTGTTAATATCTTGACATATTATTCAGTATTTATAAATTTACAATGTTACCTGTCCTGATGTACTATCTAAAGTGTACCAAAGCGCTCCAGTTTGACCTTCACTTTCAACTGGAACAGTAACAGATCCAAGAACAGTGCTTTTCCATATTATATCCCAGTCATATATTGTTACAATAATCTGCAGATTATTACAGATGTCAAAGCAAATAAAGACAGTAAGTAGGCAATTACTCTACCATATCGTATTTGTAATAAAGAATCCAAGCTTAAGGCCTTTTTAGTAAGTTTGAAGGAAAACAGTATCCTTCAGTAATAAATTTCATCATCTCAACATAGTGTATAACTTTTTTTCAATTAGCACAAAGTTCAATGTGTTGAATCGATGTAGTCGAACATTTGCATCCATTTCCAAAAATCTGGAGCTCTACAATGGAGATGAAGATAATACAAAGTGTGACACCAGAAACTAGCAAAAGCCAAGTGAAAAAAGAGAATAACTAAAAAAGTGACCAAAAAAATTAGCTGAATTATTCTTTTGACTAGTTTGTTTTTAGCAATTTCAGCTAGGATGGAAGACCACCTAACCCATTTTAAGCAAAAAAAAGAAAAATCTGTCCATAACTTACTTGACAGATATATGAAGATTGGAATCATTTAAGTAACTCCTTAAAGATTTTAACATTATATAACAAGGTGGCATACAGTGAACAAAAGGGAATAAAAGCATGAAATCGCAACCAAAGAACCTATTAAATAATTAGTCCTATTAACAGAACCAGAACTGCAAAGCGATGCTAACACAAAAAATCAAAACTCAGATTACATATCTATAAATCAACGTTGGAATACCAAGAAAAGCAGAGTGACCAACACATGCTAACAGACCAATCAATCAGCTCGATTAAACAATTGATTTTAAGATTATTTAACATACTATAACATGTGCTGGGATTTCGAACAAGAACAAGTTTTTCAAAGATAGTGTGGACAATACATAAATGACTGCCATTTAAAAAAAAATTGTGAATACAAAGTTCCTAGTAGCCACAAGTACCAATTGATAAATGAGGAATCAAGAATAACAATCCATTTTATGCAATCTGCAAAATTTGATCTCAATTCTGAACGAAGTTTGCACCTAAGATCACAATTCAATGCTTAAAGAGATTTACTAGTTGCCACAAGAAATGTGAGCCAAACTTGCAAGTAACACAATCATGCAGACAATGAGCGGAACCATTATTCAGAATGACTCGGGGCCAGCTGCGATGGTTATTCCTCACCAAAAAGCTCCATTAAAGGTGATGCAGCGCAGACATTAAGAGAGAGAGAGAGAGCACAGGGGGAGGGGTGGGAGAAAATAATAGTGAAAGATATTAGGTAAAAGAAGAGATATCCATCAGACTCACTCTCGCTCAAGAAATAACTCCCAAGGACGAAAACCTCACATCTCCACATGCCTCGTATATGAACAATAGAATCATAGTATTTGAAAAATACATGTGCCCTTATACCACACACACATAATTTGGAAAAGAACTTTTCATACGGTCTATCATTCTTTAATGTTCAATTATAATTCATTTTCCTCTTATAGACCCATGCACAAGAAAAAAAATACAAAAATAAGAAAAGGTTATAATTACATCAATGCAAATAGATCATCTACTCTTTCCTCCAAAAAAAAATAGATTTCTGAATTTGATTGGAGAATTTACTTCTTTTTTATGATATATCTAATTTATACACTTTCATTTTAATAACATGAAAAACCTTCTCATAGAGATGAAATCATCAATCAAATACAGTACTTATCTCCTTCCTTTTCCTTGAGAATCTTCAATCATACCTAAGATTTGTCCTGTTCCTTCTTTTATTTGGCTTCCTTTTTCTACTCATTGGGAAATTTTAGTAACTTACGAACGATTGTAATAGATGTTTCCATGTAGCAACAGAGGGCATTTGCAAAAAAAATACCCTAAACTTACAAAAATAAATCAAAATGATTTCATATCAAAGGGCAATAACAGGCATCAAATTCCTTTCTTATATTCTAACTAAATCTGCATATGTTGTTTAAATTTTGGAGAGTCAATTCTGAAGGATTAACCAATCTAATAAAAATTCTGTTCAGCTAATTAAATCAGTGACAGTTTCAACATCGTCGAGAGGTTGAAAAATCAAATACTGATATGGAACAACGTGAAAAACAATCCAAGAGCCAAAAAAACTGATTAAGATTAAAAGATTGTTAGAAAAATAATTTATCAGAAGAAACTAAATAGCCAAAGTTAACAGGGCATACTGAGATGAAAGTGAGGTATATTCTTTTTATTGTTAGAATCCAGTATTGGACTGATATGATTCTGGTCCATACTGACACAGTGTGCCGGTATGTACCATGGTACGTAGAAGAGGGGAGGAGTAGGAGTAGGATGCGGAGAGAACGAGAAGAAGAAGAAGAAGAGGAGGAGGAGGAGGAGGAGGAGAAGGAGGGTCGGTAGTAGAAGTAGTGGATGTTCGTCAACAGCTGCGGTGGGTAGGCAGCGATGCAAGCCATGATGTTCATTACTTGCATGCGCCAAAACCCTAAGTCCATGTTTTAAATAAATTTAAAAAAAACTAGACCAAACCGCCCGAAGAGCGGTAATCTGCATCCCGTTTCATGCCCAGACAAAAAATAACAGCATGTACCAGTCGAGGAAAAACCTTAAAACATGAACCGAACTCCAGAATATGCTTGGTTATTTAACTATAAAGAAAGGGTCTGATGACCCTCCATTAGACATAACAATTGCATTTTACAATTTACTAAACTCTCACACCTTCTCAGCACATGAGAGCATTAGAAAAGGAAAAAGGTTTTGGGCAATTGTGTATAGGACAAATAAGAGGTTATTGAGACATGGTGAGAAAAGAATTGGAAATTGGGAAGGAAATCGCTTTGATCATGAACATACCTAGATTAGTAAAAATAAAAAACTTAATGGCCGGAAAGGATGCACATCAGTGATTTAAGAAGTGATAGGTGCCAAGAGGTGCCAAGGTCCCAAAATGCCCCAGGCGCTAGGCGCTTGCTTAGGCACCCACCCACCCAACGAAGCGAGATGCTCTGAAATATTAAAATATAAAAAATATATAATATAATTAATAAATAATATTTAATCCACCGTTAACAGTAGTTAGAGGGGAGAAAAGAGTCACCGACGGTGGAAAGTGGAGAAGGAGAGGGCAGCGATGACGGAGAAACTTTCGAACGACGATAGCGACGATGGAGGAAAATGCCGACGGCAACAGTAGTGGTAGAGGAAGCTTGTTGATTCTTTGTCTTTGTCATATCTGTGTGTCTTACATTAGTTGAAAATCTTGTCTTGAATTGGATAGTCTGTGGTATGTTCATGTTGCTATAACTGTATCTTTTGCTTTCCATAACTGTGTTTTTTTTTTTATCAGTTGGTCTGATTAAATTACCAAGCTTTTGAGATCCTTCTCCACTGAAGTCAGGTTGTACAAGTGGGCTTGAGTTCAAGAATATTAATTTGACAAGAAATCTTGGTTTACTATGTTCTAGTGCTTATTAACCTTTTTTAATTGAATTTTACTGATAGTCATTAGCATTCTTCAATTTTAACTTGTTCTTGCAGGCAAAGGAATATTTTGAGAAAGCTGTGGAAAATAAGGAGCCTGGTGGTTATTATAACCTAGGTGTGTTGTATCTTAAGGGCATTGGTGTGAAAAGGGATTTAGAGAGCCTGCAAATTATTTCTTGCTGCAGCTAATGCTGGTCAGCCAAAGGCAGTCTACCAAGTTGCAAGATTGTTCCAGACAGGCATAGGCCTCAAGAAGAATCTTCAAATAGTACTATTTTTGAGTTGTATCTCTTCTATTTTTTTATTTAACAATAGCAACGACGACGGAGGAAGCTACAAATGACAGTAGCAATGATGGAGAAAGCTTTAGACAGCGACAGCGGTGGCGGCAGAAGCTGCGGACAACGACATCATGGGTAGAATCGAATGTGTCTGTCAGTGGCAGAAGAAGCTATGGTCCTCTCCCTCGACGATGGAAGGAGATGCACACGAAAGCAACAACAACAAAGGGAACTGCGCACGAAAGTTAGACATTTGGACCCATCCGTCGGCAACAGAGGAAGCGTCGGTCCTATGCGTCGATGGCAAAGGAAACGGTAGTGACAGAGGCAACGGCTATGCACAAAGTAGGGTTAATGGGTCGAGGTCGTGCGAGGGGGTGTTGGGTTTGCGTGCGTAGCTTTAGTAAAGTTATTTAGCTTAGTTGGTTCAATTGAACCAACTAATCTAGCTTTTCTTTAACCGAGCGCTCACTCGAGGTGCCCGACATGTAGGTTCAAGCAAGTGCCCAAGTGGCGCTTCACTGAAGTGCGTCACCTAAGCAAGCCTTGAGGTGCTCGAGCCGCGCCTTGCCTCACTCGAGCACCTAGGCGAGCGCCCGGGTGCCTATTTAAACAACCGATACACATCACTATCTAGATCATTGGTATCAAGGACTAGTTATACAAAATCAATTTTCAACCTACGTGGCACTAGAACATAACAAGAAGCACTTTCATAAAATGCTTCCGGACTACTACTTCCATAATCTGTAATTCTGTATTCCATCTAACATATTGCTTGGAAGATGAGCACTACAAAAACTATGCGAGGTGTCAACAAAAAGAGGAAGGCATAATAGCGAGTCATTTAAGTCGAATGGCTAGTGAATTCTTCCAGTGTTATGCTGGGAGAAAGTATTCTTGCTTGCTTTAATATTTCAAGGTTCTCTCAAAATTTTCATTTAAATGCTCTTAAAATTAGTATATCTTCACCATAAAGCAATAGAAATACAATAGAAAAGGTTTCCAAGTATATCAAAAGAACCTTTTATGTGAGCATGCATCTGGCAAAACAAACATGACTAGAAGCACTGTAGACCTTCTGTTCTCATGATATTTCCTACTAGCAAAAGCATGATAATAAGATGGTGTGATAAATCCACTAAATACAGATTCCTAAAGTTTGATGGTTCAACTACATTGTGAGCATCTGCCTGGTAGCATAGAGATTGTTTTACGGAACATGATTACTCTTAAACATGCAGAAGAACTGTTTTTATTTATCTAATGCTGAGCCAAACTGCCAAACAATGTTTCAAGTTTCAGTCCTAGTCCCATATCAATCCCAGCTCAGGCTGATAAGGATCCGGTATGTATTGATGTACCAACACATGGTATGCTAGTGTACAGGTTGGCTCAGGCCAACAAAAAGAGAGAGAGTGAAGGAGAGGAGAACAGGAGGAAGAGAGGGGGAGCAAAAGAAGAACAGGAGAAGGAAAAAGGAGGAAGAGCATTGGAGGCGGCGGTATGCTGGAAGGAGGAAGCGGCAACATAGCAGAACAGGTGATGAGGTGGTGGAGCAGTGACACAGTGGGGCGACAATGGCACAGCGACAGAGCAGTGAAGTATTGGGACAGAAAAGACGGGACACCATGGCAGTTATGTTAACCCACTAGCAAGGCAGCAAGGAGGAAGAAACAAAGGAAAGGAGGGTGATATCAAGAGAAAGAAACCAAGGGATACAGGAGCATCAAGGGAGAAGAAAAAAGAAAGAGAAGAAAAGGACAACTGTCAAAAACTTAAAAAATATAGAAAAACGAGTAATGAGTATCCTTGGTTTTATTCATTAGAACCAAGCAGTAACTGGTTTGGTAGGGTTACCAGCTAGCACTGTTATGAACCAAAAAGGGCATAATCGCTCAGCCCATGGCCCATTTTCTAGCTAGACTGGTAGATACCAGTCAGTATGGACTGGTCTGATTGTTTTTTTTATCATTTGAGTGGAGGATCTTTGAAACTTCACGAATATGATTAAACCAAGATGCTATAATCCAACATGTAACGTATTAGCATATAACATATATATAGTTACCAGCTAGCACTGTATGAACCAAAAAGGGCAAAATCGCTCAGTCCATGTCCCATTTTCTAGCCAGACCGGTAGATACCAGTCAGTATGGACTGGTCTGATCGAGTTTTTTATCATTTGAGTGGAGTATCTTCGAAACTTCACGAATATGATTAAACCAAGATGCTATAATCCAACAAGTAGCGTTTTAGCATATAACATATAAATAGTTACTATAAACTTCATCCTGTAAATTGTACAAACATACTACAAAAGATTAAAACTTCTGAAATGTCGTTTTAAGTGTTAACTGCAACAAAATGCATATACTAAAAAGTTACTTAATTGTAAATTGCAGCAATATAAATCAGCACAAAAGGCCAGAAGGTATTTGTAGAAAGGGTCCAGAGATGCCAACTACTGTTCATTAATTTATTTTCAATTAACATGATTGGATAAGAACTTGAAGATACGGGAACCTAAAACAACCTGAACAGGAAGTATATCAGCAAAAAAATTAAATTCCTCCCCCCATATTGGATTTCTTGAGCCAGGAACCATGGAGCTGCATAACATAAAAGTTGTTGAACTTGAATGGAAAATATATATAAGTCACAACTCAAAGACAATAATACAAGAGCATTAGAGAATAAATATTTATAACTCAAGAAAAGGCTCTTAACTTTTTGACTTTCATATGTATTTTAACAATAATCCTATGTATCTCAATAAGTTGGAAAAGGCTGGCACACTACACAAAGCTCATGTCAATAAGGTGTCCGGAGAGAAACCAATGTATGCAGTCTTGTCACTGCAATCAAAGATACTATTTCTATGACTAAAACCATGGTCACCTAGGTCATGAGAGTAACTTTATCATGACACTAAGGCTTCCTCTCCATGTATCTCTAAGCCCCAGAGTCCTAAAATCAAAATTACACTTAACTATACAAAAAAGACATTAAAAAGAAAAATAACTGAGAACTCTGCGTTAAATTTAATAAGGATAAGAACTGTTGAAGAAACTAAAAAAGAGATAAAGTTGACTGTTGGGGGAAGTTTATATATTGCGACAGGTAGGCATATAAGAATTCTCAAGTATGATTTTGGGATGAAGAGAAAATAAGTGACTGAAACTATGGATCTCATTCTAGCATAAGTTTGACTACTCACAAACAATGCAGCTAAAGGGTGTAATCTGTCTAGAACATGGAGCCCAATTTAGATCAGATCAGTCAGCAAAAGTCCAAATACAGTCTGTTTGGTTGGTACATTTAAGTTATTTTTCTATTTAATGGATCCTTTTTTTCAGCAACATATTCTTTGTTCACATGACTCATAAGTAACCATTTGTCTCCACTATGACAGAAAAATAACCATGAAAGTGCTACCTCAACAAACTAAAAGCCAAAAGCTTAACAAATATACATCACAAACTAATCTCAATACACTTTAGTTTCAAGCAATGTCAAACAAACACTACAGGTAAATAAATATAAAATACATACGCACCTAAATCGCTTTTGTTCACCACATGTAATTATTGCATAAGGATCAGATGTCCCGTTCAAGTTAGCACCAACTAAGTTTTTTGCAGCCAATAGCTCTAGCTGAATTACAAAGGTTCCATATTTTCATATCAAAATGAAAGAAAATAATATTAAACAGCATGATACTAAATGATCCAGAATAAACTCCAAGATTTTCACATGCCAAATAGTTGGTCTCCTTGACTTGCAAAAGAACATACTGATTCAATCCCATTCAGGAGGTTTATAATATCCAAAAAACAGTACCTTGACTACATACGCAGGAGTACCTTGAGTATCAACTTTAATATGGCTCATCTACAAAATAAGTGGACAACTGCATGTCAAGCAAATGAAAAAATATTTTATCAAACCTTTATATGCAAAGCAGCTGATAAAGCCCAACAAAACTTGAATTATCCCTTTAAGACATCTTATATAGTGAAAATCATAAAGAAAAAATTTACAAACAACATCCTAACGAGAACAAATCAGGAGAATGCAAGAAAAAGGAACATCAAAGAAGCTCCATCTAAAGCCCATTTAATTTCAAGCAAGTGAATGACAAACTTAAGCCAGAAAGAAGACACAAATTAACAAAATGCTATGAACCAAAACTTGTCTGACCACTTAAATATATAAGACAGAAAAGGATATGTTAATCATCAATCTATGTTTCAAACCAATAATTGGAAGATAAAAGCTCTAGTCCCACATATAGGGAGGGATACATGGACCATTCCACTTAAAAATACAAAAAGCATTCTCTAATGTTCTTGAAGACACAGCATCTTTTCTCGGTGTTCGTTACCTAAATGTTCTTTGGCTTCCAGTGTTATATCAGCTGACAAGGACTACGAGGATCGACACATGTTATTAGCATAGTACTTCACCATCATGCTTATACAAGCAAGTTGACTGCTGAAAAAGGAAGGAAAATAAAAAAGTGAATACGGGGAGAGTAATATTGCTCCGAGTGAAGCAACCTATAAGTTGCTGTTACTGGGAAAGGACTATGTTGCCCTTAGACCTTTAAAAGTTGAATTAGACCAAATCAAGAGTAGGTTGGCCATATGCCCATTACATCATTTACTGCAACAACCTACCAGATGACCTATCATTCTTTCCTTGTCTCATTTCAACTTTAAAAGACCAAGGGCGCTTATAAATTGCTCAACCGGGAACAATGTAACTCTTACTTATATATAAACACACCCATGCAACTTCACATTTCTCCCCGACTTCCGACGCTAGTCCTCGACATTGTTGCTGCTCTCATCATTAATTAATGAAGCAAGTACGGGTAATATTATTTTATTTTTCCCTATTGCATTCTTCAGAGAAGAGCAACAGAGGCCCTCAAGCTGGTCTTACAGCTTATGGCACTCAAAAGGTTCAGTTACCAATTGAGAAAACAAATAGAAATCATGTTTTCGGAAGGTTCCCAAAGTCATAAGGCTAGCATGAAGATACACCATCATTGGTTAAAAAAGAATTCGCAGGTCATAAATCGGTGTCATACCTAGATCAACCAATTCCATTATTTAATGACCACGCATAATGACTCAGAATTGGGGGTTTTCTTAGTCCGCGAAGACACGGTAAAATTTGGAATTAAAAAGAAAAGCTCTCGGGGGCGGGTCCAGTCGAAGAGCCATAGGGTATTTGTACCCCACATCTCCACCGAGTCTGATGAAGGGCATCGTGGTTTTGTCTTTTTGAGATGGGCCCAAAAAGACACCTCGGCGACGTGAGACTCGCCGGCTTTCTGTGAGGTCGTGGCTCTGCAACTCATTATGTGGAATCATCACAGCCTCTTCATATTTACTGTCTCAATAACTTCAAACCAACCAACTTATGAATCCATTCAAACAAAATAAGTTAATTGATCATCGAAACAAAAAATTTCCATCACAAAAAAAGGACAAAAGTGTGCATCTTATGATCATCATCGGGGTTTAAAAAGACACGCACAAAGAGACCGGCTCGATTCGACTAACCTTGTCCTTAACAACCAATTGACGTAGCAGAAGCTCTCTGGCGGCCAACGGGGGGTCGTCCCCGCCAAGTGGCATCTCGTCCTCGCCTCCGTTGCCGCCGGAGGGGAAATTTCCCCAGAGGGAGTAGAACACGATCACGAGTAGCGCCGCGGAGACGGTGACCACGATCTCCCACGACGAGGGGAAGAGGAAGCCGAATGAGAGATGGACATACATGGCCGCCACCCAGGTCGTTGGACAGGAGCCGCCGTGAGGATCGATTGCTCCGGAGCTGGGGATTCTAGGGTTACGAGGTGCGAGAACGGGCGACGACAGGTGCTAGGGGAGACGAGGAGGGGGCGCGGGGCATACGTTGCGCACTCTTGTTCCTTCCTGGGGGGGAGACGGACGAGTTGAAAGCAGGGAGACGGCGAAACCGGCGTTAATTTATCGACGAGGTGGGGTGAGTTGGCGGAACAAAATATTAATATTAATATTAATATTAATAAATAAATAAAGATGTAGAATACGAGGCGAAGTCCCGTGAATGCCCCCTACTCAATGTCACAAATTTCGGAAATGCCATAAAGGTTTTTCTCCCAAAAAGAAAGAAAAAGAAAAAGCGAGCCAAAATAACCGAAAAGAATACGACGGTTGGCACGGCAGCGAACCAAAACATGTGGTTAGGAAGGGTCAGACTTCCCCACTCAATTAGCTACATTCTTTTATATTCTATAAATTAATTAATTAATTAATTAATTAATTAATTAATCTTTAACCAAACTTAAATTGCTTAATGGCATACATACATGTGGATAGACTTCCAATATCAGATTTAACCGGTAGGTATTAAAGGAATTCATGTCCTCTAATCAATATGTCTCGAAACAAAACCACCCTTACGTAAGACATTGTATTTATCGTATACTATACACTTAAATAAAAGGTGTTTGATGTACACTAACTCTATAAGATCATATATCTTTTTTTTACATATGAAGTATTTGTCTAGCGTATAATAATAATAAATCTAACGCGTCAAAGCACATCCTAACTCGATCCATCTCTATGTCTAATATAATTGCCTTTAACAACAGCATTCAAAGTGTTTGATATAAGAACAGCATACAAACAAGTATTTACAACATCCAATGTTTAGTAATTAGACAAAAGTATCTTCCAAGGTTAGATGCATTCGCTTGAGAGATTAGCATTCAAAACACATAATTTAATCTAACTAGGCAAGACATCCCCTTATTTTTTATGCATTTGCCCAAAAGATAAGCATGCCATAATTGGACAAGGCATCCCCCCGCTGCTACTAATGTTACTGCTCAGGATTAAAATCACCTAAAATACTCTACGCGTATAAATCAAGCAATATATTTTTGTTACGCTTAATATATCCGTTCAAGATGAAATATATCTGTAACATATGATACATCATCGAATAATAAGACCATCGACCGAATACAGAAAACCCAATTGTCTATGTGTGTAGTAACCAAAGTCATTTGATAACTCGAATTTACTAATCGGGACTCCATTTTGCTTTTATCTCAAAGCGAACCTTCCTTTTCCCAACTCTAAATGGGATACAGATTCTTTAAAATAAGACCATTCGGGTCAACTTTGCACTCTACTCTTTGAGTCGAGGAGGACAAAGTATCGCAGATAGAAATACAAGTTGGGAATGATTCTATTCGTGGTTGTTTCTTTCTTTGCATAGATCAATCTCGTAAGCAGAAATAGAAGAAGTTCATAATGTCTACATTTATGGTTTTTTTCTTTGTGTTTATTAAAGATCATACGTGCTAATAATAATATGTTTAGTCATCTTAGTTAGGGCCATGTAAACTTGAGGTCGACATCATGCTTCCATCCAACGCGTTTTGTGTCTGCTCCTGACGCATAGATCGGTGTTTGGGTCCGTCGATTCCTCTCACGTCTTTGACGCAGATTTCTTCGAGCCCGACATATCGTTCCCTCATGTCTTCACGCTCGACATTGGCATGATCAGAGCGATGATTGCCTCTTGATAATATCTTGTTTTTAGAAAAAAAGAATTGTTGAGGGGAATTTGATCTTCCAAATTTTAGCTCAGCATATTTATTATCGATATTATATTGTTTTATTTTATTTTTTCGACAATAATCAAGTCTCGAGTAGAATTGGCTGCCGAGAGAGAGTGGTTAGTATGTATGAGATGGGACATCGACATCAGTCCGAAAGCTAAATTTTCGATGGAATGGTTGCCCGACTGATTTCGTCCTTTGGGTTCACGACACACTCGAAAACATCTCGATCGAGATTTGAGTTGAGTGGCAGCATACCATCACATCACATCAGCATTTAAACCCCTCATACATCAAACAAAATCTAATGCCGCTGTTTGCACCGGGTGGGATGTAATGGGAGGAAGAAAACTATGGTTTGTGCTGCCAGCCGTGGCGATCTTCCTCCATTCCCAATCCTAGCTTTTGCAGTGACCATTTGTTTGATCCAATCACATCACCGCTTCGACCCCCTTCTTCACTGCCGTCAGTCGGTCAGTCACTTCGACTGGGCAAAAAGCTTGCTAATCAACCTTGCTTTCCCGCACCTGTGAGTAATCGGGAAAGGGATGCACGCCTTCATCGATTGTGGGATTCGATTAACCCACGCCTTTGTTTTCTGCGTTAAAAGCTCCAGAAATCCAGCATCCCATCCTTCATCTTTTTGACCGCACTGTGGAGTAGAACTGGCGTTTGGTTTGAGCTAGTCAGGAAGAACAGAAGCTTGGTTAACACCATGCTACTTTCTACGATGCATAAAACCCAACTTTAATCGTGTCACTCCTTCTCGTTCCCATTGTCTTTTCTTCTCTTTCTCCACCTTCTCTTCCTACTTCGCTCCTCCACCCCCCCCCCCCCCTCTATATATCAGATGTTTGCCGATCTGCCGAAGGATGACAGATGAATGATCGATAATTGATGCATTGGCTGATCCAAAATCAAAAGAGATATAAGATGTTTTCTTCTCAATTCCACCCGGTCCCGTTGGCGTTGAACGACATCTTAGAAAACCACTAGTGCACCGCATCACCCACCGAAACCAAGTAGCATGCACGCGGAGCACCGATACGCGTACCATATTACGTCGCTGAACTCCTACGTGCTTCTTCTTAGTAACTGGCGCAACCAGAGTTCATTATTACATCGCTGAACTCCTACGATATTACATCGCTGCATCAGAGTTCATTTTCATAGCCTGGTTATGGTGGAGGAGGACATGCATCTGTCCCCTTCTCCCCTTTTGTCCGTATGCCTTCAATGTCATCTACTGGCGCAGGGGACACAAAGCATGTATTTATTTGAGGAGGATGACATCGGGCAGTCAGTCTTCTTTGATCAATCCGTTTTCTGTTCCCTCCTCTACTGGTGTAGGAAAGCGTGCGATTCACCGATCTCCAAGGAACACACACGAGTGGTCAAAATAAGTGATCGCTCACGGTCTTGGCGCTGTCCCATTAATGCCTCTGTCCTCATCTTTCATTTCTCACCCCGCCTCCGCCCCCTCCCCCTCCCCCTTGAACTCCACCACCCCTTTACTCTGAGAAACAGAAAAGGATACGGTATGCATCATATATTTTACTCGCATAGATCCAAGTGACTGCGTACCTGTGTTTGTTTGCTCATCTGTCGGCCTTATTCTCTTTGCGATGATCAGAGTTCAGTCCTCCTCTGGTTCCTACTCCCTCCGTGAGGCTTTTATTTCTTTTCGGAGAGACTTTTTTCTGCTCCCTGTGACAGCTACGTCGTCCCATCCTCTCTCTTTCTTCCGCATCGATGGAAACCATTGGCAGAAAAGCTGAAGGACTTTTTAGCGAGCATCGGGAATCCTCCCGCACAGTTGGTCCTACGTACCGAGGCCACCTTTCTCCAGGTACGTGGTCGGTTGTCATTCGTGCCCGTGCAACACTTGCTCTTTGATTGGACGCAACGCGAGGATTGACCTTCCCTTCCCTTCCCTTGACTTGACTTACTTGCACACCGCCTTGTAAGTTCATCTGGTCGAGCAAGGAGATCAGTCGAAGGTAAGCAGCCCCAGGGATTCATCATATAGATAGATGCTTAAGATCGGTCAAAGGTAAGCAGCCCCAGGGATTCATCATATAGATAGATGCTTAAGATCGGTCAAAGGTAAGCAGTCCCAGGGATTCATCATATAGATAGGCGCTTAAAGAGTACATCACTGACTCGTCTTCGCTTCTGTTCTCGAAGATACAGAGTCCACGGATTGATTAACTCGAATGGAGTTTAACTGACTTCATCGATCCTCTTCGTTCTTATCATTTTTGGACCACCAAAGTAGGATAGCCCAAAAACTCACTCAGAAGAGGAAGGTGTGCATAGCAGACAGTGAGTTAATATGGTTGGTTGTATTTATCAATTAGCCAGCAATTGTTCAGTTATTGATGCGCTTTATGCTTTGCTCTAAAAAGATCAATCAGGTCTGTGTTGAGATACTATCGTCGATAACTATGTCATGTTATTATCATTTTTTTCTTTTGTTAATGTCACGAAGAAATTATATGAGCTAAATCTTTCTCTCGGTGGGGGACACTTTGTGATATGACGAAGAAGCACGCATCGGGGGACGGAAGAGAACGCCAGTAAACCCAGCGGATGTAGTTCAAGGTGGGATCACACCAAGTCCAAGAAGAAATATGTGGCCTCGGAGGACATGGTCCATCTGGATCAAAGGAGATATAAGTAGGCAGACGACGGAGAAATGCATCGTTCGCATCCATGAGGTCTGCTGCGTCGGGACCCATCCCTCGCAGGAGCAGCAGGTCTGGAGACGGGGACGTGAAACGAGGTGGATCGCATTCAAGGATGGTCATCGTTGCAGACGCTCGCCATAGTTTGCACAGCCTGTGTTTATTGATCACGTCCCCTCAGAATTCACAGAACCGAGAGAGAGCGAGAGAGAGATCGGCGGTTTCTCGTATTAAAATCTATGGTTCCTTCCATCCGTTTTGTCTGCTTGATAAGGGTTTTGCTGAGAGGTAGGGATAGGTGATGGTACAAATGGTGTAAGGCATTTAAAGCCGCTCACCCCCCCCCCCCCTCTCTCCCCTCTCTCTCTCTCCCCTCTCTCTCTGCAGAACGGCTTTTTGGGGAGGATTCAATGACACCTTTCATTATAGGCTCAAACATTTCTGTCTGAGAGTTTTTTTTTGTCTTCTCTGACATGTCCCCTGCTGTACTCTGCCGAGTGCTTTCTGCCTAACAACTCTTCCTCTCTCTCTCTCTCTCTCTCTCTCTCTGAGGGCGCGTCGGGGATGGACAGTCATACTGTAGTCGTCTTGGTCACCGAGCAGAACTATGATCAAAGAAGTCCGTCTAAATCTCTCAGACTCCCTTGATTATTATCTTGACCTTTTCAGGGTTCCAGTAACAAAAAGTTTGGGATCCACATGAAAATGATGTTTAGTTTATGAAGGAGAGAGATTCAATCTATAGTTTTCCAGGCCGTGCGTAATGGTTGTTTACCACAGCCTTTTGTTTGACTATGTCGTGAGGAGTCTACTCCGAGGTACCTTTCCATACCTGACTGGGAAAATGCCAAACATACAGTGACTGATACAAGATGAAAAAAACACCAAGTGATTCTACCAAAACTTGTCATGTTGAAACTTTCAGTCTCGTCGAAATATGTTTGTTTATAGTTCCCATGTCAACTACCGCAGGAACAGAGAAGATCACCCTCCTGTGCAGCCAACTCCTGAACACAGGAGGATAGCTCTTATCAGAGGTCATATTTGTGCGAACCCTACAAGTCAAAACCTCTTAAAACCTGCATCGCTTGCCAACAGTCAAAAAAAGCTTTGTGCAAGCGTGAAATGCTTAGGTTCTACTTCAAAAACATAAAAAAGAGAATAGAAATACATGAGCTAATATGCAGACGATGATAAATCAACAAGAACAACAATAGGAGGTAAAGAAACTTGCATGACAACATATGCTCCGACTTGGGGTAAAAGGGAGGTCATGAAACAAAACGCTTCGCATCTATCATAAAGCCACCAGCAGAAGATGAAGACATCCATTTTGTTTGTGTTTTGACTGTGTGAAATGCCACGACTGTCGGCATATGTTTCAGTCACAGTTTCTCCCATGCAATTAATCGTGTATCCAAATGTTCGACCTGCTCTTCCTCTTCCCAGTGAACAACAAGGAGTTCTTAGTGACGACACTTTGACCGTAACGAATCCTTTAATGTAATCAGATCCACAATGCTACCTGATAAACCGTAATTTAGTAGAGTATACAGATAAAGGCAAAAATAGATCCACATGTAGCGATCTATTTCCAAGAGTTGTAGACACTGCAGTGTAGCACGATCGTTCTCTTATCACTCATAGCACAATTAAGATATAAATTAGGCACCGTAAAGTCTGCAGCTATCATTTGTGTCAAGATTTATATGATACAATTTATTATACTTTAGCCAGACAATAACTCAAGAAAAACTGGAATCTCAACTCAAAATCCGGTAGAACCATAAAGAGAATCATGGATGATGGCATGCTCAATTTTATCCAGTTTTGAGTTAATTTAAGCTTTGCAGGTACCTTTGGATTCGATGACAAAATGACCTGATCAATGTGTCATTCGATCCGATGAATGGAACATTCCCACAAGATTATTCTAAATGGAGGAGGGAAAGAAGAGGAGACTAAAAGAAACTATCTGATGTCAAAATATACTACCGACTTTACTCGGAAGGTTCCATGCACAAAAATGTTGAGAAGACTAAAACCATGCATTATATTCATGACACCTCTTACATCCTGCCCAAATCAATTCCATGGTTCCTCTAGATGTTACTTATAGCTTTGGTTGACAGTAGAGTTCCAAGTTCTTACACAAAAAGACAGATCGTTTTGTGCTCCATCTTTTTGGACTTCACGGCAAACACTGCACAAAGCTCCAAAATAGACTCTACCACAGTAAGTATGAATAGAAGAGAATAGATGCAAATAGAGAAAAAGAGTCAGAGAAGAGACCTGCTAAGATCTCTACAAAGGACCGATGCCTGGGCGCTCATCCCCGCCGGCCGCACTCGGCTTCGAGAACTGCCCGCCAAACAGTCCTAAAGCTGCGGCTGATGTCGCATTCATCGCCGCCGCCAGATCTGCATCATAAGCACCGTTGGAAGCCAACCTCGTTGCCAGATCTGCGTCGTAATTCCTCAGCATCATGTGGAGGTTGTGGGTAGGATCCCTTGCCGCAGCCGGGAAGAATTGATCCCGCCCGTACACGAACCCCGTCATTCCAATCGGATGGTTGACGTTGATGAACCCATGCCCGGTGGCGGCGGTGACAGGGGAGGTGGCACCGAAGCTGGTGCCGGGAGTTCCGGCAGCGGCGGCAGCGGCGACGGCGGCGGCTGACTGGTACTTGGAGAGCTCCGACTTGGCGCAGGAAAGGTCCATCTGGAGCTGCCGCAGCTGGTGCTGGAGGATGGAGATGACGCCGACGCAACCGTAGACGGGGTCACGGAGACGCATGTCGGCCTCGTAGGCGAGCGAGTTGACGGCGTCCTCCCGCTGGTAGGGGTGCAGCTCGTTGAGAAGCTTGGTGACGTTGCTGGCACCGAAGACGCGGTGGACGTGCACGAACTTCTGCGGCTGGTCCGGCGGGAAGTAAGGGGCGAAGACGCAGTCGGGCTGGCACTTGCGGCGGAGGAATTTGCAGGCAGCGCACGGCGAGCTGGTGGAGGATGGCGAAGCGGACGCCGTGGCCGAGGAGACCGGGACCTGGGGCGATGACGACGCCATCGTGCAGAGTTTTCCCTCTCCTTCTTATGGGATTCTGAGGAAGGAAAGCTGCCGATTTGAGAAGATGTGAGAGAGAGCGACAGAGTAGCAGTAAAAGAAAAGGAAGAGATGATTGCCATCAGTTGTCGATGGGGTTTATAAGACAAGTGGAAAGATTTTGCATTTGCGGAAACAACACACTTGCATCGAAAACGGCAAACCTAATGAACGCTTGTTAATTTTAATTTGCTCAGACAACGAAGAAGACGAAGAAGAAGAAGGAGGAGGAGGCGACCGAGGGATTCCCTACCAACAAAAAGTGCACAGCTTTTTATGAACCACCCGAAAATAAACAGAGATGTATATGTGATCAACGCCATCCAAGAAGCCCAAACTTCTTCCCTTGGCTAAAAAGGACATGTAACTTTTCTGATCAACATATAATAGAGATCTCTGTGTGATCAAATATAGAAATTAACAAGTCAAACTATTTCACTTGTGGACTTGGATTCCGATATGATTTAGAATAATTTAGCAACAATATCTCCTACAACAAACTTTGCAGTAACAGAGAGGAGGGCAAGAAGAGATGGGATATAGTTTATAGGATCCGATGACGGCGGCGGCGATGGCACAGTCGAAACCATATAGGCTATATATGTACCGTGATGTTTGGTACCCTCCGCTCGCTGCTGCGCCTCCTTCTTGCCTCCCTGTCGACGTCAGACTAGAAGCCAACGGCAACGGAGGGGAAGGGTGTGCCGAAAGGAGTCGGATGAATAGAGAGAGAGAGAGAGAGAGAGAGAGAGAGAGAGAGGGAGGAAGTTGTAGAGTTAGCACCAAAAGAAAAGATGGTGGGGGAGATGAGGCGGCCAAAAAAATATATATGAGAGAGAATGAGAGGCAGCGAATTTATATAGAGTTGGTGTGGGTGATGTGGGATAGGAGAGAGGGGTGCTGTTCGATGACTGTTATTAAGGAAAGAAGAGAATTGATGGGATCGAGAGATGGAAGGGTGGTAAGAAAAGAATGAGCATGTCTTGATTTGACTCTTCCGCTGATTACTTGACCCGTCTCCCCCTCTCTCTCTCTCTCTCCCTCGTCTATCTTTGTTGGTTTCTGTGTCTCTCTCTGGGACATAAATGAAATGTTTAAATACATATATGCCATTTAATGCGTCAGCAAACAGTGCGTGATATGGATCCGTTTTGCCTCTCAGCAGTTCCCCGCCATATGCGTACACAATGAATGCCATGATGGCCACAATTCATCCCTCTACTCGCCATCAACATTATGTGGGAAGATAATGGCGATAATACCAAGGACGATCATGTCACAGTGAATCGAAGAAAGAGAGATATGGATATGCGAAATGCAATGTGGGCGGGGTGGTTGGAAGCCTCGCGCGCTGAGGGTCTGCGTCAAGCGGCCAAGGGCTCCGAGAGTTAGGTGAGGGGAGGCACGTAGAGTGAACAGAGACGTCTCCACGACGAAGCAGCGTTTAATTGGGCGATCGATTGACTCGACACCAATCCGAATGGTGCATACGCGCGTGCTGCAGCAGCCACGGCGGTGGTTCATGTGAAGCCGGCAATACCTGCCCACAGTCCGTCCGTCGCCGTATCGGAACATGCATGGCCGGGGTGGCATGTACGGATCCGGATGTCGATCTGTTGGTCATGAAAGCACCGATGCTTCGAATAGGAGACAAGTTCGAGCTACCACTCGACGGGGAAACCCTTCCGATATGCCCTTTTTATGTATGCAGTCATCATATTGCAGCAAGCACGGCAAAAATCAACTTCCAAACAGGTCTCACTTGATAGTACCAAAGTTGCACGTATTTAGTCTGCTGCTCTCTTTAAAGAGAACGAGAGAGAGAGAGAGAGAGAGAGAGAGAGAGAGAGAGAGGATAAAAAAAAAAAGCAGCATTCATTGAACACAAGAATTAAATACAACTGATGACACCGCTCTTCCGTTCGAGGCGAATTCATTGTCTAATGTAAGGCTTCAGGCGGCAAAAGGGCGTGCAGGCGTGCATGTTGACATATCCAACTGAGAACGATTCAGAACCTGCCCTAAGCCGCGTGGATTTCTGTGCTTGGATTCTCCCCCACGCTGTTACTTTATCGTAAGGTTCTAAGTTTCACTATTTATTCTTTGCAAAAGAAAAAAAAAAGGAAAAATCAAGTGCCACCACCTACGACAACTCACTCGTATGGATATCTTATCCTAATAGTTAAAAGCAAAGAGTTTGAAAGCTCGTAAATATCAAATTAAACATCAATATAATGTTGGAAAACAAGAAACCCAAATGCCAATAATATAATATAATATATATATATAATATTAATTAAAGAAAAAAGGTAGCCTCGCTGCGCCTATAATAGGAGATTATATCCCTGTTTATAGGAGGACTAAAGCACCCGATAGTTGACACCTCAAAATCCTGGTTTGTTGAGGATTCAACCTCCTGCAAGCTTAGTGATGTTTTTAGCAACACCCACATATGTGAGAAAGTAAATTCTGCATTGGCTACTTGCAATCGATTCATTCCAATGGTTCACCTTATAAACTTAGGTAGCTTAATGGTAATGTTTCACGCAAATGATGCAACACTTCATTATTTTCATAATCTAAATATTCATATGATCTTTCTAATATATACGTCACTCTTTAGGCTAAAGTGGTTAACACATGTTTCGGTGGAAGATGTTTATTAGTAATTAGAAGGATATATGATTTAACTGAAGTGATAAAGTATCTTTAAGCTTTCGAATTATGCACTATTTCAAAAAATTTACTGACGACAGCTAAAAGGAGCGATGTTATGAGAGGAGTGCATAAATGGTTGTCGTATATTGCTGTCTCCGAAAAGGGTGCTTTGAACCCTTTCTCATCTCACATGTGGACTCCTTAGACACGATTATTGGGATTTCTCTTGGTGGCATACTACAGAGTTGATGAAACCAAGTATGCGATCCATCTCCTGGAATCACTATTTTAGCTGGAAGTTTCAACAAGTAAAAGTCTATCGAGTTGGACTCGCCCGATGATGATGCTAGTAGCTATTCTTTATGAATCGAGGGCGACCTAAGTTTACATGGTAACGCTGCAGATGACATTTCAAATCATAAATCAGATGTTCGATGGAAGGTGAGTTACCTCAAGATAGCCTACTACTTTTTTATTTGATGGGGGGATTGGATTAGACTAAATAATGCGACTCATCATCGAAAAAAAACAAGAAAAGCAAGCAGATAATTAGAGGTCGGATTCTAACAGGAGAAGAACTATTAGGGATGTACTGCGGGTTGGACACCATGGATTGGACAAGTCGGATGGGATATGCGCCAAGAAAACCCATCCCCATCTGCTGACTGGTACCAACGCTTGCACCATTAATGAGCCCTTGTCCTACGCTCCCCCAAACTTGTCATATACGAACGCCATCCTCTGCCCTTTCATCTCTTTCTAATTCCTCTTCCCACCATTTCTTTTACCTTTTCATGGTGGTGGATGAACTGCTGAAGAAGAGTAGAGACCTCGAGAGGATTGCGTACTTCTCCCGACGCCACACACACAAAGAGAGAGAGAGAGAGAGGAAAAAGGGTGCAAAGACTTAATCGTTACTATCATCATCATCATCATCTCAGCCTCCTCCTTTGAAAAGAATAACAAGTGGAGGAGAGGAAAGGTGGCCGATCCTTCAGCTGACGGAGTCGCAGGCCACCCGTCCGGGGTCAGTGTTTTGACTTCATCGGCGAACGGGAAGACATGTCAACGTCACAGAGTTGAGCTCTTGGGAAAGCGTGCGTAATTTGTTTAACGCATCTTCCCCTCTTTTATGTGCTTGGGATCGACGAGACCTGAGCTTTTTTGCTGGATGCATGCACTCAATCGCTGGTTGCCATTTTGATGAATAGGAGCTTTAGCTACCACTTCCGAGTTCCGAGCAAAGCCGAGGCATGTGAAGCAATCCTGTGTGCCTCGATCTCAATAGATATGCCGTAAGTTCTCGTACTGATAAGAATAACAAAAGACATGCCGTTGCAACATATTGACTTTGGTTAAAACGGGAGGATAAGAAGAAAAGGATGGCACGGATGAGTAGAGGAGGAAGAAGAAGAGGGAAGAGGAGGAGGAGGGGGGGGGGCCAACCTGGGGGGTACGAGCAAGGGGGGACAAACCGGGAGGAAGGAGAAGTGGGGGCGGGGAGGAGTAATTACTTGTCGCGGATGCGAGAGATGCGTCCAAATAAGAGGATGTGTCTACGTACCATCAGCATCATGGCAGCACGTCCCTCTGTTTTGGCCCTTCCCTGTCTCCATGCTTCGCCCACCCTCCTACTCCTCCCCCTCCTTCCCTTAAGAAACATGGGATTAAACGCGAACCACTCCTCTGGTTTTTGGCCTCCTCTCTATCCATTATTATATGACCAGAGTCATGTCTAACTGTGCTTCTTCTTCTTCTTCTTCTTCTTCTTCTCTCTCTCTCTCTCTCTCCTTTTTTTATTGCATTTATTATTATGTTTGCTTTAAGAAAATTTCTGGTCACTTTATTTTTGAAAAATAAGAAAAATAATATTCTGTTAACACAAACAAAAACAATACCATAGGTCATTTCATCCCTAAAATTCTTATGAGACTGTTGGTTTTTGACCACTATTCCAAACCACTTTTACTAGCAACTCAACGACATCGACCATGAACTTGTCCTGATAGAAAGCTAGATCATTTCTTGTTGGTTTCCATAAACTTCTACACGATAGCCACAGCTTCCTTTGTTAGGACCAATTAAACATCATCGGTACTGTTCCTCGACGTAGAAATCTATCGTTCTTATCTTATTCTGCATGCTGCTGCTGCTGCTTCTTCTTATTCTTCTTCTTCTTCTTCTATCTTCTCTATGGATGAGTTTGATTTTTCTTCTTGTTAGATTCCATACTACATCCATATAGTAAGCAGAGGCCTTTCATGGGGTGAAGCATCATCAGGACTGTTCTTGGAGGTAGCAACATTATTGGAAGACGGCGGCGTGGCGGAAACAACTGTCTGGGACGCATGTCGACAACTGCCCTTCGCTTCTGCGGCAATCAATTGTACAAGACATGCACACAAAGTGACAGATCGTTTCATCGATATGGAATTATGTGTGCTGCCAACATATTCGCCATGCACAGTTTACATATTGCATTCCATCGGCATGCCGGCAGAACATTCTTTTTCTGGGAACCCACCATCAAACAAGCGATTAATCTTACCTATTGAATAAACACGTGACTAATCTTGCTTATTGTTTCTAAGACTATATATATATATATATATATATATATATATATAATATCCCATGTTAGTTAAATTGTATATAGATGGTGTAACTGTTGACTTACAAAGAAATGATACAAAATAAACAGTGAAGAGTAGGGACAGCCATTGTCGTGATCCGGAAGAATGCTTTTGCATTTAAGTTTCGTTGGCTTCTCCTGTTGCTCTCTTCCGGCCAGGAGAGCTGGTACTGTACGTGAACACCACCGTCGATAGGGATATCATTTTGCTACCTTCATGCATGAATCCCACCAAAAAAAATTGCACAAATGGCCTCATGAGAGCTCAAAGAGATAAGAACCTATTTCCTTCGCGAGGAGGCACAAACCGACACCAGATTAATTTGCATCAAATTAATTGGTACGGTGAATGATCAATCAAGGTAAATGTAAGCAGTCAGCATGTAAACTTGACGACGTCAGGTCTGACGATGCTTGTTGGGATTATAATTGACACTGTCTACGCAATGCTGCACAGCTTTGTAGTACGAGGTGGAAGGAGTCACACACTATTATCCGAGTTTTGAACCACGTAATCTTAAGTCCCACAGACCTATATATATATATATATATATATATATATATATATATATATATATATATATATATATATATATATATATATATATATATATATATATATATATATATCTCGCACACGTAGCGAAATTAGTGAGTCAACTCGCAGCGATATTTCCTTCCCCAAAAAAATCGGTATTGATCTCTGTTCTCCGATTAAAATCAGAATGTAAAGAAAATAATAATACGTCAAATCTTCGATTAATTCCTAAATCGAATTTATTATTGGCCAGAACAGGCCTCGCATAGCTTCTGCCCATTCCATCCTCTCTCTCTCTCTCTCTCTCTCTCTCTCTCTCATTTGGGCCCTAATTCGAGTGACATATTTGGCGACACGAATGGGAATTCCAATAGTTTATGGCGGCTGCAGCAGTTACAGCTCGACTGGTGATGCAATAGTGACGATTGGTACCGAGATCATGGGGATGTCATCCGTGAATATCTAATCTTGATCGAGTACATGACACGTCGACATATTTTGAACATACGAATATTAGAGTAAATAGATCATGGATTTAATGTCGTCGACATGGCCGGCCTATGATGTGATTTATGGATCGACTGGTGATGCGATAGTAACAATTGATCTCGAGATTTTTCCCAAGCTTAAGGGCTGGCTGACCATCGAGGATGCCATCCGTGAGTACGAAGTTTTGATCGAGTCCGTCGACATATTTTAGCATGCGAATATTAGAGGAGATAGATAGATAGATCAGCATGGGCCATCAGAGGCTGCGTCCGTCGCCCTTTGGATTTTGGCCTTACTTGATTGGATAAAAAGAGGGGCAACAGGAAAAAGGGAGGACCCCACCCCACCGAAAGCCATCCCTCGGTCTGGTAAGTTTGGTGGTGCGTCGTAGTTCTTCTACGATCTTTCAACCTGGAAGGCAGGCCTTTGACTCGATCTGTCGGCACACCAATTAGTCGATGCTCGAAAGAAAACCAAAGGGTTTGGCTCGCGTAATGACTCGATATCATTCCCACTTGCAGAAACGTAGGGAGAAAAAGAGTGTTGGAAACGAGAGCTACAACGGCAGCAATAGTTTCTTTCGAGTGAGTGAGTGCATATATTTTGTCTTTCTATCCTTAATTCAACAATTGGTTCCCCAAATATTTGGACCGAAGCAGGATCATTAGATGTCGTGTGAGCTGGACAAAGGAACAAATTTCCACAGACGTGAGTTACCGTTCGTCTACGTCCAGCCAGCTTCGAACGGACCCGTGGCCACGAGGCAGCTTCAGCTCCCTTCCGTGCCCATCTTGCTCTTCTTCCTCGTCTTCACCAAGAGAGTGTGTTCGCCAAGTTCAAAAGCCCCAAGGCAAGACCACCACCCCCCCCCCCCCCCCCGGCCCAGGGAATCTGCCTCTCATCGGAAGCATGCACCACCTGGTCCCCCAGCTGCACTTCCGCGCACTCCGCCACCTCGCTCGCAAGCACGGCCCCCTCATGCTCGTCAGGATCGGCCAGGTGGACCTTGCGGTCGCCTCCTCACGTGAAGCCGCCTAGGAGATCTTACAGAAACAAGGTGCCACCTTCGCTTCCCGTCCCGAGCTCGCCGCAACACAGGTGATTCTCTATGGCGCCTCCGACATCGGCTGGTCCCCCTTCGGCCCTTACTGTAAGCAGCTGCGCCGGCTATTCTTCACGGAGCTACTCAGCGCCAAGCGCACCCGTTCCTCTCCTCCGTCATCATGGAACTGACCCATGAGCTGATGAGAGACATCTCCAGGTCAGAAACAGCACCCGTCAACCTGAGCGACAAGCTGTTCCGTCTCTCCAACGCCATCGTCTGCCGAGCGGCGGCTACACCGTCGGATGGACAGAGGTCCAAGGCGAGATACTCGAGGAGTGGATCCCAATGAGAGGTATAATTCTTTATTTTTTTTCTTAATAATTTTGATTTATATTTTAAAAATGTTTAATATTATAATTATAAAATTATAAATTCTTAATCCCAATCCCATCCAGAGGATCCCGATAAGGGGTATAATCTTTTTTATTCCTTTTTTAAACAATAGTTTTGATTCATGTTTTTAAAATCTTTAATATTATAATTAGTATAATTTTTATGATGCATGATAATATTTTTATTTCAAAAATTTATGATTAATAAATAATAATTTTTATGAAGCATGATAATATTTTAATTTTAAAATTTTATGATTAATAAATAATAATCTTACATTAACTCATCTAATAATAATAATAAATAACTCACGGAATTATACTGTGACTATTGATTGCTCTTCTCCCTCCCAACATTAGTGGAAGAGGGAGAGTTATAAATAATGTATTAATTATATATGTTATAAACTTACCGTTGAAAGCAAAGCATCTCAACCTTCCTTAAGAAAATGTCATATATGTTTAATTCTACCGAAATTCTTTTTATTTTTATTTTTGGTCTCGTTGCTGCTTTCTGAATTGGATTCGGGCTTCTCAACTTTGTTTTAAAGGTTATCCTCGTGACATATATATATATATATATTACCATAAAATTGGAAACCTCATATTCTTAGTCATTTAAAGGCAAGCAAGATGAGGGCGAGTGCTCCTTGAAAGCAAAGCCTATCATTTTTTGTTATAGCGACTCTCCCTAATTTGATAACCACAACTCAATACTCACATTTATTAGTTAATACTTGTATATTCTCAACAATCAATAAATAATATTTTATATTGTAGAAATATTATTCTCTTAACTGCAAGTCTCTGATATGTCACATTTCTTTTCAAATCTTGCTTGAAATCTGAAATTAATTTGAATGAAGAAGTGAGTGAATTTTATGGAACACTACGTTTTATTTCTTTCGAGCACTTTTGATTTGAGAAAGAAATCCATCATAATTTTACATCTCCAATATTTTTTTTTAATATAAGAACATTAATAAACTTGTCTTCTTTTGAATGTGATTAGTCTTTTAAATCTATTGGCATAGCTTTAACTCTCTCTCTCTCTCTCTCTCTCTCATATTCTCCGATGACAGAACCTCCGTTCTTGGAGGGCCAACGCTAAGAGTTTAACGTTTAACTCTGATAAAGAGATAGATATATTCCTTCTTCTACTGAGACTCTTCAGCCAATTTGATCCTCTATCGAGCAAGAGGAGGATGGAGGGCAAAGCCATCCGTCCGTCTTTGGGTCATCCAATCAAGTTTGCTATCATTGCAGCTGTTGTTTGTGGATCCGTTGATCGAGTCCCGACTTGTCGGCCCTCATATTTTTAGCCTATCCGCTGGTTTGGTCACACATCAGAAACCAACCAAACCCTTTTATCATGCATTATTGCACGGCCACGCCAAAGTCCACATGCGACGCACTGGTGATTAGCTGTTCTGTTCTCTCCAGATTAACCTTTTTTATATATTTTGAATTATAGCTTCGAGATGTGATATATAAGTCCAGAGGGTTTCGCCATTGCATTAGAGGTGGAAGCATATGAATCGTGGAGGTATGGGCGCCCTCTTTTTACCCTGCTTCTATGTTGCATCCCTCTCTGTGTCTCCTTAAGAGACCCACACCGATACCGACGTAAATATGGCAAACATAACGACGTTGAAATGGAGATGCCGATATGGGTGCTGGCGCATAGATAGTCGTCGATATTGGAGATCCAACCCTATCTGCCTGATCCGTCTTTGATTGACTTACAGTTGATACGGATGGATGCAACCCACCCCGATTGGATCTGATTGATGCCGTCGCCAAAAGATTTGTCAGTTGGACACACCAACCAGTTTCCATGTGTCACCATGAGGTTTACATGCGATTGCCCCAACCATTATAAGATGTCCAAAACTGGCTTTTGACGTAGGTGTCTTCACCAACGCATCCACTTCATGGATCTGCTTCAGCTCCCTTCCGTTCCCATCTTCCTCTGCTCCCTCCTCTTCTTCCTCGTCCTGACGAAGAAATGGATCGCCAAGTACAAAGGCCCAAACACCAGACTTCCCCCCGGCCCGTGGAATCTGCCTCTCATCGGAAGCATGCACCACCTGGTCGGGCAACTACCCTTCCGCGCACTTCGCCACCTCGCTCGCAAGCACGGCCCCCTCATGCTCGTCAGGATCGGCCAGGTGGACGTTGCGGTCGCCTCCTCACGCGAAGCCGCCGAGGAGATCTTACAGAAACATGGTGACAACTTCGCTTCCCGTCCCGCGCTCGCCGCAACGCAGATCGTTCTCTATGGCGCCTCCGACATCGGCTGGTCCCCCTTTGGTCCTTACTGGAAGCAGATGCGCCGGCTCTGCTTCACGGAGCTGCTCGGCGGCAAGCGCACCCGATTCTTCTCCTCCATCAGGACGGAACTGACCCATGAACTGATGAGAGACATCTCCAAGTCGGGAACAGCACCCGTCAACCTCAGCGACAAGCTGTTCCGTCTTGCCAACGCCATCACCTGCCGAGCGGCCTTCGGTAAACACCGTGAGCATCGAGAGTGTTTCGTCTCGATCGTCAAGGATACGTTCCATGTCCTCGGAGGTTTCGGATTGGCCGACACGTTTCCGTCGCTCAAGTTCCTCGACGTCCTCACCGGTGTCATGTCACACATGCACCGGCTTCACCATCAGATTGATGAGGTCCTAGACGAGATTCTCAAGGAGCACCAGGATGATGCCGTCACGGGCGACGATGGTGGGCGAGTGGAGGACTTGGTCGACGTGCTGCTGAGGCTTAAGGACGATCCGCAGCTGGAAATTCCCTTGACGATGGACAATATAAAGGCTGCGATATTGGTGAGGCCGGATCAACTCCTGTCATACTAATGCTAATCAAGTATTATTGTGTAACGATCTCGTCGTCCTTGGCGCGCGCAGGACATGTTCGTGGCGGGCACCGAGTACTCATCGACCGTCGTTGAATGGGCCATGTCGGAGCTGATCAGGCACCCCTGGATCATGGAGAGAGCGCACAAGGAAGTGAGGGAAGCTCTGAAAGGAAAGAACAGGGTCGAAGAGAGTGACATGGATAAGCTAAACTACATGAAGCTAATTATCAAAGAGACGCTAAGGCTTCACCCATCACTCCCGCTGTTACCAAGATTATGCAGGGAGACCAGCGAAGTGATGGGCTACAAGATAGAAGCCGGCACTCGCGTCTTCGTCAATGCATGGGCGATCTGCAGGGATCCGCAGTACTGGGACGACGCCGAGAGCTTCAAGCCGGAGAGGTTCGAGGGGAGTTCCATAGATTTCAAGGGATTCGACTTCGAGTACTTGCCGTTCGGAGCTGGCAGAAGGATCTGCCCGGCGATCGAGTACGGGCTGGCCGTGGTGGAGCTCGTCCTGGCTAATCTCCTCTTCCACTTCGACTGGAAGATGCCCAATGGAATGAAACCCGAGGAGCTCGACATGCGTGAGAAGATGGCACTCCTTGTACCAAGGCAAACTGAGCTAAAGTTGCTTGCTACTTCAAGAATTCCTGTCCCCGCTACTATCTGAAAGTTGGCAGGAATCAGATGATTAGTGCGTGAAAAGGACGTGTGCTGGTATTCATATGTTTCTTTGGGTTTGCTGCTGATCGATCCATTTAATGGAAACTCGGTGATGTATGTATAATATTAACTTGGTAATGGTTTAAGTTTGTGAGTTGTTAAGAACGTATGTATGCATAACATCTTCATATAATTAAAGTTGTCACATACGAGCCCTTCAAATCCTATGGAACATTATCTGATGTTGTCTCCCGTCGAGGCCTCCACAAACTGACGCGGCCTTCTTCTTCTTCCATTTCTTTGGAAATCGAAGTAGTTAACCTTACTCTTGAATTATTTAATCAATCAAATATCTAACCGTGTGTTTATAATTATCGATTCGTTGAAACGTTGAAAACCAAGTTTTTGCCCATACCATTTCGCTATTACGGATGAGGCTCAACATAGAATTATCTTTTTCTTGGCTTCATTGGTAAGCTGTCATATGATGTGAATCACTGTTTGGCGGCCAAGATATAATAAATGTGAGACGACAAAGTCATGGTAAATTTTCCATGGATCTATACTTGTATGCTGTATTATTATGAAGCTTTCCTGATATATAGGTAAATTCATCAATCTTCTTCATTCAATTAAAATTCTGGTATGCAATTAGGAATAACAAATAGAGATTTTTTGGACAGATTATTATATTTCATATGTGCATTTAGTTGTAATTTTTACTACAGATGTAGCAGAAGGTGTCATGTAGACAACTTCCAACAGAAAAGGGAGATTGATAGGAAATTATCACACTGACTCAAACTCCAATGATACTGAAAATTGCACAACATTGATTCCAGCATTGTGTTGATGTTATCACACATACTGAAAATAGCACAAACACTTGCAGCATTTCATACAGGAAAATGGGGGAAAAAAAGAAATGATTGATAGAAAAGTTGTATCCAAATATGCAAACTTGAAAGGAAATAAACCGAGAACGCCATGGATGACTGCAATCTGATATTTGCAGTCTATTTTTGATCCCAATAGAAACATAGTGCATACTGTAAGATAGTGAAGCTTAAATTGGAAATTACGACTAAGTTTGACATTGGTAGCATAAAAGACATTGTTAGATTTCGTGTCCTTTATATTTGATGAAATATATTAGTCAGTAGAAAAAAAAAGTTTACTTAAAGTATGATTCGTTAAGAGATAAATTTGATGGGAAGAACACTTCTAATAACTCATCGGGCCCTCTGCTCTTGTCTATATATAAACAAAACCTCTAACGACTAAATACAAGAAGAGGAATATAAATTATAGTTGAGAGATCAAAGCTTTCTCTCAACTCTTCTCCCTAAATCATCAATCTAGGTGGTCTCGTGAAAAAGATAGGAAGAAGGATCTAGTTCCTTTTTGCAGTTTGACATCGATCTTTGATTAAAGACGGTATCTTTACAAATCAAATAAAGATCTCTTTTCAGATGACATCAAAAGGTACACATCATTAAACTAAATCTAAGTATTTAATATCAATCCTGATATAAAAAATTATTTTTTATATTTTAATATAATGTATTATAGATTTTATGCTAACAAAAATAGCACAAAACAATCATATGTGCTCCACCCGAACATTCACAACATATAATCATTGCTAGAGGCCCAAGATGTCATCATCCATGAAAGCTACAACTTTTACATAAAGAAACCGTTAATCCTGCATCAAGTAACCATTCATGTTTGCCCCTAAAAGAACAACTACAGTATAAAAGATTTCAAGTTATTCTTAATATGCTTTCTGTTCTAAAGAATACAAGCATAGGCATATGCACACCTAAGGCAGAATGAAGAACATAAAAATTTAGATCATACGTAACGCATAAGATACAACGCAATTGTGGACCATAATATCAATGCTTCAATGTCATATAAGTTGATGATCCAAATCAATCAAAATATTCTTTAAAAAAATGGTGATAAATGCCGAATTGACATAGTAATTCTTTTCAAATATAGTTTCTCGGATTCTGTCATTTATGCTCATAAGCTGTCAAAACTATACAACTACACAACGATCGGAACAAATAACCAGCATTACAATAGAAAATCTACAAAAGAGGTACATCATGTTATAATATGCTTTTGGTTATAACATATTGCATCGGACAATTTTGGTTTATGAAAGGTAAGTAAAGAATGCATTTGTCGATCGTTAAGCACATGTATACCACTCTGATTCTTGTTTACACACATACAAACACAAACCACAATCCGAGTTACTTTTGATCTAACATTAACTTTCTTCAACAAACAAACAGGATGGCTTGTAGCTAATTTCCAGTTCCCATTAAACAACCTAGCAATCTTCAACCTTGGTTATCTCCATAAAAATCTTGCAAATTCAACTTGGAATTCTCCTTTAACTCGAGCAAGATTTAATTTTCAACTGTAGAGGGCTAAACTTGGGTTTGGCTTCTGTGGGCTCAGAAGGAATTCATCTCGAGGCAGTAAGTCCTGTAGTTCATGAGCATCTTGGCTGCTGTCCTTTTATGGTTCTTCAAAGGCATCTGAAACCTTGCAACCATCAAGTGCACGACAAATCCATGCAACCATCAAGTGCACGACAAATCCATCGGCTGCCCCCGTCGTCCGCTCCTCGCTTAGTTTGATGGCCAATAATGTTACGCCCTTTAACAACATCCCATCCGGCAGCTTGAGTTGCCATGCATACCACAGACGCTTGCTTAGTGCCAGCAAAAGTAAGCTTCCCTAACGACGTTGAGGTCGTCAGGGTGAGGACGATGGGGCAGTAGACAAGCAGATTGGAAAGAGGAATGACAAACGAGCAAGTATGACAAGCGAGCATGTGCGGTAGGTGAGCGGGTGCAATGGGCAAATAGGTGCAGCAAACGAGTCGGATTAATAGCGAAAAGTTATATAAAATTAATCGATCATAGCGATCATAAAGTCATTTGGTGGGCGAGGAGAGGAAGAGGAAATCGATCATAGCAAAAAGTTATATAAAATTAATAATTTAAAAGATAATAAAATTATATATTTTTTTATTTTTTTATTCATATTGTATGTGACAGCATGTGCATTTTTTTCATTGACGAAGTTAATAATGAAAGGAGAATTAATATTAAATATTTTATTTTCGTAAATATATGAACCTCAATACTATTTTTAAAAATATAAGAATCAGGATGTTGATTATAGTTAAATATAAGAAAATAATTTATAATGGGTGATTTAACAAACAAGTCTGCCACAATCACTCTATGTGCTTGCAATTCTTTTGTGATGACTTAGAAATAGAGAGATTAGAAAATTAAAATGCATGAGTTTCAACCTTTTCTATCTGCTAAATTGATTATAATGCCTTTTTTGTTGTCATTTGTAGATATTTTCATCTTAAAAAAAGGGAAAATTCAATGTTTCGACACTTAAATCAGAATATATTTTATTATGAGATCAAAATTTTATAATATTTAAAAATAAATTTGCATTCACGCAAGTGCATATTCCTTGTTTTTATGATAGTGTCAGTTGAATAACAAAAGATCTTTGGAATCTACATAATGACATAGTTTTATTTTGAATTTATATGTTGGTCGTTCATAAATTTTAATTTATTTTAGTTTTATAATTTATTTTTGAATTTATGATAATTTTTTGATTGGATCCATGATTTTAATGTCGATCTAATAATAGTTTAAGACAAAAACTCTCCTTTGGATTGTCAAGAAAGAATCCAATATTCTTCTGTTTTGAATTGTAAAGTGACTTGTAAATAAAGTTGCGTCTGTGCATACTTTTTATACTTATGTCAGTACATTTTTACTTGGAAAAACAAAATTCTTTTATAATTATCGATTCGTTGAAGCGTTGAAAACCAAGTTTTTGCCTATACCATTTCACTATTACGGATGAGGCTCATCTCAATTATTTTTCATGGCTTCATTGGTAAGCAGTCATATGATGTGAATTACTGTGTGGCGGCCAAGATACAAACGTGAGAGTACAAACAAATGGGGTCATGTGATTTGATAATTATCTCTCCAATCAACAATGTGGTCTCAATTATTGAAGATAATCATTTTGAACACAGTCAGTCATGTCAATCGAGAAAGATCAATCGCTTAACTATGTCTGAACAATGTAGTTTTTGTTTGGAGAATTTTTTTTTTAGTATAAAAGTGGATTATCATAAAAACGATTTTTCTCTAAAAAATTATTATTTTTACCTAAACAAGAATAATTATGAGAGATAATAACGAAGTTTCGTATGATTTTTTTTCAGTGAAGTATAAGATAAAATTCACTTACAACTCTAATTCTATCACATAATAGTTAGTTATGTCGAGTCTTCGTCTTCTTCTGTCTATCCATTTTTTTAAGGATAATTTTTTTAAAAAAATATTTTGAAATTTCTTAGCATCAATAATTTCAAAAAATTTCGTAGAATATTTATTTATTTTTTTTAAAGATGATATTATCCTCCTTGTGATCTATCACGATCAATTTTGTTTTAGGCTGACAAAATTTCTTACTGTAAATCGGAAATGAATGAATGGCATGATGAATAATTTGTGGGATAGGAAGATCAAATTTCAATATCAGCCATATAACTCCACCCAATCCCAATGCTTTCTTTTGTCAAAATTTCTGTGGTTTCGTTTAGGACTCTTGAAGGCAGGTAATCTGATACGTATTAGTGTTTCTGCATCATCTAATCCTCGCAGGACTGAGATCGGCAAACTTCCACTCAGATTGTGACGAAGGATATCTGTGGCCTCATCACGATTCTCTCGGGGACATATTTCTCCTCCACGACACCAAGGACATGGCTGATGGTATATTCCTCCTGTGGCTCGCTTAGATCCTAGTCATCTACGACGTCACTCTTCACGATGTCGAAAACTTGTGATTTCAAAAGACTTGGTGTGTACAACCAACTGGGAAGACACCCAAAGTCGGAACCTCTTAGCTATCACCACGAATAGCAATAAATTGGAACGTCCCGTCCCG
This sequence comes from Musa acuminata AAA Group, assembly GCF_036884655.1. Taxonomy (NCBI): domain Eukaryota; kingdom Viridiplantae; phylum Streptophyta; class Magnoliopsida; order Zingiberales; family Musaceae; genus Musa; species Musa acuminata. Next base: position 33,502,276 of record NC_088337.1, on the reverse strand, counting down.
TCACAAATCTTTTGGCGACGGCATTAATCAGATCCAATCGGCGTGGGTTGCATCCATCCGTATCAACTGTAAGTCAATCAAAGACGGATCAGGCAGATAGGTTTGGATCTCCAATAGCGACGACTATCTATGCGCCAGCACCCATATCGGCATCTCCATTTCAACGTCGCTATGTTTGCCATATTTACGTCGGTCTCTTAAGGAGACACAGAGAGGGATGCAACATAGAAGCAGGGTAAAAAGAGGGCGCCCATACCTCCACTATTCATATGCTTCCACCTCTAATGCAATGGCGAAACCCTCTGGACTTATATATCACATCTCGAAGCTATAATTCAAAATATATAAAAAAGGTTAATCCGGAGAGAACAGAACAGCTACCAGTGTATCGCATGTGGACTTTGGCGTGGCCGTGCAATAATGCATGATAAAAGGATTTGAGGGCCGACAAGTCGGGACTCGATCAACGGATCTGATAGGGGAATCACCATGAAGGTCAACGGGGACATGGACCATGACGCCAGCCATCCCAGGGCGGGACAGTAGAAAAGACTCCCCTCAGGGAGTGATGGCGACGCGACATGCCACGACGTCCTCCGCGCGCAAGCCGCACCCTGTCCGAATGAACGGGCATTAATGTCGACTCGACGTCTCCGCGTCACCCCCCCCCAGCCAGCGACTCCCTCGCCCACACCCAGCACGTTCACTCAAACGCAGAGGGCGACGATCGATGCCACCCATACCCTGCGGCCGGATGATCCAACACGCCACCCTAATGGCAACGTCAAATCTAGTCAGAGGCACGACCCCGTTCTGACAAGCAGGAACATCAGGTAATATCAAACCGAAACTATAAAAGAGTCCAGGGCCAAAAGGCCAAGGGGGGAAGACAAAAAAACCCCCTTCTCGTCGACTAACTAGACCGTCGGAGGGGTCGGGCCCAGAGGACGGTCCGACCTGTGTGCAGGTACACGGCGACCACGTTGCTGGGAGACCGCAGTTGACTACCACGAAGGATCACACGCAGGCCGGCTGGCTGTGAGCGCTCACCCCGAAGACACCAGGAGGATCGACCCGTGACCTCCGGCATCCGGACCCCTGGACCGAGCCGTGACGTCCCGAGATCACGGCTTAAACGGGTGCAGACCGCATCAGATTGGCGCTAGAAGGAGGGCCCGAATGCCGAACGATCCTCACGCCGACCCTCTCGGACCCGTCACCCACGGAGAAGGAGAAATGCTGATGTCAACGCCTGATCGTTATTGGCGCCTGTTCAACGACTTAGGGATGCCACCCCCATTATCCACGGCCGACCCTCCAGCCGTGCTGCCCGAGGCGTTCCTCGCCCTCGTTAAGCAAGTGCAGGGAATGATGGAGATAATGCAGACCGTTGTCCCACTCATTCCCGAAATCAGGCGACTGACGGACGCCTCCGCCGACCCACCGCATCTAAGGCCGAGCACGGGACAGGATGCAACCGGTGAGACCCGAGACGGGGCCATCCACCACGAGGGTTCGCCTACGCGCGTCTCTCCTGCGCCCTCTCGAGCCGCACGGCGCCGCCCCGAGCCTGACACCGTATCGTCCGACTCGGCAGACAGTTTCCTTAAGGTACAGTTCTCCCAGGTCAATCGCCGCCTGGACGAGTTCCGACGCGAGCTCCAAAGGTCGCGGGACGAATCAAGCGAGGACACCTCGGGGGGGTCCCCTTTCGTTCAGGAAATACAAGAAAAACCTGTCCCCCCTCAACTTTAGGGTGCCGGCCCTAGAAACGTACGACGGCGACTCCGACCCAGTAGAGCATATAGCCGCGTTCAGAACTCAGATGGCCCTTTACAGCACATCCGACGCGCTGATGTGCCGTATGTTCCCGACCACCTTCAGAGGACCAGCACGCGCATGGTTCAGCCGACTGCGACAATCCTCAATCGCATCTTTTGACCAGTTCGCCAAAGAGTTCGAGCAAAACTTCCTTACCAGCGCGCGGCCTCGGCCTTCCGTAGCCGCCCTGCTGGCACTATCGCAGCACGAAGAGGAAACGCTCGCGCAGTTTGTGACACGCTTTGCCGCGGAGATCCGCGGCTATTCGGACACTCACCCCTCTTTGATCATGCAGGCGTTCCTGACGGGGCTGAAACCCTCGAGGTTCTTCTGGTCACTAATCGAGAAGCCGCCCGCCACTGTCCCCGAGATGCTCCACCGGGCCAACCAATACGTCGCCGGCGAAGCATTAGCAGCAGGAAGACGACCGGTCGCGAAGAAATCGCGAACCGAGCAACCCCGAGCCGCCACCTCGTCGGTCGACCCGCGACCCCATCGGAGGCCCGACCACCCTGAGCAGCGGCTCCCGAGACCTCCTCTCCTCCCACTCAACACACCTCGTACCGAGATCTTCCTCCAGATCAGGGAGAAAGGTCTTCTGCGGCCCCCTAATCCTATGAGAGCTACTTACAAAAATCGATCGAAATACTGCAGGTTCCACCGAGACCACGGCCACGACACAGATGACTGCCACGACCTCCAGAATCAGATCGAGGAACTGATCAGAAGAGGGTACCTCGGCCGTTATCTCAAGGAACTCCGAGAAGCAACCCCGCGTCCCCGGATGCCCGTGGAGAGGCAGGTCGATGTCATCATCGGTGGACCAGCGGCAGGCGGCAGCAGCTCAAGCGCAAGGAAATCCTACGCCCGGAGCTCGGTCGAGAAGCGCCCCCGACCCGAACTAGAACCCGAAATCTCTTTTGGGGCCGAGGAGGGAGAAAGGTCCCATCATGACGACGCTCTGGTAATTTCTGTCCAGATCGCCAACGCTCGGGTGAAGCGGGTGATGGTCGACACTGGGAGCTCCGCCGACATCCTGTACCTCGACGCCTTCAAAAGGCTCGGCTTGCCCACTGAAGACCTCATCCCCATGAGCTCGGCGCTCACGGGATTCACCGGAGACTCAATCTCCCCGCTCGGCACCACCACACTCCCTGTCTCCATTGGGGAGGAGCCAAGAACCAAGACAATAATGACTACGTTCATGGTGGTCAACCTGCCCTCGGCCTACAACGTCATCCTCGGGCGCCCGACGCTCAACAAGCTAAAAGCAGTAGTCTCAACCTACCACCGAGCCATCAAGTTTCCCACCTCGGCGGGGGTTGGAGAATCGCGAAGCGACCCAGGCGAGTCAAGAAGGTGCTACCTCACCGCGGTCTCACTCCCGAAAAGGGCGTGCCCCCATATCCCAGACCCACGAGAAGAGACCCCCATGTCAACACACCTTGAACCGCCCGAGCGGCTTACCGAGGTACCGATAAAGGGAGACCGACCCGGTCAGACCGTGAAAATCGGCACAGCTCAGCTCGAAGGAAACCAGCTCCAGCTCGTCGAGTTCCTAAAGGCAAACGCCGATGTCTTCGCATGGTCGCCCAAGGAAATGCCAGGGATCGATCGGACGGTAGCCGAACACCAGCTTAACGTCAATCCCGAAGCTAGGCTAGTAAAGCAAAGGCCACGCAGGTTCGCCCTCGACCGGTAGAAGGCGATCAGCGAAGAGGTCGACCGGTTGACAGAGGCCGGATTCATTTCCGAAGTAAAGTACCCCCAGTGGCTGTCAAATGTAGTCCTCGTTAAAAAGCCTAATGGAAGCTGGCGGATGTGCGTTGACTACACCAATCTCAACCGGGCGTGCCCCAAAGACTATTACCCACTCCCGAAAATAGATCAGCTAGTCGTCGCCACCTCCGGCTACGAACTCCTTACCTTCTTGGACGCATACTTGGGCTATAACCAAATCCGCATGGCACCAGCGGACCAGGAGAATACAGCTTTCATCACCGACAGAGGAATATATTGCTACAAGGTGATGTCGTTCGGCTTAAAGAACGCTGGGGCGACCTACCAGAGGATGGTCGACAAGCTGTTCAGACGCCAGATCGGCAGGAACATGGAAATATATGTGGACGACATGATCGTAAAAAGCAAAACCGTGGAGGCGCACCTGGCCGACTTGGCAGAAACTTTTCAGACCCTCAAACGATTCCATATGCGTTTGAACCTCGCGAAGTGCGTCTTCGGGGTTAGCTCGGGAAGATTCCTTGGCTTCGTCATCCACCAGAGGGGAATAGACGCCAACCCGGAGAAGGTACGGGCCATAACCCGGATGCGCTCACCCCGATCCGTCAAAGAAGTACAATGTCTCACAGGGAAACTGGCGGCACTCAGTAGATTCATATCCAGGTTGGGCGACAGGTGCCTACCTTTCTTCCATGCCATGCAGCAAGTCAACAACTTCACCTGGACACCCGAGTGCGAGGAAGCTTTTGAAAACCTGAAGGTATACCTTGCCCGCTTGCCCCGACTCGCTTCCCCTGAGCCAGGAGAAACCTTGAGCCTTTACTTGGCGGCGTCAGCGCGGGCAGTTAGCTCGGTGCTGGTCCGAGAAACACCGCCGCAGCAGCAGCCCATATATTACGTCAGCCACGTCCTCGCCGGGGCCGAGGCACGGTACCCCCCCATCGAAAGGCTGGCTCTGGCGTTGGTGAGGACAGCGCGAAAGCTACGCCCATATTTCCAGTCCCACACAATCAAAGTCATCACCGACCAGCCGCTGCAGAAAATCCTATCCAAGTTCGACGTGTCGGGGCGAATGTTACGATGGTCGGTCGAGCTCAGCGAGTTCGACATCCAATACTCTCCGCGAAACGCCATAAAAGCCCAGGTACTGACCGACTTCATCTCTGAACTAACGCCCGAGAATTGTGCAGAGGGACGCAAGGATACCGACCGCGCGTGGACCCTGCATGTTGACGGCTCCGCCGTCACCGGTGCGGCCGGAGTCGGCCTCATCCTTAAAAGCCCTACTGGGGAAACCTACGAAAGGTCCATCCGACTGCAATTCCAAGCCACCAACAACGAAGCCGAATACGAGGCACTACTACATGGCCTACGCCTCGCCTTGGAGATGCAGGTAGACAACCTTGAGGTATTCAACGACTCTCAGCTGGTGACAGGGCACGTGAATGGGAGCTACGAGGCCCGGGACCCCACGATGGCATCATACTTGGCGGAAACACAGCGGCTCGCCCGTCTCTTCAGCCGGTTCTCAATCACACAAGTGCCCCGGGTCCAAAACGCATCCGCCGACGCTTTGGCAAAAGCAGCCTCCGCACGGGGTTTAGAAAAAGCCTCCGTGATCGAGCCCATAGCAGCGCCGACCATACCATCCTGCGGCGTCGTCAGTACCCGAACCCCACCGAACTGGATGGAGGAGATACTCCGCTTCAAGATGAATGGGACGGAGCCCGATGACCCGGCGGCGGCTAGACGATTGAGGCGAACGCAGGCCTGGTATAGCTTGATCGGTGGGAAGCTGTACCGTAGAGGTTTCTCACAGCCACTCTTGCTCTGCCTCACGCCCCCCGAGGCCCACACCGTCCTCGCCGAGCTCCACGAGGGAATTTGTGGGGAGCATATTTGGGGTCGGACCTTGGCCTTCAAGGCCCTCCGACAGGGATACTACTGGCCAACAATGCGCCGAGACGCTGCGGCATACGTGCGGCAATGCCAACCGTGCCAACGGCACGCCCGACTGCAGCATCAACCGGCGGTCCCTCTCAACTCGATGGAAGTCGCTTGGCCATTCGCCCAGTGGGGATTCGATCTCCTCGGTCCTTTCCCTCAGGCCTCGGGGCAACGACGTTTCCTCATTGTCGGGGTGGATTATTTCACAAAATGGGTTGAGGCCGAACCACTGGCCTCCATCACCGAGAAGCAAGTTCAAGGCTTTACGTGGAAGAACATCATCACTCGGTTCGGGATCCCGAGGGCCATTATCACCGACAATGGGGCCCAGTTCAACAACGCGAAGTTTAAGGCTTACTGCTCGTCGTACGGAATACAATTGAAGTTTAGCTCGGTGGCACACCCTCAGACCAACGGACAGGCCGAGGTAATGAATCGGGCGGTTCTGGAAGGCCTCAGGAGACGAGTCTCAGGCGCACTCGGAGCTTGGGTAGACGAACTGGCGAGCGTTCTTTGGGCGATGCGGACTACCCCGAAAACAGCTTCAGGCGAATCCCCGTTCAGCCTTGCATTCGGGACTGAAGCAGTCCTACCGCCCGAAGTGGTATTCCCAACCTTTCGCACCTCGGATTACAAGCAAGCGGATTTCGAGGAGGGCCTGAGGGCACGCTTAGACCTCCTCGAGGAAAGAAGAACCGAGGCCCACCTGCACGCCCTGACCTATAAAAAGGCCGTGGCACGAATGTACAACCGAAGAGTCCGTCCTCGCCCAATCGAGATCAGAGACCTCGTTCTCCGTAAGGTGGAAGTAACCGACCCGACCCGGGCGGGAGGCAAGCTCGCGCCCAACTGGGAGGGCCCGTACAGAGTCTACGATATGGTCCGAGAAGGGACCTACCGGCTCGAGACTATGGAAGGAAGCCGCCTCCCAAGGACCTGGAACGCAATGAATCTGAAGAAATTCTACCCGTAAGAAAAAACCAAGCAGAGACGTATATCACGCCGGATGCGCAGGACAATAGCCAGAATAAGTTGTTTCCATTATGAAAAGATTCATACAAACATTGGGTTGGCGATACAAAGACCCAAAAATCCAACCCGACCCAAAACAAAAAGAAACATCAACACGGAGGGGGTGTCTCGGGCCCGTCATCAAAGGGGACGCTCGCCGGCATATCCACCGCCTCGTCCGCGGGATGGTCGGCGAAGGGATCCGACTCCAACTCCCACTCCGGATGACTCGAGCGGGCGCGAGCACAGGCTACTCGGTACCCGAACTCGTACGTCGCCCGCCCTAACCTCACCAGGCCGTGCTCGAACCCGTCCGATGTCTTGTACTCAGCGATCGCCCTCTCTATCCGCTCGGGCAGAGCCTGTTGTTCCTCCTTCAAGGCTGCCTCGGCGGCCCAAGCGGCTGACCGCGCGGACTCAACATCATTGGAGAGCGTCTGGAGTTCGTCGTCCAGCGTTCGGGCGCGAGCCTGGCTCTCCTCCAGCTCGCCCTTCAGGCGCTTCACCCCTTCGTCCAGCACCGAGGCGCGCTGCTCAACCGCTGCCACGGCCTCCGGGCCGAACGACTGCCTCAGCTCCTGGTTCTCAAGACGAAGCGCGGCGTAAGTGCTCGACTGTCGCTCGATCAGCCGCCCGGCATCAAGGACTCGATCGATCAGCGCCATGGCATAGTGTTGGCCCTGCACCCAGGTCAGCATCAACACCCAAAGTAACGGATAAACGGGAGAAGCAAGGGCGTCACTCACCCACACCAGGGATTTCGCCGCCCGTTCCGCCAACACCTCCGAGGTGGAGCCATAAAGTTCTTTGGCCAGCAGCGGGTGAAGCGCCCCCCGGATAAACTCCTGAGCCGTCGATCCGTCGGCCCAGACCTTGCTGTCTGTCTTAAGCCCGGGCCACTGAGGGACGTAGGAGGCTCCCGCTGCGCCGGTAGGGAGGTTGGCCATGATCGGGGCCTGGTACTCCTCGTCCCCCAACCGGCTGACGCGGCACAGGTCCCGCATCGACCTCGGGCGTACCGATGCCCCTTGAGCCGGGTCGCCACCAGCCGGCTCGACCGCCTCCTTTCCCCTAGCGGTCCCCGCCGCTTGCCCCGACGGGGCGGCCCCCGTCGACCCCGCGGCGCCACGCTCCCGAGCGGCCGAACGCGCAGACACTTTCTTGACCGCAGTTTTCAGTTTCTTCCCCGGCCGACTCGTGGTCGGAGAAGTCGGCACGGTCTCAGGCGCGCCCCTCTTTGGGATCTCTCCGGAGCCAGCACCACCCTGTGGTTGAGACGCGGTCGGTCGGGAGAGCGACGCCTTCTTCACGGACTGAAAGTTCACCATCCCTGCAAAAGGAGATCTGATCGATCAAATGACTCAAGACAAAGAAGAGAAGACACATGACGTGAAGGCAACCATACCCCCAGCAACCGGGCTCAACCCTACGTCAGCCAGCCACTCCTCGGTCATCTTTTTGATCATCCGAGAAGAGGACAGGATGCCCCTCAAACGATCTAGCTCCACCGACTCTCTGCCCGAAAGCATCGGGAGGACGTTGTCGACCGTGTGGGAAGTCCATCCGGTGCTGAAGCCCCACCCCCGACTACAGCTGACGAAGAAGAAGCGACTCTTCTAGCCTTTATTACTGGAAGGGGCGCCGCTGATCCTGAACCCACTACGTGCGGACAGGTAGTAGCCGCCCCGACCCCGACACAGTCGAAAGCAAGCCAGAAATAGATCCCTGGACGGATCTACCCCGGCCGCCCGACACTCTCCGAGGAAGACGACTAGATAGCGCCACGAATTTGGCGCCATCTGAGATGGTGATATGCCCCACTTACGAAGACAATCCTCAATCACGGGATGAAGTGGGAAACGTAACCCCGCCTCGAGAGCGCCCGCCGTCAGACCAAACCCCTGCGGAAATTAGTCATACGGGCGCTGGCCCGGACGGGGGGCGAACAGGGTATAACCCTCCGGGATCCAGTAACGAGTCCGGAGCTCCCCCAGGAACTCCTCCGTCACCACCGAGTCCACGTCATGCCACTGCTTGAACTTCTCAAGCAGGGCGGAACTCCCTCCCACCTCTAAGGGGACGCTCCCCGGAGACAAGTGCCTAACCCCAGGGCGCTCGGAAGAAGAGGTAGAGGTTGAAAGAGAGGAGGAAGAAGACGAAGACATCCTAACCTCAGGGTAGCGAGAAGGGCCTGAGTCGAGAAAGAACAAACGGCAGCGGCCGGACAGAACAACGGCAGGCAAGCGATCACAGGGAAGCTTCCCCGGGGGAAAGCTTATATATAAGGAGTCGCTGGCGACGGTCGAGCTTCCCAAGGAAGAAAAGGCAAGTTGCAGCCCCCGAAGCCAGCAGGGCACCTCAGAATCCCGCGCCCGCCGACTTCGGAGAACCCGCCCAAGGGAACCTGATCCCCAGGAGCCACACCGCACTCCCTCGGAGCGCCGCGTGGCGCACAGCGCCGCACGTCCCATCGCCACAACTCATGGCGCCCACCTTCCCGCCCGCGGAAGACAGCAAAGCAATAACTCCCGGGTACGCGAAAGACCTGTGTCCCAGACACGACGATCCCCTCGTTCCGAGTCGTTCCAGTTCAAATTCCGACCTACGACTCGACGACCTCGGCGTCCCGAGTCGTTCCAGTTCAGTTCCCGACCTGCGACTCGATGATCCAGTCATTTCGAGTCGTTCCAGTTCAGGTTCCGACCTGCGACTCGATGATCCAGTCATCCCGAGTCGTTCCAGTTCAAATTCCGACCTACGACTCGACAACCTCGGCATTTCGAGTCGTTCCAGTTCAGGTTCCGACCTGCGACTCGATGATCCAGTCATCCCGAGTCGTTCCAGTTCAGGTTCCGACCTGCGACTCGATGATCCAGTCATTTCGAGTCGTTCCAGTTCAGTTCCCGACCTGCGACTCGATGATCCAGTCATTTCGAGTCGTTCCAGTTCAGGTTCCGACCTGCGACTCGATGATCTAGTCATCCCGAGTCGTTCCAGTTCAAATTCCGACCTACGACTCGACGACCTCGGCGTCCCGAGTCGTTCCAGTTCAGTTCCCGACCTGCAACTCGATGATCCAGTCATCCCGAGTCGTTCCAGTTCAAATTCCGACCTACGACTCGACGATCCCCTCGTTCAGAGTCGTCCCAGTGCCGTTTCTGACCTACGACTCGACGACCTCGGCGTCCCGAGTCGTTCCAGTTCAGTTCCCGACCTGCAACTCGACGATCCAGTCATTCCGAGTCGCTCGGACTTATGGTTTCCCTTTCCAAACGCACGAGGACGCCCTCTGTCCACGAAACCCTAAAGACCAATGCAGCAAACCTCCGCCTGGGGGGGGGGGGGAGTGATAGGGGAATCACCATGAAGGTCAACGGGGACATGGACCATGACGCCAGTCATCCCAGGGCGGGACAGTAGAAAAGACTCCCCTCAGGGAGTGATGGCGACGCGACATGCCACGATGTCCTCCGCGCGCAGGCCGCACCCTGTCCGAATGAACGGGCATTAATGTCGACTCGACGTCTCCGCGTCACCCCCCCCCCCCCCCCCCCGCCAGCGACTCCCTCGCCCACACCCAACACGTTCACTCAAACGCAGAGGGCGACGATCGATGCCGCCCATACCCTGCGGCCGGATGATCCGACACGCCACCCTAATGGCAACGTCAAATCCAGTCAGAGGCACGACCCCGTTCTGACAAGCAGGAACATCAGGTAATATCAAACCGAAACTATAAAAGAGTCCAGGGCCAAAAGGCCAAGGGGGGAAGACAAAAAAACCCCCTTCTCGTCGACTAACTAGACCGTCGGAGGGGTCGGGCCCAGAGGACGGTCCGACTTGTGTGCAGGTACACGGCGACCACGTTGCTGGGAGACCGCAGCTGACTACCACGAAGGATCACACGCAGGCCGGCTGGCTATGAGCGCTCACCCCGAAGACACCAGGAGGATCGACCCGTGACCTCCGGCATCCGGACCCTTGAACCGAGCCGTGACGTCCCGAGATCACGACTTAAACGGGTGCAGACCGCATCAGGATCCACAAACAACAGCTGCAATGATAGCAAACTTGATTGGATGACCCAAAGACGGACGGATGGCTTTGACCTCCATCCTCCTCTTGCTCGATAGAGGATCAAATTGGCTGAAGAGTCTCAGTAGAAGAAGGAATATATCTATCTCTTTATCAGAGTTAAACGTTAAACTCTTAGCTTAGGCCCTCCAAGAACGGAGGTTCTGTCATCGGAGAATATGAGAGGGAGAGAGAGAGAGAGAGAGAGAGAGAGAGAGAGAGAACCAGAGTTAAAAGCTATGCCAATAGATTTAAAAGACTAATCACATTCAAAAGAAGACAAGTTTATTAATGTTCTTATATTAAAAAAAAATATTGGAGATGTAAAATTATGATGGATTTCTTTCTCAAATCAAAAGGGCTCGAAAGAAATAAAACGTAGTGTTCCATAAAACTCACTCACTTCCTCATTCAAATTAATTTCAGATTTCAAGCAAGATTTGAAAAGAAATGTGACATATCAGAGACTTGCAGTTAAGAGAATAATATTTCTACAATATAAAATATTATTTATTGATTGTTGAGAATATACAAGTATTAACTAATAAATGTGAGTATTGAGTTGTGGTTATCAAATTAGGGAGAGTCGCTATAACAAAAAATGATAGGCTTTGCTTTCAAGGAGCACTCGCCCTCATCTTGCTTGCCTTTAAATGACTAAGAATATGAGGTTTCCAATTTTATGGTAATATATATATATATATATATGTCACGAGGATAACCTTTAAAACAAAGTTGAGAAGCCCGAATCCAATTCAGAAAGCAGCAACGAGACCAAAAATAAAAATAAAAAGAATTTCGGTAGAATTAAACATATATGACATTTTCTTAAGGAAGGTTGAGATGCTTTGCTTTCAACGGTAAGTTTATAACATATATAATTAATACATTATTTATAACTCTCCCTCTTCCACTAATGTTGGGAGGGAGAAGAGCAATCAATAGTCACAGTATAATTCCGTGAGTTATTTATTATTATTATTAGATGAGTTAATGTAAGATTATTATTTATTAATCATAAACTTTTAAATTTTAAATATTATCATGCATCATAAAAATTATAATAATTATAATATTAAAGATTTTAAAAACATGAATCAAAACTATGGTTTAAAAAAGGAATAAAAGATTATACCCCTTATCGGGATCCTCTGGATGGGATTGGGATTAAGAATTTATAATTTATAATTATAATATTAAACATTTTTAAAATATAAATCAAAATTATTAAGAAAAAAATAAAGAATTATACCTCTCATTGGGATCCCCTCCTCGAGTATCTCGCGTTGGACCTCTGTCCATCCGACGGTGAAGCCGCCGCTCGGCAGACGATGGCGTTGGAGAGACGGAACAGCTTGTCGCTCAGGTTGACGGGTGCTGTTTCTCACCTGGAGATGTCTCTCATCAGCTCATGGGTCAGTTCCATCCTGACGGAGTAGAGGAACGGGTGCGCTTGGCGCCGAGCAGCTCCGTGAAGGGGGACCAGCCGATGTCGGAGGCGCCATAGAGAATCACCTGCGTTGCGGCGAGCTCGGGACGGGAAGCGAAGGTGGCACCTTGTTTCTGCAAAATCTCAAGAACTTTTAAACAATCCATCTCCTTTGACACTTTAAAGTCAGAGTATCCTTTATTATGAGATTAAAATTTCATAAGCTTTGAAAATAGAAGAGAGAACTCAAGTTTGTGTTCATGTGTGTGCATATTCGTTGTCCTTGCGATAGTATGAGTTGAATCACCAAAGATCATTGGAAACTATGTAGTGACAGAGGATATTCTTATTTTGAATTTATATGCCTGTCATTCATAAATTTTTTTTTTAATTTATAAACTTGTACTCGACAACATAAGCTAACTTTTGTTTTCTAATTTATTTTTAAATTTATTATCTGTTTTACTATTGATCTAATAGTTTATGACAAAAACCCATTTGTATTCTTAGAAACGAAGAAGAAAAAAAGTTCTCATCTGCCCGCTCGTTATGAAGAAGATTTTTTTTTTTTTTTTAGTAAAGTATGAGACAAACTTCGGCCAGATCGACAATGAGAGAGTGCATTTAGTGACGAGGATGACAATGATCGAACATCTTGATAATGGCAAGCGAAGACGATAAAGGTAGGGATAGTGGAGCGAAGGAGACGATCGAGGCATGCGGATCAATCGTCCTTGCTTCGCCATCCCCATTGTCACATTGACAGAGGGGGTTGGGGCTTGTGAGTGAGGATGACTATGGTAACAATAAAGAGTGATGAGCGATAGTACAAGCAGAGATGGGATAGATGAGACGAAGATTAAGAGACCAATATCATCTTTTGGATAAAAAATTATTCTATGAAAATTTTTGAAAAAAAGATATATCAAATGGGCTCTCGTTTATTCAACAAATTTAATTCGCAGGATATGTTCAGTGCTGGTACACATTCATGGTATGTTACCCTGGAGGACGCCATGATGGAGCTCGAATGGAGTCCAAAAGCGATGAGAAAATTACAAGACCAAGTTAGACAAGGAGAAGGACAAGTAAGAGAGGTGGAGCTTAACGTTATGATCCATTTGAAAGCTATCATCAAGGAAGTGTTCCGCCTGCATATCCACCCCTGCCTTTATTACTTCCACGAGAATTGCTGGAGACAATATTCTTAAGAAAACACTGTTAAAAAATTAAAATATATTTTGAAAGATGATAAATTAATATTTTACATTTTAAATGATGGTGCATCAAACTCTTATGTTGTTAAGATGAGTACAAATGATGGTGCATCAATCTAATCTAGCATACTAGACTTGGTCATATAATTTTTTTTTAAATTAAAGATTATGATGCAAAAAAGCTTAGTAAATGATATTCCTAACTTATTAGTTCTAGAAGTAATGATGTTTATGAAGGTTGTCAATATGGCAAAGCATATAGGCAGCCTTTTGATAGATTACTTTCAAGATGTAAATTCCCCTTAAAGTTTATTCATAACAATCTAATGAGCCCTACTCAAACATCATCTTATTTAGGTTCTCGTTATATGCTTCTCTTTATTGATGATTTTAGGAGGTTCACTTGGGTCTATTTTGTGAGAAAAAAATTAGAAGTTTTTTTAAAAATTTCAACCGTTTAAGTTAACAGTTGAAACTACTCTTGAAAGAAAAATTAAAAGATTACGCACCGATAATAACGGAGAGTTCACTTCTATAGATTCTATTCTTTTTGCAAAGAATATAACATAAAAAAGAAACTTACATACACAAATACACTACAACAAAATAGTATGACTGAACGAAAGATTTGACATCTTATGGAGACTTGTAACTATTGGCTTCATGCAAACAATTTACCTAAAGCCATATAGGTAGAAGGTATGACATATATAACTTATGTTATTAATTGAATTCCTCTTAGTTCAATCAATTTGAAGTCTCCATGTGAGCTTATGTTTGGTGATAGACCAAATGTTAGACATTTCAGAGTATTTGATTCTCCATGCTATATTCATATACCAGACTAAAAAAGAAGTAAGCTTGATGCTAAGACCAAGAAATGTATTTTTATTGGTTATAATAAAATGAAGAAAGGTTGAAAATGTATGGATCCACAAACACAAGTATGTGGTATCTCGAGATGTTATGTTTGATGAAGTTTCTTGTTATTATCTTTCACAAGTAATTTCTTTTAAAAATATTAATCATAATAATGAAAGTGATATATGTTTAAAATTTATGGTTGAGATTCCTTTTGTCATCTAATGCGTCAATAGATTTTGGCTCATCTACTTCCTCATTGGTATCTACTTAGCTATTTTTTCGTCACCAATAATGGGGTAAAGCGATGGGGGGAGTACCATCTTGAGCCTACTTATTTTCATGAAGTCGCAGTGCGGGAGGATGCCATAAATAAAGAAATGAATATTCTTCATAAATATGAAGCTTGAGATCTTGTGTTAAAGCTGACAAATATAAATCTAATTACTTACAAATTGGTCTATTAGGTGGAACACAAGTCAAATGTGATTAAAACTAATGGGTTTGGAAGAAAAATTCAAGTTGATGACATGAGTGATTCTGCTTTTGCCCATGGATTGCCAAGAGATAGATTTAGGCTTTTGCTGATATGATTTCCCGTATAAATCTGATTAAAATCGAGTACTAGATTAAGTAAGAAATCGTGAAATGAAGTCCTACTATTTTGGATGATAATGAATAAAGCATGAGATTAAGTGCCAAACTATTTTGGACTCTTCAGAGGTTTAGCAAAATAAATAGAGGCAAATGGTCTTATCAACGACGGAGGAACGAACTATAGGGGTTTTCTTTTTCTTTTTAAACAAACTATTTCTCTTTTGTTTATCCACAGACGATATCGAATCAATTAATTCTCCCGAACGATTCTTAGCTAAAAGTTTTGGAGTCGAGCGAGCAGTAAACTATTCACGTATACAGACAGATATCGTCAGCCTGGCAGAGCAAGAAGTTTCTGGAGAGACTACGAGTTTGACAGAGCATGGAAGAACACGACATAAAAATGGAAGGCAATGGCCAAACTTGGTCACCTGGACAAACAGAGTTGAGTACTCCATGGAACAGCAGCTTCAGCTCCCATCCATCGTCGTCTTCATCTGCTGCCTCCTCTTCCTGCTCGTCTGGATGAAGAAAGGAAGGATTCACCGAGTCCAAAGGCCGAAATCCAAAACCTCTGCCCGGCGCATGGAATCTGCCGTTCATCGGCAGCATGCACCACACGGTCGGTCATAAATTTATATGTTGGTCGCTCATAAATTTTCATTTACTTTTGTTTTATAATTTAATTTTGAATTTATGAACATTTTTGATTGGATCCATTGATTTTAGTGTCGATCGATCTAATAGTTTAAGACAAAAACTCTCATTTGGATTGTCAAGAAAGAATCCAGTTTTGAATTGTAAAGTGACTCGTAAATAAAGTTGCGTCTGTGCATACTTTTTATAATTATGTCAGTACATTTTTTACTTGGAAAAACATATTTCTTTTATAATTATCGATTTGTTGAATCGTTGAAAACAAGGTTTTGCCTATACCATTTCACTATTACGGATGAGGCTCGACATAATTCTTTTTCTTGGCTTGATTGGTAAGCTGTCATATGATGTGAACTACTGTGTGGCGGCCAAGATATAAACGTGAGAGGACAAACAAATGGGGTCATGTGATTTGATAATTATCTACCCAATCAACAATGTGGTCTCAATTATTGAAGATTATCATAAAATAAATGGTTAGGACGATTTTTCTGTAAAAAAAATTATTTTTTTACCCTAAAAAAGAATAATTATGAGAGATAATAACGGAGCTTCATACCATTTTTTTCAGTGAAGTATAAGATAAAAATCACTAACAACTCTAATTCTATCACATAATAGTTAGTTATGTCGAGTCTTCATCTTCTTCTGTCTATCCATTTTTTTTAGGATAATTTTTGAAAAAAAAATATTTTGAAATTTTTAGTTAGCATCAATATTTTTAAAAATTTTCGTAGAATATTTATTATTATTATTTTTTAAAAAAAGATGACATTATCCTCCTTGTGATCTATCGCGATCAATTTTGTTTTAGGCTGACAAAATTTCTTACTGTAAATCGGAAATGAATGAATGGCATGATGAATAATTTGTGGGATAGGAAGATCAAATTTCAATATCAGCTATATAACTCCACCCAATCCCAATTCTTTCTTTTGTCAAAATTTCTGTGGTTTCATTTAGGACTCTTGAAGGCAGGTAATCTGATGCGTATTAGTGTAGTTTCTGTATCATCTAATCCTCGCAGGATTGGGATCGGCAAACTTCCACGCAGATTGTGACAGATATCTGTGGCTTCATCACGATTTTGTTGGGGACATTTCTCCTCCACGACAACAAGGACATGGCTGATGGTATGTTCCTCCTGTGTGTTTCAAGTGTAGCTCGTTTAGATCCTAGTCATCTACGACGTCACTCTTCACAATGTCGAATGGGGTGATTTGACTGATGGAACTACCGCAATGCCGAAAACTTGTGATTTCAAAAGACTTGCGTGTGTAGGACCAACTGGGAAGACACCCAAAATAGAACTTCTTAGCTATCACCACGAATAGCAATGCATTGGAACGTCCCGTCCCGACTGGAGTTTGTTTGGAGCAACAACAAACTACGAATCATGGCAATGTCTTCCTCGATGCCTCTTCTCCTTCCCCCATCTCCACTGCCTACACTCTTCGTCATACTCGTCCTACCTCTCTCGTTACTACTGCTGCTCCGTCTAGGACTCAAAAGAAACAACCTCCGTGCGAGGACCCATGACATGCCCCCTTCCCCGCTCAAGCTTCCCTTCGTAGGCAACTTCCATCAACTCGGCTCGCTCCCTCACCGCTCCCTCCACGCCCTGTCGCAGAAGCATGGCCCCCTCATGCTGCTGCGCTTGGGTCAGGTGCCAACCCTCGTGGTCTCGTCGCCGGATGGCGCCCGAGATGTCATGCGCAACCACGATCAAGTCTTTGCCAGCCGGCCTGCTCTAAAGCCGGCCAAAGTCCTCTTCGACGGGACGACGGACTTGGCGTTAGCGCCCTACGGTGACTCCTGGAGGCAGCTTAGGAAGATCTGCGCCTCCCACCTCTTGAGCTCCAAAAGAGTGCAGTCTTATCGGCTCATTAGGCAGGAGGAAGTGGGTTTCATGATCCGGAAGATCTCCTCTCAAGCTTCGCTGACGACGAGCGTCGACATGTCTGAGATATTTTACTCCTTCGCCAACGATATATTATGTCGAGTTGTTTCGGGAAAGTTCAACAGAGAAGAGGGGAGGAACGTGCTGTTCCGCGAGTCGACCCGGGAGTTTTCGGTGCTACTGAGCAAGTTCTACGTGGGGGACTACTTCCCATGGCTGGGTTGGCTGGATGTATTGTTTGGCTCTATGGAGAGAGTCAACAAGTCCAAGAAGAGATGGGATGATTTGCTGGATGGGGTCATCCAAGAACACGAAGATCGATCAGCTGAAGGTGATGATGGCGAGAAGGACTTCGTGGATGTTCTGCTCTCTCTTCGGGAGGATCCAGGTGGGAATCATGCTCTCCTGACTCCACAAACCATAAAGGCACTTCTGATGGTATGATTCGTCGTCCTAAATTATAAGTGATATATTTATTGCTCCAATATTTGCTTGCTTTTATACGGATAGCACATATAACTAATGACAAATTATAATTCGTTTCATAAGAAAGCGAGTGATGTATGTCTGTTGATAACTTTTTTGAGTTCACTGTGTGTTTGTCATATTGTATTAATTATATTCGAATGTTATGCCCTCAGGCAAGTGTGTGTTTGTCGTACGCTATTGTGGCGTATTATTATTTTTCGCGTGTTACTGCGAGTATAGTGAACCAATTTCTTTTACAAGATAGGGAACCCTCTCTCCAGATTGCTACATCCAAACTAGAGCGATCTAAACTACTCCCATCCCCCTATTTAGGTATATTGTGTTGGTTATTTCATCCGTGAGAAATGTGGATACTACAATCTTGCAGTGTTTATTTTGAGATTCATCAAATGATCTCATTTTTTCAACATTATCGACTTGCAGGATATATTCAGTGGTGGTACCGAGACATCATATGCTACCCTGGAGTACGCCATGGCGGAGCTCGTCCGGAATCCAAGAATGATGGCAAAATTACAACACCAAGTGCGAGGGATAGCGAGCAGAAGAAAAGGAACGGTGAAAGAGGAGGATTTGGACGAGATGGCCTACCTGAAAGCCATCATCAAGGAAGTATTACGTCTGTTCCCGCCGGCCCCGCTATTGCTTCCACGAGAGCTAATGGAGGATTGTCAAATACAAGGATACAACATTCCCAAGAAAACACGAGTGATCGTGAACGCATGGGCCATAAGCAGAGATCCAAGCCATTGGGAAGCACCTGACGAAATCAAACCTGAGAGGTTCATGGGGGACGGTGCAATGGACTTCAAGGGAAACGATTTCGAGTTCATTCCGTTCGGAGCAGGAAGGAGAATTTGTCCTGGAATGAGCTTTGCAATTGCCTCTTTAGAGCTCGCACTGGCAACCCTGGTTTATCACTTTGATTGGGAGTTGCCTGGTGGAATGACAGGAGAGGATTTGGACACGAGTGAGGCTTTTGGGGTAGTGCTCCAAAGAAAACAAAGACTGCATCTTGTTGCTAAACCATGGAGTATTGGGCAAGAGGAGCAGCAGCTCTAACTCACTCACTCTCTCTCTCTCTCTCTCTCTCTCTCTCTCTATATATATATATATATATATATATATATATATATATATATATATATGTAAGTGAAAATTATTTATCCTTGTATGCTTTGATCTAAACTGAACAAAAAGATGGATGTTTGTAGTTTTGGCAGTCCGTTCAGAATTGGTCTCTTACGGCCAATTATCCTAATAAAGCTAATATTCGATGTTACTTATTGTGGATGAGAAAGGGAGAGGGTGATACCGATGTGATCCTTTCGCTCAAATGCCAATGTTTGAAGCTGAAGGAGTACCATCAAACAAGTGGAGGCCAATTTCTGCAAGGTTGTTGTTATTTTCTATCGAGGGAGACATGCAAAATCTCAAGAACTTTTAAACAATCCTTCTCCTTTGACACTTTAAAGTCAGAGTATCCTTTATTATGAGATTAAAATTTCATAAGCTTTGAAAATAGAAGAGAGAACTCAAAGTTTTTGTTCATGTGTGTGCATATTCGTTGTCCTTGCGATAGTATGAGTTGAATCACGAAAGATCGTTGGAAACTATGTAGTGACAGAGGATATTCTTATTTTGAATTTATATGCTTGTCATTCATAAATTTTAATTTTTTTTTATATAGTAAAGTACGAGACAAACTTCACGTACGATTCCAATTCTAACACATATTATGTCATATTTCTATCTGTCCGCCCATTTTCTATAAGGTAATTTTTTAAAGAAAAGTTTAAATTAGTTGCTACACTAACTTCGGCGGATTCAGTAATTTTTTCAATAAATTTTTCTTTTTACTTTAATTTATTTTTCAATTTAAAGCAATCAGATTTAATGTGCCCCATTTTATTACAATATCTACATTCCAAATTTCTATGTTTGGATTTAGACCCTCAGCCTGATTCTCTCTACTTTCCTCAGTGATATTCCTATCTATCTGCTCCTTATATTTCAGTGCAGATTTAATTTCATGATAAAAAACTATTTTTTTTTCATAAATCAAAGTATCACGGAAATGCTTAAAAGATTGGGGAAGAGAACAAAAGAGTAACAAAGCCTTATCCTCATCATCAATTTTTGCATCTATATTCTCCAAATCTATAACCAAAGAATCAAACTTATCAAGATGCGAGAGTATAGATGTACCTTCAATCATCCGAAGCATATACAGACTCTGTTTCAAGTAGAGACGATTCTCCACTGTCCTCTTCATGTACAAGGCTTTAAGCTTGTCCCACATGCTCTTAGCCGTAGTCTCCGTAGCTACCTCCCGTAAAACATTGTCAGAGAGATTTAGAATGATGCTTGATCGGGTCTTCTTATCCATACCCGCAAGCTCTTCTTTTGACATATCATCTGGAATGCTCTCGGCTCCCTGTAGTACCAAATCAACTCCGTCTTGAACTAGAATGACCTCCATCTTGAGTTTCCAAAAGTCGAAGTTGACATTTCTATCGAATTTTTCGACAACAATCTTTGTTATTGTCATCGTTGCCAAAAGATCCCAAAACCATGCTCTGATACCAGTTTGTTAGAGCTAGCCACAGGAAATTTACTACAAGGTAATTTTGGCAACCGAACAAAATATTAAAACGGAAAGAATAAAAGTAAGACAAGAACACCAGATATTCGTGGTTCGATCAATTGACTTTGATCTACATTCACGGACGAAAGAGGAGCAAATTACTATTGCAAAAGAGGGACAATTACAAATGCCTTAGGAAGATGTTCCTAGGCCATAAAACACCCGAAAATACTAAACAAGAAAAAATCAAACTATAAGTCCAAACTATTTAAATGAATATGGACTTAAACCCAAAGCAAATACTTAGGTTTTTCTTGTGGTGCATCTGACTTCAAAGCTACCCTTATTTATAGTTTCAAGACGAGATAACAAGTCTGATTTTCCCAATGTGGAACTATGAGACTTGCCAAACTAACAGCAGCAGCAGCAATTACCTGAGACTTGATTGGAAGGCCCAGAGATAAGAGAGTGCATTTGTGGTTATCCGAACTTGGCAGATGCTCCATCCCCATGACTCTCGTCTTGATTATTACAGGTCCAAAAGCCGACAAGACAACGAAACCAGCGTGCCACGTTGGGTGAATGCTGTGTGAAGATAAGGTCAAATTTGCGTTTAATTGAAATTTATGATATGATTTCCCGTATAAATCTGATTAAAATCGAGTGCTAGATTATGTAAGAAATCGTATGTTGGTAGCTCATAAATTCATAAATTTTATTTTGAATTTATATGTTGGTAGCTCATAAATTTTAATTTACTTTTGTTTTCTAATTTATGATAATTTTTTGATTGCATCCATTGATTTTAGTGTCGATCGATCTAATAGTTTAAGACAAAAACTCTCATTTGGATTGTCAAGAAAGAATCCTCCAATATTCTTCTGTTTTGAATTGTAAAGTGACCGACTTGTAAGTGTCGTAAATAAGTTTGCATCTGTGCATACTTTTTATAATTATGTCAGGATATTTTTTACTTGAAAAAATAAATTTAATTTATAATTATCGATTCGTTGAAACGTTGAAAACCAAGTTTTTGGCTATACCATTTCGCTATTACGGATGAGGCTCAACATAATTATCTTTTTCTTGGCTTCATTGGGAAGCTGTCATATGATGTGAATTACTGTGCGGCGACCAAGATATAATAATTGTGAGGCGACAAAGTCATGGGGTGGTGTGACACGATAATTATCTCCCCAATCAATAATGTGGTCTTAATTATTGAAGATAATCATTTTGAACACAGTCATGTCAATCGAGAAAGATCAATCGCTTAATTATGTCTGAACGATGTAGTTTTTGTTTGGAGAATTTTTTTTCAAATATAAAAGTGGATTATCATAAAAACGATTTTTCTCTAAAAAATTATTTTTTTACCTAAAAAAAGAATAATTATGAGAGATAATAATGGAGCTTCATACCTTTTTTTTCAGTGAAGTATAAGATAAAAATCACTTACAACTCTAATTCTATCACATAATAGTTAGTTATGTCGAGTCTTCATCTTTTTCTCTTCTGTCTATCCATTTTTTTAGGATAAATTTTGAAAAAAAAATATTTTAAAAATTTTAGTTAGCATCAATATTTTCAAAAATTTTGGTAGAATATTTTTTTAAAAAAAATATGACATTATCCTCCTTGTGATCTATCACGATCAATTTTGTTTTGTTTTAGGCTGGCAAATTTCTTGCTGTAAATCGGAAATGAATGAATGACATAATGAATAATTTGTGGGATAGGAAGATCAAATTTCAATATCAGCCATATAACTCCACCCAATCCCAATGCTCTCTTTTGTCAAAATTTCGGGGACATTTCTCCTCCACGTCACCAAGGACATGGCTGATGATGGTATATTCCTCCTGTGGCTGGCTCGTTTAGATCCTATCCTAGTCATCGACGACGTGACTCTTCACAATATCCAATGAGTTGATTTGATTGATGGGTCTACCGCAATACGGAAAACTTGTGATTTCAAAAGACTTCTACTGGGAAAGACACTCGGAGTCGGAACTTCTTAGCTGTCACCACAAATAGCAATACATTGGAACGTCCCGTCCCGTCCCGACTGGAGTTTGTTTGGAGCAACAACAACAACTAGGAATCACGGCAATGCCTCTTCTCCTTCCCCCATCTCCACTGCCGACACTCTTCATCATACTCGTCCTACCTCTCTCTTTACTGCTGCTGCTCCGTCTAGGACTCAAAAGAAACAACCTCCGTGCAAGGACCCATGGCATGCCCCCTTCCCCGCCCAAGCTTCCCTTCATAGGCAACTTCCATCAACTCGGCTCGCACCCTCACCGCTCCCTCCACGCCCTGTCGCACAAGCATGGCCCCCTCATGCTGCTGCACTTGGGTCAGGTGCCAGCCCTCGTGGTCTCGTCGCCGGATGGCGCCCGAGATGTCATGCGCAACCACGATCAAGTCTTTGCCAGCCGGCCTGTTCTAAAGCCGGCCAAAGTCCTCTTCGACGAGTGCAAGGACTTGGGCTTCTCGCCCCACGGTGAGCACTGGAGGCAGCTCAGGAAGATCTGCGCCTTCCACCTCTTGAGCTCCACAAGAGTTCAGTCTTATCGGCTCATTAGGCAGGAGGAAGTGAGTTTCATGATCCGGAAGATCTCCTCTCAAGCTTCGCCGACGACGAGCGTCGACATGTCTGAGATCTTTTACTCCTTCGCCAACGATATTTTATGTCGAGTTGTTTCGGGGAAGTTCAACAGAGAAGAGGGGAGGAACGTGCTGTTCCGCGAGCTGATCCGGGAGTTTTCGGTGCTACTGAGCAAGTTCTACGTGGGGGACTACTTCCCATGGCTGGGTTGGCTGGATGTATTGTTTGGCTCTATGGAGAGAGCCAAGAAGACCAAGAAGAGATGGGATGATTTGCTCGATGGGGTGATCCAAGAACACGAAGATCGATCAGCAAAAGGTGATGATGGCGAGAAGGACTTCGTGGATGTTCTGCTCTCTCTTAGGGAGGATCCGGGAGGGAATCATGCTCTCCTGACTCCACAAACCATAAAGGCACTTCTGATGGTATGATTCCTCGTCCTAAATTATAAGTGATATATTTATTGTTCCAATATTTGCTTGCCTTTTTGATGGATAGCACATATAACAACTAATGACAAATTATAATTCGTTTCATACGAAAGTGAGTGATGTATGTACGTAGATAACTTTCTTGAGTTCACTGTGTGTTTGTCATATTGTATTAATTATATTCGTATGTTATGCCCTCAGGCAAGTGATTATTATTTTCACGTGTTACTATATATAGTATAGCGAACCGATTTCTTTTACGAGATAGGGGGAACCCTCTCTCCAAATTGCTACATCCAAACTAGAGCAATCTAAACTACTCCCATCCCCCTATTTAGGTATATTGTGGTGCTTATTTCATCAGTGAGAAATGTGGATTCTACAATCTTGCAGTGTTTATTTTGAGATTTATCAAATGATCTCATTTTTTCCACATTATCGACGACTTGCAGGATATATTCAGTGGTGGTACCGAGACAGTATATGTTGCCCTGGAGTACGCCATGGCGGAGCTCGTCCGGAGTCCAAGAATGATGGCAAAATTACAACACCAAGTGCGAGGGATAGCGAGCAGAACAAAAGGAACGGTGAAAGAGGAGGAGTTGGACGAGATGGTGTACCTGAAAGCCATCATCAAGGAAGTATTACGTCTATACCCGCCGGTCCCGCTATTGGTTCCACGAGAGCTGATGGAGGATTGTCAAATACAAGGATACAACATTCCCAAGAAAACACGAGTGATCGTGAACGCATGGGCCATAAGCAGAGATCCAAGCCATTGGGAAGCACCTGACGAATTCAAACCTGAGAGGTTCATCGGGGACGGTGCAATGGACTTCAAGGGAAACGATTTCGAGTTCATTCCGTTCGGAGCAGGAAGGAGAATTTGTCCTGGAATGAGCTTTGCAATTGCCTCTTTAGAGCTCGCACTGGCAACCCTGGTTTATCACTTTGATTGGGAGTTGCCTGGTGGATTGACAAGGGAGGATTTGGACATGAGTGAGGCTTTTGGGTTAGTGCTCCAGAGAAAACAAAGACTGCATCTTGTTGCTAAACCATGGAGTATTGGGCAAGAGGAGCAGCACCTCTAACTCACTCACACTCTCACTCTATCTATCTATCTATCTATCTATCTATCTATCTATCTATATATATATATATATATATATATATATATATATATATATATATATATATATATATATATATATATATATATATAGCAAGAAGTGAAAAATATTTATCCTTGTATGCTTTGATCTAAACTGAACAAAAAGATGGATGTTTGTAGTTTTGGCAGTCCGTTCAGAATTGGTCTCTTACGGCCAATTATCCTAATAAAGCTAATTTTCGATGTTACTTATTGTGGATGAGAAAGGGAGAGGGTGATACCGATGTGATCCTTTCGCTCAAATGCCAATGTTTGAAGCTGAAGGAGTACCATCAAACAAGTGGAGGTAAATTTCTGCAAGGTTGTTATTTCCTATCGAGGGAGACATGCAAAATCTCAAGAACTTTTAAACAATCCTTCTCCTTTGACACTTTAAAGTGAGAGTATCCTTTATAATGAGATTAAAATTTCATAAGCTTTGAAAATAGAAGAGAGAAGTAAAGTTTGTGTTCATGTGTGTGCATATCCGTTGTCCTTGCGATAGTATGAGTTGAATCTCGAAAGATCGTTGGAAACTATGTAGTGACAGAGGATATTCTTTTTTTTTAAAATTTATATGCTTGTCATTCATAAATTTTATTTTATTTTTAATTTATAAACTTGTACTCGACAACATAAGCTAACTTTTGTTTTCTAATTTATTTTTAGATTTATTATCTGTTTTACTATTGATCTAATAGTTTACGACAAAAACCCATTTGGATTCTCAGGAAGAAGAAAAAAAGTTCTAATCTGCCTGCCCGTTATGAAGAAGATTTTTTTTTTTATATAGTAAAGTATGAGACAAACTTCACATACGATTCCAATTCTAGCACATATTATGTCATATTTCCATCTGCCCGCCCATTTTCTATAAGGTAATTTTTTAAAGAAAAGTTTTTTTTTTTATTTTGAGAAAATCTTAGTTAGTTTTATTTTTTAAAAAAAAATTCATTGAACATTTATTTATTTCTTAAAGTTGACATTGTCCTCCTAGCCATCGCCTTGCCTCTTCTCCCCTCTCCTCTTCCTCTATGATCGTTGTCATCCTCACTTGTCGCTCCCTTCACCCGGATCGACAGTGAGAGAGTGTGCATTTAGTGACGAGGATGAGGATGATCGAACATCTTGATAATGATAAGTGAAAATGATGAAGGTAGGGATAGTGGAATGAAGGAGACGATCCAGGCATGCGGATCAATCATCCTTGGCTTTGCCATCCCATTGTCACACTGATAGAAGAGGGAGTTGCAGTCGAGGGCTTGTGAGTGAGGATGACGATGGTAACAATAAAGAGTGATGAGCGATAGTACGAGGAGAGGTGGGATAGATGAGACGAAGATTAGGAGAACAATATCATCTTTTGGAAAAAAAATTATTCTATGAAAATTTTTGAAAAAAAGATATATCAAATGGGCTCTCGTTTATTCAACAAATTTAATTCGCAGGATATGTTCAGTGCTGGTACACATTCATGGTATGTTACCCTGGAGGATGCCATGATGGAGCCCGTTCTGAGTCCAAAAGCGATGAGAAAATTACAAGACCAAGTTAGACAAGGAGAAGGACAAGTAAGAGAGGTGGAGCATAACGTTATGGTCCATTTGAAAGCTGTCATCAAGGAAGTGTTCCGCGTGCATATCCACCCCTGCCTTTATTACTTCCACGAGAATTGCTGGAGACAATATTCCTAAGAAAACACTGTTAAAAATTAACTTATGGGCAGAAAGTATGACATATATAACTTATGTTATTAATCGAAGTCATCTTAGTTCAATCAATCGGAAGTCTCCATGTGAGACCCAAATGTTAGACATTTCAGAGTATTTGGTTTTCCATACTATATTCATATACCAGATTAAAAAAGAAGTAAGCTTGATGTTAAGACCAAAAAATATATTTTTATTGGTTATAATAAAATGAAGAAAGGTTGAAAATGTATGGATCCACAAACACATGATATCTCGAGATGTTATGTTTGATGAAGTTTCTTGTTATTATCATTCACAAGTAATTTCTTTTGAAAATATTAATAAAATGTTATATGTTTAAAACCTATGGTTGAGATTCCTTTGTTATCTAATGTGCCAATAGATTTTCGCTCATCTACTTCTTCATTGGTATCTACTCTTGTTATTTCTTCATCACCAATAATGATGCAAAGCGATGGAGGGAGTATCACCTTGAGCTTGCTTATTTTCATGAAGTCAAAGGTGTTACGGTGCGAGAGGATGCCATAAATAAAGAAATGAATACTCTTCGTAAATATGAAGCTTGAGATCTTGTGTTAAAGCTAACAAATAAAAATCTAATTATTTATAAATTGGTTTTTTAGGTGAAATATAAGTCAAATGTGATTAAAACTAATGGGTTTGGAAGAAAAGTTCAAGTTGATGACATGAGCGATTCTGCTTTTGCTCATGGATTGCCTAGAGATAGATTTAGGCTTTTGCTGAATGAAAGATTCACATCATAGCTTGCTGATTTTCATAAGGAATTTGATGCTAATTTGCACAAGCAATTCGGCTATTGTGTGGATGTTATATCTTTTACTCAAAAATCAATTGGAGAACTTGAAGGAGATTATAGTTGCTATATTAATATATCTAAGTTTTGTAGATTGAAATGAACCATTATTTCCTAAGGAAATAATAATTGCTGCATCAAATGTAAAGAAGAAAGAGAAGATGTGATCTAGAAAATCTAGAATCAACTCGTATTATTGAAACTTAAAGATGATACATGTTTGAGAAATATAAGATACTATAGATGTTTGGTTGGAGGTTTGATTTATCTAACTCATACTCGATCAGATATTACCTTCTCCATTGGTGTAGTATCCAGGTTTATGCATAGCCCAAGTAAATATCATCTCGGATTTGTTAAAAGAATTTTATGTTATATTGTTGGAACTACATATTAGGCATATGGTATTCTCATAATTTTAAATATAAATTATTTGGTTACACTGATAGTGATTGGGCATGAGCTTTAGATGATAGAAAGAGTAATTCAGGCAATATTTTTAGTCTCAGATCAGAAACTATATCTTGGAGTTGAAAGAAGCAAGCAACAATTGTGTTATCGATATTGGAAGCAGAATATGTAATTGCAACATCAGCAACTTGTCAAGCAATATGGCTCAGAATACTTCTTGAAGATCTTTATCAAGAATAAAAAAATGCAACATGTGATAACAAAAGCCACAATTGTAATGACAAATAATCCAACACTTTATAGATGAACGAAGTATATAGAGATACATTATCATTTTGACTATGATCTTATATCAAGTGGAGTCATAGCAATGAAATATAGTGGAACAGATAAACAAGTTACGAAAATTTTCACCAAGTCACTTCCAATGCAAAAGTATTTTTATTTTTTTGTCTCAAATTGATGTATTAACTATGAATCAAAGGAGAATATTGAGAATTGATTCATAGTAATCATCTAGGTAGCTGTCATATTCTATGTAGTTATATACATATTCTAAGTAATGATAAATGATCTAAAAGTTATATGTTAGTTCCTATGATGAAGTGAGGTAGTTATCATCATGTCATATAAATAAGATCATAGTTCATGTAACAAGATGGTGTGTGTGCACTTTTGGAAATATCTCACAAGTGTTCTATGTCTTACCAATTGTTTAATACTACATCAATTTTTTTATTAAAAATATATTTTTTTAATTAAATCATAATATTATGTATTTTTTGTTTCCTTACTCCTCCATCCCCGATAGGATTCACTAAGTCCAAAGGCCGAAATCCAAAACCTCTGTGCATCCGATCCTTCTCCTCGCGAGAAGCTGTTCGGTCTCAGCAATGCCATCGTTTGCCGAGCGGCGTTTGGCAAACGATGGGATTGCCGAGAGAGGTTCGTCACGATCATCAAGGAGACGTTCGAACTGCTCGGTGGCTTGTGGTTGGCCGACACATTTCCATCGCTCAACTTTCTCGACATCCTCACGGGTTCCATGTCGAAGATACAGCACATACGCCGACAAACGAATGACATCCCGGGCGAGATAATCAAAGAGCACGAGGTTAGAGGCCACCACGAGCAACAGTGAGCGTGTCGACGAGGTGGACTTGGTCGATGTGCTGCTGAAATTCTCATCACGACCGACAACGTAAAGGCCGTGATCTCGGTGAGCTCGAATTAAACATTGATGTGATAAGTCCGCATATGGAAACATTTGCTGCATGACAGTCTTCTCATCCTCTCAGTTAAGTCTATAACTTAATCGTAATGATACTTGACGACTTTAGTAATCTCAACTAAGTCGATGATAATATGCTAGCTCGATCGTTCTTGCCGCATATGCGTGTTGGGTCATTCCAACTCTCAAGCGGTGAAATATTTCCTATCAAAGGGGATGGAGGGCGAAGCTATCCGTCCGTCGTTGGGTCATCCAATCAAGTTTGGTATCACTGCAGCTGCTGTTTGCGGATCTGCCAACTTCCCACGATATCTCCGAATCAGTAATCTGTTGATCGAGTCCCGAAATGTCGGCCCTCCTCATTTTTTTAGCACATCGGTTGCTTTGGTCACACATCAGAAACCAATCAAACCCAAAGCATGCATTATTGCACGAGTCGGCCCTCCTCATTTTAATTTAATTTTCAACACAGTAAATATGATAAATTTATAGACAACGGAGGACCAGCCAGCAGTCTTAAGTTGAAAATCCCTTCGAAAGACCAACAGGAGAAGCTCCGGCTATCATTAAATACATTTCATGCGGAAATCATTGTTCTTTATATATATATATATATATATATATATATAAAGGGAAGCCCGGACGCTGGTTTTAATTAATCATCTAGTGGGAAGAAGAGAAAAGGATATAAATAGAATTAAATATATGGCACGAGAAAACCGTGACGATTATTTTGAAAGGTCAGCAGAGATGTTTCTTTCTGTTGTAATGATTAGAAAAGAGAGAAAAAGAGAGAAAAAATTACCCAATTCAGAACATGACAAAGAGCCAGATCGATAAAGGCGAAAGTAATAATAACATCTTTTTGTAAGGAGAGTACCCTCGTACCATGCTTCTATGCCTTGAGAGACCCACACAAATATGGCAAACATAGCGACGTTGAAATGGAGATAGCCGATATGGATGCTGGCGCATAGACAGTCGATATTGGAGATCCAACCGTATTCGCATGGTCCGTCTTTGATTGACTTACTGTTGATACGGATGGATGCATCCAAATAGATTGTTTCTGATTGATGCCGTCGCCAAAAGATTTGTGACTTGGACACACCAACCAGTTTCCATGTGTCACCATGAGGTTTACAGAGCATGTTAAAATCTTCCGCACACAGCACCATGCGATTGCCCCAACCATTATAAGATGCCCAAAAATGGCTTTTGACGCAGGTGTCTTCACCTTCGCATCCACTTCATGGATCTGCTTCAACTCCCTTCCATGCCCATCTTCCTCTGCTCCCTCCTCTTCTTCCTCGTCTTGACGAAGAAATGGTTCGCCAAGTTCAAAGGCCCAAACGCCAGACTTCCCCCCGGCCCTTGGAATCTGCCTCTCATCGGAGGCATGCACCACCTGGTCGGGCAGCTGCCCTTCCGCGCACTCCGCCACCTCGCTCGCAAGCACGGCCCCCTCATGCTCGTCAGGATCGGCCAGGTGGACGTCGCGGTCGCCTCCTCACGCGAAGCCGCCGAGGAGATCTTACAGAAACATGGTGACAACTTCGCTTCCCGTCCCGCGCTCGCCGCAACGCAGATCGTTCTATATGGCGCCTCCGACATCGGCTGGTCCCCCTTCGGTCCTTACTGGAAGCAGATGCGCCGGCTCTGTTTCACGGAGCTGCTCGCCGGCAAGCGCACCCGATCCTTCTCCTCCATCAGGACGGAACTGACCCATGAACTGATGAGAGACATCTCCAAGTCGGGAACAGCACCCGTCAACCTCAGCGACAAGCTGTTCCGTCTTGCCAACGCCATCACCTGCCGAGCGGCGTTCGGTAAACACCGTGAGCATCGAGAGTGTTTCGTCTCGATCGTCAAGGATACGTGCCATGTCCTAGGAGGTTTCTGCTTGGCCGACACGTTTCCGTCGCTCAAGTTCCTTGACGTCCTCACCGGTGGCATGTCACACATGCACCGGCTTCACCATCAGATTGATGAGGTCCTAGACGAGATTCTCAAGGAGCACCAGGATGATGCCGTCACGGGCGACGATGGTGGGCGAGTGGAGGACTTGGTCGACGTGCTGCTGAGGCTTAAGGACGATCCGCAGCTGGAAATTCCCTTGACGATGGACAATATAAAGGCTGCGATATTGGTGAGGCCGGATCAACTCCTGTCATACTAATGCTAATCAAGTATTCTTGTGTAACGATCTCGTCGTCCTTGGCGCGCGCAGGACATGTTCGTGGGGGGCACCGAGTTCTCATCGACCGTCGTTGAATGGGCCATGTCGGAGCTGATCAGGCACCCCTGGATCATGGAGAGAGCGCACAAGGAAGTGAGGGAAACTCTGAAAGGAAAGAACAGGGTCGAAGAGAGTGACATGGATAAGCTAAACTACATGAAGCTAATTATCAAAGAGACGCTAAGGCTTCACCCATCACTCCCGCTGTTACCAAGATTATGCAGGGAGACCAGCGAAGTGATGGGCTACAAGATAGAAGCAGGCACTCGCGTCTTCGTCAATGCATGGGCGATCTGCAGGGATCCGCAGTACTGGGACGACGCCGAGAGCTTCAAGCCGGAGAGGTTCGAAGGGAGTTCCATAGATTTCAAGGGATTCGACTTCGAGTACTTGCCGTTCGGAGCTGGCCGAAGGATCTGCCCGGCGATCGACTTCGGGCTGACCGTGGTGGAGCTCGCCCTGGCTAATCTCCTCTTCCACTTCGACTGGAAGCTTCCCAGTGGAATGAAACCCGAGGAGCTCGACATGCGTGAGAAGATGGCAGTCCTTGTACCAAGGCAAACCGAGCTAAAGTTGCTTGCTACTTCAAGAATTCCTGTCCCCGCTACTATCTGAAAGTTGGCAAGAATCAGATGATTAGTGCGTGAAAAGTACGTCTGTTGGAATTCATATGTTTCTTTGGGTTTGCCGCTGATCCGTTTAATGGAAACTCGGTGATGTATGTATAATATTAACTTGGTAATGGTTCAAGTTTGTGAGTTGTTAAGAACGTATGTATGCATAACATCTTCATATAATTAAAGTTGTCACATACGAGCCCTTCGAATCCTATGGAACATTATCTGTTTTGTCTCCCGTGGAGGCCACGACAAATTGACGCAAAGCATATTTCTTTTCTAATTATCGATTCGTTGAAACGTTGGAAACAAGTTTTTGCCTATTCCATTTCACTATTACGGATGAGGCTCGACATAATTTTTTTTCTTGGCTTGATTGGTAAGCTGTCATATGATGTGAACTACTGTGTGGCGGCCAAGATATAAACGTGAGAGGACAAACAAATGGGGTCATGTGATTTGATAATTATCTACCCAATCAACAATGTGGTCTCAATTATTGAAGATTATCATAAAATAAATGGTTAGGATGATTTTTCTCTAAAAAAATATTATTTTTACCTAAAAAGGATTAATTATGAGAGATAATAATGGAGCTTCATACCATTTTTTTCAGTCAAGTATAAGATAAAATTCACTTACAACTCTAATTCTATCACATAATAGTTAGTTATGTCGAGTCTTCATCTTCTTCTGTCTATCCATTTTTTTAAGGATAATTTTTGAATAAAAAATATTTTGAAATTTTTAGTTAGCATCAATATTTTCAAAAATTTTCGTAGAATATATTTTTTTTTTTAAAGATGACATTATCCTCCTTGTGATCTATCGCGATCAATTTTGTTTTAGGCTGACAAAATTTCTTACTGTAAATCGGAAATGAATGAATGGCATGATGAATAATTTGTGGGATAGGAAGATCAAATTCCAATATCAGCCATATATAACTCCACCTAATGCTTTCTTTTGTCAAAATTTCGGTGGTTTCATTTAGGACTCTGATGCGTATTATTGTTTCTGCATCATCTAATCCTTGCAGGACTGGGATCAGCAAACTTCCACGCAGATTGTGACGGAGGATATCTCTGTAGCCTCCTCATCACGATTCTCTCGGGGACATATTTATCCTCCACGACACCAAGGACATGGCTGATGGTGTATTCCTCCTGTGGTTCGTTTAGATCCTAGTCATCGACGACATCACTCTTCACAATGTCGAATGGGGGTGATTTGACTGATGGGTCTAACGCAATACGGAAAACTTGTGATTTCAAAAGACTTGGGTGTGTAGGACCTACTGGGAAAGACACTCAAGTCGGAACTTCTTAGCTATCACCACAAATAGCAATGCGTTGGAACGTCCCGTCCCGACTGGAGTTTGTTTGGAGCAACAACAACTAGGAATCACGGCAATGTCTTCCTCGATGCCTCTTCTCCTTCCCTCATCTCCACTGCCTACACTCTTCATCATACTCATCCTACCTCTCTCTTTACTACTGCTGCTCCGTCTAGGACTCAAAAGAAACAACCTCCGTGCAAGGACCCATGGCATGCCCCCTTCCCCGCCCAAGCTTCCCTTCATAGGCAACTTCCATCAACTCGGCTCGCACCCTCACCGCTCCCTCCACGCCCTGTCGCAGAAGCATGGCCCCCTCATGCTGCTGCACTTGGGTCAGGTGCCAACCCTCGTGGTCTCGTCGCCGGATGGCGCCCGAGATGTCATGCGCAACCACGATCAAGTCTTTGCCAGCCGGCCTGTTCTAAAGCCGGCCAAAGTCCTCTTCGACGGGTGCAAGGACTTGGGCTTCTCGCCCCACGGTGAGCACTGGAGGCAGCTCAGGAAGATCTGCGCCTTCCACCTCTTGAGCTCCACAAGAGTGCAGTCTTATCGGCTCATTAGGCAGGAGGAAGTGGGTTTCATGATCCGGAAGATCTCCTCTCAAGCTTCGCCGACGACGAGCGTCGACATGTCTGAGATCTTTTACTCCTTCGCCAACGATATGTTATGTCGAGTTGTTTCGGGGAAGTTCAACAGAGAAGAGGGGAGGAACGTGGTGTTCGGCGAGCTTATCCGGGAGTTTTCGGTGCTACTGGGCAAGTTCTACGTGGGGGACTACTTCCCATGGCTGGGTTGGCTAGATGTATTGTTTGGCTCTATGGAGAGATCCAAGAAGACCAAGAAGAGATGGGATGATTTGGTTGATGGGGTGATCCAAGAACACGAAGATCGATCAGCTGAAGGTGATGACGGCGAGAAGGACTTCGTGGATGTTCTGCTCTCTCTTCGGGAGGATCCAGGAGGGAATCATGCTCTCCTGACTCCACAAACCATAAAGGCACTTCTGATGGTATGATTCGTCGTCCTAAATTATATGTGATATATTTATTGCTCCAATATTTGCTTGCTTTTATACGGATAGCACATAAAACTAATGACAAATTATAATTCGTTTCATAAGAAAGCGAGTGATGTATGTCTGTTGATAACTTTCTTGAGTTCACTGTGTGTTTGTCATATTGTATTAATTATATTCGAATGTTATGCCCTCAGGCAAGTGTGTGTTTGTTGTACGCTATTGTGGCGTATTATTATTTTTCACGTGTTACTACGAGTATAGTGAACCAATTTCTTTTACAAGATAGGGAACCCTCTCTCCAAATTGCTACATCCAAACAAGAGCAATCTAAACTACTCCCATCCCCCTATTTAGGTTTATTGTGGTGCTTATTTCATCCGTGAGAAATGTGGATACTACAATCTTGCAGTGTTTATTTTGAGATTCATCAAATGATCTCATTTTTTAAACATTATCGACTTGCAGGATATATTCAGTGGTGGTACCGAGACATCATATGTTACCCTGGAGTACGCCATGGCGGAGCTCCTCCGGAATCCAAGAATGATGGCAAAATTACAACACCAAGTGCGAGGGATAGCGAGCAGAACAAAAGGAACGGTGAAAGAGGAGGATTTGGACGAGATGGCCTACCTGAAAGCCATCATCAAGGAAGTATTACGTCTGTACCCGCCGGCCCCGCTATTGCTTCCACGAGAGCTAATGGAGGATTGTCAAATACAAGGATACAACATTCCCAAGAAAACACGAGTGATCGTGAACGCGTGGGCCATAAGCAGAGATCCAAGCCATTGGGAAGCACCTGACGAATTCAAACCTGAGAGGTTCATGGGGGACGGTGCAATGGACTTCAAAGGAAACGATTTCGAGTTCATTCCATTCGGAGCAGGAAGGAGAATTTGTCCTGGAATGGGCTTTGCAAATGCCTCTTTAGAGCTCGCACTGGCAACCCTGGTTTATCACTTTGATTGGGAGTTGCCTGGTGGATTGACAAGGGAGGATTTGGACATGAGTGAGGCTTTTGGGGTAGTGCTCCAGAGAAAACAAAGACTGCATCTTGTTGCTAAACCATGGAGTATTGGACAAGAGGAGCAGCACCTCTAACTCACTCACTCTCTCACTCTCTCTATCTATCTTTCTATCTATCTATCTATCTATCTATCTACATATATATATATATATATATATATATATAGCAAGAAGTGAAAAATATTTATCCTTGTATGCTTTGATCTGGACAAAAACATGGATGTTTGTAGTTTTAGTAGTCCGTTCAGAATTGGTCTCTTACGGCCAATTATCCTAATAAAGCTAATATACGACATTACTTATTGTGGATGAGAAAGGGAGAGGGTGATACCGATGTGATCCTTTCGCTCAAATGCCAATGTTTGAAGCTGAAGGAGTACCATCAAACAAATGGAGGTAAATTTCTGCAAGGTTTTTATTTCCTATCGAGGGAGACATGCAAAATCTCAAGAACTTTTAAACAATCCTTCTCCTTTGACACTTTAAAGTGAGAGTATCCTTTATAATGAGATTAAAATTTCATAAGCTTTGAAAATAGAAGAGAGAACTAAAGTTTGTGTTCATGTGTGTGCATATTCGTTGTCCTTGCGATAGTATGAGTTGAATCTCGAAAGATCATTGGAAACTATGTAGTGACAGAGGATATTCTTATTTTTTAATTTATATATATGCTTGTCATTAATAAATTTTATTTTATTTTTAATTTATAAACTTGTACTCGACAACATAAGCTAACTTTTCTTTTCTAATTTATTTTTAAATTTATTATCTGTTTTACTATTGATCTAATAGTTTACGACAAAAACCCATTTGCATTCTCAGGAAGGAAGAAGAAAAAAAGTTCCAATCTGCCTGCCCGTTATGAAGAAGATTTTTTTTTATATATATAGTAAAGTATGAGACAAACTTCACATACGATTCCAATTTATATAAGGTCATTTTATATTCTAGCATAATATTATGTATGACATAATATTCTAGCACATATTATGTCATTTTTTCATCTGCCCGCCCATTTTCTATAAGGTAATTTTTTAAAGAAAAGTTTTTTTATTTTGAGAAAATCTTAGTTAGTTTTATTTTTTAAAAAAATTCTTATTGAACATTTATTTATTTTCTAAAAGTTGACATTGTCCTCCTAGCCATCACCCTTGCCTCTTCTCCCCTCTCCTCTTCCTCTATTATCGTTGTCATCCTCACTAGTAGAACAGGACTTTGGCCTGTTCTAAAGCCGGCCAAAGTCCTCTTCGACGGGTGCAAGGACTTGGGCTTCTCGCCCCACGGTGAGCACTGGAGGCAGCTCAGGAAGATCTGCGCCTTCCACCTCTTGAGCTCCACAAGAGTGCAGTCTTATCGGCTCATTAGGCAGGAGGAAGTGGGTTTCATGATCCGGAAGATCTCCTCTCAAGCTTCGCCGACGACGAGCGTCGACATGTCTGAGATCTTTTACTCCTTCGCCAACGATATGTTATGTCGAGTTGTTTCGAGGAAGTTCAACAGAGAAGAGGGGAGGAACGTGGTGTTCGGCGAGCTTATCCGGGAGTTTTCGGTGCTACTGGGCAAGTTCTACGTGGGGGACTACTTCCCATGGCTGGGTTGGCTAGATGTATTGTTTGGCTCTATGGAGAGAACCAAGAAGACCAAGAAGAGATGGGATGATTTGGTTGATGGGGTGATCCAAGAACACGAAGATCGATCAGCTGAAGGTGATGATGGCGAGAGGGACTACGTGGATGTTCTGCTCTCTCTTCGGGAGGATCGAGGAGGGAATCATGCTCTCCTGACTCCACAAACCATAAAGGCACTTCTGATGGTATGATTCGTCGTCCTAAATTATAAGTGATATATTTATTGCTCCAATATTTGCTTGCTTTTATACGGATAGCACATATAACTAATGACAAATTATAATTCGTTTCATAAGAAAGCGAGTGATGTATGTCTGTTGATAACTTTTTTGAGTTCACTGTGTGTTTGTCATATTACAAACCATAAGGCACTTCTGATGGTATGATTTCCTCGTCCTAAATTACAAGTGATATATTCATTGTTCCAATATTTGCTTGCTTTTTTGATGGATAGCACATATAACAACTAATGACAAATTATAATTCGTTTCATACGAAAGTGAGTGATGTATGTACGTAGATAACTTTCTTGAGTTCACTGTGTGTTTGTCATATTGTATTAATTATATTCGTATCTTATGCCCTCAGGCAAGTGATTATTATTTTCACGTGTTACTATATATAGTATAGCGAACCGATTTCTTTTACGAGATAGGGGGAACCCTCTCTCCAAATTGCTACATCCAAACTAGAGCAATCTAAACTACTCCCATCCCCCTATTTAGGTTTATTGTGGTGCTTATTTCAATCTTGCAGTGTTTATTTTGAGATTCATCAAACGATCTCATTTTTTCAACATTATCGACTTGCAGGATATATTTAGTGGTGCTACCGAGACGTATATGTTGCCCTGGAGTACGCCATGGCGGAGCTCGTCCGGAGTCCAAGAATGATGGCAAAATTACAACACCAAGTGCGAGGGATAGCGAGCAGAACAAAAGGAACGGTGAAAGAGGAGGAGTTGGACGAGATGGTGTACCTGAAAGCCATCATCAAGGAAGTATTACGTCTATACCCGCCGGTCCCGCTATTGGTTCCACGAGAGCTGATGGAGGATTGTCAAATACAAGGATACAACATTCCCAAGAAAACACGAGTGATCGTGAATGCATGGGCCATAAGCAGAGATCCAAGCCATTGGGAAGCACCTGACGAATTCAAACCTGAGAGGTTCATCGGGGACGGTGCAATGGACTTCAAGGGAAACGATTTCGAGTTCATTCCATTCGGAGCAGGAAGGAGAATTTGTCCTGGAATGAGCTTTGCAATTGCCTCTTTAGAGCTCGCAATGGCAACCCTGGTTTATCACTTTGATAGGGAGTTGCCTGGTGGATTGACAACGGAGGATTTGGACATGAGTGAGGCTTTTGGGTTAGTGCTCCAGAGAAAACAACGACTGCATCTTCTTGCTAAACCATGGAGTGTTTAGCAAGAGGAGCAGCAGCTCTAAGCTTCTCTCTCTCTCTCTCTCTCTCTCTCTCTCTCTCGCTATATATATATATATATATAAGATTTTATTTTTTAGTAAAGTACGAGACAAACTTCACATACAATTCTAATTCTAGCACATACTATGTCATATTTTCATCTGCTCGCATGAGGATAGTTATTATGATAAGACTCGGCTGATGTCAGATGATGCCTCACGCCTCGATCGACGCGACAACACATGGTCTATGCAGATTGGAACGTTGATCGAGGCACATTAAACACCCTGCTCAAGTTTCGTTCTGCATGCCACGCCATCCCAAGCGTCAGAAGCTACTAGCCTGCCCCCTGTAAGCGGGCAGCTCAGGAAGCAGTAAGCTTCCCTATAAATATCCTATCGTTCATCAGAGAGAGGGAAAGACACACAAAAACACTTATTCATATGAAACTTCCTCCACTATCATCTGACTTGATCGTCGGAGGGGTCGGGCTGAGCACCCCGGCCCAACCTTTGTGCTGGTGCGAAGCCAAAGGACCCCGCCGGACGCGAAGGCGAGGAGTTCCTGCCCTGAGGAGATAATGACACCGTCCCGACCACCGCACTCGACCACGTCGGCGGACTTGAAGGCCATCTTGGGAAGATCCCCATCATTTGGACTTGAATCCAACCGCGTCAGTCCTGAGGCCACGGCTTAAGGTTGTTTACACTAACATTTTGACGCTAGAAGGAGGGCCCGAAATGTCGGGTGATCACCCGAGCGGCTCAGATGAGCCCACGACTAAGAGGTCACACCCGACCGAAGCCTCGGGGGAACATCCCCCGCACGGAAACCATCATGACGAACACCCCACCACGACCTCCGAACGATATTGGCGAATATTCAACGACCCGGGCTTGTCGCCGCCCGACGGCGCCCCAGCCGACTCAACGCCCGTGTCACCGAGGCCTTTCAGGATCTCGCCCATCAAGTCCGAGCTCTGATGGAAATGGTGCAAACCATTATCCCGCTCGTTTCTCATCTGGCGCACCCGCCCGCGATCGAACCACTACGACAACGCAAGGCGCCCGTTCGGGCCCACATGATACTATCGGAGCCCCCCACTTCGCCTCGGGTCTGACCGACCCCACTCGGGGATCCAGTGATGGCAAACCCAAGCGCCCGCCCGGAATCCGAGGCACCCTCTTCGGACTCCCTGCGGGCCCAGTTGCGCTTCATTAGCCAGTGACTTGACGAGGTGTAGAAAGATGTTCGTGGGTCTAAGGGAGAGCTCGGGGAGGACGCACACCAAGGGTCTCCCTTCACGCCCAAGATACGGGATCTGACAGTCCCCCCGGACTTCCAGCTCCCCTCTCTGGATGCTTACGATGGCTCTACCGACCCAGCAAACCACGAAGCCGCTTTTCGTGCCCAAATGACGCTATACGGAACCTCTGATGCCCTGATGTGCAGAGCGTTTCCTACCACTCTAAGAGGGCCGGCCCACACGTGGTATGGCGGCTTGAAGACCAGAACGATTGCTTCCTTCAACCAGCTCGCCAATGACTTTGAGCTCCACTTCGTAGCCTATGCATGGCCAAAGCCCTCCGCGACACTGCTCATCGGACTCAAACAAAAGCGTTTATAATGGGCCTGCGACCTTCCAGATTCCTCTGGTCCCTCGCGGTGCGACCTCCCACCACGGTGCTAGAGATGCTCCAGTGGGCTAACCGGTACATCGCAACGGAGGCCTGGGCGACTGTGAGGAGAAGGGACGACTTCTAACCGCGGGCTCCATAAGACAGGTCAAGCACCCACGATGGCTACCCAATGTAGTTCTCATGAAAAGAAATCTAAGCCCTGCCTCAGTCTCTTCCGAGCGAAGGTTCAGTATCTGCCTGACCCCCTCTCAGCTTGTGGTTGGCCCCGGCTTAAACCCTTCTGAACCTACACGGCTCGGTCGTAGACTACCCGAGTCTACCTCAGCGCGGCCTACCCGCCTGGGTTGTGTACCTCGGCTGTAGATTGTCTAGTCCACCTCAGCGCGGCTTACCCACCTGAGTCATGTCCCTCGGCCTTTGCCATATCCCTCAGTCGTAGACTATCGAGCCCCCCTCAGGGCAGCCTCTCGGCCCGAGCCACATCCCTCAGCCATAGACTGCCCGAGTCCACCTCAGCGCGACCTGCCCGCCTGAGTCGTGTCCCTCGGCCTTTGTCATATCCCTCAGTCGTAGACTGCTGAGCCCC
Organism: Musa acuminata AAA Group; assembly: GCF_036884655.1. NCBI lineage: Eukaryota > Viridiplantae > Streptophyta > Magnoliopsida > Zingiberales > Musaceae > Musa > Musa acuminata. The sequence goes on along the minus strand of NC_088337.1, from coordinate 33,462,063 downwards.
CCTCAGGGCGGCCTCTCGGCCCGAGCCACGTCCCTCGGCCATAGACTGCCCAAGTCCACCTCAGCGCGGCCTGCCCGCTTGAGTCGTATCCCTTGGCCTTTGCCATATCCCTCGGTCGTAGACTGCCCGAGTCCACCTCAGCGTGGCCTGCCCGCCTGAGTTGTGTCCCTCAGCCGTAGACTGCCGAGTCCACCTCAGGGAGGCTTGCCCGCCTGAGTTGTGTCCCTCGGTCGTAGACTGCCGAGTCCACCTCAGGGCAGCCTGCCTGCTTGAGTCGTATCCCTCGGCCTTTGCCATATCCCTTGGTCGTAGACTGCCGAGCCCCCCTCAGGGTGGCCTCTCGGCCCGAGCCACGTCCCTCGGCCATAGACTGCCCGAGTCCACCTCAGCGCGGCCTGCCTGCCTAAGTCGTGTCCCTCGGCTCCATGCTTCCCGAGATCACACCAGCGCGGCCAGCCCGCCTGCGTTGTGCTCCTTGGCTCCATGCTCCCCGAGATACACCTACGCGGCCAGCTCGCCTGCGTCGTGCTCCTCGGCTCCATGCTCCCCGAGACACGCCTGCGCGGTCAGCTCGTCTTCGTCGTGCTCCTCGACTCCATGCTTCCCGAGACACGCCTACGCGGCCAGCCCGCCTTCGTCGTGCTCCTCGGCTCCATGCTTCCAGAAACATGCCTGCGTGGCCAGCCCACTTGAAAGCTGAAGCCATGTCTCGGACTCCCGTTACAACGAGCGACGCATAGCTTCTTTCCGGGGGGGGAATATGATGAGGATAGTAATTATGATAAGACTCGGCTGACGTCAAATGACACCTCACGCCTCGATTGATGCGACAGAACCTGGTCAATGCAGATCGGAACGTCGATCGAGGCATATTAAACACTTTGCTCAGGCTTCGTTCTTCACGCCAGGCCAACCCAAGCGTTAGACGCTACCAGCCTGCCCCTTGCAAGCGGGCAGCTCAGGAAGCAGTAAGCTTCCCTATAAATATTCTCTCGTTCATCAGAGAGAGGGAAAGACACACATAAACACTTATTTATCTGAAACTCCCTCCATTATCATCTTACTTGATCGTCGGAGGGGTTGGGCCGAGCACCCCAGCCCGACCTTTGTGCAGGTGCGAAGCCCAAGGTCCCCGTCGGATGCGCAAGCGAGGAGTTCATACCCGGAGGAGACGACTACACCGTCCCGATCGGACCACCGCACTCGACCACCCCAACGGGCTCGAGGAACGCCCCAAGGAGATCCCCGTCGTCCGGACCCGAACCGAGCCGCGTCGGCCCCGAGGCCACGGCTCAAAGTTGTTTCCCACAACATCGCCCCATTTTCTATAAGGTAATTTTTTATAGAAAAGCTTTTTTATTTTGAGAAAATCTTAGTTAGTTTTATTTTTAAAAAAAAATTCTCATTGAACATTTATTTGTTTTCTAAAAGTTTACATTGCCCGCCTAGTAATCGCTCTTACCTCTTCTCCCCGCCCATTTTCTTCTATTATCGTTGTCATCTTCACTCGTTGCTCCCTTCACTCAGATCCACACCACAGTGGGAGGGTGTGCGTTTAGTGATGATGATAGGATGATCAGACATCTCGATAGTGACAAATGAGGACGATGAAGGTGGGGATAGTGGAACGAAGGAGACGATTAAAACGTGCAGATCAATCGTCCTTGCTTTACCAACCTAATTGTCACATTGACAGTGAAGGTTGCAATCGAAGGCATGTGAGTGAGGATGACTGATGAACGATGGTACAAACAGAGGTGGGATAGATGGGACAACAAAGATAAGGAGAACAATATCATCTTTTGGATAAAAAATCGTTCAATGAAAATTTTAGAAAAAAAGAGACCTTAGCAAAGAATTTATCAAAAATGAAGAATTTTTTTTTTAAATTACCCTTTCTTTTAAATGCTCTTCCTTTTTATGTTTTTTCAAAGTGGAAAGCACCAGGAAAGGAAATAAAAGACGGTGCGGAAACAAAGAAAAAGGATTGATGTGAGTTTGGTATCCGTCCTATCAAAGATCGTATTTCCCATCAAGGAGGGCAAAGCTATCCGTATCCGTCCGTTGTTGGGTCACCCAATTAAGTTTGGTATTTGATGAGGATAATAATTACGATAAGATTCGGGTGAAGTCAGCTGGCCCAAATGCCGCCTTACAGCACCTGGTCAACGCAAATTGAAACGCCGATCGAGGCACGTTAACACCCTGCTCAGGCTCGATCCCTCACGCCACGCCAACGTCGGTGTCAAACGCTACCAGGAGTACGATCTTGCTCCCTGCCAGCAGGCACATCAAACAACGGTAACCTTCCCTATAAATACCCTCTCATTCATCAGGAGGAGGAGGAGGAGGAGGAGGTACAAGAAGGAGAAAGCATCACTTAGCTAAAGAATTTTCCTCCCACTATCTTCTAACTTGATCGTCGGATGGGTCAAGCTTCCCGACCCGATCTGTTTGCAGGTGTGAAGACGGTGGCCTCCCACTAAACGTCCAAGCGAGGAGCCCCCTCTCGGAGGAAACGACGATCTCGTCCCGATCAAACCATCGTAGATGACCACCTCAACGGACTCAAGGGTCGTTCCGGAAAGATTCCTATCATCCGGACCCGAAATAAGCCGTGTCGGTCCCGAGACCACGGCTCAAGATTGTTTACACTAACAGTATCATTGCAACTGCTATTTGCGGTCTGTAAAATTCCCACGATATCTCCAAATCAGTAATCTGTTGATCGAGTCCCGAAACGTCGGCTCTCAGTTTTTTAGCATATCCGTTGCTTTGGTCACACATCAGAAACCAATCAAACACAAAGCATGCATTATTGCACAAGTCGGCCCTCCTCATTTTAATTTAATTTTCAACATAGTAAATATGATAAATTTATAGACAACGGAGGACCAGCCAGCAGTCTTAAGTTGAAAATCCATTCGAAAGACCAACAGGAGAAGCTCCGGCTATCATTAAATACATGTCATGCGGAAATCATTGTTGTATATATATATATATATATATATATATAAAGGGAAGCTCGGACGCTGGTTTTAATTAATCATCTAGTGGGAAGAAGAGATAAGGACATAAATAGAATTAAATATATGCCACGAGAAAATCGTGACGATTATTTTGAAACGACAGCTGAGATGTTTCTTTCTGTTGTAATGATTCGAAAAGAGAGAAAAAGAGAGAAAAATTTACCCAATTCAGAACATGAGAAAGAGCCAGATCTCTCTCTCTCTCTCTCTCTATATATATATATATATATATATATATATGTATATATATATAGTAAGGAGAGTACTAATTAAATTAAAGGTTAAAAGTGAAAGTAATAATAACATCTTTTTGTGTCATTACTGTTACGGTAAGTAACTTTTTTAGCCATGGCCTCGGGGCCGTCGCGGCTTGGTTCGGGTCCGGAAGGCGGTGATCTCCTTGGGGGCGCTCCTCGAGGTCTCGGGAGGTCGGTTCGGCGGCTCGGGTCGTCCCGGTCGGGAAGAAGCTCCGCCACAGCGCCAGGAAGAGACGACACCGTCTCGCACCTGCACACAGGTCGGGCCGGGGTGCTCGACCCGACCCCTCCGACGATCAAGTTAGAGAAAGATGCGGAGGGGGTTTAGGAGGAGGAGAAACCTCCGTCTGTTGAGTGTGTGATCCCCCCCTTTGCCAAGGGCTCGGGGGTATTTATAGAGGAGGTTTGATGTTACCTGGTGTAGCTGTCTGCAGGGTAGGACTGTACCTTTGGTTGCGTGGGAGGCCGAGCTGCTGCAGGGTATGGCGAGCCTCGGGCAGTGAGTTGGTCAGGGGGATGACGTGTCACATTACCATTTTTTTGCCATATCATATGCCCCCCCGAAAGGAGCTATGCGTCGGTTCTTGCATGCAGGGGGTCCGATGCATGGCTTTTTACTTCAGGTGGGCTGGTCATGCATATCCGAGGCGTATGACGTAGGCGGGCTAGCCGCGCGGACGTGTCTCATGCAACATGGGGCCGAAGTGCGCAACTCAGTCAGGAAGCCGAGCAGGGTTAGACTCGGGGCCGATGGAGCCGATGAGGGCTGAGGAGCACAACGCAGGCGGGGTGACCGCGCAGGCGTGATCTCGGGAGGCATAGAGCCGAGGGACGAGGAGCACAACGCAGGCGGGGCAACCGCGCAGGTGTGGTCTCGGGATGGCGTAGAGCCGAGGGCCGAGGAGCACAACGCAAGCGGGGTGACCGCGCAGGTGTGGTCTCGGGTGGCGTAAAGCCGAGGGCCGAGGAGCACAACGCAGGCGGGGCAACCGCGCAGGTGTGGTCTCGGGATGGCGTAGAGCCGAGGGCCGAGGAGCACAACGCAGGCGGGGCAACCGCGCAGGTGTGGTCTCGGGATGGCGTAGCGCCGAGGGCCGAGGAGCACAACGCAGGCGGGGTGACCGCGCAGGTGTGGTCTCGGGTGGCGTAAAGCCGAGGGCCGAGGAGCACAACGCAGGCGGGGCAACCGCGCATGTGTGGTCTCGGGATGGCGTAGAGCCGAGGGCCGAGGAGCACAACGCAGGCGGGGCAACCGCGCAGGTGTGGTCTCGGGTGGCGTAAAGCCGAAGAGCCGAGGAGCACGACGCAGGCGGGCAGGCCGCGCAGGTGTGGTCTCGGGTGGCGTAAAGCCGAAGAGCCGAGGAGCACGACGCAGGCGGGCAGGCCGCGCAGGTGTGGTCTCGGGTGGCGTGAAGCCAAAGGGGGTGTCCTCGAGCATTAAGCGACCGAGGTGGCGGCCTCGGGCATTACGCGACTGAGGTGGTGGACTCGGCAAGCATGGAGCCGAGGCACTCGGCGCAGGCAGGCTGCGGCCGAGGGACGTAACCCAGGTGGGCAAGGCGATGGATATGGCCGAGGAGTTCGGCGCGGGCAGGCTGGCCGTGCAGACGTGTCTCGGGGTTTATGGAGCCGAGGGGCACGACGCGGGCGTACTGGCGGCACTGATCTGTCTCGGGAACATGGAGCCAAGGAGCACGACGCTGGCGGCTGGCGGCGCAGGTGTGGTCTCGGGCATTACGCGACCGAGGAGCACGACGCAGGCGGGCAGACCGCGCAGGCGTGGTCGCAAGGGCCATGCGACCGAGTAGCACGACGCAGGCGGGCAGGACGCGAGGACGTGGACTCGGGCACCATGCGGCCGAGGTACACGACAGAGGCGGGCAGGCCGCGCTGAGGTGGGATTTCGACAGAGAGTTGCCGAGGTGCTCGGTGCAGGCAGGCAGCGACCGAGGTACACCGCTCAAGCGGGCAGGCCGCGCTGAGGTGGGATTTTGGTAGAGAGTTGCCGAGGTGCTCGGTGCAGGCAGGCTGCGACCGAGGTACACCGCTCAGGCGGGCCCGCCTGCGTCGTGCTCCCCGGCTCTTCGGCCTTACGCCACCCGAGACCACGCCTGCGCGGCCTGCCCGCCTGCGTCGTGCTCCTCGGCTCTTCGGCTTTACGCCACCCGAGACCACGCCTGCGCGGCCTGCCCGCCTGCGTCGTGCTCCTCGGCTCTTCGGCTTTACGCCACCCGAGACCACGCCTGCGCGGTCTGCCCGCTTGCGTCGTGCTCCTCGGCTCTTCGGCTTTACGCCACCCGAGACCACGCCTGCGCGGCCTGCCCGCCTGCGTCGTGCTCCTCGGCTCTTCGGCTTTACGCCACCCGAGACCACGCCTGCGCGGCCTGCCCGCCTGCGTCGTGCTCCTCGGCTCTTCGGATCTACGCCACCCGAGACCACGCCTGCGCGGCCTGCCCGCCTGCGCCGTGCTCCTCGGCTCTTCGGCTTTACGCCACCCGAGACCACGCCTGCGCGGCCTGCCCGCCTGCGTCGTGCTCCTCGGCTCTTCGGCTTTACGCCACCCGAGACCACGCCTGCGCGGCCTGCCCGCCTGCGTCGCGCTCCTCGGCTCTTCGGCTCTACGCCACCCGAGACCACGCCTGCGCGGCCTGCCCGCCTGCGCCGTGCTCCTCGGCTCTTCGGTTTTACGCCACCCGAGACCACGCCTGCGCGGCCTGCCCGCCTGCGTCGTGCTCCTCGGCTCTACGGCTTTACGCCACCCGAGACCACGCCTGCACGGCCTGCCCGCCTGCGTCGTGCTCCTCGGCTCTTCGGCTTTACGCCACCCGAGACCACGCCTGCACGGCCTGCCCGCCTGCGCCGTGCTCCTCGGCTCTTCGGCTTTACGCCACCCGAGACCACGCCTGCGCGGCCTGCCCGCCTGCGTCGTGCTCCCCGGCTCTTCGGCCTTACGCCACCCGAGACCACGCCTGCGCGGCCTGCCCGCCTGCGTCGTGCTCCTCGGCTCTTCGGCTTTACGCCACCCGAGACCACGCCTGCGTCGTGCTCCTCGGCTCTTCGGCTTTACGCCACCCGAGACCACGCCTGCGCGGTCTGCCCGCTTGCGTCGTGCTCCTCGGCTCTTCGGCTTTACGCCACCCGAGACCACGCCTGCGCGGCCTGCCCGCCTGCGTCGTGCTCCTCGGCTCTTCGGCTTTACGCCACCCGAGACCACGCCTGCGCGGCCTGCCCGCCTGCGTCGCGCTCCTCGGCTCTTCGGCTCTACGCCACCCGAGACCACGCCTGCGCGGCCTGCCCGCCTGCGCCGTGCTCCTCGGCTCTTCGGCTTTACGCCACCCGTGACCACGCCTGCGCGGCCTGCCCGCCTGCGCCGTGCTCCTCGGCTCTTCGGCTTTACGCCACCCGAGACCACGCCTGCGCGGCCTGCCCGCCTGCGTCGTGCTCCTCGGCTCTTCGGCTTTACGCCACCCGAGACCACGCCTGCGCGGCCTGCCCGCCTGCGTCGCGCTCCTCGGCTCTTCGGCTCTACGCCACCCGAGACCACGCCTGCGCGGCCTGCCCGCCTGCGCCGTGCTCCTCGGCTCTTCGGCTTTACGCCACCCGAGACCACGCCTGCGCGGCCTGCCCGCCTGCGTCGTGCTCCTCGGCTCTACGGCTTTACGCCACCCGAGACCACGCCTGCACGGCCTGCCCGCCTGCGTCGTGCTCCTCGGCTCTTCGGCTTTACGCCACCCGAGACCACGCCTGCGCGGCCTGCCCACCTGCGCCGTGCTCCTCGGCTCTTCGGCTTTACGCCACCCGAGACCACGCCTGCGCGGCCTGCCCGCTTGCGTCGTGCTCCTCGGCTCTTCGGCTCTACGCCATCCCGAGACCACACCTGCGCGGTTGCCCCGCCTGCGTTGTGCTCCTTGGCCCTCGTCTCTACGCCATCCCGAGATCACACCTGCGCGGTCACCCCGCCTGCGTTGTGCTCCTCGGCCCTCGGCTCTACGCCTCCCGAGACCACACCTGCGCGGTTGCCCCGCCTGCGTTGTGCTCCTCGGCCCTCGGCTCTATGCCTCCCGAGATCACGCCTGCGCGGTCACCCCGCCTGCGTTGTGCTCCTCGGCCCTCGGCTCTACGCCATCCCGAGACCACACCTGCGCGGTTGCCCCGCCTGCGTTGTGCTCCTCGGCCCTCGGCTCTACGCCATCCCGAGACCACACCTGCGCGGTTGCCCCGCCTGCGTTGTGCTCCTCGGCCCTCGGCTTTACGCCACCCGAGACCACACCAGCGCGGCCAACCCGCCTGCGTTGTGCTCCTCGGCCCTCGGCTCTACGCCATCCCGAGACCACACCTGCGCGGTTGCCTCGCCTGCGTTGTGCTCCTCGGCCCTCGGCTCTACGCCATCCCGAGACCACACCTGCGCGGTTGCCCCGCCTGCGTTGTGCTCCTCGGCCCTCGGCTCTACGCCATCCCGAGATCACACCTGCGCGGTCACCCCGCCTGCGTTGTGCTCCTCGGCCCTCGGCTCTACGCCTCCCGAGATCACACCTGCGCGGTCACCCCGCCTGCGTTGTGCTCCTCGGCCCTCTGCTCTATGCCTCCCGAGATCACGCCTGCGTTGTGCTCCTCAGCCCTCATCGGCTCCATCGGCCCCGAGTCTAACCCTGCTCGGCTTCCTGACTGAGTTACACACTTCGGCCCCATGTTGCACGAGACACGTCCACGCGGCTAGCCCGCCTACGTCATACGCCTCGGATATGCATGACCAGCCCACCTGAAGTAAAAAGCCATGCATCGGACCCCCTGCATGCAAGAACCGACGCATAGCTCCTTTCGGGGGGGCATATGATATGGCAAAAAATGGCAGACCCAGCACAGCCGAACGGGACAGAAGCAGGTAATGGTTGAAGCTCGCCCATACCCTGCGATCCCCCGATCTCCCATGCAACCCCCTGAGCAACACACTGCCCGAGGCTCTCCGTACCCTGCAGCAGCTCGGCCTCCCACACAACCCCAGCGGTAACATCAAACCTCCTCTATAAACACCCCGAAGTCCTAAGCAAAGGGGGGAGGGAAACTGACTCAAACACAAGACTGAGAGGCTCTTCTTCTGCCTCATCCACAATCCCCCCCACATCCTTCTCTAACTTGATCGTCGGAGGGGTCGGGCCGAGCTCCCGGCCCGACCCGTGTGCAGGTGCAAGACGGTGTTGCCTCTTCCCGAAGCTGCGGCGGAGCTTCTTCCCGACCGGGACGAACCGAGCCGCCGACCCGACCCGGTGACCCGAGCTGCCTCCCGAACCGAGCCGCCGACCCGACCGGGTGACCCGAGCTGCCGAACCGACCTCCCGACCCGAACCACCGAGCTCGACCGCCGGGAGACCTCGAGGAGCGCCCCCAAGGAGATCACCGCCTTCCGGACCCAAACCAAGCCGCGACGGCCCCGAGGCCACGGCTAAAAAAGTTACTTACACTAACACCAACCATTATAAGATGCCCAAAAATTGCTTTTGACGTAGGTGTCTTCACCTTCGCATCCACTTCATGGATCTGCTTCAACTCCCTTCCATGCCCATCTTCCTCTGCTCCCTCCTCTTCTTCCTCGTCTTGACGAAGAAATGTGTCGCCAAGTTCAAAGGCCCAAACGCCAGACTTCCACCCGGCCCTTGGAATCTACCTCTCATCGGAGGCATGCACCACCTGATCGGGCAGTTGCCCTTCCGCGCACTCCGCCACCTCGCTTGCAAGCACGGCCCCCTCATGCTCGTCAGGATCGGCCAGGTGGACGTTGCGGTCGCCTCCTCACGCGAAGCCGCCGAGGAGATCTTACAGAAACATGGTGACAACTTCGCTTCCCGTCCCGCGCTCGCCGCAACGCAGATCGTTCTCTATGGCGCCTCCGACATCGGCTGGTCCCCCTTCGGCCCTTACTGGAAACAAATGCGCCGGCTCTGCTTCACGGAGCTGCTCGGCGGCAAGCGCACCCGATTCTTCTCCTCCATCAGGACGGAACTGACCCATGGGCTGATGAGAGACATCTCCAAGTCGGGAACAGCACCCGTCAACCTCAGCGACAAGCTGTTCCGTCTTGCCAACGCCATCACCTGCCGAGCGGCGTTCGGTAAACACCGTGAGCATCGAGAGTGTTTCGTCTCGATCGTCAAGGATACGTTCCATGTCCTAGGAGGTTTCTGCTTGGCCGACACGTTTCCGTCGCTCAAGTTCCTTGACGTCCTCACCGGTGTCATGTCACACATGCACCGGCTTCACCATCAGATTGATGAGGTCCTAGACGAGATTCTCAAGGAGCACCAGGATGATGCCGTCACGGACGACGATGGTGGGCGAATGGAGGACTTGGTCGACGTGCTGCTGAGGCTTAAGGACGATCCGCAGCTGGAAATTCCCTTGACGATGGACAATATAAAGGCTGCGATACTGGTGAGGCCGGATCAACTCCTGTCATACTAATGCTAATCAAGTATTATTGTGTAACGATCTCGTCGTCCTTGGCGCGCGCAGGACATGTTCGTGGCGGGCACCGAGACCTCATCGACCGTCGTTGAATGGGCCATGTCGGAGCTGATCAGGCACCCCTGGATCATGGAGAGAGCGCACAAGGAAGTGAGGGAAGCTCTGAAAGGAAAGAACAGGGTCGAAGAGAGTGACATGGATAAGCTAAACTACATGAAGCTAATTATCAAAGAGACGCTAAGGCTTCACCCATCACTCCCGCTGTTACCAAGATTATGCAGGGAGACCTGCGAAGTGATGGGCTACAAGATAGAAGCCGGCACTCGCGTCTTCGTCAATGCATGGGCGATCTGCAGGGATCCGCAGTACTGGGACGACGCCGAGAGCTTCAAGCCGGAGAGGTTCGAGGGGAGTTCCATAGATTTCAAGGGATTCGACTTCGAGTACTTGCCGTTCGGAGCTGGCCGAAGGATCTGCCCGGCGATCGAGCACGGGCTGACCGTGGTGGAGCTCGTCCTGGCTAATCTCCTCTTCCACTTCGACTGGAAGATGCCCAATGGAATGAAACCCGAGGAGCTCGACATGCGTGAGAAGATGGCACTCCTTGTACCAAGGCAAACCGAGCTAAAGTTGCTTGCTACTTCAAGAATTCCTGTCCCCGCTACTATCTGAAAGTTGGCAGGAATCAGATGATTAGTGCGTGAAAAGTACGTGTGCTGGTATTCATATGTTTCTTTGGGTTTGCTGCTGATCCGTTTAATGGAAACTCGGTGATGTATGTATAATATTTACTTGGTAATGGTTTAAGTTTGTGAGTTGTTAAGAACGTATGTATGCATAACATCTTCATATAATTAAAGTTGTCACATACGAGCCCTTCAAATCCCATGGAACATTATCTGATGTTGTCTCCCGTGGAGGCTTCCACAAATTGACGCGGCCTTCTTCTTCCATTTCTTTGGAAATCGAAGTAGTTAACCTTACTATTATTGAATTATTTGATCAATCAAATTTCTAACAGTGTGTTTTTCTGGAAGAAGGAAAACGACTATTTGATCGATTAGGCATCACGATGCAAAATGGTGAGGAGGCATTGGTAAACGCGAGACGACGATCTCCCCTGCCCATGGAAACGGTGAGTACTAACGCTGTACGTGAGTGAGCGTTCGAAAGTGCACATCCAACGCAGCCAAAACGCTAAGCAATCACTGTCCGCGTCGTGTTCGATGCTTTCCCAATGTTGAGCGAGAGACTTAATTTATGAGCTTCCTGGAATCCGGACGAGAAGCAGCAGCAATTACCCAAGACTTGATCGGAAGGCCAGAGATAAGAGATCGCTTTTGGGGTTATCCGAACTTGTCAGATGCTCCATCCCCATTACTCTTGACCATCACAGGTCCAAAAGCCGAGAAGACGACGAAACCAGCGTGCCACGTTCAGCGAATGCTGTGTGAAGATAAGGTCAAATTTGCGTTTTATTGAAATTTATGATATGATTTCCCGTATAAATCTGATTAAAATCGAGTACTAGATTAAGTAAGAAATCGTGAAATTAAGTCCTACACTATGGTTTCGTGAAGGATGATGAGGCATCTTTAGTTAATTACATTTGTAGTGCCAAACTATTTTGGACTCTTCAGAGGTATAGCAAAATAAATAGAGGCAAATGTTCTTATCAACGACCGATGAACGAACTATAGGGGTTTTCATTTTCTTTTGAAATAAATTAATATATATTTCTTTCCTTTATTACTTCAGCTCTTGTTTTATATGTGTATATTGGTGTTTGGATTTCCCTATTTCTCTTTTGTTTATCCACAGACGATATCGAATCGATTAATTCTCCCCAACGATTCTTAGCTAAAAGTTTTGGAGTCGAGCGAGCAGCAAACTATTCACGTATACAGACAGACAGATATCGTCAGCCTGGCAGAGCAAGAAATTTCTGGAGAGACTACGAGTCTGACAGAGCATGGAAGAACACGACATAAAAATGGAAAGCAATGGCCAAACTTGGTCACGCGGACACACAGAGTTGAGTACTCGATGGAACAGCAGCTTCAGCTCGCTTCCATCTTCGTCTTCATCTGCTGCCTCCTCTTCCTGCTCGACTGGATGAAGAAAGGATTCACCAAGTACAAAGGCCGAAATCCAAAACCTCTGCCCGGCCCATGGAATCTGCCGTTCATCGGCAGCATGCACCACATGGTCGGGCAGCTCCCTTTCCGAGCGCTCCGCGAGCTGACCCGCAAGCACGGCCCTCTCATGCTCGTCAGAATCGGCCAGGTAGACTATGCGGTTGCCTCCTCACGTGAAGCCGCCGAGGAGATCTTGAAGAAACAAGACATCACCTTCGCTTCCCGACCACAGTTGGTTGCAGCGCAGGTCATTGTCTATGGCGCCACCGACATAGGCTGGACGCCCTACGGCCCCTACTGGAAGCAGCTGCGCCGGATCTGCTTCATGGAGCTGCTCGGCACCAAGCGCATCCGATCCTTTTCCTCCATCAGGACGGAGGAGACCCTCGACCTGATGAGAGACATCTCGAGATCAGAAACAGAACACATCGACCTGAGCGAGAAGCTGTTCGGTCTCGCCAACGCCATCGTCTGCCGAGCGGCGTTTGGCAAACGATGGGATCGCCGAGAGAGGTTCGTCACGATCATCAAGGAGACGTTCGACCTGCTCGGTGGCTTGTGCTTGGCCGACACGTTTCCGTCGCTCAACTTTCTCGACATCCTCACGGGTTCCATGTCGAAGATGCAGCGCGTACGCCGACAAATGGATGACATCCTGGGCGAGGTAATCAAAGAGCACGAGGTTAAGGCCGCCACGAGCAACAGTGAGCGTGTCGACGAGGTGGACTTGGTCGACGTGCTGCTGAGGCTCAAAGACGATCCCAAACTGGAAATTCCCATGACGACGGACAACGTAAAGGCCGTGATCTTGGTGAGCTCGAATTAAACATTGACGTGATAAGTCCGCGTAAGGAAACATCTCCTGCATGACAGTCTTCTCGTCCTTCATATATGTAGGACATGTTCATTGCAGGCACAGAGACCTCATCGACTGTCGTTGAATGGGCCATGTCGGAGCTTATAAGGAACCCCTCGATCATGGAGAGAGCGCAAGAGGAAGTGAGGGAAGCCATGAAAGGAAAGAACAGAGTCGAAGACAGTGACACATCCGAGCTGAAGTACATGAAGTTAATAATAAAGGAGACGATGAGGCTTCACCCACCGGCCCCCTTGTTGCAAAGACGATGCAGGGAGACGTGCGAAGTCATGGGTTACGAGATAGAAGCCGGCACTTGTGTGTTCGTCAATGCATGGGCAATCGGTAGAGATCCACGGCACTGGGACGACGCCGAGACCTTCAAGCCGGAGAGGTTCCAAGGCAGTTCCATAGGTTTCAATGGATTGGATCTCGAGTACTTGCCGTTCGGAGCTGGCCGAAGGATATGCCCGGGGATCGGGTTCGGCCTCGCCGTTGTGGAACTCGCCTTGGCTAGTCTCCTCTTACACTTCGACTGGAAGCTGCCCGATGGGATGAAACCAGAGGAACTCGACATGCGTGAGACCAGAGGACTAGTCGCATCAAGGAAAACTGAGCTGAAGTTGATGGCTACAACACGAATTCCTCTGCCCGCCACAATCTGAGTCTTGCAGGAATCAGATGAATACTACTTAAAAATAAATGTGTGCTCAAATTATATGTGGACTGACTGGTATAGATACGTACGGTGGCATGCATGATCTGGCCGTAGTTTGTCTTTCCTTTTGTTGCTGTTCTATGTAATACAATGTACGTTACATATACTATATATATTGTGTGGTGGTAATAGTTGGGAGTTCAATATGAAGTTTGCTCCCTTTGCTCGAACATAAACAACCGGCATGCAGTGTCCATTCTCCTATGTGTTCCGGGGAAGAAGACCAAGCAGTGAGGTCATCCTAAACCCGCCATGACTTTTCCTTGGACGAGAAGACTTGATGCTTACCCCAAGGATGTCCATGACTAGCTTCTTATATTTTCCGGATCAGAATGGTCAGGAAAAATCGTGCACATAGCCTTAAAAGAACAGAATGTACAAAAAGTTACATCAACATCAATTATATGGATGTCTATCGCGATTCATACTCAAATATCTGCATCAATCAAATCCTTGAGAAGCAGAAACATATATTCAAATCCTCCGTATATATATGATAATCACTTGTGCAGGTCTTTTGTGGAACCAACAATAACGATACTGTTATTATATTATTAAAAATAATACATTATTTTTTTAATTTTTTTTTTCGAATAGATATATTTTCATATGAATAAACATATCTTTTCACGTTAATAAATGTCTCCTTTATAAATAAATCTCATCCTATATGTTATATATATTTATTATATAAAAATTAAATTCTATGCATTTATTTTGAAGAATTCATTGTGAAAATAATTATTTCATTCATATGGTGTATTTATATATGTTTGAGGAGGGATTTAATTGCCCTCCCATCATACATATGAATCATATTGGTTGATCCTCAAATTATGATTGATTGAGGATTTTAGGAATGTAATAAAATCAATCATATTTACTTCTACCTTGATCCTTATTTTTAATAATAATTATTTATCAAATCATTATCCTCTATTATGCTTCCATAATAGAGGATAATAGCTTTCGTCTAATCTTAAAATGATGTAAGTGGAACACCTTGTGAGCAAGTGATTTTGTTATAGAGTCGGTTAGTTGGTAATATATATATATATATATATATATATATATTTGGCATATGATAACTTGGTCTTCGATGAAGTGGAAGCTAATTACAATGTATTTTATGTGCAGAACGAAAAAAGGAGCAAGCAAGACTAAGCGATTTAGGTCGAAAAGACCGAAGCATATGCGCAAAGAGAGCATGGCTTGCCTAGAGAGTAACTGCTTGATCAACGGTAAGGGGTGCCTTGAGATATCCCAACCAATAAAAGCACCGCGTAATGTACTTGGAACCTGATAAGGGTAAAAATAGATTTGACGCAATACGCCACGACATCAGCCATACTTGGACGACTCACTGCCCAAGGAAGCGGGCATTAACGTCGATTTGACATGCGCCGATGTCACCCGCTCCCGGTCAACGACTCCACTGTCTGACCCCGCGCGTTCAGTCGAAGCAGAGAAAGACGTCGACCGAGGCTCACCCATACCCTGCGGCAGTTTGGTTCTCTAAGCTACTCCAGCGGTAGTGTCAGACGCCATCAGAGGTACGATCCTGCCCTTGCAGGCAGGCACATCAGGTAACATCAAACTCATCTATAAATACCACAGAGTTCTAAACGAACAAGGGGGGGGAAGACAAGCACAATACACTTGAAAAACACTTCTACACAACTGGAACTTCTACTTCTTCGTCTAAAACTCCCTTCCACATCATCTGACTTGATCGTCGGAGGGGTCGGGCCGAGCTTCCGACCCGACCTGCGTGCAGGAACGAAGGCGAGGTCGCACCTCCCCGACGCCACATTCCATCCAAACTACCGCAACCGGCCACCCCGACTAACCCGAGGAACGTCGCCCGAGATCCCCGACATACGGACCCCCGAACCGAGCCGCGTCGGCCCCAAGGCCACGGCTTAAACAGATGCCCTCCGCATCGGAACCCCTCTGCGAGACTTGTGAGATACGCTGTCGGGGTGAACGAGATGATAAGGAATATTCTTGTACCGCCCATGTATCAACGACAGCCACCAAGGAGTCAACGTGAGATACGCTGGAGAAACCGTAGCCAATTCGGCAGACGACATGCGATCAACTCTGCACCGCCCAGAACCATTCGGGTTGGCACCACACGACGAGGGATCGAATGGGCCTACCCACGCCGTCAGGAGCATACAAATCGATCGATCGCTCGCACAACTGCACCAGATGAAACATCAATGACCATTAACAACTTATGTACATATCAAGATATCGCCACAGGTATAAATACCGATCCCCTAGCCTAAGAAAATGGATCAAATCTATTTTATCACTTAGACCACTTACTAACTTAAGCGGATCGAGTTAAGAATCCCCCTCTCGATATCGACCTGTTGTGTAGGATTACGACGTAGACAAAGCCGATCGAGCTTCATCTTAGGTCGACCATGAGGGTGTAGTAGAAGCTGAGAACCAACCCCCGACCTGACCTGACTTCGTTCCCTCGGCCTCATTGCCAAGGAATCAATGTGGACAGCCATATTGAAACCAGGTCATACCAATCCTGAGGCCATGGCATGAATGTAACTAACACCTCTAACCAGAGGAGACTATGACACCAAAGGAAAACCGAGCTGAGGTTGCTTGCTACTGCACAGATTAATTCCTCTACCTGCCACCCCCCCGAGTGTTGCAGAAATCAGATGATAGAATAGATGTGCGTGTGTGATCTCATTCGATTTGCTGCTGCGTATGTATGCCCATTCTCAACTTGTACAGAAACAACATTGTTCTGAGGAAGCGATAAATATGGCCAGATTTCAGACGATAAAGAGTCCTTTCTAATGTCGGCATGACTATTTCTTGCTATATCGATCTGTTAAACACAAAGAAGTAGCTGCTACATCATTCATGCATGCATGCATGCATGTACGGTACAGTACAAATACAATAAAATGTTACAGTCGGATAGGATCAGTATCCTTATGAGAGTTGCACCTGCTCACGTAACATATGATATTATCGAATCCAGTTCCGATATGCATGACCAGCATCTATTCATTTTTTTTTAAAACAATCATGCTATCTTGAAGCATGCTCATTCATATTTTATATATCAGATAAATCTATCTTTCCAAGATGGGACAAAGATTAAAGTAGGTGAGGGTTGAAAAATCAAATCAGACAATAATCTCCATCTCTAATAAAAAAAGCACAAAAATCCAAATCATAGGTGTCAGAATCAGATGAACATTAACAGAGATATGCAAAAGCTAGCGCTTTAAAAACTTAAAAAGACCACAAAAAGGCATGTCTGATAGAGCTGCCTCTCGCAAGAAGCATCACTTTGTGTTCCATGGAAAAAGCTTTAAAAAACAGAAAAAAGTTGGTCGACTTAGACACTAATTTTGTCCATTATTAATCGAAGTTCAAAGGATTACGATGCCCTGCGTGACGGTCTCATCCAACTCTCTTCGCGATTCCTGATTCCTTGTCCGAAAAGATAGGTCTCCAACGAGAAACAGAGCACTCCAGTCTCTGACGATGACATTAGTATGGTGCATGAACCGGGCCAGCGGAGCCCTTCGTAGGTGTCCTCCTCCTCACTACCCTCATCATCGTATCTTTCCTCGAGTTGCACACAAAATGGGTGGCTTATCCTTCCTCCCTCCCTCTGTTTGACCAGCCGACGAAGGTTTGTACACTCCACACGACAAATGCCTCCACAGAACGTCACGGGAACACTCATCCGGTGAAAGAAAACGTCGACAAAAACAAAAAGGAAAAAAGAAATCGTGGTTCGATCGTAAAAGGCTGGAAAGATGTTTTCATTCCCTATAAATAATTTTCTTTTAATAAGATCTTCATATACGGCCCTTTCCTTACGATTGCTTGTTAAAACTTATACAACTACAGTATTCTTGATATTCTCACTCATTGATTGTTTTTCATCAGTGTTCTCTTTGATCTTCTCTATTTTCCTTTTCCGCTGCATAGTGAATTAACATAAGTTTTTGAATTTTATAGGGATGCCATTGCAGTTTTATAAGATGTTTTCTTCTTCTTAGGGTAATTCACGTCCAAACCTAAAAACCCTTTACACTCTTATGTACATTTTTAGTAAATGAGATCCATGTGTACTCAATGGAACAACATAAATAACTCTATATTACAAGATTCTCTTAAATCCAATGGCTTTGGTAAATTTATCTCTGGAGTGACTGACGATTCCAAGTGAAGACAAGGCTGCAATCACATCCCCGCACCGGTACTCAGGTTTTATGTGTGTCCACCTCTCAGAACAACTACCTCTGCAAGTCTTCTGCATATCATCGCCTCATTATTTCTCAAGTTCAAAAGTCAAAAAATCGATAAGATAAAACCTAATTCAAGATGTTTTAACTACGTATATCCTCATCATTCTATACCTTTCTCTCAAAGTGACAACGCAGAGAATCTAAGTAGAAACCAGTCTCAGTCACAAAACATTAACTGTACGTATATGCCAGTAGAGACGACATATATAATTGAACTACAAGCTTTATTCTACGTTAACTTTGGTCCCGTACAATATATTATTGTACTCCTATTATGTTACATGTGTGTGTGAACGATCACTCGAAACCACTATAATCCTTACCAACCTCCGGAAGAGGATTCCACCAGTCCTCCCATATATTCTCAGCTGAGATCACCGGCAGATGCTGACTCGGTTGGTTCATCAAGCTTCGGCCGTAACTTGCCAACTTGTTGAGCTCTTCGATGTCAAGTGTGGAAGTGAGAAGGGAGTTTGCGGGTACCAGAACGCTTACACTGTTCTTGGAATATTGGTGAAGCCGAGACTTGTGTTCTTCCGTTGATGTAGTTGAGCTCAACGAAGCTATCGAGTCGGTCGTGCTGTATAGTGTCGACAATACAGGGGAGGATAAGTTGTTGCTTGGAGCTCCACCCGGCGCTTGTGGTGTCATCTCCATGACCGGTGTCGATGAACAAAAGAAGTGTTCTTTCTCCATTCTAGGCTCTCGTGAGCGTGATGGCTCGGAAGCGAGTGTTCCGGGAAGCTGGCGACGGTCTACTACTGCAGCTCTTTTATACACGCGGCAGAGTGAGATTTCAGTCTGCCAGAGAAAAGGAATTCGAGAGAAGCAAATTATGATCAGAAGATATGGCAACCAAAGAGGCAATCAATGCCTTTCTCATGTCTCTTCATTCTTTTTGAAAAGCTTCTATGCCTATTCAGCTGTATCTGTTTATCAAGCATGTTAATGTTACCATATAAAAGGGATCTCATAACCTTTGAGACGACTATCATTTTCCTTGATTCCTACAAAATAAGAGGGATTTGACATCCCGTTAGTTTACGAGATTGATTAGATTGTCTTTTACCCTATAAATAAGGGTTATGATGTTACCATCAATAAAGTTTAACTTCTTCCTCTTTTTTCTCTTCTAATATAGTGGAAGTAGAATTTGTAGAGTTAGGAGAGTAGAGAAAGTCATTCTCAGTATCTTTTTTCTCTAAAATAGAAATCAATTCAGATGACATGCAAGAAGAGAAGAGAAGATCCACATCAAAAGCAAAAATAACAAAGAAAGTATGAGAGAGAATAAGGGGGAAAAAAAAAGATAACTATTTCACACGTTTCTTGAGTTCCTTTGCAGAAGATCGAGGTATCATTCTACTTAAGGAAGCCTTATACACACGTATAGAGAGAGAGAGAGAGAGAGAGAGAGAGAGAGAGAGAGAGAGGTTGATCGAGTAGGAAAAGGAGCGAGAAGGAACATAGAAAGAATTGGGCTGGAGGTATGTATATGCTTTGAAAACCTAAGTTTGTTCTTTAGGGTTTTGTTCTTCAGAAGCAAATTAAAGTGAAGAATAAACTTCGAAGAGACCTCTAAAAAGAAGCAAAAGCGAACTTTTTGTCTTCCAAAAACATAAAGAAAGCTGCAATCGTTGGTAACATTTAGTACAAAAGAAGGAAAGAGTGTAAGGACCGGAAAAGCTCTTAGTAGGGAGGGAGATAGATAAAAGCTCAACTTCTCTTGGTAATTTCGAATCAATCATATTCTTCTAGCATGTTCAAGAAGAAGAAAGAAAGTCCATGAGAAATCATAATAGATATCGTTAACAGGTATGTGACACTCAGTCAAAGAACAATATCTATTAGCAAGGATAGATCTGGTGACATAGAAGAGCGAGTCACTCGAAATTAACGTACCCTCATATACGGGTCTGTCTCGCCGTGTGGCAAACGATACTCGTTCATGGTCCAGCTTGTTCTGATGCCTTTTGGAGCTTTCCCCGAGTAGAAGACTAGGGTCTTCTTCAACCCGATGGAGCGGTGGTTCTCCGTTCGGATCGTTCGGTCTGCACCGGTTGCCTTCCAGTAGCCTGATGTGGCGACGCGGTTGGGTCGATCCCCGTTTCTGTACTTTCGATCTCTAGGAACGTAAAAGAACCATTCCTTGTCTCCGATCGTGGCTAGTGCTGTAAGAACCCCATGTTTTCCAGATGGAAGAGTGTCGTCGTCAGTACTCAGAAATATGCCACCGGTAGCGAATTCCGTACGTAGGAGGAAAGAAGAAGAAGGAGAAGAAGAAGAAGACGTACCTGGAAGCTCCCATGGGTCGTAGCGGTACAGATCGAGGTAAGTTATGAGCTCTACACTGAATCGCTTTCCCTCGACCTTGCGGCGGAGATAGAACTCGATCAGTTCCTCCTCGGTTGGGTGGAAGCGGAATCCGGGCATCACGAGATCGTGCTCATGCCCATCCTCGTCATCGTCTCCTCTCATGGCTGCTGGCAATTGCCATAAACAGAAGCAGCCTCGAATCAGCAAACGACCACTTCACCTCTGATCAGCTCAACCCCTTAAATAATTGGAACGCCTACATGCAGTTTAATCTTAGATGAGTGGCGGCAGGATAATGATGAACAGTTGCTGGATACAGCCACCAGAAATCTGGTCGCCTTGTTTGCGTTTCTCGATCCCTATCTCTCTCTCACTGTACCCATCTCAAAGGGGAGTAACACAAGGATGGACTGCGTCAGGCCCCTTCATAACTCGGGGAGGGCCTACATGGAAATGGGAGGTGCATGCAGAAACAGATCGTCCTGCAAGAAGACAAATGTCGCGTGCAGCTACTAAGAAATGATTGGCTCCTCGGCTGGCTGGCATTTGAACCTTCTACTATCTTCTTGGCGTCTCAGCGACCAGTTGTTTCTCCACTTACTCTTAAGTTTCTAGGTGAAGACCGAGACCGCTTTCCCCCACTCTTTTTGTGTTTATGTGTGTGTGTGTTTTTCCTTTGTGATACGATGGCATATCACGAGCTCATCCTTGAGAAATAATTTTCTGGAGCTCAGAAACACTCGGCGATGGCGAAACTAGTTCGAAGATGACATTGATATGCCCGAGGGATACATCCGCCAATCTTAATCTTCATCTAAGAATATTTTCCAAGAAATCTTCTTTCTTTCACGTATGGTCGGATTGCACACGATTATTTCACCTTCGATATGTAGCTCGATGGCGTCAACTCTCGTGCCACAATCCATCGCCTTGGCTAACTCTCGTTCTATGCAGGGAGGGAAGAAGCTTTTGATATCAAGAGAACATACAAAAGGAAGAAACACCGACGTCTTTGATTTTGATAACATATGAACGTATTTAGATTTCTCATCATACCTTCCTAAGCAATCAACGAAATCTTTAATGAATCTCTTCATTCTTCTTCCCTCTTTGCGAAAACTAATTGAAATTTATCAACGCCAAATATCAAGACGTATTAAAATGCGATACTTAGTTCGATCAAACAAGAAACAAGATAAAGATGACAAATCTATGTGGAAAACGTCGGTGTGAAGTAGAAAATCTTAGACGATAATCGATGAAATCACTGATAGTCAGTCCTCTTTAAATCGACTCGAGAACATGCACCTTTTTGTTTGCGATGTTGACCTTACTGACTGCAACAGTCAAACACGCAAAAGACGATTATAAGATACTAATTTTGAATGCAGAGGAAGTCCAGTAATTTTCGTATTTATCTCTGTAAATCTAAATTTCAGATAATTAGAGCAATACGACTGATGTGAGTCCATCCACACATTAGGGCTGTAGACGAAGAAGCGTCCATCCGTGCGACACACGTTAAGTGGACCACTGGATTTGCAGGTCGGTGACGAATTAATTCCATATTGATGGGATGAATGAGTTCTCGTCCTGTCTCATTCGTGCCGAGCCGAGCCGAGCCGAGCCGAGCCGAGCAGCAAGGCATGATCATCGAGAGGTGTGAGACAGAATGGATATTTCCTCTCCTGTAGTTGAAACGTCTGTTTCCTGTTTTCCTTGGGCGAGGAAGAGAAGAAGAAGAAGAAGAAGTAGTAGTAGTAGTACGTGTTTGTGTGAAGCGAAGCAAGACGACGGAGTCTACAATTAAGACGACCTCACACTTGCGACAAGTCCGACTTTGTGAAGCATTCGATGTGACGACCACATCAGGAAGTCGTAATAACGGAGGAAGACGGATCATGAGGGGGGATGGCGATCAAGTTTTCGAAACTGCATCCATCCGATAAGATCTCCAACGATCCGACACAAAAGGATAATAAGCACATTCTTCTTTCTACGATTCATTTGATCCATTGCTTTGCAAACAAAACTCATTGTGCTAAAGATTAATTTCTTTCTCTTTGTTATTTCTTCCTACTTAAATCCTCCTTGCACATCATTTTGTCCATTTTCTTTGTTATTTCTTATTCAAAGTCTTCTTTACGTAACAACAATGGACAATTTTATTTAAATCACTGTTTAGAGCCCATTTTATTATTCACAATCTTTTAAAAAAAACTAATAAGATCAAATTTTATTATTTACAGACCGTCTAATTTTGTTTTTATCATTCTCTCTACCTCTTCTTCGATCATCAAATCATCTCATTTCATCATTAATCATTTTTACATAGTTAAGAGGAGTTGAAGAAGAAGAAGAAGAAGATCTCGTAACTAATATTTTACCATTCATACTTTTAAATATTTTTTTTTTCTAGTAACATTAGATACTAAAGTATTTTTTAATTATTTTAGAGTTACTATATTCTTTCCGCACAATATCATCTCTATAAAGACTCGAGAATCAATCCTATCTTTTTCATTAATCTTCATATCAACTTTCTTCAATTATTTTAATATTCCCTTGAATATATTCAGATGCTATATCGAGTCTT
This sequence comes from Musa acuminata AAA Group, assembly GCF_036884655.1. NCBI lineage: Eukaryota > Viridiplantae > Streptophyta > Magnoliopsida > Zingiberales > Musaceae > Musa > Musa acuminata. Next base: position 33,439,390 of record NC_088337.1, on the reverse strand, counting down.
TTTCTATCATTAACATATATAACGTTCGATTTAGATACAACTTGTTAGTTAAAATTTTAATAAAATAATTTTCTTTTAATTTATCTCAAATAATCATGACAGAATCATCATCAATAATATTATTGATAATATTATCAATAATGTAAAGATGAATAGTAATAATACATTTTGCATCAAGCACCTCTTGATCTTCATCGTTCATTTTTTTTATGATTTGCTTGTTCGTTCTTTCAACATTCTTATTTGGTCTTGCCGAATAAGAAGATTATTTCTATTAAGTTAGTAGAAATAATTAATAATATCTTTGTTGAATCTTTAATCATCAAATTTTTTAGACTAGATATCACTTTATTAGGGAGGGAGAAAAAAAATTCAAATTAAAAAAATATCCAAAGATTAACAAACCAAAAATATTTCAAAAAAAAATATAAAATTTAACGGAGAAAATCAATATAACTCCCCATATATATGTCTTAAATAAATCTAAATAATGTCTCTCTTAATTGAAAATCCTAAAAGATCACACTCTTCTTCTTCCTATCAAAATCCTAAGAGTCAATATATACTTATTTATAGAAATAATAAATAGGTATAATTAAAATTTCTAAAACATACTTGTATTAATGCTCACTCGAGAATAAGAAGAGCGTGCATCAACAAGTTTCCAAGAGGAGATTATGTGGGCAAAAAACACTCCGAAAAGAGTTTTTATTTTATTTTTATTTTGATAAAGGCCCAAGAAACGGCAGGTCACTCGTACGGCCCGGTAAACTTACCACACCATCGCCCCCAACCCCGGGAAGCACCAAAACGCCCTCCAACACACACGAATTCCAAGCCCATCTCTTTTCCCCTCTCTCTCTCCCCCTCTCTCTCTGACCTTCCCTCCTCACCCTCTTCCTTTCGCTGGCGTCGCTCTTCTCGTCTCTTCTAATCGTCGACCAATCGCTCCTCCATTTCGAATCTCGGCGAAAACCCTAATTCCTCCCCCAAAGAATCCGTGGCTCTATACCCCTCAACCACTTTTCTTCTCCCCCTCTCGATCTCTTCCTCTGGCGCGCTCTCCGCCGCTTCTCTGGCTGATTTCCCCCTCCGGTTGGACTCCAGAACTCTCGATTACCTGTCGCCTTTTTGTTCCAGGTCGTGGCAGATGGACGAAGACGAGGTGGCGCGCGTCTCTCGCACGCCCGAGGAGGTTTTCCGCGACTTCAGAGGCCGCCGTGCCGGCATGATCAAGGCCCTCACTACTGGTTGCGCCTCCTCTCCTTCTTTGGTTCGATTCCCTGGGTTCTTCATTGGTTTGCTTACCTGGACGTTTGTTGGTTGCTGATATCCGATCTTTTCACTTCTTTCTTCTCATTTTTTTGATGGTGGCGTTGCAGACGTCGACAAGTTCTACCAACAGTGTGATCCAGGTGAGTCGCTGCGTTCTTCGATATCTTGATATAGGGTCAGGGTAATTGTATATCTTTTGTGTAGTTATTGGAATTTCTCCTGTTTATGAGATGAGCAACATCATGGATGTCTTTTTTGGTTATTCTGTTACTTTTTTTTTTGTGATTTTAATTTAATCAAGATTCTTGAATTTTTGGTTGATATTTGTTTTCGGCTGAATGTCAATAGTTAACTGCATTCAGTACTTGAAGGATGACATTTTGTCCGCACAAAGAACTCAACTTCAGACTTGGTAGAAAAGGACACCCATTATGGTATCACATCTGCGATTTTCGGTCTGCCTACCCATACTTCTTATAGAGTACACGAAGCTCTGGCCAATGGGTTCTAGGGAGGACAATATATGCCACCTCATCTTATAAGATTATCTTCTTATATCCTCTATTTGCTAGCAACAACATAATGGACGCTGTCAATCAATATAGATCGATCCGAAGTCTAATTCAAATCCAATATAGAACCCATGGCTACATAAGAAATGTATCTAATCGATTCTTTTTAATGAATATATCCATTTTAATGAATAGATCTGATCGTAACTTCAAATATGGAATTCAAAAGGATCAAATAGAAAATGATACTCTAAATCCTGTAGCTGTAATGAAATATAAAATAATAGCTTCCTATATCCTCTTGATGCTAATTTATTCTTTTTTGTGCTCTTTTACATTGATGAAGGAATTCAGAATATTGTTAAAGTGTGTAAACATGTAACATTTGGTTTAACACCACTTGGCACATCCAGTTCAGGAAACTTCATGTATTGTTTTTGTAGATTTCAAGTCCATACCTTTGTATTGATCACCTGCTTTCCAATTGCCTGATTGTACAGCTGTTATGAAAGCACTTATGGACCATATTTCTGCAATTCATGTAATTAGTCTGTACAAACAACATATAAGTACTTTTGTTTACCAGAGTACTAAATGATATATTGTTTATGGCTGCACTATGAGTATTTTATGTATATTTTTAATTGTTAGTATTGAATGCATTACTAATAACACAAAAAAATGCAGAAAAAGAGAATTTATGCCTTTATGGATTTCCTAACGAGACTTGGGAAGTAAATTTGCCAGCGGAGGAAGTGCCACCAGAACTCCCTGAGCCTGCCTTAGGAATTAATTTTGCTAGGGATGGAATGGCAGAAAAGGATTGGTTGTCACTAGTTGCAGTCCACAGTGATGCATGGTTACTCGCTGTTGCTTTCTATTTTGGGGCACGTTTTGGGTTTGACAAAGAGTCAAGGTAATATCTTTTATGGAGCTTTTGCTGGTCACATGTGCAGATTCGATCTAGCTGTTAGCGCATCCTTAGTTTATTAATGTTTAGGTCTGTTTTAATATGGACTCATGAAGCAGTTGTTATTAGAGAATTATGTTTCACTGAATGGTTAGCTTTCTGTATAGCATGATTTGTTTCCTTGTTTTTCTTGATTTTAAATTAGAATTGACTTCTTTGGTCATCATCTTCAATCATTTACATCATTCCTTGTCTTCTTTCTTTAATGACTGATTTTCTTATTTGTTGTTTGAGCAATCTTGGTGTATTGTGTAAATATCTATTATATTCCTAAACAAACAAAGTTGCTTTAAAGAAAACAAAATAACTACTACTAGCCTTGGCACCAAAAGAGCACAAATTTGAGTAAGCATAACCTATGACTGTGAACATGCATATGAGTGTTAAATATGGACATCTTATTATCTGAACTTTTTGTTGGAGTAATGTAGTACAAAACATTGATAAATTGTATCCAAATGCCACCCTGAATAATGATTATTGTAGTAATCACAATACAAAATTATATCATGGGAAACATGCAACTTAGGTAGGCAGATTTTTTATTGCTTAGAGTTGGTGGATCTTGGAAGAAATAAGTTGGTTGGTGCTGTTTATATTTGCACTAAATCAAATGGAAGATAAACCAAATGGCAGAATTTGGAACCATTCTTGATCGCGTGAACCTGGGGGCTTACCTAATTGTTTTGAGTCAAATTTAGCTTCTTAGCTTGCGTACTTGATGAGTGCAGAATAATTTACCTTATAGATAAGCTTATTTGTATCGGATCATATTAGTCTAATTATTGCTTTCCCAGTTTTAACACAAGTGTTGGAACTTGGAACACAGAAGTAAAAGACCAGAACTACTGTTTTGTCACTCTGGACTTAATTCTTTCATGTAATTTCCATTTGTTTCATGGTCACTACCCTTTTGACCAATGTTATCTTGCTTGCTCATGTCTTACCACTATTAAGAGTATCAGAAAGTGAGCTGTTCTCCTTCCCCCCTCTCTTTTCCATCTTGCTTCTTTGCCAACACCATTAGGCACTTCTTATGTGCAACCACAAGGGGCTTCTTTCTTATATAGGTCTTCCTTCACTCCCATCCCTTACCCTAGCCTCCGCATCTGCTCTTGCGAGGTACACACCGAGGTTTTTATGCTCATTCAATGGTATTGATATTTACCTCTGTCAATAACTACTCATTTGACTTGTGCTTTGAAATATCGTATGTAGATAATGTCATTATTTTGTCATTTCATGATATACTTAAATTGCAATCAACGTCTTCATGTTGCAATAGAAATTGCCAAGATTTGTATGATTTGTCATGCTTATATGATCTAATTAAAAAAACTGAGCAGATGTATTTGCTGTTTCATTCATTTTGCAATTGTAGATGATGTAGACATTATCAAGAATTATTATCCTAAAAAATGATAATTAATTTAAAATTAATTACAGCTTCCAATGAACTTATGATGATTATAAACATGAAGAAATGTGACAGATTGGTTGGGTGAACCATCTTATTATTTTGACCTTGGTGATAAAGTTTTAGTACAAGGACTTGCTTGTAACAGAACTTGTGTTACAGTTTTCAGGTACCTACTAGGACTTGCTTGTTGGTGATCAAAAGGGGATAATTTGAAACATATTGTGTGTGTGAAGAGAGGGAAACGACATATGAGACCCTGAGGCCCAACTCATGAATTGGATCTTTCAGTTATCATATAAACTTGAGATTAGAAGCTCAGTGATGTGGGATCCAGTTGTTTTATTGGAATAATTTTGTTAGCTTGAAAATATAATATTATCCAAGGAATAAATAAGAAAAATAATAAAAAAGGAATATTAAGAGTAATGTGCTTGATTCCATATCGTGCTCAAAGAAATAAGTCAATTAAAATTAAAATCTAGAAAATAGTTCAGGTTATCTTGCTATGCTTTGAGTAGAAAAGGAAGATAAGTCATTGATCGGAACCATGATGAATTTGAAAAATTGATAGGAAAATGTGTAAATTAATTATGAAAATAGATTACCATAACCACTTTTTATATTTCCTTTAATGTATGAACAATCCTATATGTTATTAGATTAGGTTAGTGATGTCTAGTGTGAGATCAGGTGTCTCTGGGTGTGTTGCATAGGAACCAGAGAGAGTCCAGGTAGTATAATTGGTTTCTTCTTTTCCACCAAATCCTAGAAAAAGTGAATTTCTTTGTTCCAAGCACACCTCCATTGTGTTATCAGACACTTAGAACCTTAAGAGGGGCCAGGAAGTGTGATCAAAGATTTTTTTGTTTGGCATTTGGCCACCCTTGGAAAATCTGAATAACGATATTCGAAAGCAAATTTTTGCTGATCTCCATTGGCAGAACAAATGTGAAATTAATTAATTTTCTGACAGTAGAGAAATTTTATGGTTTAAGGCAGTCATAAAAATCATTCATGGTCTGTCTCAAATCATATATGATGTGAGAGTCATAAGATAGGAGGCTGTATTTGGGTGATAATATCTCTTCATCGAGTTGGTGGGCAGGGAAAAAAATTGGAGGCTGTCATGCAGGTGCACCTCAATTTGTTTCTTTGTCTTAAGATTTGGTTATCGATTCCTCACCGGTTCTTCATGTTCTCCAAACAATGGATGAGAAGAAGAAGACTTGTTAACATATTTGTTGTTTTATTCTCTGTTTCCCCTTAATTGGAAAAAATGCCCATCTATAAGATGATTAGTTCCTTGCAATGATTTTCATTGTATCAGTCACTTGCTCCGTGACAATGTGGTTGGTAGAGTAGTTTGTGGATTTCTTTCAAATAGCCGTTTCAGTGTACTTGATACGTATGTTGGTTTTCTTGTTATATCCTTTCAGCCAACACAAGACGCATAGAAAAAAAGAATCTGAATCTTTGAAATATGTTATTTCTGATAGCTTAAACCCAAGAAATACTTGATGGAATATCAGGCAGTAAACTTTCCAGAATCTGAGCATAATAAATTGGCAACTCACCGATATTATGTCCTGTTCCAGAATTATTTGCTTTTCCTACTCAACATGAGAACCAAACTTGCTGGTAGATTTATAATTTTATAATGTTTAAAAGGCTTGCTAACTGTATAATTTATGTGATCGTTGATTATAAACAACCATACATTTACCATATAAATTGGCTCCCACCATTAAGACACATATCTTCATACTGAATTTTGATATCCCATCGGGGGTTTGAACTGTTGCTTCACTCATTATGAGGACAAGACTAATGGAGTTTCCGTGTAATTATCTTGATATTAGAATTTTGCTTTGTAGCAACTAGAAGACAATTTACCAAAAAAAAATTTGCTTCTGATGTGGTTTACCTTGCTGCAATTTGACGCTACAGGAGGCAGCTGCATAATATGATAAACAATCTCCCTACCATATATGAAGTTGTAACTGGAACTGTCAAGCAGCAGTCCAGAGAGAAGAACCCTAATGGCACCAGTAAGAGCAATAAATCAAGCTCTAAGAAGGTAGAATACATTTGCTGAAATCCCTCCTTTCTTTTCTATCTGCTGTTGTTTTTCTCATTCACTAATATTTAGCCTCTTGCCTGGGTGCCTCTGATCGGTCGAGACAGGCAGAGCCACAGAAGTCATCAAAGATGCCTCCTTCCAAAGAGGAGGATGGTAGCAGGGTGGAGGATGCGGAGGAAAATGAGGAGGAGCATGAGAACACCTTGTGCGGTGCATGCGGGGACAATTATGCCAATGATGAGTTCTGGATATGTTGCGACATGTGTGAAAAGTGGTTCCACGGAAAGTGTGTGAAGATCACACCTGCACGGGCTGAGCACATCAAGCATTACAAGTGCCCGAGTTGCAGCAACAATAAGAGGGGTAGGGCATGAACAACATGGGTTGAGATGATGGTTCATGTATCAGACAGGTTCACTGTAACACGAAAGATTGAGAGCATTTCTGTTGATCATTTGTCCTCTCCCCAGTTGCCAGTACTAAACTGTATTCCACCATCTCCCGCCTGCTAAATATACTTTTTAAACTTAAAGATGTTAAATGAAAATGTTAGGTTTCAGTGATGCCATTGGCATTTGATGTCTAAGCCGCCCGTTTTCTTCGCGTGCACGACCACACTGGGTTGGATGGATGGATGATCAGCTATTTTCTTCTTTTCCTTACATTTGATGCCTCTCTGCTACTACTTGCTGCCAGGTGGATCTTAACACGACCTACAGACTGATCAATCCTCGAGTGTGTTAACTTGAAGACTACTTGTAGCCAAAGGTTGGGATAAACGCCTAAAGTTTGGCGGCATATGAAACCTAATCGTGTGCGTTTTCTTCCCTTCCCATGTTTCTGTCGTTTCTCTGTTAGCCCGAGCACATTAAAAAGTTCTTAGTATCTTGTAGTCAAAAAAGCATCGTCAGAAGTTTTTTTTATCCACTGCTTGTTGTATCCATTCGATCCATCCATCCCTCTGCAAAACGAAGCATTTTAAACGTGGAGAGAAACATTTCGAGTGGGCTTGATAGGATAGATAATATGAAACTTCTGTGAGGTTTTCAAATCACTGATCACTACTGTCATCATTCCCTCAAAAAACAAAAGCTTTAGGTAGGTAGTAGATGAGACAGGATCTTCTGATCAATATTCTTAACAGTACCAATGTCAAGTTACTAATCTCCATTATTCCATCACAAAACTTAAGCTCATAGTGGATTTTATACTCTTTAACTGAGGTGCTAACTAATATTTCCTAAATGGATAAAAGGAAAATAAACCTAAACATGTATGTGACTGAAAAAAAGAACAAAAAAAAAAAAGACAACCTTTGTTAGCTCACATGTGCTCGAAGCTATTTAATCTAAGATAGCTTGTGAAGATCGATTCATTTGCTTTGGAAATAAAAAATCTTCCAAACAGCCTGCCTTTAGATCAGGTTTTATTCTATCTCCATAATGCACATAACATTATGGTCCCTTCATCATATCGAAAAGGTAATCGACACAACATATATACCACGGAACAAATTTTCTGGTATCATTACTTGCCTTCCGTATCAAACTCCATACATTGAATAAGGGATGACATACAATGCTAGTCACAAAGCATCACTAGATTTTATTAACATGTGCAAATGCTCTGGCTAATAATGGCAACAATCTACATCTCAAAAACTAACTCAATGCTGGTGCACGAGTATGCAACTGCTGATGAAAAAAGAAACTCACTCCAAGTTCAGCCATAACCCCCCACCGTGATCATCATAATTTACCACAACAATATTACCTCTGCCAGAATAGCACACACAGTTGCATCACATGCTTTTTAATCCCGAAGACCAAGTTCGAGCTCTAGCTCATCATCCTCTTCAAATAGTCGCAACAGACGAGCATGTTGCTCCTCCCTCTTCTTTTTCTGCCAGAGCTTGAAAAGTAAGACAGAACAAAGCACAACTCCTGCAACGACCAAGCATATGAAAAATACTTCCCGGTCCATTTTACTGGAACTAGAGGGCCTAGTCTCATCTTTTACTACATTTGAACTTGATGGATCATCAGCCAGACCTACAACAAATAGAAAGGTTAAGTCAGGCACAACTGGAAAATGAGGATATCTAAGTAAAGATGAAAGAGAAAGTAGGATAACCCATTAAGATTATAAGATTCACTGGACAAATATTTAGGAGAATTTAAGCATCTGACAACTTTTTAGTAGAAGAGAATCCTGAGGTTTGGCCCATTGGGGAACGCCTAGTGGTCAAAATCAAGGAATTAATATCTTCAGGCATACCTTGTGGCAACAGTATGTGCTGCTGGCACATTATAGCATGCGTTATGTGGTCACGAGCATGAGTCAACAATATGCAAAAGTTGTGTGCCGAATAGACCCATGTAGCATAGCATGTCACAGGCATCATGCCTCAACACACGCAATAATATAAGATATGGTCCAAACAAACATTTATCGTTGGACTGTATAGAGCATAGGAATATAAGATTGAAGAATAAATAATTTGACCTACTAATGAAAGCAGTCCTAACCCGAGATACCTAAACTGGAACCTTATGATAAAAAAAATCCAAGCTTGTTTAATTTACAAGTGAATTAGTTTGATTTGGTTTAGACAAGTCTGAATCACTGAAAACCAACTTTCACATGTTAGAATCGATACTGTGAACATCTATAATTCTCAGGATTATGGTCTAAGAAATGATGGTGCAATGTTAATACAACATAATTATCAACATGAGGCCTTTGGATCACACAACGAGCCAACATTAACACTATCAGGTATCTCTCTATCTATTGTCAAATTTATTTAAATTTGTGAGCCAAATGAAAAGAGGACGAATGTATGGCTGGAAGAGCATTTGACAAAGATAACATGGCAAGTAACCATTAACAGTATCATACTTATTCAACCTCAGAAAATCACCCTCAGATATAATGAAGGTTGGAAAAAAAGATAATGTTGAAAAAAAAAAACTAATACACTACTTAATATGTACACTTTGAGAAATTATCCATGGTTTCAGAACTAATACTAGAACAAAGTCCTAGGGAGGGAGAGTTCAAAATTACTCAAACTAACTGAGTTAGATCCTTTCGAAACGTTAGCTAATGCAACTCAATAACTAAGATATTGATATTTTACTTTTGTGTTTTCCTATGAGTTTGGTCTGCAATAGCATGTGTCTGTATATTAAAAAATGGTGATTGCAAAATTTTGGTTTTCTAACTTTGAACAAGATAAAAACCCTATGACAACACTATATAAATATTTTTCGTTTGTATGTTTTCATTAGTAATGACATATATCTTTAATTGAAAATTCGACAAAAAGAAACTTAGTCTAGAAATTTTAGTTTCTGATCCTCCCATATTTTTAACATTAACGTCTGTTCCAATAGCATGAATCTTATGTCTTCAGCCTTAATTCCATCAGATCACTACCAACAATGAGTTAAATCTAAGGCTCAGAGTTTCCTATATAGAAAAAAACCAAAAAGCTTCAGATGTCTTTCATATATTTCAGAATAAAGTTTCTTGCAGTCCGAATTGAACTCTTAATCCCCTGTCTCCAAATAGAATCCAAAACGAACATGAAACCTTATGAAAATTCAATTCCTAATTATTAAATCAACGAAACCAAACAAAAGCCTGCCAAACTAAACCCTTTCAAATTCTATAAAAGCGTGCATTTTCCATTGGACCTGGAAATTGCTTATGTAGTCTAAAAAAAAATTCCTATAATTCAAACGTAACCTGAGAAAGACACGCAAGTTGGCGCAACATTAACCTAACGAATAGGTAACCTGAGATCCAAGAGCTGATCTGATCCACAAGAGGGACGAAGATCCAGTTGCGTGTGTTTTCCATGAGATCTCAAAATGAGAGGATCTCAGCTACCGACTTTGGATCGGAGATCAAGGACAAGAGCGGACCTGAGAGCGACTGAAGAGAGATCGCGGCGAGGACGAGGAGGAGTCGCTTCTTCAATCGCCCACCGGTTTCTTCGTCCATCCCTCCTCGCTTCGCGCTCTGCTGCGACCGCGCTGGCGTTCTGCTTCGGTCGTGCGTGGCGAAATGGAGATTTCGAGCAGACAAGATTGACAAGGAAAATAGAAACCGCGTTGCAAATTATTGGTGAATCGATCCGACCCGATTTGACGTGAACATCCATTTGGATCCGAATGGCAAAAGTACTAGATCCGATAATATATATATATATATATCTTCATTTTGTTTATTACTAATATTTCAAGGGGACATAATTCATGTTTATAATAATAGTATCCTAAATAATTCTTGAAAGTACAAACATAACTAAAAGCGTTTTCTAATGTAATATTCTTTAATATTGCATTTAATATTACAAATTTAAAATGACTAAATTTGTTTAAAGTTTGTGGGCCGGCCCATGTCTAATGTCAATGTAGCAATTGGGCTATATCGGACCAGGAGGAGCCATGCCCCCCTTTACACCTCAAGCCTCGCCCTTATCCATCACTTCTCACTCTGCTCCCCCATCTCCGCCATTCCTCTTATCCTCACTCGGCCTGTCATGCGCTGACGCATATTGATTCGTGATCGCGTCCCTAATATAATAAGGATTCGGGGAAGGACGATTCTTCGTGGATCGGCCATGGACGTGTGGGCTCTCAACCTCAAGACCGCAGGAGGGTTATTCGTCCTTGGGGCGACCAGGAAGCACGATAGGGGGGGCTTGATGGCGCTGCGGTGGGCCGCCGCCGGGTGGAGGGTCGTCGGCGGCGTTGATTCCCTCTCCGGAGGGATCGAGGTTCGTGTGAGACTGAGGAGGTCTAGTTCGTCTGCGTCCGGGATCCGGTCGGTTGTGGTGAGGGCCAGCGGAAAGAAGAAGAACGACCACGGAAACCACTCTTCTTCTGGTAAAAGCCTCTGCTTTTCTCTCGTTTCTACTACTTGATTTGGGTTCTTGCGTCGTTTGTCGGTGATCTGCTGATAAATATCCAACTCTTTCTGATTTCGTTTTGGATTGCGTATAAAAAGGACTTTTTTGAGGCTATTTGTTGGATTGCTAGAACAATCGTGCCACTTATAATTATGAATGCTGTGGGTAGTGGAAATTTGATGTCCTGATTTGTTTGTATTAGTTCTCTGTGCTATCAAATAACTGGTGGGAGGATCTTAAATTTAGATCAGAAAGACCATGATTGTGTTTATAAGAAAAGGCAAATTATTTTTCTTCGTAAATTTACCAGTTTCTAATGTTTCACACACACACACACACACATATATATATATAGTCACATGCACTATGCTAGTATATATATATATATATATATATATATGTGTGTGTGTGTGTGTGTGTGTGTGTGTGTGTGTGTATACATATATATATATACATGTACATGTACATGTACATATACATATACATACATATATATATTGTTTAAGATCTTAGTATTGCTATTGGTATTTTTGTGTAATTTTCAATTTCTCCTTTATCTGTTTCTCCAGATTCTCCAGATCTGTAGTCACATGCACTATGCTACATTTTGAGAAATAAATGGCCTGCTGTGACTTCCATTCCTTTGGTCTAATTGATTCTCAAAACAATCTAAAGTGTATGGTATATATCACAAAAATGTTGGTTGGATCAGTTCTTGCATCAAACAAAACTAGCAGAATTTTGTCTTTAAGAATGTTCTGAAGAAGGCAGTTAGACTATTTTTTGTTTTGTGTAAAACAGCATTCAACATTCCTAGACAGGTAGACTTGCATAAAAAGAGTGTCATTGATGGTTATCACATGTCAATGCAGAACTTGAGAACAGATGGTTCAATGCACAAAAGACATGCAATAATAGCTGGTTCAAAAGGTAAAGTCTAGGAATTCTCAGTTGTTTATGAACATTCATCTCAGTATCCTTATGTCTGAACTTAGCAGCAAGACCATGATTCTAAATCTTAAGATGAGACTGATATTGGAAAGCAAGAACATGCAATTTTAAAGAAATAGCAAGGATAATTGAAATCACCTGTTTTGTGAAGTGTGATAGAGAGAAGCCCATACAGTACGCCACTGCAATCTTAGTCATTTGAAGTCTTACAATATCTGTTGACTTATGTCAATCATTGAAAAGCTGTGTTTTGGTAGATGTTTACAATGCTTTATAAACTCACAAATCATTTGTTTAGCAGGGAATAGTGATTCTTCAGTTCCTGAAGAAGATGGTCTTGATGGAAACATTCCACATTACAACAAATCAAAATTCGATGACTCCACTATGTCCAATCATTCATTGTCAGATTGGCGAGATTTCAGAGCAAATCTTGTTGCCCAGGAGCAGGTGAGTAAAAAAAAACTAATGCAAGTAGCACATCGTCCAATCGAAATTGTTGTTGTAGGTGTTGATGTTAATGACTGATCTTGGCTGGCATGACATATGTCACATGATATGTAACGCCAGAATTCACTTAAACTTTGTGGTATGAATCTTGATTTGCTATTTCATTTATGTTAAACTATTAAAAATATATGTAAGTTGTCATTACTAATCAATTATTTACAATTTTGGGTATTGTTTGGTGTGTCAATACTTTATTATTGAAGGATTCTATATTCCAATCTTGGATGGTAACACTCTATATTTACATGGAGATATTACTGCATTATTTGGTCAATCAATCTTATGTTTTAATCATGCTGAGGACTATGCTTACTTTGATACTGGAACTGTAAGACTTATATCATGCTATTTTTTATTGTTAAAGCTTTTCCTGATCTAACAACAAACCTACAATTCAACTCACAAGTAGAATTGAAGAACCACTTGGAGGACTAAACTGATTTCTTAGTCTCTTTTGAGTCTTCCACGGTATCAAGAGATAGCTGAAATAGTTAAACATTGCAGGTGGTCCATCCATTTCATGCTCTAGGCATCAGTCACTAGTACTACAAAATTAAAAAAGATATGTAAAATTCTTTTGTTAGTACTACATCAAAATTTAAAAATATATGTAAAATGCTTTTGGTACTGCAAATTCTTATCGATAGGGATACAAGCAATTAAATTGAGAAGAAGTTGACATTTTATTGAAGAAAATCTACACTTTTGCACGAGACATGTGAAATCAAATTAGATGAAAGCAGAATATCAAATGTTCATTTGCATAAGGTGAATAAATTTTGGGAGTTCATGTTATTAAAGAGTCTAAATAACAACATCAGTTGTTTCTCTATTTTTACTAGGATTTGGTAGAATTATCTAGTTGCTGTTGGATCTTTCTAGTTGTTTCTTGTATAAACTTTGGGTTGTTTGGTGTAGAATTCAACCTATACCAAATTTTGTCGTTATTAGATGGAAATGTGTTTTAGCCAATTCATGCTATTGAGTATCGTTGCATGCAATATAATTGTAGTATCTTAATTTTAATCAAGGGATAATTTTATAATTTGACTTAATGGGTGGAATCTTGGGGTAGGTAGGCCCTTCTCCCTCTATATTTACAGCCACCATCCTCTCATGATGATTGTGGTAGAGAGCATGACTTTGGATAAGGTAGAGAACATGACATTAGGGTTGCCTAGGAGGGAGATAGGGATCTGAATCCACTGTTTTACTCATCTTCTATAGAGGATAATATGATATTATGAGGTATGTGTATAAATCGTTGATCTTTTCAACTCGCATATAGAATAATATGATATTATGATATGGTGATTCATTTACTTTTGTTTTTTTTCTTGCATTTGAAGTTATTTTGCTTCTTTATTACCATAAATTTTTTGATTCAGACCTAAGATCATAATTTCATCCATATCTAAGATCATGATAAAGAAGGAAAATAACTTCAAATGTAAAAGAAAAAACAACATAAATGAATCCATATATAATATCATATTATTTATATAAAAGATGAGAAAGATAAAAAGGATTCGGGTTATTACATCATAATATCATATTATTGTATATAGGAGAAAAAAGATAAAGGATTTGGATTATATTACATTTGTCTCTTGCTGGTGATCTCTAATGCCGTCTTCTCCTCGGTAGTTGCACTATTTTCTATGATCCGGAGGGAGGGTGGTTGTAAATATGGAAGGAATAGGGTTAATCCTAATCCTAAATTTCACTTATTAAGTCTAATTACAAAATTACTCCTTAATTAAAATTATGGTATTACAAGAACTACTAAAGGTCGTGCCCCAATCATTTGCTTATAAAAGTCTCATTGAAATTATGGCTTAATCTCAATTTTAGAAACCCTGTTATTCATTCTCTATATGAACAAAAAATTCATATTCATTGTTAGCTGTTTTATTGGAACATGTAGACCTTGATGCAGGGTTGCTTGTATGCTTTTATTTAGAATAGAAATTGAGTTCCAAGAGCTTAGAGTATGATAATTATAAACCTGATTGGCAATCTGCCATTTAGACATTGTGTAATTAGTTAGTTGTAAATGGACAAATCAGTGATTTTAATGCCATCTGATCGTTCTGATGGTGTCTAATCTGAGCTCGCCCAATTTGCAAAATACAAATTGATTTGTGTTGCCTTTGGTCCTTTTTCTTCTTAAACAGGGATCAGTATTATTATTATCAAGGGGTTGACTGCAATGGTATATATATATATATAGCTTGCTGATGTAAAATGATATTATGTCTGTTATTGTCAGCCTGAGTTGCTTGAAACTTGGTGGGGAATTTAGGCAAGTAGCCTTTCAACTTGATTTTTTCAGGAGCAACTTATCGACTCTGGCACTCCTTGCAAGGACATGGCCTCAATTGAGCCACCCCAACGGCTTGGTCTGAAGTGGGCACACTCTATTCCTGTACCGGAGACTGGATGTGTATTAGTTGCCACAGAAAAGCTTGATGGAGTCCCCAGCTTCGAGAGAACTGTTGTCCTTCTTCTCAGATTAGGATCGAGAGACCCTAGAGATGGTCCCTTTGGAGTCATTCTGAACCGGCCTCTGCATAGGAAGATCAAGGACACGAAACCATCGAACCCTAACCTTGCAACCATCTTCGCAGACTGTTCTGTTCATTTTGGGGGACCGCTTGAGGCTAACATGTTCCTGTCGAGGATGGGCGATGGAGCACCGCTTCCAGGTCTTGAGGAGGTGATCTCAGGTGTTTGCTTTGGTGGCAGGAACAGCCTCGGTGAAGCTGCTGCGCTCGTCAAGAAAGGAGTGCTGAGGCCTCAAGATTTTAGATTCTTTGTGGGCTACGCCGGCTGGCAGTTTGATCAGTTATTGGATGAGATCGAGTCCGACTACTGGGTTGTCGCCGCCTGCAGCTCACATCTGATCGACGGAGCAACTGTGGGTGGTCCTTCATCAAACTTGTGGGAGGAGATTTTGCAGCTCATGGGAGGACAATATTCCGATTTGAGCAGGAAGCCAAAACAAGATAACTCCTAAGAGATTTATTTGTGATGCATTAAGCAAAGGTTACAAGTGAGCTATCTGTACAGGATTTGCTTAAACACAAGTAACTGTTGTCAATTTTCTGTTGCCTTTTCAAATAAAAAGATGTACATAGTGTCTTTGTTTTTACTATGGGAGAAAGAGAAATAAAACGTTGTGAGCCTTCCACATAAATTCTACTTTGGTTAGGCTTAGTGGATAAATAAATCAAGAAAATATGATCAGCAACATAGTTTCCATTTTGAATTCATAAGGTGTGTTACTATTTGCTGGTTTGTCAGACAAGTAATGTTCAATATCTGTCTGTGAAAATAACTATACTGCCTGCAAGAAAAAAATATCATCTACCGACACTAAAAAATAGGAACAAAGAGACGTCGAAAGAAATTAATTCAGCTCAATGAATGGCAGACAAATTTGAGCTTCCACTGGGGCCAAAAATTGACTGAAGAACGGATCACGATTAAGTGCATTTCTCAAATTGATAGTAGTCCACTTGTGGTAGTAGACTACTACTACTACTACTAGTACAAATCGATTGCTTCGATACATATAGAAACAATCATCTTTAAGAGAGTCTTATATGATTAGTTTGTTATTGAACAGTTTTCATCAAACAAAGAAAAAAAAAACAATGAAACCTTTTTGCATCAATTTTATCATAAACTGAACTTCCTACGACCCGAAGAGTATCTTCGATTAAATTCTAAATAACGACATTGATAGTATATCGCTGAAATCGAATCCCACTTTTGTCACTTACCCTTAAAAAAAAAAGCTTTGTGGATATATTATACTTGTTACGCTTATAATGACCAATCATAATTATTTGCTTGTGCACATATCACCTGAATAAAACAAACCCTAAAGTGACAACAAATTAGAAACATCAGATTTATATTCAGATGATTAAAATGAAACCCAAGAATGCTTTTTAACATTAAAAAAAAGTGTCAATAAGCATCCATATAACTATCCCCTAAATATCTATTAATACCTAGAATTGGTACATTGTGTGATTCCAGATCTATTCAATGTTGAATTAGCTAGTAACATAAGAGAAAAGAAAAGTTCCAATTTAGTGAGAAATTACCTTTGCTAATCTGGTGATAAAGCTGCAGCCAAATGACCAGTTTCTCTTGGTAAGCTCACATCTGATTTTTCTTGCTGCAAACAGATGGGAAAAAATATCATAACTGGATTCAATGGTATTGGTTTGGTTTCATGCATTTCACATTTTTTTTTTATTTTACTTGTTAAACAATGTCCTGCATTAGGATTTCCACTATGCATCATTAGGATAACTTAGGCAATCAGGCACGGTTCAAATCGAGAATAAGCTCCAAAATGAGGTCATTGGGTCAGAAAAGGATCTAAATTAAAGAACAGGAATAATACTCACAGCATCTTTCAAATAACTCCACTTAGCATGTCCCTCGTCAAAGTTGCATTTGCTGATCCGCCGCCCTTTTGGACTTGCAAACTATGGGTGGAGTGATCCGCGGGACTGATGGTATCTCCAGTAGAACAGTCATGCTTCAGCAGAAACACCAGTGCCATGCATTGAAGCCCATCTACGGATGATCCCACGTTCTTCCTTATTGTCGTGCAGAAGGGATAAACCGATCACCAATAGTCGCCACAAGAGCAGAAGCCTTCCCTCATATGGTGGAAGCAATTGGCATCTCTCAGCACGATGGTCCTCTCGTACACCTTGGCGACCAGCTTGAGGGTCGTGTGGCAGTCGCCGCACACCCGGAGGTTCTTGTACACCCGGATGGGCTTCCCTCGTGGGACACTGATGAGAGCCCAGGCCACGGCCAGCCTCTCACTGTGGTGCGCTAGCCCAGCGGCCTTCTCCTCCTCCCCTTCGTCATGCAGGGCGAACCCCGTGTCCGCTGTGTGCCCCTCCTCTTCTATCCTCTGCATCATCTCCCCCACCTTGGCGAAGATCTCTGCAGCCCGCTCGTGCTCCCGCTCCCCCGCCCGAAACACGTGCACGGCTCCGTCCTGCTCCATCCAGCTCCGCCCGGGCTCCTTGCTCACCCCACGAGCCCTCATCAGAGACCTGACCCGTGCCACGTCGCCCCACCGCCCCGCCGCAGAGTACACGTTCGAAAGCATCACGTACGGCACTGCGTCCGCCGGTGCCATCTCGAAGAGCCGCTCCGCCGCTCGCTCCGCTAGCCCCGCATTCCGGTGCACCCGACACGCCGCCAGTAGTGCCTTCCACACCGTCGCATCCGGTTTGCCGCTCATCCCCTCCAGCAGATCGACCGCCTCCTCCACCCGCCCGGACCGGCCCAGCAGATCGATCATGCACGCGTAGTGCTCCGGCCCGGGGGCTATACCGTAGACCTTCTTCATCGATTCGAAATGAGCTCGACCGGGCTCGACCAGACCGGCGTGGCTGCACGAGAATAGCAATCCGATGAAGGTCACGTAGTCCGGCCGGACCCCGGCCTCGAGCATCTCGTCGTAGAGACGGAGGGAATCCCTGCCCCGCCCATTCTGGGCGCATCCCACGATCAGAGCGGTCCACGTGATGGCATCGCGGCGGGGCGAGGCGTCGAACACCGCGCAGGCATCGTTGATGGACCCGCTCCTGGCGTACATGGTGATCAACGAGTTGGAAACCGAGAGGAACGTGTCGACGCCGCGGCGTGCGCTCGCGGCGTGCACCTGCCGGCCCAGCTCCAGAGCGGTCGAACCCGCGCAGGAACTCAGCACCCCTGCCATGGCGAACTCGTCCGGATCGATCCCATGGGCGCGCATATCGGAGTAAAGTTGGAGGGCCACGTCGTGCGACCCCTGGCGGGCGAGTCCCACGAGCAGTGAGGTCCACGTCACAACGTCCCTCCTTGGCATTCGGTCGAACACTCCTTGGGCGCAGTTGAGGCTCCCCAGCTTGCCGTACATGTCCACCAAGGCGTTCGCCACGTGCATATGGGAATCGAAGCCGCTCAGTAGGACTAGGCAGTGGATGCATCCGCCGGTGCCCAAGTCGCCCATGTAGGCGGCGGAATTCAGGGCGGAGGGGTAGGTGAACTCGTCCAACGCGAGGCCCCGGCGGTGCATTTCGGCGAACAAGCATAGTGCATCCGCGTGCAACGAGCCACGCGTACAGTTAACGATCAGGGCGTTCCACGAGATCGGGTCGCCCGAGTCCGATGACTCGAGGACCCGCTTGGCGCTGCCGAGGTCGGCGCAGTTGGAGTAGAGGCTAACAAGCGAGCTCTGGACGAAGGGACTGGAGCAGAAGCCGGCCCGGACTGCATAGCCGTGAACCTGGCGGCCGAAGCGAATCGCTCTCTCGGAAGCGCAGGCGGAGAGGACGGTCGGAAGAGTGAAATGGTTGGGCTCGACGGCCCCCGCCCGCATGCTGCGGAACCGCTCCATGGCGCTGCGGGCGTCGCCGTTCTGGACGAGACCCGCGATAAGAGTGGACCAGAGGACGCGATTGGATAGGGCCGAGGGCTGGGCAGAGTCGAAGACGAGGGCAGCGGCGGCGAGACGGTGGCAAGCGGAGTACATGTCGACGAGGCGCGCGGCAACGAGGGGGTTGCTGGCGAGGGAGGAGGTAAGGGCGAGGGCATGGGCTTGCTTCCCGGGGCGGAGGAGGGAGGCGGCGGAGCAGGCGCGGAGGGCCGCGGAGAGGGAGTAGGGATCGGCGAACGCATGGAGAAGCGAAAAGGTGCGGCGCAGAAGAAGGACGGAGGAGGAGGAGGAGGAGATGGCGGTGGGGCGATGCAAGGGGTGGCGAAGGGGCATTTTGGTCGAACGGAGGGCGGGAATTGGGGTCGGGATCTATTTAACGATCTTGCTATTGTTCTTTATGTGAAAGAGGTGCCTTTACCTCACTCACTCATTTAGTAAAAAGCAATTACTAGTGTTTTTTTGTAGGTAAATTATCCAAATATATATTTTTTTTTTTGTGTACATGTAGTTTTTCATAAAAATGAACGAGTACATGATTTTATTTTTTTGTTAATGTCAATTTTACTCTAAAGGTGCTTCACATTTACCCCTTTCTCCTTCCAATAATACATTGTGTATGCATTTTGGATTTGCCTTGTAACTATTTAGGTGGTCTCTTATGTCCTGTAATGAATACTCCCGAACTCCACAAACAGTGAAAGGAATTCCCATACGGTATATGCAAAGTCTCCATATAATGTCGGTCTTTCTTGACCGTCCGATGCTCGTAAACACTATACAGCACCGTCGGATCCTTCCTTAATCTGCTACCGAAATCGCACAAACATAAACAGAAAAAGAACAACGTTTTCTAATATGGTCGTTTAACACCACAGAACAAAAACAAAACCAAAATCGAGAGAACATGTTTTTAAGAAACCAGAGTGGTGGACGTCACAAGGCCTACCGTTACCTGACAGGCTTCGGAGGCGGCCAGCTGCACCTCGATAAGCGGCGAGAGGACGACTCCTCCGCGTGCCCAAAGCACATGCCTCGCCGGTCGCTGTAGTGGAGACCGCCCACCGCCGCCGGCTGCGGCACCCACGTCACTCGGCACCCGCCACCGCACCTGCAGACCTCGCGCAGTTTGGCCCCACATGCCCTCAGGGCCCGGCTCCCCCCGGCGGCATGAGACCCGTACGATGATGCCCCAGAACTCTTCTGTCGGCGGAGGACGTGCTGCTCGGGCTGATTGTGGTGGTACTGGCCAGCGGCACCATTGGCGATCTGGCTCAGCAATCCGCCGCCTCGCAGGTTGGGCGCGCTACGGACCCGATGCGTCCCTCCGCCACCATCATTGGCGGTGAGGGCGTTGAGACGAAGGGCGAGGATGGAGGCCTGGCCGTCGATGGTGGAGGTAGCTGAGGAGGAGGCGGCGGAGATGGGGCGCCGAGGGCTTCCCGGAACGCCACCGACCTGGCGATGGTCGTCGGCGGTGGCGGCGGCGAGATTGGAGGAAGGCGAGGGGAACAGGAAGAGGCGGAAGCGGGGTTGCCGCGCGTCGAGGCGGTCGTACTCGTCGAGCATGTAGGCAAGGTCCTCGTCGCAGGTGACGGAGACGAGGGCTTCCAAGTCCTTGGCCACCAGCTCGTACTTGATCGCTACGCAGCAGTGGAACATCTCCTGGATCCTTTCCTTGAGCTCTGCTACCCACCAAATACAAGGAAAGATTATGTGTGTCTGAATCTGCGTATATACGTACATATACATCCATACATACATATAAACCTACCCGAGAAGGAGATGGAGCGTGTGACGACGAGGACGCGAGTGTCGCCGCCGACGTACCTGAAGTGGTTGTCGGAGGGATGGGGGAGGATCTTGCCGCCGTAGCTGCAGAGGAACTTCAGGCGGTTCCTGGGGGAGACCGAGGGGGAAGAGGAGGAGGAGGAGGAGGAGCCTCCTGGCGCTGTTCTCGTCATGAGCGCTAGTCTTACGGCGTGTGTGCGGCCTACGGTCCTCCCGAGACTGCTACTGCTATTATTACGTGCAGGACTTTAGCAGCTAATAGGAATTTTATATCACATACACGAATAAAGAAAATAAAAAAAATCGTTTAAATCCCCCACAGAATGCAGGATACGAAAAAGATAAGGACTTGCGATCCAAAAGAACTCCACCAGCCTGAACAAGGAAACGTAACCAGATCAAATGTCCACGAGATCCCGCCCGCGGCGCGAGGGAGAAGGACAACGAACAACGGATCTAATATGGATTGGAGAGGCGCAGGAGATAGGGTCAGGCTTCACAGAGCCGACAATAGCAAAAGACCAGAGAAGCTTCACAGGATTCCAGCGGACGAACCGAACACAAACTGAACAACCACGTAAAATTCACCCAGGGAATACAAAAAGAAAAAGAAAAGGGAAAAGCTTGCCTGTTATTGATCTCGGTACCCCAAGACTTGAGGGAGGGAGATGAGACGAATGGGGACGATTTGGGAGTACATATTAAAACCCCACCGCAGGTGCACCGGGTGGGATAATTCCCTTCCGGTCCGGCCGCTGTCGCTGCTAAGATACCGATATAGATCGGGCTTCGTTTGGCCCGCTCCCTTGTAAGGCTGTGGGGTCCTTTTCTCGGAATTCAAGAACCTAGTGCGGATATTTGGTGGCATTTCTTTTATTTGGGTTGGGTGGGGATCAATCTGGGAGTGCCCATCAAGATTACGTGCGAATCTCAACAAGCACGCGGTTCCGAGGAAAGAAATTAAGCCGGAAAACAAAAAAAAGAAAATCTAACTAAGCAAGCATGATTATTCACGTTGGATGCTGCTCAAAATCTGATTTAGATTCCTGTTAATGCCAGCATTCGGAAGGATCTAAATTGTGATTGGATCTCACTCGAAAGGTCCAATAGGATCGGTTGGAAGCCAAACTTTCCAGTAGCGTCCCTCAATCATGGAACCGGCAGCTGAAAAGCAACTCTCAAGTGAAAAGGCTAAAGCTCTCGACGTAAATCGAACGCCTTGTAAATAGAAATAATCCAATCAAAAAAGATATTTTCTTTTTTATTTTTCTCTTCTTTTTCGATCTGTGTGTGGGGTAGAGGACAAGGAGTTGCGTCTTATTAACTGCAAGACCAAAAATAAATGAGAAATTAATGTTGGACGATCAAAAACAGCAACTGCGTCTACAGAGATTAAAAGATACATAATCTTTGCACCCAAAGAGACGCCAATCTTCGTAGATCACCATTCGATTGCGCTAAGACGATGAACAACAAAATAAATTAGGTAGATTACCATTTAAAAGGAGGGCAGCTTGCCTTGATGTGCTCGAGCAGGTAGTCTCAGACAACTGAGAGTGATGACCACAGTCCAAAAAGGAAGAAAACCGAGGGACGGGAAACTATTATTATTCGATCGCAAACGCCAACACAAGCATCGGAGCAAGCAAGAATTTCTTCTTTTTATTCTCTTTTTCTCCCTCTCGAAGCAAACGAAGAAAGATAGGTCTCGTTACAAAAGATGGCATTGCCTAGAATCCAAAGATCTGTTTACATGCCC
This sequence comes from Musa acuminata AAA Group, assembly GCF_036884655.1. Classification (NCBI taxonomy): domain Eukaryota; kingdom Viridiplantae; phylum Streptophyta; class Magnoliopsida; order Zingiberales; family Musaceae; genus Musa; species Musa acuminata. Next base: position 33,416,741 of record NC_088337.1, on the reverse strand, counting down.
TGAGAATATTCCCTTTCTTCTTCTTCTTCTTCTTCTTCATGGGAGATCTCAGCTGCTGCTCCTCTACAAACTCCCCTTCCCCATCTCCACCATCGGTGTCATGGATCTTCCAGTACCCTCCAGCAACAGAGGAGGACCTCCTCATTGTGAAGGCCTTCCTCACCATGGTCTCGAGGATGGTCTTGCCACTAGCCCTGAACCTTCGAGAGGCAGAGGAGCAGCTCCTGCTAAGTGCTAACCCAGAGCCCGGCCGTGCCGCATCCACCTCTTCCCATGTAAAGGACTGATCATGAATCTCGACATCGGTGTCTCCCTCTTGAGCCATAGATGTGGGATATGGGTGTTCATGGCTTTCCTTTGGCTCAGGATAGAAGGTGAGGTCTGAGAAGTCTATGGAACTGGACTTGCTTATGAAGCGATCGCTCACCCTCATCTTGCGGTACCCATTCATCATGCTTGACTACTTCGAGGAGGTGACAAAGCCTTGCGAAATTTGGCAGGCAAGGAGCTTCAGATGGAATAGGGGCGGTGATGATGGTGCAGTGGGCAGCTGGAGATTGAAATTTGTGATCAGGAAACCTGCAAGGTGGGTGGCGGAGCCAGAAATATGGATTGAGGAGGTGCATTTAAACCAAAGGGTCAAAGGGGATGCTAGCCGAAAAGAACTGTGGAGAGATATAGTAAATAATGTACCAACCGAGAGCTAGCCGAAAAGATCGTTCTGAGAAGAACAGCAAAAAGAAAATTGACTGGGACTTGGTAAAGATGAATTACCAAGAGCCGGGAGACTTCCAAAGCGGGGAGGACTTGGCTCTGGAATGGAAGACTGGTCTTTGGAGTGCCCTCTCGAGCACACCAATGCAAAGTCAACGCCACAGAGAAAGATGAATGGGAAGAAGTTGGGGACTGTCCGTCCAACGACTCCTCCTTATTGTCCTCAGGTCTAAAGCATTGGCGCCTGGTAGTTGCCTTCCTACATGGGGAAGACTGAGTTCTGAGAGGACCGGACAGTAGCACGTTAGTGGATCGAAACATATGTTTTTTACTTCACACTAAGCATGAGAAATTTCTTCTTTTCCTTCATGAAATTAACCCTTTGACAGACAGACAACTCTCCAATAGAAACCATCGTTTCTCAAAGCATGTCAAAAGGACAAAGAAAATAATTGAGGCATGGATGGCCGAAGCGATGGCCATTGCGGTAAGACTCCATTTCGATTTGCTAAGTCCCGTCTCAGGCAATCTTTGGACTGTCAGCTGGAGACAGACAGTGTATGGAGTCGGCTGAGTCGAAGGAATGCTCCAGAACTAAGAGGTGGGCCGGCATGCACTGGCATGACAGTCAAAGAGGACTGAATGATTTCCCAAGCAATCTGATCAATGAGAGGAATGAATGAATGAATATTACGGTGGCAAAAGAGAATAACTAAGAGATGAAATAATAACTAAGAAAATTATTGTGCATTGTGAAACGGAGATCTAATTTGAAACTTTCATTACTAATTTGAGACGTTGAGTAGACAAGTCAATATTTCTCCGGCAAGAAGATAAATAATACGCTTTGATTTGGCTACTTCTATCCATAAATGGCTGGATCATAAAAAGAAGCAAATTCGAGTCTTTTGAAGAACCTTTAGATTTGGATTTTCCAACAACACTTGGTTAATAATGTTGCTCTCTCCTTTCTTCTGTAAACAGGGCGATGAGGCCAAGCTCGATCGTGTAGCAATTGCAAGAGGAAGATGGTTTTTTGTTGGGATGGTTGATCGATTCCCTGGTCTCATCAGATGTGGAACTTCAAGCATTAGTGTCTCAGGTCTGACTTTGCTCAAGTGTCTGCTACGTTCTTTTCCTTCCAGTTGGCCTTCAGTTTCTTGCATTAGAAGTAGATGAGCTGCTTCCTTATAGATTTTTGTAGCGTTGATTAAGCTTTTTGGATTACTCTCATTTCATTGGCATTTCCCCTCATCAAATGGTCTGCAGAAGGAAACAGGAAAAGTAGCCCGTCCTCGGTTTTCCTCCCACAAGAAATCAGCTGTTGTACCTGCTTACATCCCGATTACTTGCCGAGATTAAGGATGTCTTGGTTTTGGCATTACATTTGAGCGTGAAAGAAAAATCAAATCGTATTCGTATGAACAAATCACATTGCAGACAGCTGTTTCCAAGCTATAGGCGATAGATCACATCAGCTACATGTAGGACACATGAGCAACATGGGAGGGCCAAATTATCCCCTCTCTGGGGCAAGGTAGAGGAGCAGGCTGTGCGATGTAAGTGGGAAACCGCTGTCCCGGCATTAACACAGAGAGATCAGATGCGCACTGCGTTCCGACCTGCCATCACCAAGCGACAATGGTGGTCAGAGTGACTTACTGCCGAAGCATTACAGGCAATAATTCTGAGGAACTTACTGTTATGGAATTCTGAACCTTCTCCTGAGAGCGATGAATCTGAGCTTGTGGCCGGTCGAGCTCCGACGAACCATGTGCATTGTTTCGGGAGCGAAGAAACGATGCCCTTGGCTTGATTAGATGCTCAAATATGGCCATGACGAGGAACATAGAGATCAAGATCGCGGTGGCTGCTAAACCGAACGAGATGGCACTCATTGATGTTCCCATGTCCTTCCAAGAACCATCCCTACGGTAAGCTAGTTCTGATGATGACCTCTCTCCAAAACCATTCATGGTTTTTTGTCCCTCCCTGTACACCAACAATATGCGGGTCAGTAGCCTGCTCAACTAGAACTTACAAAGATCAAACTCAGCTAAGAGATTGCCATGACAAGGCTATTGTGTCATGTGAAATTAAGAGAATCTAGCAAGCTATGTGCCCATTCTAATCCATACTTCATTAATCTTTATCACCCACAAATGGATTCCACTTGAACCGTCATTCTTGGAGGATCACTCGTGTTAAAGCAGCTCTTCTACTATCTCTTCTTTATTACTTTCCTTTGCCCATTCCAATAACAACGAGAAAAAGGGATGAACATACAGTTGTCTGGGAAACTCATTACTAAAAGTTTCAAGTGATTGCAAACGAAAAGGTTCAAGATGTTCAAAAGAAAACATATGATGGGGGTATCTCTTAAGCAGTAGAAGCACAGAAATTTGGACCCAATCTTTCTTAATTCAGATGTCAGCACAAGCCCGAGTCGGTATATAGGAACCCAAATTTGCTGCTACAACAATGTAGCTGAAGAGAACTGCGGTTTAACGACGGGGAGAGAGAGAGAGAGAGAGAGAGAGAGCGAGCTGTTGTTAGTACTTTCTCAGAATGATGACCGTAATGGTGCGAGAGGTGAAGCGCAAGCAAGAAGCATGCAGACCGGCCATGGAATTCAAGGTGAACAGAAATGAATGGGAACTACTGACAAGAAGCAAAAGTAGAAAACGAACCAGTCAGGTGAAGACTTGCAGGCTGCAATGGTGCTACCCACCCGGAAGGAAAGAAAGAAAGTTACTCGTTGACGGTGCAAGCCAAAGCGCAATCAACAATCTCCAACCGGCCGGGCTGCAATGGATGCTCGGCCTTCTTTCATGTCCTCCGCTCAACAAGCTTCTTCCCTCTCATGACAAACCAGTACTTGATGCCTGCCCAATGACAATGGACTGATCGAAACCATGACCCGAGATCACTTAGGCAATGTCATGTCGGGAGAAGGAAGATAAACAAAGGGCAAAGCTAGTATCCTACGTGCTTCCCACCACCACTTTCGAAAAGAAAAGCTGCTACGCCAGCTATAAATTACAAGACAGGCCGCAAGCGTGGCATAAAACTATCACCACACTGTATAATGCTTCCGAGTTTGACAAAATGAGGGAGTCAAAATCACGTCTACAGCGACCTCACAACAAGGAAAGAGAAGAGCAGAATCTAAGGCGAGAGCTGATACAGATGCATCGGTAGAGGTATCATGATTCAGGAGAAGAAAGCAATGGGTCACCTAAAAAGACTCGAAGCGCGGTGCACATGACCAGTAAAACCAAAAACCCAAGGAGGATCGCAGTCGAGGAGCCATGACATTCCCCGAACCTTTTTTCTTGTCGATGATGATAATACATGGCTGTAGGGGCCCGTAGGTCTTTATCCGAAGCAGAAAAGCGAACGGCCATATCATCCATTGGAGCTCCCGCATGAAGCAATGACGGAGGAGGAGGGTAAGTAAATGAATGAAGCTACAAAAGGATGTTTGCAGAGGGCAGGCATCCCTTGTTTCAACAGGTGATTAAAGAAGGGGGATGTACATATACATATGAGCTGCTACGATTGTAGGTTGTCCGAGAAGAAGAGCGGTAGGACAGGAGGGGGGCCAGTGCCTTCAATATACTATGATGATGCATGCAGTGAGGGTCTGCCGTCAACAGGACGAATAAGTTTGTCCGAGAAGGCGTTGATGATTGCAAACAAGGAGGCATTCTCTAGGAACCGAAACATGGAATGAGTTGAGACTTGGATCATTCATTAGGTTTGTGATAATAAAACTGGGCTGGGCGCTTTGTCTTTCACATCGATCCTTTGCTTCTCCAAGTAACAGGAACGGAACAAACATGAGGCGTACCAACACGGTCACTTTCATCTCCGAAAGCAAGAAAGTCTCCCCATGAAAGCAACCCATGGCATAAAGCAAGAGCTTAAGGATGCGTCCAACCATGGCTCTGTAGCGCTGGTTCTTCTTTTCCCTGCATCAAACACAGCATGTGGAACCGTTCAGAAGAATACAAGAATGTTGATTAAAGGAGAAGAAAGTGGACGAGCAGAAATGAATAGCCCAATCAACGAATTCGAACCATACGACAGCGCGCTTGTAAATCTGAGAAAAAGTCAAAGAAGAAAAAGATGGAATCCTCTGAACATTTCACCCGGTAACATCAAACTCTCGACAGATAAATAAATATATAGTCAACGAGGGAAATCCATGTCGTGCGTGTCTGATGCTGCTTGTGCTATATAAATTAGATGTATCATCAGATTTCGATAACCAGATCTCCAAATTCAAGCCTATAAACTTACTTTCTGTTTTTAAGAAGAGAAACAACACAGCTCATTCAATGATAAGTAGGTTACTGCTCATCCCTAAAGTTCAGGCTAATCAGAAATAGGTTTCCTTTGGTCACCACTCGTGGTTTAAGCTTCTATTTTATGGAGTGAAAACAAAGGGAAACTTTGCTCAAGTTTCATAGATCTCTATCTCAAAATGTTGAACTGATTTAGAAGAATCGAACAAAAATAGGGCAGTGATAACGTTAAAATTGTCGGTCAACAAAACTGGATATTGAATCTGTTTGATGGTAAGTCTGAAGTCGAAATTAAATATATTTAGATATTTATCGGGCACAATAACAACGACGTCGATATGTCCGAGTGGTTAAGGAGACAGACTCGAAATCTGTTGGGCTCTGCCTGCGCAGGTTCGAATCCTGCTGTCGACGACTCGTAATTGAAACTTTTTGGCTCTACAATGTTGGAAAGTCTCATCGTAAAATTGGCATTTATTTTACGACGATAATTCCTGGATCAAATGCGGATCCAAATCTGATGCATCTTCTAGCACTCATTTGGGATCAGCATTGGCATGACGAAGGCAAAATAAAATGCAAGCATGATAATTACATTGATAGATCAATCGGAAAAGCAGCCAAATCTATAGCAGAGCAGACCGAAAGAGCTCGCACCAATGACTTGGAGCAGAGGAATCCAAACATCATACCAACGACGCAAACAAGCAAAATTAAAAGATTAAGGAACACATATACAAGTCTCATCGTATGAAAAGCACTGTATAAGATCGAGAAACACAAGCGTGCAAAAACAACAACAGAAACATAATCGTACCACATTTAGATACAGTAAAAACCATGACCAGTATCTACATGCCTCTCGATTATCAAGATTGCTTATTTGCAGAGTCCAAGCAGGCTAACCAAAAGAACAAAAAAAGACGGCCTCCAAACATGAACAACATGCATCACAAAAACTTAAAAACATGAAGCACACACAAAAAAGAATGTTCATGTAATACAAGAGAAGGCAAAGCTCCTGTCAGATCTCTTCCAACTGTTATTTCAGAATCTCCAGTGATGAACTCAAAACAACTGCCTGTTGAACATTTCATTTCTATCGCACAATGAACAATTGAAATGCTTGATCCAGTTGTTGTGTGTGATGCAATATGTAAACCGAGTAGGACAAAAAGAACACATGATGCAGACTGTGTCTGGAGATGTTGCATCATTCAATGACCATGAATTGGTGAAGTAACCAAACGTGTTCCCGAGATGTATTAAGTTGATCAAAGGACATGAAGAATAATAGAGGTCTAAACAAAGGAGCAATGGCATTGATCATCAAAAGTATCTCCTTGTGCTCTTATTGACTGATGATGCTTCACCAGCAGCCAGTCTCAATAATAACAATGAATACAAGATCTCAAACAAGATCTTGAGTCACACATGCTCACCCAGGACAAAATGTTCTGAGCCATCATTTGGAAGCACATTTCACTAGCAAAATAATGGAATTGTGCATTCAGAATAAAACTCTGAGACCGAGCCCTTTCACTCCATTACAGCAACACCACCAGCAGCTTTTATTTTCTCTATTATCTCGTTAGCCTCCTCCTTAGTGACCCCTTGCTTCAGCATAACCGGTGCCTTCTCTACTAGATCCTTAGCCTCCTTCAGGCCGAGATTGGTAAACGTCCTGACCTCCTTGATCACCTTGATCTTCGCAGCAGCATCAAACTTCTCCAATTTGACATCAAACGCCGTCTTCTCCACTTTCTTCTCCTCGGCTTTTGCTGGAGCGGCACCTGTCTGCGGGCCGAAACTGAAACCTTGAGCCGATATTGGCTGCAGCTTGGGTTGATTCAGCCGCTCCAGGAGAGTGGGACCAATCTGTTTCAGCTCTTCAGGGGGGAGGGCCACGATTCGATCAGCAAGCTGCAAGACTTTATCGGATGGAGGAGGTCTCGGCCCAAATGGGTCATAGACCGCCGGGTATTTGTATCTTTTCGGCTTCGAGCTAGCCTCTCCGGCCACAACATCACTGAAGAGGCGATGCGGTGGTGATATTACGCTTCTTTTCGACAGTTCGACAGAATGCCGAAGACATTTGAAGGTCGTACGCAGCCGCATCCTAATACTAATACCAACGCTTTTAAAACACGGTAGCAAATTGCAAAGAACAGCCAATTATAGAGCTGATAACAATCCAACGTCAAGATTGATACTTTTTTTTCTGTTCTTGCAGACTACCACTTGAAAAATCGGCACTGTAGAAAAAACTTGTGCAAACCCTCTCCGATTCGTGCAGAAAATGCGTCCAATAATGTGAAACAATCGAAGAAAGAAACGAAAGAAGTTTAACATCACAACGAGTTATAAATCGCTCGAAAAACTTTAAAATGTCTCCAATTCTTGCAGTTATAAATCACTCGATTCATTCACCGTCGGAAAGTCTTAGATGAACGGTTATTTAAGCAAAGTGGATGACAAAACAGACGTCAAATGAACAAGTCGAAATGCCCAGATAAGAGACACTGAAATAGAGACCCGGCAAGATCCGGAATTGCTTACCGAATGTGGCGATTGGTGAGGAGAAGAAGCGGGAATCCACGGCCTCCGAGCTCGATCGACGCGGGGCAGCCGAGATTTAGCGGCGGATCGAAGAAAGGGGAGGAGAGATGGAGAGAAGCTTCGCTCGGGGGAGGGTTTAGGGTTAGCCGTCGGGATGAGTGGTCACTGATCAAGATGACAGTTTTAGGGCTCTTCTCGAAATCGACGGCCTTTTGAGCGCTGGCCAATACGTGGCATCGTTTTCTTTTTCTAAAGGATATGTAAATAAAGTTCTCAACGTTTGTCATCACCGACCGCATAGCGCAGTGGATTAGCGCGTCTGACTTCGGATCAGAAGGTCGTGGGTTCGACTCCCACTGTGGTCGTTGGATATTTTTTGTCGAGAGTCGGGGGTAAATTATCACATCTAAAATTTAGGCAATCGCGCCACTAATTTTCTTAATAAACGTTTTTTTTTACATAAGATGTCTTTTCGTGATTATTATTACCCAGAAATCACCGGGCACCTATTTAAAAACACACCTTTCTTCGTTGCACATTTATTCTTCCGTAAAAGGCGCAACATCTTGAGATGTCTTTTCCTCTACTCGCTGATCTCTGACTTTTCCATCCAAATATAAATAAAAGTTATTATTTCAGAGAGTTTCAATATCGGTCATCAAAATATCGAGAGGTTGTTTTTAATTATTCTAAAGCATCTTTCTGCAGTGGGGTTAGTCTCATAGATAATGCTTATACATACTGTGAGCAAGTAAGCTCTTTTTGTTTAAAGGGAGAACAAAAAAAACACAACCCTTGCAGCCTCACTCATGTTTTTGGATAGAGATGGAACGACATAAGAGCTTCAGATGAATCACCATTTGCAGCAAACGAAAATAAAGGAATCTTTCAACTTTTATGCACTGTCAGAGGGGCCATGACAACTAGCCTTTCCAGTTCGCCTCCAAAAGAGAACAGAAAACGTACAAATAGTCAGCAGGCAATGCACCTATTTTTCAGCAGCGTCTCACCCAATGGTCAAGCAGAATCAATCAACTACGAAGAACCTAGCCTTAGCTTTTAGAAAGAGAAACAAACCCCAAAAGAGACTTGTTATTTTGGTGGATCAAGTGAAGACCACAACAACCATATAATTTCACATCTACTTTGCATGATTTAGCGAGAATGTAGTAACACAAGGAAGGGAGACAAGGTGATAGTAGGTTTTTTTGCACGTTATACTTCATCAGCCAAGAAGCGATATGATCTCCAAAGCTATGGTGCAGAGGTGCTCCAAGTCCTCCTCCCTGCGAGCCATGGCCGCCGGGTACACCAGCCTGGGGTTCTGGCGGAACAGGACGCGGCACACGTTGGGGTACTCGGCGGCCGCGCTCACGTGGACGAAGGCGTAGTCGTAGGCCTCGGTGGACAGCGCGTCGAGCGACCACTGCAGCGCCTCGCGGGCGTTGGCGTACTTGGTGGCGCAGGCCCGGAGGACGGCGACGAGGGACGCGTCGGTGGCGTTGTGGGCGAGAGCGGCGGCGAAGGACGAGGTGTTGGTGGCGTTGGAGATGGCGATGTCGATGGCTATGGTGGAGAGGCCCTTGACGTCGGCCTTGCGGCTGTGGGGGTCGGACCCGAGGGAACTGACGCACAAGTCGTAGTACGTCGTCTCATTGCATGTCTTTTGAACAAGGCTGGGCGCAGCAGTGCTACCGGGGATTCCGCGGGAAAGGGCGAGGGGGAAAAGAGGGAGGAGGAGGAGGAGGAAGAAGAAGACCAGGAAGGGTAGAGCGGAAGCCATTGTGTTTGAGAGGAACAGAGAAGGAATGGTTAGAGAGAGAGAGAGAGAGAGAGAGAGAGAGAGAGAGAGAGAGAGGCGCAAGTGCCTGCAGCATTGGCTGCGGATGTTATTGGTGAGATGGTTTGGACGGGTTGTGAAGGACGAGAGGATTGTAAGCAAGATGTTTTGTTGGATTGGTTGTCGTGTTGTGTGGCACGTGAATGACCCCAATGGTTAGGCGCGGTCGTCCTACTCCTGCTTGCGAAGGGCTCTCTCGTCGTCTGGTTTGTTTGGCAGTGCTCTGCAATCGGAGGTGAGGTGCATGTAACTAACTCATCGGTTGGATATGAAGTCAACGTATGTGCAAACTCCCCCAACTTTGTATGTGTTTCGGCGGTGTGACGTCCTCAATTTTCTTTATCTCTCATATAAATGTTTCCAACACCTTAAAGAGGTCCAACAGGAGAGAGTCGACCGGCATGCGCGAGTGTCAAAGAGACAGTTCACGGGTAGCGGACCCGAATCCGCGGATACTCACCGAATGGAACAGGTCGTCATCATGTCCATCTTGAGATTGGTCCGCTATGATCCGGACGAGTGATGCTGCTCCTTGAAGCTTAACCGGCAAAGATCAATCACAAGCTTTGTTCATGTGTTGTGCATATAATATACACTATGATGGCATCTCTGACAACATATCAATCACAAGCTGGTCCAGCAGCCAAGCATCTTTGTGCTCCACCCCCGTGAGCAATCTTAGGCCTTTGTAGACTTCGTACCGTCATCTTTACGGTACCCTGCTTTCTTGGATTCATGTTGAAGGAAGGCCTCGTGGTCCTGTAGACAGCCACAGCCTTTTCCGGTCATACTAACTCACTGTAAGGCCTTTTGATCCTCGCTCGCTCTCCGTCTCGTTTTCAATCACGTCCACTGCAATCCCTCTCCATCGCTTATTTCATTCTCTCTCCCTCACCATTTGGCTTCTCTTCCTACCGTCACTCGGCTGTTGATAAGGAGCCAAGACTCCTAGGTGAAGGAGCCGCCGTTAGTGGCGCTGTACCGCGGGCAACGGTATCTGATCCGGGCGGCGGCAGAGCACGGCCTTGTCAGGGATTCCCACCAATTAAGGTGGGAGAGGATGCCATAAATAAAGAAAGCTTAAGATCTTGTGTTAAAGCTAAAAAATGTAAATCTAATTATTTGCAAATGAGTCTATTAGGTGGATCGTAAGTCAAATATGATATAGACTAATGGGATTCGAAGAAAAGTTCAAGTTGATGACATAAGCGGTTCTGCATTTGCTCATGGATTGCCTAAAGACAGATTTAGGCTTTTACTAAATGAAAGATTCAGATTATTGTCTGCGGGTTTTCGTAAGGAATTTGATGCTATTTCTGATTTGCACAAGCCAATTTTTGAATTTGGCTATCGTTTGGATGTCTACTCAAATATCAATTAGAGATTTTAGTGGTATTCTAACTAATTAGTTTGGAGAGCTTGAATAGATTATAGTTTATTAGAGCTGGTCCTAGGAAATTTACCAAAAGGTAATTTTGATAATCCAATAAAAATAATAAAGCAGAAAGAATAAAAGCAAAAGAACATCAGATTTATGTGGTTCGATCAATTGACCTATATCCACGAACGAATGATGAGCAAATCACTACATGAACTATTACAAATGCCTTAGGAAGATGTTCCTAGGTCATAAAACATCAAAAATTACTGAACAAGAAAAACCTAAAGCAAACAATTAGGTTTTCTTGTGGTGTCACTTGTGATGCATTTGATTTCAAAGCTCAGGGCCTTATTTATAGTTCCAATAGGAGATAACATGCCTGATTTTACCAATGTGGGACTATGAGACTTGCCAAACTAACAAATCTCCACCTTAGCATGTCCTAACAAAACTTACTTCACCTCTTCACAAAAGCCCCAATGAGCAATCACTAACAATAAACACCAACCAAGTCCAACACCAACCAAGTCCAAGCACTGCTTGAACTTGTAAATCGGAAGAGGCTTCGTAAGCATATCAGTTGGATTGTCCTTCGTATGAATTTTCTGAACAAGGACCTTTCCCTCAGCAATAATATCTCATTTGCATCCAATAATTTTCTTACCCGAAGGCAGCTTCGTAAGATCTCAAGTTCTATTCCGATAGAGAGATTCAATTTCTTCATTCATCGCAATCAATCACTTAGCGAAATTATCATAAGAAACTGCATCTGAGTAGGTAGTAGGCTCACCAACTTCACTTGTTTCTTCTGCAATAGACAAAGCATATGCAACCAAATTTGCATATCTTTGTGATTATCGAATATCTCTCCGTGGTCTATTCTTGGCTATGGAATATTACTCTTCCTCTAGATCTTCTGCATTAGTAGACTCGGGACCATCTACCGTTATTCTTTGAGTATAAGAGTTCGACTTAAAAGAATCTGAACTACCAATCTCAAGCTCCACTTGCTTCTGCGCACTATCATTTGTAAAACTAGTAGATTCATCTTTAGAAGATAACATAGACAATTCATCAAAATAACATCTCTACTGATTACAAATTTTGAGAATTTGGGATCAGAACACCATAATATGTATCCTTTCACCCTAGAAGTATACCCAAGGAAAATGTATTTTTTGGCTCGAGGCTCTAATTTTCCTTCATTTATATGCATGTATGCTGGACACCCAAAATTTTTTAAATCAGAATAATTAGCAGGAGTACCTGACCAAACTTCCTCCGGAGTTTTAAAGTTAAGTGCCACAGAAGGAGCGTAGTTGACAACGTAACAGGTCATATTAATCGCCTCTGCCCAAAAATCCTTTGTTAACCCTGCATTTGAGAGCATACACCTTGCTCTCTCCAAGAGTGTTCTGTTCATACGTTCGGCCACACCATTTTGCTGAGGCATCATCCTAACAGTGTGATGCCAAACGATTCCTTCATTCTTGCAGAATTCATCAAAGTCGCTTTCACAAAATTCTATGTCATTATCTGTTCGAAGCCGCTTAATCTGTTTACCTGTTTGCTTCTCAATTAAAGCCTTCCATTGTTTAAAGGTTAAAAAAACATCATTTTTATGCTTCAAAAAATAAACCCAAACTTTCTTGGAATAATCGTCAATGAAAGTCAACATATACCTGGCACCACCCTTATATTGAACATGAGCTGGACCCAAAAGGTCTGAATGAATATAGTCAAGAGTACCTTTTATTTTGTGAACTGTCGGAGAATTGAAGCTGACTCTTTTCTGATTTCCAAAAATGCAGTGTTCACAAAAATCCAGTGGCCTAGTACTTTGTTCCCAAAAATGCAGTGTTTTTCTTTTGCTCAGTATGCTTAAACTTTTTTTGCTCATATGACCCAAACACATATGTCATAATTTGGTGATGTCAGAATCAGACAATAATGATGACGAGACTGCAACCGAGCCTGTGACAGTAGTTTCCTGCAAAATATATAAGCTATCAGACCTACAAGTTTTCATAACAACAAGAGTACTTCTAGAAACTTTTATAACTCCACTTTCAGTTGTGTATTTACACCCAAGGGCCTCTAGGGTGCCTAAAGAGATGAGATTCTTTTTTAAATTAGGAACATGTCTAACATTAGTGAGCGTCCTCACAATACCATCATGCATTTTAATTCGGATTGTTCCTCTACCAATAACATCACATGCTACATTATTATCCATCAAAATAATTCCACCATTACAAGATTCATATATGGAAAACAAATCTCTATTATGACACATGTGATAAGAACAACCCGAATCTAAAATCCATTTATTTTTAGACCTTGTCCTGTCATCAGTAGCAAAAAAAAGATTTCCATCATTCTCATAAGTTACTACATTAGCTTCAGCGGATTCAGTAGTTTTCTCAACAATTTTTTCCTTTTGCTTTAATTTATTTTTCAATTTAAAGCAATAATCAGCCTTAATATGCCTTATTTTATGACAATATCTGCATTCCAAATTTCTATGTCTGGATTTAGATCTAGATTTAGATCTACTACTGTCAAATTATCTTTTATTCATTCTACCCCTAACAACCAGACTCTCAGTCTGATTCCCTCTACTTTCCCCAGTGATATCTTTGTCTATCTGCTCCTTAGATTTTAGTACAGATTTAATTTCTTGATACGAAATTGTTTCTTTTCCATAAATCATAGTATCACGAAAATGTTTAAAAGATTAGGGAAGAGAACATAAGTAACATGGCCTTATCCTCATCATCAATTTTTGCATCTATATTCTCCAAATCCATAACCAAGGAATCAAATTTATCAAGATGTGAGAGTATAGATGTACCTTCAGTCATCCGAAGCATATACAAACTCTGCTTTAAGTAGAGACATTCTCTATTGTCCTCTTCATATACAAGGCTTTAAGCTTGTCCCACATGCTCTTAGCCGTAGTCTCCGTAGCTACCTCCCGTAAAACCTCGTGAGAGATATTTAGAATAATATTGGATCGGGCCTTCTTATCCATACCCGCAAGATCTTCCTTTGATATACCATCTAGAATGTTCTCAGCTCCCTGTAGTACCAAATCAACTCTGTCTTGAACCAGAATGATCTCCATCTTGAGTTGCCACATGCCAAAGTTGACATTTCTATCGAATTTCTCGACAACGATCTTTATTATTGTCATTGTTGCCAAAAAAATCTCGAAACTAGGCTCTGATACCAGTTTGTTAGAGCTAGTCCCAGAAAATTTACCAAAGGATAATTTTGGCAACCCAACCAAGACAATAAAAAGGAAAGAATAAAAGTAAAAGAACACTAGATTTACGTAGTTCGGCCAATTGATCTACATTCACGGACAAAGGAGGAGCAAATCACTATTATAAAAGAGAGACAATTACAAATGCCTTAGGAAGATGTTCCTAGGCCATAAAATATCAAAAATTACTGAACAAGAAAAGCCTAAAGCAAACAATTAGGTTTTCTTGTGGTGTCACTTGCGATGCATTTGACTTCAAAGCTCAGACCCTTATTTATAGTTCCAATAGGAGATAAAAAGTCTGATTTTCCCGATGTGGAACTATGGGACTTGCCAAACTAATATAGTTGCTACGTTAATATATGTCTTATAGATTGAGATGAACTATTTTTTCCTAAAAAAAATAATTGAAGCATCAAATGTAAATGAGAAGGACATGATGAGAAGATGTGATCCAATGAAGAAAATCCATAATCAATTGATGATTTAGTTTGAATGAATAGTTGGTGGAGATTAGTTTTGTTAGATGAGATCAAATCTAAAAAGTGCAAAAGGAGGATTTGATTTGAGAGGAGATCAGATTAAAAAATGCACAAGGGATGATGTGATCTAAGATGTGTAAAAGAGGATGATTTATTCCTTCCTCACTTAGTCCTTCTCTCAATCACGAGTGTTGATAGCGAGGTTGAGAAGATGATAGAAAGCAATGGACTATCATCGAGAGATTGATCATGGATCTAAGACGCTAGTGGATTTGACGACTAACGAGAAAGGGACAAGAACGTCGATGAAGATGATGAATAGTATTGATGTAGGAGCAAAGAAAACACCCATCGAGCAAAATTGAATAGCGATGGAGGATTATCAGAGAAACAAGTTGATCACTAGAGGAGGTTAATTAGATCAACAAAGTGGAGTTGTTGCAAAGCAGATCACACTAAGAGATTGGTATGGAGGAGTCGCGTGTCTTCATCTTCGTTGCAATGTCAAAATATGATAGAAAACAAAAATCGAGAGTTGTAAAGTAGCAATAAGGAGAGCGAGAAAGAGAAATTAACGATGGTAAAGAAGAGAGTACGTGGAAGAGGGAGCATTGCTTAAAGAAAAAGGCTATAATACTATAAAGAATTTAATAATTTATTTTAAAAGGATGATATCATTTGTTAAGATAATTCATATTTATATAGGTTTTGAAAGAAAATTTTTCCTCAATTATGCACTCAAATCATACATTCAAATCATATACTAAAATATGTGATTGATTATAATTAAGGATTAGAATATATAAGAATATAAAATTATTATTTTATATTTACCTTTATTATAATCTTCTATCAAAAGGGATCACGAGCGAGGATAACAATAAAAGAAGAGGAGACGGGAGGAGAGGCAAGGGTGGTCGCTAGTAGGGCAATATCATCTTTTACAAAAATAATAATAATAATAATAATAAATATTCAATGAGAAGTTTTAAAAAAGATACCACTAACTAAGAATTATTTAAAATAATTTTGAAAAAATGCCCAAAAGAAAATGAATTGACAGATAGAGACTCGACGTAATTGTCATATTGTAGAATTGAAATTATAAGTGAATTTTTACCTTATATTTTACTAAAGAAATGGTATGAGGCTCGATAGGTATAAAAGAAATTGTTTTTTCGAGTAAAGACGTACTAACATAATTATGAAAGTATGCACAGACACAACTTATATAGAACATTTAGAAGTCAGTTTACAATTCAAAACAGAATAGTACATGGAAATATAATATGAAATACATAATTGGATTCTTTTATCTTATACTATTAGATCGACACTAAAATCATGGATCCGATAAAAAATGATAATAAATTCAAATATAAATGAGAAAACAAAAGTTGGCTTAAGTTGCTGAGTAATAGTTTCTAAATTAAAATTTATTAGTGACCAGCATATAAATTCAAAATAAAAATAACCTCTGTCATTAAGTAGATTCCAAAGATCTTTTGTTACTCAAATGATACTATTGTAAAAACAATGAATATGCACTTACATGGATACAAACTTGAGTTCTCTTTTTTTCTTTTTCTTTTTCCCAAAGATTATAATTTTTTTATCTCATAATAGTGTATATTCGTATCGAAAGAGAATAGTCTAAAAGTTGTTGAGATTTTACAGTCTCGTCAATGCTATGTGGTGAATGTGCTTTCCTAATTGAATTAACAATCTTTCAGAAATTGACCTCCGCTTGTTTGATGGTAATCCCTCAGCTTCGATCATTGGCATTGGCATTTGACCGAAAAGATCAGATCGGTATCATCCTCTCCCTTTTCGACAAATGGTCAAAATCTAACCTCATCCAGAAGAAGTGTTCTCATATATTAGCTTTATTAGGAGAATTGGCCGTCAGAGACCAATTCTGAACGGACTACTGAAACTACAGACATCCATCTTTTTGTCCAGATCAAAGCATACAAGGAATATATATATATATATATATATATATATATATATAGATAGATAGATAGATAGATAGATAGATAGATAGAGAGAGAGAGAGAATGAGTGAGTTAGAGGTGCTGCTCCTCTTGCCCAATACTCCATGGTTTAGCAACAAGATGCAGTCTTTGTTTTCTTTGGAGCACTACCCCAAAAGCCTCACTCATGTCCAAATCCTCTCCTGTCATTCCACCAGGCAACTCCCAATCAAAGTGATAAACCAGGGTTGCCAGTGCGAGCTCTAAAGAGGCATTTGCAAAGCCCATTCCAGGACAAATTCTCCTTCCTGCTCCGAACGGAATGAACTCGAAATCGTTTCCCTTGAAGTCCATTGCACCGTCCCCCATGAACCTCTCAGGTTTGAATTCGTCAGGTGCTTCCCAATGGCTTGGATCTCTGCTTATGGCCCATGCATTCACGATCACTCGTGTTTTCTTGGGAATGTTGTATCCTTGTATTTGACAATCCTCCATCAGCTCTCGTGGAACCAATAGCGGGACCGGCGGGTATAGACGTAATACTTCCTTGATGATGGCTTTCAGGTAGACCATCTCGTCCAACTCCTCCTCTTTCACCGTTCCTTTTCTTCTGCTCGCTATCCCTCGCACTTGGTGTTGTAATTTTGCCATCACTCTTGGACTCCGGACGAGCTCCGCCATGGCGCACTCCAAGGTTACGTACGATGTGTCGGTACCACCACTGAATATATCCTGCAAGTCGTCGATAATGTGGAAAAAATGAGATCATTTGATGAATCTCAAAATAAACACTGCAAGATTGTAGCATCCACATTTCTCACTGATGAAATAAGCACCACAATATACCTAAATAGGGGGATGGGAGTAGTTTAGATTGCTCTAGTTTGGATGTAGCAATTTGGAGAGAGGGTTCCCCCTATCTCGTAAAAGAAATTGGTTCACTATATATACTATAGTAACACGTGAAAATAATAATCAATAAGATACGAATATAATTAATACGATATGAAAAACATAGTGAACTCAAGAAAGTTATCAACGTACATACATCACTCACTTTCGTATGAAACGAATTATAATTTGTCATTAGTTGTTATATGTGCTATCCATCAAAAAAGCAAGCAAATATTGGAACAATAAATATATCACTCATAATTTAGGACGAGGAATCGTACTATCAGAAGTGCCTTTATGGTTTGTGAAGTCAGGAGAGCATGATTCCCTCCTGGATCCTCCCGAAGAGAGAGCAGAACATCCACGAAGTCCTTCTCACCATCATCACCTTCAGCTGCTGATCGATCTTCGTGTTCTTGGATCACCCCATCAAGCAAATCATCCCATCTCTTCTTGGACTTGTTGACTCTCTCCATAGAGCCAAACAATACATCCACCCAACCCAGCCATGGGAAGTAGTCCCCCACGTAGAACTTGCCCAGTAGCACCGAAAACTCCCGGATCAGCTCGCCTAACAGCACGTTCCTCCCCTCTTCTCTGTTGAACTTCCCCGAAACAACTCGACATAACATATCGTTGGCGAAGGAGTAAAAGATTTCAGACATGTCGACGCTCGTCGTCGGCGAAGCTTGAGAGGAGATCTTCCGGATCATGAAACCCACTTCCTCCTGCCTAATGAGCCGATAAGACTGAACTCTTATGGAGCTCAAGAGGTGGAAGGCGCAGATCTTCCTAAGCTGCCTCCAGGAGTCACCGTAGGGCGCAAACGCCAAGTCCGTCGTCCCGCCGAAGAGGACTTTGGCCGGCTTTAGAGCAGGCCGGCTGGCAAAGACTTGATCGTGGTTGCGCATGACATCTCGGGCGCCATCCGGCGACGAGACCACGAGGGTTGGCACCTGACCCAAGCGCAGCAGCATGAGGGGGCCATGCTTCTGCGACAGGGCGTGGAGGGAGCGGTGAGGGTGCGAGCCGAGTTGATGGAAGTTGCCTATGAAGGGAAGCTTGGGCGGGGAAGGGGGCATGCCATGGGTCCTTGCACGGAGGTTGTTTCTTTTGAGTCCTAGACGGAGCAGCAGTAGTAAAGAGAGAGGTAGGACGAGTATGATGAAGAGAGTAGGGAGTGGGGATGGGCCAAGCAGCAGAGACATGGAGGAAGACATTGCCGTGATTCCTAGTTGTAGTTGTTGCTCCGAACAAACTCCAGTCGGGACGGGACGTTCCAATGTACTGCTATTTGTCGGCAGTGGAGAAGAGGCATTGCCGTGATTGAGTGTCTTTCCTAGTAGAAGTCTTTTGAAATCACAAGTTTTCCGTATTGCGGTAGACCCATCAATCAAATCACCCCATTTTGGATATTGTGAAGAGTCACGTCGTAGATGATTAGGATCTAAACGTGTTACACTTGAAACACACAGGAGGAACATACCATCAGCCATGTCCTTGGTCATGTGGAGGAGAAATGTCCCCGAGAGAATCGTGATGAAGCCAGCGGTGAAGTTTGCCAATCTCTGTCCTGCGAGGATTAGATGATGCAGAAACTACACTAATACGCATCAGATTACTTGGCCTTCAAGAGTCCTAAATGAAACTAGAGAAATTTTGACAAAAAATTATCCTAAAAAAATGGATAGACAGAGGAAGATGAAGACTCGACATAACTAACTATTTTGTTTTATACTTCACTGAAAAAAATGGTATGAGCTCTGATAGTTTAATCATGGCATGGCATGGCATGGCATGGCATGTTTCTCTCACAATTATTCGTCTCTAGATTTTGTTTAGGTAAACAAAATAATGTTTTAGAGAAAATTCATCGTAAATTTTTATGATAGTCCACTTTTATACTAAAAAAAAAAAAAATTCTTGGTCAGCCATTAGCCATGGATCCAATCAAAATGATTATCTTCAATAATTGAGACCTGAGACCACATTATTGATTGGAGAGATAATTATCACATCACATGACCCCATTTGGTACCACGACTTTGTCCTCTCACATTTATATCTTGCCCCCCAAACAGTAGTTCACATCATATGACAGCTTACCAATCAATGAAGCCAAGAAAAATAATTGTGTTATGTTAAGCCTCATCCGTAATCGTGAAATGGTATAGGCAAAGACTTGTTTTCAACGTTTCAACGAATCGATAATTACAAAAGAAATTTGTTTTTTCTATTGTAATGCTGATTATTTGTCCCGATCGTTGTGTTGTTGTATAGGTTTGACAGCAGCTTATGAGCATAAATAAATGACAGAATCAGAGAAACTATACTTGTAAGGTTCATTGGGGTGGGTATCCAATAACTTATATATGACATTGAAGCATTGATCTTATGGTCCACAATTGCGTTGTATCTTATGCGTTACGTATGATCTAAATTGTTATTTTCTTCATTCTGCCTTAGGTGTGTGTGCATATGCCTATGCTTGTATTCTTTAGAACAGAAAGCATACTAAGAATAACTTGAAATCTTTTACACTGTAGGAGTTCTTTTAGGGGCAAACATGAATGGTTACTGGATGCAGGATTAACGGTTTCTTTCTGTAAAGGTTGTAGCTTTCATGGATGATAGACATCTTAGGCCTCTAGCAATGATTATATGTTGTGAATGTTCAGGTGGAGCACCTCTCTTTTGGGCTGCTTCCATGTGCAAACTTACAAGATCAATTGCGGCACATACGACTACCTTATTGTATCTTCTTCACCTTTGCTTGTAAATGCTGAATGGGTTGATTGAAGCCTTCAGTAATGGACTTGTTGTCAAACTTTGTCGTAATTTCCAATTTAAGCTCCATTATTGTACAGTATGCACTCACTATGTTTCTATTGGGATAAAAAAAAATATACTGCAAATATCATATTGCAGTCATCCATGGTGTTCTCGGTTTATTTCCTTTCAAGTTTGCATATTTGGATACATCTTTTCTATCAATCATTTCTTTTTTCTCTCATTTTCCTCTATGAAATGCTGCAAGTGTTTGTGTTGGATGTAAAATCTTACTCTCGGTACGTGTGATAAAATAATCTGTGATGACATCAACACAATGATGTTGCGCTATTTTTCAGTATCTTTGAAAAGAAAAGCAGATGTATCATTTTGTGCCATTTGTCGCAGAGCTCATCGAACACTTTTGCACATTTGTTTTCTCCTTGTAACGTTGTTTGTATAAGACTCATCAAATTGAGATACCACAACAACTTAAGCAGAGTTACTGCAAGGCAACAAAAATCACAATCAAGTTTGTTCATTTGCTTACATGAGCTCGTATCGACATGAAAGCGATAATGACGACGAAAACTTATATGCTCATTGGTTCATAAACTTTACCATACCTCATTGGAGTTTGACTCAGTGTGACAATTTCTGTTGGAAGTTGTCTTCTTTCAAAGATGACACCTTCTACTACATCTGTACTTCAACTAAATACACACATGAAATATAATACTCTATCCAAAAAATCTTTGTTTGGTATTCCCAATCGCATACCAGAATACCAAGAAGAGTTCATTTAATCCTAACAATTTTAGAATTTTAATTGAATGAAGAAGATTGATGAATTTGTCTATATATCAAGAAAGCTTCATAATAACACATCATACAAGTATAGATCCATAGAAAATTTTCTTGCAAAATCCCTAACTCGTCAAATGATGAGAGTTTCTACTTGAGAAATAGATGGAGATATCCTTTTTACAAATAATAAAAAGAGTATTTATAATGATAAAAAGAGGAAGAATGATGCTAATAGCAAGCAATACTCATCTTCAAACAATGGTGCAAATCGAAAGAAGATCAAGTATTATAGATATGACAAGTTATGTTAGAAAATCTAGGGAAGACATTACATGTGCAGCGAAAAAAAAAATTTAATTTCCAAAAGAACGATATAGAAACATCGTGTGACGATTGAGAGCGAAAAACTCGATAAACTGAAAAACTATATGAGATTTATGAGACGTTCTCACATCGAGAGATCAGTTGAGGATAAACTGAAAAACAAGTCTATCGATGAAGGAGGTCATATGTCCTTCACTCTAACGATGAACTACATGGCGGATGAAGCGATGACGCACCTTATCTCGCAATGCATTCTTTTCTTGCTTTCGTGCACCACAACCACCGTAGCAGGGGCAGTCTTTCTTACTACTTTCTCACACTAGAGAGGGGGTAGTCAGTTGAGGAAGAAGCAGGGGAGAGACGTAGAGGGCGGCGGCTAAGGGGTATAATCTAATAACTCATTTCGTCTCACATCTCTTTTATAGAGAACTCTTGCTGATAACCTTAAAAGATCTTGTCCTATTAAGTATTAGATCTCTATCCAATTATCCACTTTGAACTCTTATTGGGTCTTACCTAATAGATCCAATAAAACATGGATTTATTTGATATTACATATACAATCCTCTATTCGTCACATCAGATGAACCTTTAGACTCAATATCGAACTATATATGATATTATAATCTCATATAAAGATAACGATTATATTACATTGAAGAATATGTACCATATTCTAAATATAAAAATAAATCTTTTTTCTAACACAAATACAGTTCATGTTGAACATTATGTTCCTTTTTGTCTCGATGAAGTTAAGCTTATGTGAAATATAAAAATATTAAATACAAATATAGTATATACTAGTAAAAGGATCAAAGACTTATATATTTTGTTAGCATCAACCTTTTATCTTGATACTAGGAGTACAAAAGACTTATATACTCTACTTTCATATAAATTTTCTTAAATTGAATATTATGATATAGAAAAGTTTAGTAAATGATCTTCCCAATATTACTATTATAGTGATAATAAAGTTTGTGAAGGTTGTTAATATAGTAAAACACTTAGGTAAACTTTTGATAAATCATTTTCAAGATGTAAATTTTTGTTAGAGCTTATTCATAGTGATTTATGGGTTTTACTCAAATATTATCTTATTTAAGTTCTCATTGTATGCTTCTCTTTATTGATGATTTTATAAGGTTCACATATGTCTATTTTATAAATGATAAATTAGAATTTTTAATTTGTTTTAAAAAAATTTAAGTTAATAGTTGAAAATTCTCTTGAAAGAAAATTTAAAATATTACGTAATAATAATAGCAGAGAGTTCACTTTTGATAGCAGAGAGTATGGTATCAAAAAGAAAATTACATGTGCAAATATATCGTAACAAAACAGTGTGATTGAACAAAAATTCAATATCTCACAAAGGCTTATAAATATTAACTTCATGTAAACAATTGGCCTAAAGTCTTATAGGCCGATGGTATGGCCTGTGAGCTTATGTTATTCTGGAGCTTGCATTGGCAAACCTAGCACATCACATTTAATTGGGAATTGATGGATTGACAAGTGAGACCTTTGACGTAACCCAAGCTCCGGGTTTAGTGGTCCGACGAGAGCAAAGGAGGTTTCATCTTGTTGCTAAACCTTGGAGTATCTAGAAAAGGATGAACTATGATATATTTAATCGAGAACCGATGAAGTTGCTAAACCTTGCATGCTTTGATTTGAATGATGAAGAAAGATGGATCATTGTACTTATGTAGTCGGAGTGGCAAAGACAAGAAGCCCTTCGATACCCATATTTAATGTTATTATTCTAGTATTGTATCTGTCATATTTTGAATTTAAAATCTTAAATAATTTAATGCTTTAACAATGAAATTGTTTGGCTTTTGTCCTGTTAGGGAGAGAGAGAGAGGAGAATCAAAAATAAAATAAATATTCAAATATTAATAATAAAAGATATAATAGAAAGTCGATATAAGATTGATATGGTTTGCTAACTCCCACTTATATTCATAAAGAAAATTAAATTCTTTATCATATATAATCAATCATAAGAGTCTTATGAGTCATCTCCGTCAAATATAATCCTCTTATATGGCCTTGCATATAGATTAAAAAAAATTATATATTTTCTTATCCTCTCTAAAAACTCTGGATATCTTAATTGACAAAGATCTTTTCTTTCAC
Organism: Musa acuminata AAA Group; assembly: GCF_036884655.1. NCBI lineage: Eukaryota > Viridiplantae > Streptophyta > Magnoliopsida > Zingiberales > Musaceae > Musa > Musa acuminata. Next base: position 33,393,269 of record NC_088337.1, on the reverse strand, counting down.
GATGACTTTTCCTTATACTGAAATTTCTGAACACTTGACTCTAGAAATTTTAAAATACTAAAAATCTCTATATTAATTAGTATTTTATATATCTTTGTGACTCTCAAAGAGAAAAATACTTTCCTCACACTTCTTTCGATCTTCATCACTCGTTCTTATGGAATAGATGATGCCACTTCCCCCTTATTATCTTTTATGGTCGATGTTGATCCACGATTGCTCACAAGTTTGTGATTGCCACCGGTTACTATCTTCAATTATGGAATTCTGAAAGATCTATCATTCATTAGCTAACTCAGAAAACGATATGGAGATATCCTTTTGAGTTTATCACTTATGTTGCAGCCAATCTTCATCCGAGATTGCTTATGCCATTTGGTAATTATGCATGGCCTTACTTCACAAGTTTGGGAGAAAAAAATTGTCCTCATCTCTTGAACGAAACAGGAGATATTCTTCTCCAATTTATTGGTGCGAAATTCTAAAGCATATATAAGCGTTGGCTACCTCAGAAAATGGTAATGGGGATGTTCTTCGTTTGAGTTCATCACTCGTGTTTATGGTTGATCTTTCCTGTAGGATTCACTATCCCGTTCGACAACGATTGTGGGTGACCGCCATCACAAATTTGATGAAGTTTCTTTGAGTGATGTGATATAGTAAGTTTCTAACCCACATCTAATAACGTGTGGTAGCTCAGGATGAAGTTGGTGAGACAAAGAAATGGATCCATGTACTACACATTGATGGATGAGAACTCATTTGCATACGACTTTTGTGTAGGATGAAGTCCAAGGTATCCAAATCCAACGTCTTGACCATCATCGCCACGCGTAAAATAGGGCAACCCAAGCGGAGTTTGGAGAATCAACGACGTGACAATGTCTTCCTCCATGTCTCTGCTGCTTGGCCCATCCCCACTCCCTACACTCTTCATCATACTCATCCTACCTCTCTCTTTACTACTGCTGCTCCGTCTAGGACTCAAAAGAAACAACCTCCGTGCAAGGACCCATGGCATGCCCCCTTCCCCGCCCAAGCTTCCCTTCATAGGCAACTTCCATCAACTCGGCTCTCTCCCTCACCGCTCCCTCCACGCCCTGTCGCAGAAGCATGGCCCCCTCATGCTGCTGCACTTGGGTCAGGTGCCAACCCTCGTGGTCTCGTCGCCGGATGGCGCCCGAGATGTCATGCGCAACCACGATCAAGTCTTTGCCAGCCGGCCTGCTCTAAAGCCGGCCAAAGTCCTCTTCGACGAGTACAAGGACTTGGGCTTCGCGCCCTACGGTGAGCACTGGAGGCAGCTCAGGAAGATCTGCGTCGCCCACCTCTTGAGCTCCACAAGAGTGCAGTCTTATCGGCTCATCAGGGAGGAGGAGGTGGGTTTCATGATCAGGAAGATCTCCTCTCAAGCTTCCCCTACGACGACGAGCGTCGACATGTCGGAGATCTTGTACTCCCTCGTCAACGATATCCTATGTCGAGTTGTTTCGGGGAAGTTCACCAGAGAAGAGGGGAGGAACGTGCTGTTCCGCGAGCTGGTCCAGGAGAATTCGGTGCTACTGAGCAAGCTCTACGTGGGGGACTACTTCCCATGGCTGGGTTGGGTGGATGTATTGTTTGGCTCTATGGAGAGAGCCAAGAAGACCAAGAAGAGATGGGATGATTTGCTTGATGGGGTGATCCAAGAACACGAAGATCGATCAGCAAAAGGTGATGATGATGACAAGGACTTCGTGGATGTCCTGCTCTCTCTTCGGGAGGATCCACGGAATCACACTCTCCTTACTCCACAAAATATGAAGGCACTTCTGATGGTACGCAATTCCTTCTACTTGATTGCATATCTTTTCGTGTCTGATAGTACAATAAACTATTTCTTGGACCGATCATATGCTCCCCATGTTTTAGCATGCCTGACTGACTGATATAATTTGACATAGTTGTACATCAAAAATACGATGAATAAAATTCAAACTCCGAAAGAAAATATGTATTTTTTTTTCAAAATAAAAAAATATTTCTTATATAAAAATTCTAAGGGACTTTGAGATCATTTATCATGATATATATGCTCAATTGATTTATTTGGGACTAATCATAGATTCTCTATTCAATTAGCTATCTATTTTCAAATGTTATATTGAGATTTTTTATATTTATGAAATTGAAATATTTTAACCCAGTTATTATGAATAAAATCACTCTCGATTTTTAATTTTATAAAATTATCTTTTTTTACTTTCTTAAATATAGGGATCCTAATGTAATTTTAAAAAGTGTAAGGATCGGAATGCTAAAAATAACTAATCATAATTATATGTGACTTGTATTTCTATAAGCAGATATATATTTGACTGAAAATTGAGAGAAAATAAAGAGTTTCCCAAATAATATTTTCTTATAAGCGACTCAATGTCATATATAAAATTTGAAGATTCTTTCTCCTTCTGAAGGCATGTCTACGATTTTAGCGAATCAATGCAATAAATTTAGCTTTCTAACAATGTTTATATATATGTCTTCCACAGAATAACGAATCTTCTCCCAAAATTGTTGCATCAAAACAGGCCTTTGCGAAACATACAAATCCCTAGAAATTTGATCGGTGAAAAGAGTGGATACCACAATATCTTTGTAGCTTTTAGTTTGAGATTCATCTCGAATGATCTCATTAACTCAATACAAATCCTTGGAAATTTGATCAGTGAAAAGAGTGGATACTGCGATATCTTTGTTGTTTTTAGTTTGACTCTCGAATGGTCTCATTAACTCAAAATGTTAATAATCCTTAGGATATATTCAGCGCTGGCTCGGATACATCGTCTGCAATCTTGGAGTACGCCATGGTGGAGCTCGCTCGGAGTCCAACAACGATGAGAAAATTACAAGATGAAGTGAGAGGGATAGGTTGCGGGAAAGAATTAGTTAAAGAGGAGGAGGCGAACGAGATGATGTACTTGAAGGCTGTGATCAGAGAAGTGTTCCGCCTGCACCCCTCGGTACCATTATTGCTGCCACGAGAACTGATGGAGGATTGCCGCATAGAAGGATACAAGATTCCCCAAAAAACACGAGTGCTAGTGAATGTATGGACCATAGGCAGAGATCCCAAGTACTGGGAAGCACCACAAGAATTCAAGCCGGAGAGGTTCATGGAGGGTGGTGCAGTGGACTTCAAAGGAAATGATTTCCAGTTCACTCCATTTGGAGCAGGAAGAAGAATTTGTCCCGGAATGACCTTTGCCATCGCCTCTTTAGAGCTCGCGCTGGCAAACCTGATTTATCACTTTGACTGGGAGTTGCCTGGTGGACTGACAAGTGAGGATTTGGACATGAGCGAGGCTTTAGGGTTGGTGCTCCGAAGAAAACAAAGACTTCATCTTGTTGCTAAACCATGGAGTCTTCAGCAAGAGAAGAAGCTTTAGACCTTTCTCTCTCTCTCTCTCTCTCTCTCTCTCTCTCTCTCTCTCTCTCTCTCTCTCTCTCTCTCTCTATATATATATATATATATATATATATATATATATATATATATATATATATATATACATATACAAATATATATAAATAAGCAAGAAGTGAAAAAATATTTGTCATTGTATGCTTTGATCTGAACAAAAAGATGGGTGATGTCACGTATTGGATACAATCATCTTGAACACAATCTTGTCAATCCAAAAAGATCTACTGCTTGTTTATGTTAGTGGAAGCAACTTTTCTTTTTGTGACCCTCCGCCTAATGATGTTTGGAAAAAATTTGAGTATAAAATTCTGAAAAATCATTCTTATTGTCTCCGACGTCACTTTTTCTCCGGCAAAACCTCTGGTCGTCGATCTCCATCACCGCCCGGCCATTGTACTGTTGTATCAACCGTAGAGAAGACAGGAAGTTGACTATTGACTATGGTCAACTCTAGTGGTCAATAGGGGTAATCTTATTTTTATTTTTTGTTACTTCTTGTTTAGTTACATTTAGGCAGAGTTTTTTTCTTCAAATTTTCTCTTGTGGTCATCATTGTGTTTGTGTCGTGACTCGGTTGTATGGTTCAAGTTTTTTATTAGTATTTTTTTCTTCTTCTCATAAGCATAAGATCAATATTTATGTGGTAATCTGAATCATGTTAAATTGCTTAAGTTTGTTTTGTATTTTATCATCTGATGTTTATACCGACTCGATTTATATCTCATGGCTATGTAACTTCTAATCCTTCCAACTTGATTTATATCTCATGGCTATATAAGTTCTAATCCTTCCAACAAAGAGCTAAATTATCATGTTATCAGGTTTTAATGATGGGCACGAGATGCGAGATCAAGAATTGAAATGAAATATTAACGATGAAGGCTATCTTAACAAAGGTGAAACTTTATAACATCAACCTTAGAAAAGAAAAAAAATGATAGGCACCAATGAAGAGAAAGAAGAAGCTGGTCAAAGTGCAACTTTGTTCATATTCGTATCCAACGAAGCATTTCGGGAAGTTGCCTTAGAAAAAACAACAACAAAAATTTGGGTCAAATTGGCAACCTTCTATCATATAAAACCCGTGATTCTACTTATTATGAATGATAGAATGAACCTAAGTGAACTAGCACATTATTATCTTCTGAATCATAATCATGGATCTAAAAAATATAAGCATCACCATCAAAGAAAAAGATAATATCCTATTATTATTATGTTCTCTTGTTGTTTCGTATAAAAATTTTCATATAATAATTTTATATGAGAAGAGCACAATTTATTTAAATGGTGTGATTTTTAATCCTAATATCAAAACCAGTTATGGACTCACAGTTCACAATCGAAACCTCTAAAAGTCAGAAGCTTTGAATTTCAAAAGAAAAAGTGAGACTAAAAAAGATGGCAAAGAAAAATCTAAATATAAATCTAGATCAAAGAATATTTAGTGATATGACTATTAAAAGAAGTGTCGTATCAATACATACTATAGAGTTTTTTAAAAAAAATAAAGTTATAGTCACAAGAAAAGTAGAATGTTGAAGTCTCATATGCAGGCAAAAAAGTTGGAGATCTAGGTACTCATGCTCTCCATATATCATATCAAGCTACTGTTAGGAAATCTAGGACAATGTCACGTGTGCGTTGAAAAAACATAAAAAAAAAATTCAGATTTCCATAAAAAGGTTTTATCTTCGTATACGTAAAAATTGTAAAATAAAAAACCATGCATATAAGAAAGATGTATTTTACTTAGAGAGATTATATATCCCAAAAATCTTATAAATCTGTGGAAGAGAATGAATAATGTCAATTATCCTCCTTTTTAGTGGTAATCCACATTACAAGAGCTGCGAAGATGCTCAAATCTCTTCGTTACGCGCACCGCATAATCAGGGACCAGTCCTTCTTGCTGTCCACATAACCCAATTAGAGGTTACTAGTTGAGGAGGAGAATATGAGGTGATAGTCAAAAAGACCTAACCTATTGCCCTTTGGCTCTCTCCTATTTATATAGACATTCTATCAACTTAACCCTAATAGATCTCATCCTATTTAATACTAAATCTTCATCCAACTACCCAAGCATCTTAAATTAGTAGGTCTCTACCCAATAATCTTTCATTGACTCTTATTAAATTTCATCTATATAATCTAATAATTCATAAACTTATTGAATATCTAAGATAAAGACTCTAACGGATATCTCATATTCGAATATATACTTATTGCAACACCTATCATATGTGTGTAATCCTCTAGGCTCAATATTGATCGTGAGTCATACTTGTCAGAACTCTTTCTTATTCAGTGAATTATTATCTTCAAAATAATTCAATTGATTTATTGGCTACGGACATACTAAGCCACTACGTTACAATCCCTAAATGATATAAAAGAATCTAATTTATTGGATCTGTCTATCGTTAGTTACCGTGTATCTATAGTCCTTTATCCGTGTATCTACGGTCCTTTATCTATTTAATATCTCAGAGACTATATATTAAGTCCATATGATTCAAGTCTCGCTTTAATCGGATCTCCTCTCAAGTTTGATTTTTATTTACTATAGCCTTACAATTATATATATATATATATATATATATATATATAATATTTTATGTCTTAATTCATAAATTATCCCCCTCTTTTTGTTTATTCTCTTCATTCCTTCCTCCACAAAACTCAGCGTCGACAATGGAGTATTTTACTGCATGACACTAAACAATCGAACTGCGGTTGTCTCCATCGCTAACGTGGGATTTCCTCCTCCCAAACATCAGCAACATTTATTTGAGGTTAGGAGAAGCGTCATTCGCCATCGTAGTGCTTCTTCATCTTTCAATTAAAATTATTAATATAACCCTCAAAGAGATGACCCATTTGTATTTGTAAGTTAAGTCTCACGACGGGACCCACCGTAACTTCAAAGACATTTGCATCTCTCCAACTCTTTTGTCATCTTTAATGGATTAAAAAGATTTGATGTTTCCGTCCACAGAGAGCGTCACGTGTCTTTTCTTTTGCAATCTGTGGTGTCACACACACGCCACAAGCATCTGTAGGAAGGAAGAGAGAGTTGTTTAGCGCCCCTTTACAGCTCTGCAACGGCTCCTCCTCCCAACCCCAATAGCATGCTTCCACGCCTTCCGTCCTCATCATCACTTGTCCTGTTACCAGATTTCATATGGGCGATGGATCGCAATCCATGGTTCGATCCGATCGAGATGTGGAGATCACTGCGATTCTCCCTCCTCCTCTTGGTCCTCGCGGCCGCCGAAGCCTCCACGGCGGCCACCTGCCCCGTGAACCTGACGTACGTTTCCACCTTCCCCTGGGACGACACCTCCTGCCTCCCCGCCACCGCCAACCAAACCGACTGCTGCCTGACCCTTCTCAGCCTCTTCGGCATCGGACTCGCGCAGCGCCTCCATGACACCGGCCGCTTCCGCCTCCCCGACGTTTCCACCGCCGCCGCCTGCCTCGTCGACCTCCAGTCCAACCTCTCCGCCGCGCCACTCTCCTTGCCGTCCTCCCTCGTCTCCACCTGCTTCCCCTTCCCTGGCCGCTTCGTCAACACCTGCGCCGGCATATTTACCAGGGGCGACTGGACCGCCAAGCTCGGCAACTCCACCGCGCTCGACGCCGCGTGCGACGGGGATCTCACGAACCTCCAGCGCTGCGATTCCTGCCTCAAGGCGGGTTTCGACGTCACCTCGCGGCTCACCCGCATCGACGGTAACGACTCCAACGCCACGCCCTGCTTCTACCTCGCCATCCTGTACGCCGCAGGAGTCGCCAACCAGTACGGCCCCAAAGACCCCCGTGCCGCTACGTGCGTCTTGGGCCTTGCGCTCTCTTCCACCTCTCCTCCCGATCACAAGTCGCGCAGCTCCCACTCCGCCGCCATCTACGCCTCCGTGGCCGCGGTCCTTGCCCTCGCCCTCCTCTCCTGCTCCATCGGGCTCTTCGTGTGCCGAGTCAGCCGCAGACAGAAGAAGCGGAGCGACTCTGCGGTCTCGGAGAGGAGCTCGAGATCGTATCCCAGACCCAACACCGGATCGATCTGTTTCGACATCAAGGAGCTAGACAAGGCCACCGCCAGCTTCTCGCAGCAGAACCTCATAGGGCGCGGCGGGTTCGGCGTCGTCTACAGGGGCACTCTCTCGGATGGGAGCTCCGTCGCCGTCAAGAAAGTGCTCGAGCCGGATTTAGACGACGGCGATGAGGGATTCCACAACGAGGTGGAGATCATCAGCCATCTGAGGCACAGGAATTTGGTCCCTCTGAGGGGCTGTTGCATCAGGGAAGACATGGAGGAAGGCAAGCAGCTGTACCTGATCTACGACTACATGCCCAATGGAAGCCTCCACGACCATCTTTTTGGCACAAGCAAGGACGCTCATGGCAACTCCGGGAGGAGGAGGCCGCCCCTGACTTGGCCTCAGAGGAAGAACATCGTACTGGACGTGGCCAAAGGGCTGGTGTATCTGCACCATGGAGTGAAGCCAGCCATCTACCACCGGGACATCAAACCCACAAACATCTTGTTGGACGGGGAGATGAGGGCGAGAGTGGCCGACTTCGGCCTCGCGAGGCAGAGCAGGGAGGGACAGTCCCACCTCACCACCAGGGTCGCTGGAACTCACGGCTACCTCGCGCCGGAATACGCGCTCTACGGGCAGCTCACGGAGAAGAGCGACGTCTATAGCTTCGGCGTGCTGGTGTTGGAGATCATGAGCGCCCGCAGGGCGTTGGACACGTCCCCGGAATCGAACCTGGTGCTGATCACGGACTGGGCATGGACAATGATCAAAACCGGGAGAGCAGAGGAAGTGCTGGATGAGGCATTGACGAGGACCGACGACGAAGGGAGGTCCCCCCCGAAGGGGATCATGGAGAGGTTTGTACTGGTGGGCGTCCTCTGCGCACACGTGATGGTGGCTCTCCGGCCGACGATATTGGAGGCGGTGAAGATGCTGGAGGGGGACATCGACATAACAGACATTCCAGACCGGCCGCTGCCGCTCGCCCGTGGGTCTGTCTTCGGCGACGGGAACACCTCCTCTGCTTCACCCGCTCTCAGTGGCCCTTGTTTGAACACCGGAGACATGCTCAGGTAACTCGAGGATTTCTACGGTTTTTAAGGCTTCTATTTAGTTTGGATTTGGCAACTGCTACTCCTCAATCCCACGATAAGAAACCAAACAGACCTGTCGTTGGATTAATATCACCATCCGAGTGTAGAAGACTGAAAACCTGTAGAAAGGGGATTCACCTGCAGGCAGCAGATTCCACGGCAACACAAAAGAGCATATGTTGTGCTTCTAACCCTGTATAATTATTGTTGCCTGGGTTCGGCCTGACAAACTCAAAACTCCTTCATGTGTCGTCTATTTATCACTGCATCCAAATGCCGAAGGTTTTAGAATCACTGTGTTGCAATGGCCTCGCTCTCTTGTTTTCCCTTTTCTTCTTCCTGTAAATAAGTAATTGGTTGGCTTCCCTTCGGACAAGTCGAGGAGTAGTTTGATTGCAATTCATCGAATCTTTGGTCTTTGAGGAGCATCAAGCTCAAAAGTCCCAAGAACACCGCCTATTTCTCGTGATAGCATCAGTGTTTAAAGACACACGAGCTGAAGAGCCAAAGGAGATGTTACATCAAAGTCTGTTTGTTTCTTAAAGCGGTTGTCCCAAAAAAAATTGCTTTCAAGGCAAGGAAATGAGATTATGAGAACCATTAAGGTGGCAATGTGCCACGGTCACAAATTATCGCATCAATCTTTGATGTCCCATCCAGTCTGCAAAGGAGAAACATTATCAACATTCTTCACGCAGCCAGCCAAAGAAAAAGACAATTAATTCCACATCGGAGTAGTTATCAATAGTCTGCATCGAAGTAGGAGCATCTGACAATAGCCTGAAATGTACGCAATTCTCTGGAATCGAATCATTCCAGTAACCTGATACCTACAGAGACCATCGCCATCAGATCTCGAAGCTAACAGAGAGCGTCAGGAACACCGTTTCCAACGATCTCCTTAATCCTGAGAGAAGATATTGGGTGAGAGAGACAAAGGTGAGGCAGAATCAGTCTCATCTTCTTAACGAATTAAACGATCATATTGTTGTGTGGTCATGCAAGTCTCATGCCAAACACATGAGACGATAGAAGTTCCAAAAGAATCGTGTGTTCCTCCATTTAATCATCCTCATGAGGTTAGTCTAATGGAAAGTTGGACTTTTCCTGTAAATGCACCAAATCGAATCAACTGCATTCGGCAACAACCAGGAGAGACTTCGTGATGCCCGGGCATGGATCGCCTCTAAATCTGCTCGTGGTCACAGGAATCGAGCATTTCTCCTTACCCAGACAAGCCTGTCCAAACACATACAGTTCAATTTCTTTGTGATATGTATGTTGTCTGAGATCAATTCATGTCTACAAGAGAAGAAGAAGAAGAGCCCACCTTCTCTGCAACAGCTCTGGAAGCAACAGAGTGGCAACCGCCCATAGCATGGCTTTTACAGTTCCCCATAGGAGTTCCAAAGCTGGCAAACCCTATGGATGAGATGCTTCTCCCCCGTTGACATCCAAGTCGAACGTATGGGTGTTTGCTTTCGGAGAACACTGACGGGTAATATGATTCAGCTACATGACCACAGACACGAGCAACCGAGATGGTGTCCACCGTGATAGAGCGAGGGTCGCCTCCCATTTCCTCGAAGAGAACAAGGAGGTTGTTTGATGGCCTCAGAAAGGAGCGAGGAACATGATACCTGCGTAGAGTTGCTACATCACCCAAGCGAGCCACAAGGGACACTCCCGTTTAGAATATGAGCTGTACTTACAGAGACTGAGATGGCTTTCCACTTGGAGCTTTAAAGGACGCCCAGTAGCGGCCGATGCTTTCCCCGTTGATCCACACCTCTCCTTTCCCCATGTTCGTAAGGTTAAGTGCCACAGGATCGGTACCCCGTGGAGCATCAAACCTTGTCTGCAACAAACAAGAGTTTTTGGCATCATCGATTGCATCTGCAGAATTGGTTTCGGAGTGATGTAGCAAGTGGCCTTTACCTTGTACCATATCAGGGGTTTATTTGCGAAGCTCACAACAGGATTCCAGACTGCTTTCTTTGATCCTTCCTCGGTGTAGATTAGCACCTTCTCTCCCCGTAAACCAACCTGCATTCATCATCACACCACTGTGTTTTTACATGGAAAGAAAGTCCAACTGTTTCATTCCTAGATTACACTATCATTTCCTGACCTGGTAACGCCATAGCTCATGTGTGAGATCTCGAGATAAATTTCCAGTCCCTTGGATTCTTACATGTTGGATTCCGGCAAAACGATTCTCAAGATATGCTCCTGAGTCCTTCAAACCAATAATATCACACATTATTATTGTTGCATACATTATTGTTGAAAATGACAGAATTTTCTAGATGACGACACAAAGTGATTGACACCAAGAGGTCGAAAATGGAAGAGACATTCCTTTCGCAGTCTAAGATGCAGTGTCATGTCGCTCGGCAACTGCAGGCAACTTAACTCTGCAGTTACACGAGCACAATTAATTGATTATGATGTATGCAATGGAGAAGCTTTTCGACTGGAAATTGAACTGATTGATTCATATTCCTACTACCTAATAAAAGTGTAGATTAATTGGAAGCAAGCCTAAAAATTCTTTCTTTTGACTGCAGATATCCTGCTTTACGGTGCTTTATGACCATGCAAATTTCACTCTTTCTTTTCTTTCTAAGTGGTAGACAAAGGATCGATCATGACGAATTCTTCCTCACCGGTAGTCCAACCATAACACTGAGCAAAGAGATATTGTTCTGGCCTCCCTTGAGCTGAATGGGTTTATCGAAAACAGGTAGCTCTCCATCATTTTTTCCATGCACAGTACCTGATCACATCACAAAGTAGAAGTCATGAGCTTTAACCTTGCTAGGATAAAAAAATAGAATTCTGGAATTCATATGTAAGACATTCTTTTGTGAAATAATACCAGTAAAAGAGTTGAAAAGAGGGGAAAAGAGAGAGAGAGAGAGAGAGAGAGAGATAGATTTCTAAATTGATGAGTTATTCAGTCCTTTTTTGCCTCCTCACTTGATCTTATTCCTATTATGCAGATAAGAAAATGTAAAGTTTTCTTGTGCAACATTTAACAGCATTAATGAAACAGATGCTCGAGCTGTAGATTACTTACCAAGTAACTCATCATTTACAAAGACATGTAGAACATGTGCAAGAGAGTCGACATGAAGAGTAATCTGACCATCTTGTCGTGAATGGTTATAGCTGCAATTGAGGCAAAGGTCACACAGACATGAAGAGGCATGTATAAGAGATTGAAATATCTCATGTTACCTTGTGGTGTACCAGAGATAATCTGTCACGTCTTTTGTTGTCGACATTTGTTCCAATAGCCCTTTCGCTACGAGTGAAGCCTTGCCGGCGATGTTAGACTCTTCTGCAGATGCTTCCCACTGCTGACTTCGATTGAGATACTGAACGGGCTCTGCTGTTCTTTCACCATATCGAGCGCTCACCTGTCCAATGAGATAACATTCGGTCATAAAGAACAAAACTTTCAGTTTCCTGAATGCTGCTCTAGCTGACCTTGGCAGTATTGAAGGCTGTCTTCTTGCAATCTGGTAAGATACTAATGGATTTGGCTGGTAATTCATAGATGGCATCAAGAAAATGCAGATTTGCAACCAGAGATTTATCGTAATTTACGAGAAAAGCAGCACATTTTCCTGAATTTGTTCGAAAGAGATGTGCCTGCAGAATTTAAACAAAAAAAAAAAAATCGTGATATTAACTCCCAAACTAAGAATGTTTATTTGGTTATTTATCAGATGGTAGCAATCTTACCTCCTGTAACTTGGCAAGTGAATAATAAGTATACCTTCCCCAAAGTAACGCTTCCTGGCATAACTTGATGACAGCATGTAATTCCCTGAGATGACCCCATGTAGGCAGCCAGATTAAGCCTGCATGTGTTGTGTGCAAATGAAAGATTAGCTTTCTTTTCGAATATAAGCCATGTACATGTAAATATGATAGTAGAATAACTGACCATATTCATCAAGAGGAGCTTGATCATAATAACTTGTTGTAACATATGATGAGGCAGACTTTCCAAAGTTTGTACCCCCATGATACTGCATTGAGATGATAAGTTGTATGACTTGAAACTCACAAGACTAGAATCAACAAATGGAGAGTATGATTAATCTAGTCAAGGAGAAGAAGGTTTCTTATTATTGTTATGGATTGTACTCCTTAGTTTCCTTAAGCAGAACAGAGTAGCATATCAACAAACACATTCAGCGATGTCAGTGCAGTTCTACGACAGTTCAAAATGTAACATGATTGGTCTTCAGGAACAAGAAGGTTTGTCGAACAGTCGGATCATTTGCCAAACCATGTCCTTGAACTAATAACAAGATTCATACGATGAATTTTCTGTAAGAGAGAACCAACCATACCATGTAGTAATTCACAAAACTTCCATTCTTTTTCGCTATAAATAAGGCGACAGCAAAGGCAATATCTTCAGCAGACCTTGGTCGTGGATCTTCTCCGTAAACTTGATATCTTTGCATCACAAGTATCACACAGCATTCTTCTCAGACCATTACGAGTCACCAAAATAATGAAGTAAAAATTTCGAGGCAGCATTTTCAATGTAAAATAAATAGCAAGTAGAACTAAACAGGCTCTGATGGGACATCAGACAAATTCCAGAAACCATTTTCAATCGCAAAATGGAATAAGAACTAGTCATAGTATTAATTGGATGCAGATGATGTGATCATGATTTTTGTTGCAGAAATCTGCCTTGTGATGTTTACAACATCACTTTCTGCACAAAATAATCGATGAATAAGAACAATCATGCATTTCTGAAACCAACGAGGAGTGAGACATGGTGAGAGAATTAAGCAGACATACCTCTGAGTCCAATTTTCTGTCCACAGTGATGGCTTTTTCGGTGAATTAGGCCCCGAAAAGGTTTCCCCACATTTCATCCCATTACAGGTATTGATCTGTAGATGAAATTGGAAGATCGTGATACCGAAAACTGCAATCGTGGGTGATTCAATCCTTGGAAACGCATGATGATTGGTACATAGTACGAGATGACTTACCACAGGATCAGGAGCGTCACTCTGCTTGCACATCGTCCAGGGAACACCGGTACCAAGGCCTACAGCCATCGATGCTGCCCACCGAACGTAGGAAGGCCCTCTCTCGGCGAATGCAGCCTCCACATTCTCGTATTCATTCTCGATCTGCATCATCGCACTCGAATGATTCGTACTGAACCCAAATAAAGTTTGCAAGATCAGCTTCCTCGGATGTGGCCATTACCTGAGTAATTATGATCGGGCCACCTTGGGAAGCAAACAACCTCTCAGACTTCATCATGTCGACGATCTTCGTCACGTATTTTTGCATGTGGAACTGCGGGCGAACAAACAGGCATGATGAGTACAAGCGCAAGACAAACGACTCCTTGGTTGATATATGACAGGGGACTGCGAGTTTTATGGAGGAAATGGGAACCGACTGTGGGTTTGCAATCAAGCACCTGCCTTGAAAGCTTCATTATCAGAGCGAAAGACGATGCCTGGAACGTCATGCAGCCAGAACGGAAGCCCTCTGCAGCAGCAAATCAAGAGCAGAATGCATTAGGAAATGAACAACCTCTGCACTCTGCAGACCTCTACCAATTCCACTCCAACTAGTCCCTGAGAAAATATGTCAAGGTTCTTCCTGTTGTTACACGATCTGAAAGAATTCCTCTGTACGTCAGGGAAGCAGTCACATCATCCCTTACGTCTTTCGTCTTCTTGATGCACCATTAGTGCCTCGAACGGCAATCAGGGTGGCATATTAATCACATTATAAAGATTGATTTCTCCGCGTTTCTGTATGATCCATTCCATCTAAAAGCGAAAGAAAATAACACGTACAATCTACAAGACAGCATTGCGTGCGTACCCATACTTCCACTCTGACTGAATGAAAGGACCGATTCTGAGGCTCACATACAGGCCTCCAGCTTGAACTTGTTTGATGAATCTCACCAGGTTGAATCTTCCTCGAAAGTCGTACTGAGAATATTCCACAATTGATAAATCTATACAAATCGCAATACAACGATATGTAGAAGAATCACAGAGAGTATCCTATAAATATGTACGGATCAGACTTGCCTGTCCTTGAATAGGCTCATGCACGTTCCAGAACACGTAAGTTTGTATCACATCGAGCCCTCCCTCCTTGGCCTTGGCAATCAGATACGGCCATTTCTATATTATGTACAGATGTGAAACTTGTTAGCTTTTAGAACCAAAGGAGAATGAATATGCTTTGCAGATGTGAAACTTGGGCCGACAATAAGCAACGTGATTATGAACATGTATAAATATAGATGAAATTGTATACATTGTTGAGTTGCAATTCTTTTATTATCTTCAAATGTATTTATCAGTACCCATTGCTCTCATTTCGTTAATAACAATATAGTTGAGGTACGTAAGCTCCACGGCGTTTAGTATTTATTTATGGAGTACAACTCAATCATCCGTCATCGTAAGCTCCGATCTAAGTTGGATTTCCTACAATCTCTCTGGTTGGATTTCCTTCTCATGTGCAACTGTTAATATAATAATATTATATATTATATTAATATGTAATATAATATTGTCTTTGGGACCACGATACTGGCTATCAACTTGTGGCTGAACCATTTAAACCAATAAAATCAAATCATCTATCCCTCTTGGAAGATGCAAGAATAAATATTTAAATCATGGT
Source organism: Musa acuminata AAA Group (assembly GCF_036884655.1). NCBI lineage: Eukaryota > Viridiplantae > Streptophyta > Magnoliopsida > Zingiberales > Musaceae > Musa > Musa acuminata. Next base: position 33,377,955 of record NC_088337.1, on the reverse strand, counting down.
ACACTACCGTGTCACTCGGGTTGTAACATTACAATAGAATTTATGCTTCGGATCTGATGTTAACAAGCCACTGTTCATCGGAGATCAGTTAAATAATAGTGTTTTAAAGTCAACCAACCCTTCCTGGCTAACAAAATTCCTTGACTCGATCCGAAGCAATCTGAGCGGTAGCAATATATGGAAAGCTCAATTTGGATTGATATCTTCATTAGTTTAACTGCTGCAGAACCAGCGAGAAGGAATCAATGGAAGGATGAACAGAAAGAAAAGACCCATGTCATCTATCTCTTTCGTGAAACATCATGATGGACGGTGGAAGATCCAAGCATGCATTTAGGGGAGCAAAACTTAACGGCGATACAGATGGAAGATGGAGGACACGATGGAACAGTACCTCTGGCGTGCTTCGAGGGTAATGAATGGAACCGGAGAAGAGCAACCTTCGTGTTCCGTTTATCATCAGAGCCCTTCCATCGTAAGTCACGTCTCCGCCTCTCGCTCCCATTGACAACCATAACACCACCACAAGCGCCACCTTCAAATCCATCACCTCTTCTCTCCAAAAGATATATCGTCGACTCTCTCCGCAGGCTGTCCAATAACATCCCTGAGAACGAGCAACACTTCATATATACAACAAAATCAAGAGCAAGATCTAGAAATACTCGAGAACACGTGCTAAAATAATAAGCTAACAATATCTTATTAACGTGAAGAACTAGAAGGATTCGTTAGGAGCAATGACCTTAACTACACATCACCCTTACAGTGCAAACTCTCCTCATGTCACACACACACACACATATATATATATACAGAGAGAGAGAGAGAGAGAGAGAGAGAGAGAGAGAGAGAGAATGCTAGTGAAGAAAGTGGTTTGACCTTGCATTCCCACCTTGGCAGCAAAGATAAATGCTAGTGAAGAATTAAATAGAACAGTTTCTTGTGTGTGTGTGAACAATTTAATTAAATAGAATTAAATTCTAAGAATTAAATAGAACAGTTTCTTGCATTCCTACCTTGGCAGCAAAGATAAATGCTAGTGAAGAAAGTGGTTTGACCTTCCAAAAGAAGAAAAAGGAAATAGTGGATTCAAGAATCCGGTTAAGATGGAAAGAAAGAATGGCACGGACGGAAGTTATTGTCACGACTTGACTAGTGAAGCAGCGATGAAGAAGAAAAGGATGTGGTCGTGGGGACGTAGAGAGAGAAGTGATGAGGTGACATGGGCATTTTCACGTCGCGTACGTGCGTCGAGTGAACGCACTCTTCACTCCCTTCTGCAGATAATACATGAGGCAAGCCTTCGATCGATACATAAAGGGTTTAGTTTACCAAGAAACAAAGCAAAGCCCGTGCTTTGAAAATGTATATATATATATATATATATGCAAAATCCTTACCAAGAAACATACAAATGCAATGAGCCTGAAATGGGTTTTCCATTGGTATAATGAGACTGAAATGAGCCTTACAGTCCATAATTTTCGATCCATCAATTAGATTTGGGGCCGAATATTACGGCAGGAATCGAGAAGGTCCATTACGCCATTCCTTTGAAGGCCGCCATCAGTGATGGGTCTACTCCTCGCATTCCGAGGCTGAACCCATCAAAGCTTTTCTTCGCCGGAACTGGAGATCGATGCCGCAGCGCTCGGAGAGCTTAGCACAAGCCTATAGTTGATCAAGCATGCAAAGACTCGACCGCACTCCTTATGCTGTATCGTCTTGCCCTACATAAATCACTGATGAGACACCAGTTTCTGGATCCAAATGTTTAGATGCGTTTAATACTCTTCCGTTCCTTTTCTTGAAATGCCATGGATTTAGTTGCATAGTGGATATGTGACAAAGTGCAATTCTCGAGTGCTTATTAGCTCGATGCTCGCTGATGCCATTCTTTGGTTTAACAAAGGAGTTGGAAGTGCTGACATGCTCCTGTGACGTGGCTTGCATGTTCCCCACATAACCTAATCCGAAAATTATGACACATCAGACTCGTATAGATTTGTGTATATGACGACACGCTCAAAACTTCGTCAAACTTATCCGAAGACATTTCACTTTAACCTAACTCATTAAGCACCTATTATCTTATGTACGGTGCTCATGGTTACGTGGCATATATTTAATCTTGTGCAGCTTGACCCGGTGAGATCCAGAGAAAGATGCTCCTCCTCCTCCTGCTAAATGGTAATTTAGTCAACCTTGCTGTAGAGTAGCTGTATCCCAAAAAAATATTGCTTAGCATCCATGCCACCAGGTTCTGCTAGAAACAAACAAGTCGGATTAGAAATAGAAGTAATGATGTTGATAGTAGCACACACCATAAGATGACAGGAAGAGAGCCTCCTATATAAATCATGTGAAGTCCTGTGACTGAATTCAGAGCATCTACCACATGATAAACTCTGACTTCCATTATCATTGCCAGTGTCGCGGTGTGCAAGTTGACCAAATTTATTATTAGAAATATCAGAGGCAATGTTTATCATTGCCAGTGTCACGGTATACAAGTTGACCAAATTTATTATCAGAAATATCAGGGGCAATTTATTAGACTTTCCACCTATACGAAAGGCCAAGAATCTTCCAAGATATATGAAAACAAAGGCGCAACACTACTCCTAACCGATGGGAGTACATAGGCAAGGTAGCTTGTACTGGTTCTGTACTTAAGGTATGGAAACAAAATTGGAGTGAAAAGAGCTGGTGATCATACTTTAGTTCCTCCATGTACGTTATGTATTACCTAATTGAGATGAAGTACGTGCCCGTTTGCATCTCTGCAAACCAAAAAAAAAATCAAGGACATAGTTATCGGTGCATATGTTTGCCAACTAATTTAACTACATTATTTTCCTCCCTAAAAATATGGGAGATCGATCCTTCAATCTTTCTTATCAAGACCAAAATGTTCCATGGTGGGGTATACCGTGTTGCACTGTAGTTTGCATCGCAGCAGCCACATACTTTCTTGGCTTGTCACCTTAATCATGCGAAAACTTTTTTTTTTTTCTCTTTAGCACTCTTTAAGAGTTTTCGTGGTTTTGTTCTGAGTTAAGCATATAATTGTTCTTTGCATATCGGAATTAAAATTTCCCCAACCTAATCGTTTCTTAGAATTTGGATGTCATGGCAAGTTTACAGATGGTATATTTTCCTAGGGTATGTATTACATGACGAGAATCAAACTCTCTTCCCTTCTGGATCAGATGAAACAACTTTTCCTTTCTTCTTTTGTTGTCTAATCTTTTCACCAAGATATTAATAACTCATAGTGACAATAGCAGGGACGATGTTATACGATCGTCCGATGTTTAATTTCGTTCTTATACATCTTATTGTCCGATGGAGTCCTCGTCGATCGGTATTGTCTAAGGGGTTGGTATATATTATCATGACAATATAATTCTCCAGTGTTATTTATATATTTATCTATCTATGGGAAGATTAATAACCAAAGGAAACAATATATTGTCTTCCTGTATTCTCCATCTCAACAGAAAATAAAAATATTAGCATTACATGTCTAAAAAACAAGCCTACCAGCTCATTTGCACCATGCCATCGGGTGCAGCACGACAGATCAATCCACCTGAACATGCAAATCCTACTAAGAATCACACGCATATCTATATATATCTCTGTCTCTCTCTCGTCTCTCGAGTGCTGGGATGTGCGATAAGAAGGACAAGAGCAACTCAAGCTTTGAAGTATGACTGTTTAGCAGTTTTTCTCATAGTTTTGCAACCTGTCCATGATACTAATTACGAGCTATCCATATAAATGTTGTGGCAGTAAACCATGCATTTTCGCACCATCGGTCTGCTAAAGACTTGCATGCTTACTTCACAGCTCCTCGACGTCGCACTGTTCATGCCTTGTGAGATTCAAAAGAACACGTACGTGTATGCTCAACAGCATCATCATCACGTACCAACAGCTCACCGAAGAAGAAGAATTCTCACGTCTCCATATCTTATGGATAGAGGAAAATGTATTCAAACGTGACTCGCGGATTTATTGTGAATGATAACATCACTCCCGTGTGTTAGGAGTTTGATACCCGTCCTACTCGAGTTATATACTCCTTTAATCGTTTGGACAGCCACCGAACATCTGTCACAGTATCTATCTCATAGGTGTAAGTTCATAGATTATGATGTCGGTCTCTTTCAGGTTGTCGTTTCTAGTCAATTTTTAAAGCATCAAATATAATTCTATCCACAAGTCAATAACCATTCATTGTTATCAATCGTGAGGTTTAGAGAGATGTACCTGGACGCCTGGAACCCTGAAAGGGGCCGTGCTGACTTGCTCCACCTATCAACGCGCAGACCAATAAAACTACGTCTGTATACTCTTATCCACGCCTCCTCATTTATCATCTTTTCTCATGCACCAACTCCCCTTCTGGTTCCCTATGTCATTTATCATCATTAACTTCTCAAAGATTGGAAGACACGGCCACAAAAGTATGACACTTCGTTCTTGCTCATGCAATGTTCGAGTCCCACTCCAGTTGCATGGAAATAAATATGCCGGTTGAATGAACTCAGTCGGTAGCACATTGGATACAAGCGTGACATTCTTTTTTATAGGTTTTCTTGTTGTATCTACTCATCAGTAGCACAGGCCAAACCACTCTCCAACGTATACTTCTTCGGCAGCTGCAACTCTTTTTGCTCCCTCTCATATGAGCACCATCTCTTCTTATCTCTCTTTCCTCGCCATACCTTCATGCAATAAAGAAGAAGACCCTTTGGTGGCTTAAAATAAATCTGAAGCCAGCTATGCATATAATATATATATACATATATAATTTTAAGTCATCATAGGGTCTTCTTATTTATATATAATGCAGACAAAGGGGTGGTCTCGTTGAGGTTCAGTGAGGAGGAATCAGATGTATGGTGAGGGAATAGAGATGGAGTTGCATGAGGGAAGAGAGATCAGAAGAGATGGCGCTCATGGAAGAGGGAGTAGAAGAGTTGCAGCTGCCGAAGAAAAGATTAATGGACTACCTGCAGTTAAAGCATCATCAGTGGAGACTAGTGACATGAACAAAGATGAGTCCCAGGAGCTGGTTGTTCTCCAACTTATACTTCCTTTCTTTGTGTTGTTACTTCCTTTTCTTCTTCTCTCTTATGTTTATTTATAGCTAATAGAGGATTATTTCATCACTGCAGAAGGCTGGATGGAAAAAGTTTCTAGCTCATGTTGGACCCGGATTCCTTGTTTCCCTGGCTTACCTTGATCCTGGCAATTGTGAGACACACGATCTCTCTCTAAATCTTGAGCAATCGAACTTATGCTTTGAATTCTGTGGCAGTGGAGACGGACCTACAAGCCGGAGCGAATCACAGATACGAGGTAATCTAAACATGGAAATCGCTAGTCTCTTTCAGTGGTTCTTTTTCTGAGACAGCTATTTCCTCAAGTCAGTCGATAAATGCTGTATAAAAGGAGATATATATATATATATATATACCTATATATCCTCTCTAAAAAACGATTCTTGTTTGAACTCTTTGGATCTGAATCTGTTCGTCCGGATTGTTGGATAAGGATAACTAACTTGTTTATCTCTTGATTCATTTTTCTGCTGCTTAATCCTTCATCTTCTTCCCTCTTCCTGGATTGACTGATGCATATTGTGGAAATTCTTAAAAACAGCTCTTGTGGGTTATACTAATTGGTCTCATTTTCGCGCTGATAATACAATCACTAGCAGCAAATCTCGGGGTGACTACAGGTATCAGAATCAGAAACACAACTTTTTTCTTCCTTTTTTCTGGATTGTTTTGTAGACAACCGATATGTACTTGAAATGCTCCTCGTACTCGCACTTCACAAAAGGGAAGCACCTCGCGGAGCTGTGTAAAGCGGAGTATCCAAAATTTGTGAAGTACTGTCTGTGGGTGGTTGCAGAACTGGCTGTGATTGCTGCTGATATCCCAGAAGGTTGTTTCTGAGCTCAAGAATTTTGTGTGAGCCTCTTGATGTTTCTTCGTCGTTAAACGATTCAGACTTACTGGGACGGATGAGCTTTTTTTGCAGTGATAGGAACATCCTTTGCTCTCAACATCTTGTTTCACATCCCAGTGTGGGCAGGTGTCCTCATCACAGGGTTGAGCACTCTGCTGCTTCTTGGACTCCAGAGATATGGGGTAATTTCAACCCTTGTTCCAACCTTTCACTGTTTCTAATGCAATTGGCGTCAAATGGTGATGGACCGAATAGATTTTGGGACAAATGTTTGTCTCATGTACTGTTGTTTTTCCAACAAACACAAGCAAAAGAGGAGGAAGAAAACAAGTTGGAATCCTTCGCCCTGTCTGTACCTTGTCGGTATAATTAAACCGGTTTATACAGGTTTAAACAACTGAGAAGTTACTATCTTGGCATGGAAACAAGTTACAGAGAAGAAAAAACCATTCTACTTGCAGGTCCGGAAGCTTGAACTTTTGATATCAGTGCTGGTGTTTGTCATGGCTGCCTGCTTTTTCGGAGAGTTGAGCTACGTAAAGCCCCCTGCATCTGAGGTGATCAGGGGACTCTTCGTGCCGAGGCTTAAGGGCGACAGTGCCACCAGCGATGCCATCGCTCTCCTGGGTGCTCTCGTCATGCCGTGAGCAGATCGACACTCCTGCCATATGATTACTTCTCCGTGATTCTTTGCTTACTGCATTGGCCTTGTCTCTGCGTGCAGGCACAATCTGTTTTTGCATTCGGCACTGGTGCTATCGAGAAAGACTCCTCCCTCCGTCAAAGGAATCAATGTAAGCCCAACAAGGATTAAAAAGGAAAATGTTCATCAACGATAATCTATAAGAAGGATTAAGATCGATATTTGCTCATGTTCCTTTTGTCTTCGTGTAGGACGCCTGTCGGTACTTCCTCTTGGAGAGCGGCTTCGCGCTACTGGTCGCATTGCTCATCAACATAGCAGTTGTGTCCGTGTCCGGAACTGTTTGTGCTACCGATAACCTCTCATCTGATGATTCTGATACATGCAGTGATTTGACCCTCAACTCAGCCTCTTTTCTGCTCAAGGTTTGTCTTCTTCTTCTTCTTCTTCTTCTTCTTCTTCTTCTTCTTCTTCATCATCATCATCATCTTCATCATCTTCATCATCGTGATGGCAACACAAGTTGAGATGCTTTCGTTGCTTGTGTTCTCCTCAGAATGTCTTGGGAAAGTCGAGCTCCATAGTCTACGGGATCGCATTGCTGGCCTCCGGACAAAGCTCCACAATAACTGGCACGTACGCTGGCCAATACATCATGCAGGTAACGTTATGGTAGTGATTCAGATCACCATTTTTGCTTAGTAACCTGGGATTAAACCAAGCGATCATGATGATCGATAACACTAACGCGTGCGCAGGGCTTCTTGGACATCAAGATGAGAATGTGGCTTCAGAACCTCATGACTCGATGCGTCGCCATCGGTCCCAGCCTGATCGTCTCTATCATCGGAGGCTCTGCTGGAGCAGGAAAACTTATAATCATCGCATCGGTATCGAATTTATTCATCCAAGACGAATAATTTTCTTTTGCGTCATGCAGGTTAATAATGCGTTCATCAATTCTGATTACCCAAACCGTGCAGATGATACTATCTTTCGAGCTACCGTTTGCTCTTATCCCTCTTCTCAAGTTCAGCAGCAGTCGTACGAAGATGGGACCTCACAAGAACTCCGTCTTCGTGAGTTGATTCCAACTACATCCATTGTATCTCTCTTGATTCTTTCGGTATCTACCATCAAACTGCTAAAGCTTACACTTCAAATGCAGATCATCGTGATCTCGTGGATCCTTGGTGTGGGTCTCATAGGAATCAACATCTATTTCTTGAGTACGAGTTTCGTCGACTGGATCATCCACAGCAGTCTACCAAGGCCGGTCACAGTTCTCATCGGCATCGTCGTCTTCCCCTTCATGGCCGTCTACGTGCTTGCGATCCTCTACTTGGCCTTCAGAAAGGATAGAGTGGTGACCTTTGTGGATAAGTCTGATTCATCACAGATAGAAATGGAAGATGGTGTGCATCCTTCTGATGGTAACAAGGCGACTGAAGTCATGCCGTATAGAGAAGACCTTGCCGACATTCCTCTTCCCAACTAAACTCAAAACGATGGCTTATTAGCCAAATCTTTGTATAACAAGTATAGTGTTGTGCCAGCTAAAATAATTCCAGTTATGGTTCATAGACTTGTAAGACTTGTGTTGGTATAACTAATAATTATGCCACCAGATTATCTAATAATATATATATATATATAACAAATTTTAATATGCATCATTTGATTCTTTCAAATCTTAGAGATGTTGGGCTTCTCTTTCAAGTAGTTGTCTACTTGAGCAGGATATGATGCATAACTATTACAAGTCTTACAAGTCTATGAATTATTTTAGCTGGCACAATACTATACTTATTAGACAAAGAGCAAAGTGCATCATGACAACCAATAATATTCTTCTTGAATGGGTTGTATTTCTTAATTATAATATGCCTAAAAAAAGGGATGCTTGTGACCCTTAGCATACATATAATGTCCTCTGTACAAGGAACCAACTCATCCAAACGGGTGTTACTGTCACTGCATACTCTCACTAGTCATTTGAAGTTTTAAGACTTTTTGAACAACCACAACAGAATCATAGATAGGGTTAGATAAGTATTTTTAAGAGTTTTAATTATATTCAAATTAGTTGATAGAATTTTAATTAAATTAAAATTTCTTAGTGAACTAAAATTTGTGCCCATAAATATATCCTAAATCTAAGGGTTTTAGAATTTCTAGAGAGAATTAAGAGAATTTTTTAAATTTATATGAGACGGTCAACAAGAAAAGTTATACTTGGATAACTCAATGATCATATAATTGATCTCATTTATTAATTAAAAAAATCTGATTTTTACTGATATAAGCAGAAATTTATTGAACCACATTAATCTTGCGTCGCTTTTTAATATATTTTTTTATTGTTAATCTTTGATGAATTTTGTTTTAGTTTATGATTTTTCTCCTCTCTCTTCGCAACAGTGATATCCGAGTCTAAAAGATCTAAATATTAAATATTCAACAAAGATGTCGTTGATTATTTCTATTGACTTTATTATGAAGAAATTTAATAGAAGAAGGATGAATGAGACGAATGTTGAAGGGATAAACAAATAAATCAGAAAAGATAAGCAACAAAAATTAAGAGAAGTTTGAGGTAAAATGCATGAGTGCTATTTGTCTTTTACGATGACTCTGTCATGATTATTTGGGATAAATTAGAAAAGTTTAATCTAGAAAAAAGGTTAACTAAAAAGTTGTATCTAAATCAAAAGTTATACAAGTTAGTGGAGGAGATCAACTAAAAAAAATTAATGTGAAGATTGATGAAAAAGATAAGACGTTGTTATTTGGCATTTTGGCATGCAATGTCTTTGCTCTTTCATATTCTTGGAAAAATATACTGCTCTTCTGATGAATTATTTAATTGATACAAATTGAGACTTTGCAGGTTGGGGCTTGTCCTAAATCAATTAAAAGAATGCCCTGTAGCCATTGAAGGAGATCAAGCCACACTCCCTCTTCTTTCCCAACACTCATCTGCTACCAGCCTTGTCTAAATTGAGAAACTTGGCACCTTAAACGAATATTGAACTCAAAGACACTGCTCAACAAAGATGTAAAAAAAGAGTTATTGCTAGCTGATGGAGCACAAGGTTAACAGCCCTTTTCTGTTCCCAAGTAGATGACTTGAGAGGAGATCTTGTGATGCATGTAAAGTACAGAAAATATTACTCCCTTCTTTGTCGATTAGATGGAAGTCAGTCACGTTGAACATATAGAAATAGATGAGTTTGTCGTGGGTAGGGATTATTTCTCAGCATAGGGATCATTCTCAAACTCCGAGTTAATCATGGGATTTCAACAGCGAATGAGTCTCGCTCGATAAGATGTTCAATCCAAACAGGTTATGATGGAAGAAAAATATAATCACAAAGGAATGCAGACAAGAAAGAAAAATACCTCATAATTTCAAGTTCTGGGTGGCTACCAAAGTTTTCCCATGTCGATCGACATCTGTTTGCATCACTTTAGATTTGATGTTCTTTTCGGCCCCAACAAATAAAGAAAACAATTGAAGAAACAAGTGGTGGAATGAATAAGACTAATGCCTTGCGTGCAGGAAGATTCCAATGTTATGTTTGTCTACCAAAGACATGACCTGTCTTCTCCTTTGTGGATGGCACAGAAACAAGCAGAGGACAAAGCCTCGTGCAGTCCAAACCATTGGCCATGGAATGGCAGGATTCGCCACTTTTATTAGCTGTACAGAGATGATCTTCACTGTGACTGAAGGATAAGGTTTATCCATGACCCGATCGCTTCATTGACGAGCGAAGCGGACTGGCAGATTCCGAACGAATATTAGAAAAAAAGCTAGTGAATTAACAGGTGAAGTGATAAGATGAACTTGCACAAAGGTCCTAAGAACAGATTCTGAGTCAGTCTTAGTGGCTACCGGAAGTCGGTCATCTCGTCCCCGCAGAAGGCAGAAAGAGAATTGCAAAGATGTCGGCATGTAGATTCGTTTGATTTGCTTTGAATCGACGATGCTTTTGTGCAAAAGGTTCTATGTAAAACGGTAGCTCAAAATAAGCCAAACAGGGCGAGTCACTTGGTGGTTGTACCAGATATGGGAATCGTGAGTATTGGATCAGCATCGGAAGTGCAGCAAGTGATCGACTCTCCTGTCAACCAGACGAAGACGAAGGGAAATGAGTGACACGGATGGAACGCAAGAGACGAGGAGTTTGCGGTCATGAGCACCCGGTAATGAACTCTCTCAAATCTTCTTCGGAGTTCTTTGTTTCTGTAAAGTAAAACCACATGCCAAGGCCCGGAGAAAGACCTCTGTTGGGATCAGTGCTACACACGAACGAGCTCTGCAAACAAATTGTTCATGTCTTCGTTTGTGAAGGAGCCGACTGCTGTTATCATCAGAAAAAAAGAAATGATCCGTTTGTGTCCATCTTCACCCACATGTAACTGCGGGTTCTGCGAACATAGAGTTCAGAGCCGGAGTCTGACAGGCGTACCCTTGTCTTTCTCGTTGTCTCCATAAAGGACATTATACATTAATCTGAAAAAGGAAGGAACAATTAGGCCGATCCACTTTGTTTGTGTTCCTTCTGTTTGATTTCCAGTAGGTGGAAGATCCCTTTACTCCTGTGTCGAGAAGAAGACGAGCTAACACTGGAAGATAAGCTGGAAACACAAGGGAAGACGGTGATTCTTATAAGAAAACCTTGCCAAAATGCAAGCCCACGTGACTTCAGGAACTCCACGGAAGACGATGTACAGAACATTTACATGCGAATGATAGGTGACACAATCCCTCGAGATTCAGTGAACAAAACCAGAACAAGCAAACCAATCAACCACGAGTAGGATCACCGAAACAAAGGCAGTCCTTCATGATGTGTTCCTCTCGTTTCTGCCGCCTGCATCAGTTGGATTCGCTGCAGCTCTTCACCTTGTATCGGTAAAGGAGCAACTTCTTCTTGGACGTGGGGTTGTCGATGCTGAGAACCACTTTGCCGGGCTCCCCAATCTTGAAGGAGCCTTTGATCACGGGCTCATCGACGGCGGCCAACTTCCTGGTCTTGTGCAGGATCACCGTGTACCCGTCCTCCGCGCTCGGGGTGAACTCGGCACCGTAGCTAACCTCCCATCCCAGCACTCGGACTTCCCACACGAGAACGCATGCCTGCCGACCGAGAGTAGCATCGTGTCACAAACGAAGCTTCTTTCTCACCGAAAGCTTAGATCATGACATTACTCGCAGGATTGTAAAGAGAAGAACAGATCTAACCTCGGTGGCTGGCATTTCTATGGTTTGCTTGGATGAAGGTTTGATGCTGACATCCGTAGCAGCATCAGCAGCGGTGAAATCGCGGTCATCGTCCTTGCTAAGACCGCCGAGTGCAACCGGGACTTGCTCAGGTGCTATGTATCTGCATCAAGAGCATCAACTAGTATGAGATCTTACACCACCGATTGGAGGCAATCGATGAAGAGGATGAGCGAGGAAGAAAAGTCATTCAGATAATATCACAGACTTGAACAGGGTCTCTGCAGATCTGGATGGTCCGGCGAAGACAAACTTGCTCTTGGTCCTCTGTGTGAAGAATGGGCTCATTATCCGGTTGACAGCCAAATACCACCATGGAACATTGATGAACACCTGACAGTTTGGTAAGCATCGTTGCTCCTTTCCAGTTAATTCAATGGCAAAACAAGACCAGAAGAGGGTGTATTAAAGATGCTATGTGTCACCTTCTTGGCGATGAACTCGGGGTAGTTGTCCTGGAGCAGAGTGACGGCTTGCTTCGTGACCTGCCGATGCTTCCCGATCCGTGGCGAGTTCTTGAGATCTGTCACCTGAACCATGGAGGAGATGCCACCAGGAGTGAAGTCCAGCTTCTCCCTGATCCCCTTCTCAAGGTACTGGATCCTCCACTTGAGGAACTTGCGCCGCTTGTCCGCGTCGCCGAATGTCTTCTCGTAGAGCTCCTTGTCGTGTAACTCACCGTAGACGTTGTAGCACACGGGATGGCCCTCCTTGTCGACGCCATGCATGTACACGACCTTGTCCAGCTCCGGCAGGCCGACGTCCTCCTCCAGGAGCGCCTCGATGCCGAACTGCTTCCTCCAGATGACGGCGTCCTTAAGCATGGCCAGGGCGTCCTTCACCTTGAAGTCGCGAGCTTGGAGGAATTTGAGGAGGATGGTGTCGCTCTTCTCGTCGCCCACGAGAGGGATCCCCCATATGAATACCTCCTCTGGTGGAGCCGCCGGTGCCGGAGCAGGGTCCTCCTCAGGCGGTTCCTTCGCTGAGTCCTCTGCAGCAGGAGGAACCTCCTCGGCTGCCGGAGGGGGAGCGGCCACGGGGACGACGGTTTCCTCGATGGCTTTCACCGTCTTGGCGCCGTCGTCGTCAGCCTCGGCAGCCTTCTCCTCCGCCGGTTGCGCAGGGGCAAGCAAAGGTTCCTCCTTTACCGGTGCAGCGGGCTGCTCCACCACTTCCGGATTCAGAGGTACCACAACCGATGCAGGAGCGGCCTCGGACGTCTTCGGGAGCTCTTCCGACGTCGGCTTCCTCTCCTTCACGGAAGCAGAGGCGGGGGCTTCTGCCGGCGCGGCTTCCAGCTCCTCCTTAATCGGCGGCTGCTCCTCCGCCGGGGCCGTGGGCGGAGGCCGGGGAGGTGGAGGGGGGTTGAACTCGTTGTTAGCGAGGGCGGCCTGCACGAGCTCCTTCAGCTCGTCGAGAGCCTTCTTCTGGGGATCGACGTCGGGGGCGGCAGTCTCGTCAGCGGGCGATGCCACCTCCTGGACCTCGTTTTTCTTCTCCTTAGCCTCGGACTTCTTCTCCTCGGCCGCAGGCTCCTTGGGTTCCGACTCAGCGGGAGCCTCGTCAGCGGGCGATGCCACCTCCTGGGCCTCGGTTTTCTTCTCCTCAGCCTCGGGCTTCTTTTCCTCGGCCGCAGGCTCCTTGGGTTCCGACTCAGAGGGAGCCTCGGCGACGACAAACTCCGCCGCTGGGACGGCTTCGGATGCCTTGGCCTGGGTTGCTTGGGCCATCGACCACAGGGAGAGTTAGAGAGAGAAGAGAAGGTTGAAAGTAGTATCAATATTATTAAGAGGTGGTGGAGGGAAACGACAGAGACTGGTTTATATAAGGTGGTGGTAGAGATGGAAGTCACAGCTCAAAACTACTCTTCTCCATTGGGGTATCTGAGTTTGATTAAATTTATGATTTATTTTGGTTAATTTAAATAAATAATATTGAAATGTACAAGAAATTACTTTTGTATTTTTGGCGTATTTCATGATAGTAGTTTTAAAGGAGTTCAAATGGCTAGATTTAGTTAAGAAATGGATTATTTTAAATAATATTGATGAGGATGATAATTATTTTAAATAATATTGATGAGGATGATAATTATGATAAACTATACTGACGTCAGATGACGCCTCACGTCTCGATCGACGTGACAGTACCTGATCAAACAGACTAGAGCATCGATCGAGGTGCATTAACGCTTGCTCAGGCTCGGTTCTTTACGCCACGCCAACACCAATGTCAGACGCTACCAACTTGCCCCCGCGGGCACGTCAGAAAACAGTAAGCTTCCTTATAAATACCCTCACATTTTGAACGGGAAGAGGAAAGACACACAAAAAGATTTCTTCATCTGAATCCCCCTTGACATCAACTAACTTGATCGTCGGAAGGGTCGGGCCGAGCACCCCGACCCGACCTTTGTGCAGGGGCGAAGCCGAAGATCCCCACGAGAGGCGAAGGCGAGGAGTTCCTGCTCGGAAGAGACAACGATACCGTCCAGACCACAGCACACGATCACCTCGGTGAGCTCGAAGACCTTCTCGTAAAGATTCCCATCATTCGGACCTGAACTCAGTCGTGTCGACCCCGAAGCGACGGCTTAATGTTGTTTACACTAACAAATATGTTTGCATGTAATTATTTGGCATACAGGTAAAGCAGCAACATGTCAAGATTCACATGTCTTCTGCTTGAAAACATAGCCCACTCTTTCTCTACTTCATCACAAGAGGAAAATAAATTATTAGTGGCAAATGATAAGAGAAACTTAAATCTATCTGTCCAGTGGTAGATTATAACAGGATTATGGCATCGCATCAATTAGGTGACAACAAATCAGCATATTGAATATTGCATATCTAATCTACTCATAGCACAGAATCCCATCGTGTGACGTCAGTTCTCTTTAGATGCTCATTTTTCTTTGGAATTTGATGCTATAATACTTGCTCACCTCCAGTTGTTAAGCTGAATTTTCTTGACATTTGCACCAGATACTTGCATTAGGTGCAGATCATAGAACATAATGCAGCTTTAGAGAGCATTAGCAATGATCTCAAGTTGTGATGGAAACTAAAATTTAATTCGTTTCAAGCCATCTCCAGCTATCCAAAGCTGAATTTGCACTGGCATCAGGCACACAGCTCACGATCTTCCCTACCTGTCCTCAGATATCGCTAACAAGGCAACCAGTGAGCATGTAAGACTTTAGTAGCAGCAGTGGTTGAGAGGAACACCCAAAGATCACAAGGCATGGACTCCCACTACAGCAGATGTGACACCCACAAAAGCCCTTCTGTCCCAGCTTAAGCTGTGTTCTCCCCACCTCGTAGTAGTTTAAAAGGTTGCAGATTCCTGTCCTGAAGAGAGAAGTTGAGCTGGTCTTCTCTTTGTTATGAGCTGGTTGTAGTTGGCAGGGGCCTCCAATGCTCTGGTGCTTTGAGATCCTTTTCGTTCTTTAGTGACAGCAACAACAACGAGAAGGATTTGGATGATCTCTTCACACTTTCTTCATGTATGAGATGGATTATTAGGATGGACCAGATAAACTAAGATTCAGGGTGCTTCAAGAAGAAATCTCAGTAGTAAAGAGAGTAAAGGAATTAATGTATGTGATTCTGAATCAACCTAACTGGTGTAGGAGATATATATATACGGGACTGGTGGTGTGGTTTCTGCATGAACAACTTGAACTAGAGCAATTACAACAAAAAACAATGATCAACTTCAACTAGAGCAATTCTTTATATGACAATAGACAAGTTCCAAAACCACCTCCAGCTATCTTTTTTTTTTTTTTTTATTGATCGATGTATCACTATTTCCTGGCAGTCTGCAGGAAGAAATAGGATACAACTTCTCTATAATTCCCATCAGAGAGAGATGGTTAGATCATCAAATTATTTGTCTTACAATTAACTTGAGCAATCTTGTAAAAATTGAAGCTTCTTTCATGCTACATGTTTCTGTAAAGCTTCAACTTACTGTCCAAAGAAACAAAAAAAGCAATGCAAGGCCATCTCTGACTAAACAGGTTTTATTGATTTCATTTGAGAACATAATGCAGCCAAATGCATTAAAAGTTACAAATATCAATGAGGAATAGTGTATTAGACTCTATTCAGACTGCTTTAGGATCACATGCAGTTGTAAAACCACAACGCTTAGTGAGGAAAAAAAATCTTATCTATATATTATCAGCTACCTCAGAATAAGGGGAGATTATCCCTGAAATTTGCTTGCACCATTTTTTTGTGGCAATGGCAGAGCAGCTTCTTGTAGCACTAATGGAGGTGGAAGCAATAAAATGAACTGACAACTAACAGCTCAATTGTCCTATCCAATAGACAAGCTAAAGGAAGGAGTCGATGTTCTAAACAAACACACAGCCTTTACCTAAGACAAAGTATCAGGCTTCCAAGATCATTATTCAACAGTTAATCACCAATGTATACTTGTTGCAAGGATTATCTTGCCCCTTATCACAATCATATCCTTGAATATGGATATGGAGGATAAAAAAGCTGGTTTATCCTGCCTTGACAGATGGAAGAAGATGGCCAATAGGGCTGTCGTGCTCCTGGGCCATCTGGGCATGAACCTAGAGCAGATTGCAGTCCTAGTCAAGGCTGGATATTGTCAAGTCATCACTATCAACTCTAGATGTCCAGACAACATAACTAATAATTGTGTTCTCATAACTCGCTGAGAAATGAACTAAATTATGAAAATTGAAAAAGCCCATCCTTTCAGAGAAAGCACATGAAATGTCAAAGATATGTGACCGAACCTACATGACAATATGTACATGACAGCCAATGGAACGACCATTCTCATCAGCCAGCTGACAACCTTTAACCCAAAAGGTCTCAGACATGCTACATTGGCATTCCATCTGACCTTTCACAAAAGACTTTTAACAATAAGATACCACATAAAAGACGCTTGGTCGACAATGTTTTATCAATAACCACATCTAGTATCAAGCTGTTGGCATCCCATATGTAGGGAAACGATCAGTACATTAATAGTTGGCAAACCTACCAGCTTCCTCAATATCAAAAGAAGAAAGCTTAGTATATTGCAGAACCCCATAGTTATATCAGAAACTGTAACAATATACTAGTATAATGAATTCACATTCTCGATTATTTTAAACAAAACCAATATAAGTTCTGCAACACCAGGTGAGTTTTCTGTTTAAAAAGACGACAACTCAAGATACTGCAAAATAAATTTCAGAACTCCTTTCTGAACAAATGAACCAAAAACCATCTCGTCCTTAGTACCTGCGTTCCAGCTTCTCCTTCTCCTTAGAGTTCAGAGCATAACTGCACCAACAAATATGAGGTTGACACAAAAATTTGAACATGACAAAAGAGACATAATATACTGAAAGCATATATGTAGAATAGTTATATTATGCAAAAAAGAATACGCTTTTTATCTAATCTCCCATTTTAGAAACATAGCATATGGGCAGATCACATTGTAGGACCACATCTTAGCAAATGTTTTGAACATATCCGCTCTCTTAACCTAGACATACTGTGGCACCCCCATAGAAGGTCGGCAATTGAACAGCAACTCCTAACTGACAAGGCTGAAAGAAATATTAAACCAAATTTATCAATAAGACATGAGTTCCTGGAGGATTGGTTCTATATTGCTAGCCCAGGCAACTTTTAACAATGTGTAATACCATATTTCAAGATTTTTTATGCCTTCAATTGGCAGAGAAGAATCGTTTTCCGGAAGAAGTGAAGAGATCTGTTTAATGGAGCAAGATGTGTCGGCAAATCGACTCATATACCCATGTTCACTAGTATTTTCCTCGATTACCTACTTCAGGCTACTTAAGTACAACACTATGTTCCAATAGGAATCTTTGCTTTTTTGGGCATAAATTTTCATTGGAATGTTGGATTCCTCATCTTGGTAATACTGGAAAATTTTCTGTGAGATATTTAACCATACTTCATGGCATGAGATCAAACTCAAATGCTTTTAAGAAGTTAAAGACACTCACGGTTCACACTTCACAGTCATTCAGATGTTGCTTCAACTTATTTGCAATCTTACTCCATTTTAATTTTATTTCAGGGAAAACAATGAATAAATTATCTAGGATCTCTAAATAGCAAGTGAACCCTGTTTATCTTTAAGGTTTACATAGCTTAGTTGATCATTCCTCTTTTGAGTTGAATTCTTAACATAAAGCACTATTTCTGTTACAGGTATGATGAGAAGTCCTCTCATACACTATTTTCTGATTAATTTTGTCTCATTTTCACTACAATTTTCTTTCTAGTAATGCAAACAAGTTTATTTTAAAGATAATATGTTATGTGAAACTAGAAAGAGTTCTGAAGCCCACCTTCACAAGTGATGTAAATACTCTTATTGATGGAAATGGTTACATAACAGATTTTGCATTATATGTTAGAGAGAATAATTTGATTAGCTATGAATCAACTTTAGTTGAGAGGGAGTTGTCAAAATAGCATGAATTTGGAGACATCTAACAAGTCTTTGTATCTGGAAATATGTCGTTCTATATTGAGTTAACATAAAACAAAGTAATTTTATGTGAATTCTTCATAATAATTTTGCAAACGTTCTTGGCTAGTTAGTTAGCCATTGTTATCTCCTGTCTCTAGCTTGTTTATTTACTTGTTTTAACATGTTTCTTCCCTTCACCACATCTACCTCTTCATCGACTAAAATTGATTATGACCATTACAAGTTCCAACGATGCAGGAAATCAAGATATTCTGATAAAAGTTCACTTAAAGAAAAGGTAATAAATGAAAATCTGCCACTGGGAGTTCAGGATTCCTATCTTTACAGACACAGGATCCTTGGTTTATATCAGATTTCATACTTCTACTCTTGAAAGCAAACCAAGTGTTGTTTTACCAACAGGTTAGTAGCTACTTGAGCCATTTGATGAATATATCAAGAAAAAGCTCTCCTACAAATATAGCTCTCCGGTATTTCCTTTCCACTGGATAAAAATTTTCTCCATTCTTTTGAACATTAGAGAAACAAGAAATAATTTCCCTTAAAACAATTCATAATACAAACTCCTAAATATCATAGACATCAATATTATTTTAACACAGTATACAAATGCATATAATGCATGCATAAATACATGATATGCTGAAAAATGAACAAATGTATTCAAAAACACAAACATGTGTGCACAACATGGTCCTGATGCCCAAGTGATGAACCGAGGGTTGACGAGATGACTACCTGTGACAACAACTAATATTTCGAAACCGACAGTCCTCGGGAATTTACTTACAGCCCGTAGGTGTTATTCCAATAATGAAGAGCATATTGTTCATGCGTTTCAAATAACTCATGCAGACTGAGATACCACTTCAGATCGCTCAAGACTCGATTGAAATAGGTATCACTTATGAAAGTGATATGACAGTCACATATAGGCCTGTAAGCCAGAAGGCTGAGAACTCTCCGGTTCTGATACTCTGAGTAATCCACAAGTTTAACGGCGAAGTCAATAAAGTAGAAGGTGAAATAGAAGATCGGAAAAAATACAAAAGATTCCAGCTGCAAATCAGGTTAACAGATAATATCCTTCAACCCTGAAGTAAATTTAGGTGTTTTTCGGTAAATCTAAAGGGTAGGCATAAGACAAAAGCAATCTACAACATGGAAGCCCAACCAAATCTGTCGTCTTTACTTCGGAAAGGGAAGCCACCAAAACCTAATTTGACGCCTCCCAATTCAATCAAATGTGGAACAAAGCTGAAATTTTGCGCCATTTCCTCCAAGGCATCATCAACGGAATAAGAAAAAAAATGGAGGGGGAAGAGAAGAGAGACGTACGAGTAGGTGCCGATAACGGGGGTAAGCAATAGGGTAGCACTGAGCCAGTTCTCGGAGACCTTGTGGTGGATCTTGCCGGGGAGATCCTTCCACAGCCCGGGCATCACCTTCTGCTGGAACGGTGACAGCGCGTACACCACCGCCTTCATCCTCACCGGCGTCTTCCCCATCTTTCTCCTCTTCTTCTCTCCCCTTCCAAGCCGGCGCGCCGCCGCTCACTTTTCTATCGAAGCTCGCCAACAAATCTTAATAACGATGACAACCGGTTCATGGACCAGTCCGACCCAGCCCAATGAACCGATCCGGTAAGGCCCAATAATAATAAATGCTAACCTGATATGGTTCGGAAACCAAAGCAGATTCGCAGCTCCTGCGCGTCGCAGGTGGTCTGAAATATCACACTCGCTTGTGCCTTGGTAATTGTTTGGCTTCTGAGCTCTTTACCAAATCAAACACTGCAATAACAAAAAATGTGTTGACTTGAGAAACAATCTGTCGAGTTTTGTCCAGTTCCTTTCCTGTCTGTTTAGTTTGTACAGGTTCAATGCCCCATGCAGATCTCAATGCTTTCATCGATGGTAACTTTCTTTTGCATCTGTTGAGCTGGGAAACTGCAGATCTTAGTGTCTAAACCTTCAACTATCGTTTGATGTAAACGCAGGGAATGTACCAAGCTGATTGAGTGCCACTGCAATCTTTCTTTTCCCCAGAATGGCTTTTGGTCAATGCTGCTTGAATGCTTGCCAGAGCATTCGAGAACATGACATCACACGCTAGACTCTACTGAGCTTTGTACATGAAGGCTTCCCCATGTTCTGGTTCTCTTCCTGTTCATCTGCTGCTCCGGACTATTAATGATTCCTCTTTTTCTGAGGGGAGTTTGTCCACTGGTTTCTGACACTGCTGTAGCAGTGGCAGACTTCTCATGATCTTGGCCAGCTTTCGGGGATTTGACACTTGTGTCTTCTTTCATCTTTCCGTATGTCATACAAGATTGGACTGCAAAATTCTAATGTAATATGAACGCAAGAATTGGTGAATCCTTCGAACTGGATACAAATAAGAAGCCAAGAAATATGGAAAGATATCGGTGAGGGGGGCTGACAAAAAAGATTCTGAGCATTTATTGCGAACTACCTCTTTATTTTGCTTCGACATATGGAGCATTATCACAAATGAGGGGAGGTGGAGACAAGATGATCTAACCTTTCAGAAGCTCTGTGCTGTGCTGATCTGCAATGTGCTCTGCTGAAGTCAGACACGGAAGCAGAATGGACTACTCTACTCAGCAGGCCAAATAATTGCCTATAAAAATGAGAACATCTGGACAAGTCGATGATTCTTAATTTGATTTATAGGGAGGGAGAGTATTGGGTGAAGAAGATAGCAAGGAGTTTTGGAATATTGTTTTTGTAATTCTCTCTCTCTCTCTCTCTCTCTCTCTCTCTCTCTTCGGTTTAGTTGCAGCAAAGAGTGTCATTCAACTTAGTGATCAAAAATATAATTCAAGGCAGAAAAATCTGGTGCATATCTCCTAAAGTCATTCAAATTAGTGATGCAAGTAGAAGCTTATGGATCTCCGGCCGGCCAACTCACGAGTGCTGCTGTTTGTGAGGCTTCTCATCAACAATGGCTCATGCCCAGCAGTGTAAAATGATGGACTTCCTTTCTTGTCACTCGACTCTTTTCATCTTTGTAACCTGAGTGGCTTACATATCCACTGTTAGGATGCAGGATATGACTTTTCATGTGCCCGCAGGTCCCAGTTACGTTCATCCGCCATGGACACAGGTGAGAACTCAAAAGTTTAGGTGGCCTCAAGGCTCCTGTTAGCAGACGAACCTTCTCAGTGACTTGGTTCGATATAGGGCACCATGACCCATAAGCTAAGAGATAAAGAGTGGCTTTGATCACTTGGCATTATAAAGATATTTTTATGCTAGAAAAAGCGCATCTGATCAATGAAAAGAAAAACAATTAGGTCTTAAGTTCTTGGATAGTTTTAGGACCTAATATCTTGTCATCATTATAACATAATTAGTCTCACTTTCTTGTGTTTAGGATGAATGCATCATCATGGTGTAATGATCCTACATAATACATTTTTCTTGGGGGGGGTTTCGGAGTTTCCATAACGTGATATCAGCACTCTCTTCCTCACAATGTTATCCACATAAACACAGAGATTATCCACAAGAAGTGCAGTTTAATCGTCACCATTATAAGTAGTAAAAAGGTAACCCATTCGATCCTATCTCCCTATCATTGGATGCAAGTTGCATGAAGCGTGACAAGAACAAAGACACTAGTACATCGACATTGATATCTAAAAATGAGATGGTACTGAGAGAGGGAGAAAGAGAGAGAGAGGACAGCATTCACCCCCGGACGATACCACGCAGAACATACCACCAAAACATCCATTTCAATCCAAGAGGCAGTGGGGGAAACATTTGAATGCAAAGAACATGATCGAGCAAAGAGGCAACCCCCTCCCCACCACACACACGCAAAGGGTGGGGAAGCCATGCTTCTGTGGCTTGCAAGGACAGCAAGTCTTTATGGTGCCAGTTGCTACTGGTTCTGAGAGAGATGCATGCCCGAACCACCACATAAACTAGTGATGTGAATGAATGAAATCATGTGCCCCATTTTTCATATAATATATGAAATAATTGTTTGCTTGTCTTTATTCTCTCTCTCTCTCTCTCTCTCTCTTTCATATTAAACGTTGATGATAAATGCATGGTATATAACGTGTCCATAGGATTCATACAGAAAGGGAAAGTATGGGGCTATTATAACCCATTTATCCAAGGAAAGCATTAATAACTTTTGTATATATCATTTTAAATATAAGTGAAACATATATGTAAAAAGGGTGAAAGGCATCTGCTTTATATAGAGCCCCTTATCTAAAGAAGCTAATTCAACTAAGCTTGCACGGTCATGCTAAGCTGCTAAGATGTTCTTATCCTGCTTATCGAATCGGCAACATTGGCTGAGATTACATGACACTTAGTCAAATGTATTCGAATTTTTTATTCATGTGAACTTACTGAACATGAAATTAAGGATTTAATATACGTAATAAACAGAAGCACCCAATTGAATGAAGAACACAAGTTGATTCCGTGTCATGTTCTTCTTCCATACATATCATCATCCTTTGGTAGGTATGGCCGACGAGCATATGATTTGTTAAGTACAATAGCATATACAATCCTAATGACAATATAGTTAAGATCTAATGGCATGCAACATCGAAGTTTATCAACAGTGATATAGGTGCGATGGCGGCCATCAAGAATTGGAAAGCAAACAATTTATGATTATATTAACCCTAGGAGGCGTAACACATCAAGTTTGTTCCTAGTTTAAAGGTACTAATTAAGGAGATTAGATGGCATGATTATGGTTAGTATTTGGATTGGATTGGTAATGTTAGAAGAGTTTGGTGGCGTATGCATGTCATCGATCGCTATCGTGCATGGAAGCAATTGGATGGATGAAGGCATCAAACGAGAAGGCTGATAGAGAAATTGAATTGACTTATTTTGTTTGTGAAACTTTAAACTTGCGTATAAGTTTTTAATTTTTTATTTTTACTATATATATATATATAGTAGGAGGACATCAACCCGACAATGCTTGTAAGAATGCGAGCAATGCTTGTTAGAATGCGAGCAATAGAGAAAGTTAGAATAGGAGTAGTGAACAGAGGATGAGTGGGCTCATACGTGAAGACGACTATGGGCATGATCAAGTACGCAAGCTAACCCATACATGGAAGTGTAAGTAGCTAAAGACTTACGACCACTTGTGACCCCCCCCCCCCCCACTTTGTCATCATTTTTAATAGAGATAAGGTGAGGTAGATGACGATGTAAGATAAAGGTGCAAGTAGCCAAAGGCTTATGTCCACTTGTGACCCCCTCCCCCAACACCCTGTCGTCGTCCTTAGTAGAGAGGAGATGATGTAGACGACAATGTACGATGGAGGTGCAAGTAGCCAGAGACTTATGTCCACTCATGACCCTTCCCACCCTATCGTCATCCTTAGTAGAGAGGAAGTGAGGTAGACGACGATATATGATGGAGGTACAAATAGTCAGAGGTTTACGTCCACTCGTGAAGCTCCTCCCCTATTAAATCAATATTGAAATGCTAATGATATCCTGAGATAACATTAATATTTGAGGATTTCTCATGAAAGGTTAGATGCAGTTAAATTTTTTTTTTATCAAATATCAAATATTGTGTTCCTAAACACATCGTGTATTCTCTCTCTAATTATAATTGATATTATGAACCTCTATTTAAATAATCATGGAATATATTATAATGATCGTGTATATAAAGGTTCATATTGATGGAGCTTTTTTTTAATATCTTATTTGACATTTTCATGGTGTTTTTTCTTAATATAATGTATAAGATAATTAAATTTATTTTCTATTTTTTTTTCTCTCAAGCTTAATTTTCTTTTCAAGAGAGCGCTCCATTAAATTAGGTTAGGTTGATAATGTCAAGCCAATGGTTGAGCTCCATCATGCCTTTGACAAATAAGATTTTCAATTTAATTTGTTCTATTTTTTTAATTTTCCTAACACTCTAGTGACATAAGGAAATTGAATTTTAACATAACTCGTAATCTTAATGTAGTTCTGATACCAATTTAGTAAAAATAAAAGAGGACATGGAAAAGAGTGATGATCGATGGAGAGATGGTGGGGATATAATAATACATAAAAGAATCCTCATATAATTATATATTATCCATAACTATAATTTCTCCATAGATCTGAAATCATAAATGTCTATCTATTTATAGGGATTGCGTGACACATTCTAAAGGTTGTATATTAATTTAGTCAAACGTCCATACACCTTCTTGTGATGACCCTATTAAATATAATCTTCCGTTGCATCTTTTTATTCTATCTCTTCAACAATGTATAGGATAATTAAGTTTCTTTTCTAATAGATTCATCGAATTAGATTTAAATACTCTACCATCCTTCTAAAATAAACAAACAAGCTTTATATTTTGATAATAGACATAATATTTTATTTATTTTCAAAATATTTTTATTAAAAATAATAAAAGGTATGGTTACTTTTAATATAACTATTTTGTATATAAAAAATATTTTTATTTATAAACAATTAAATGTCGCTTCGATAGATATTCAAATATGAGAAAATTATTACGAGACCTTTGAATTTGAATGTGATAGTAAGAGATGAAATAATTAACGTTAGTGATATAAAGAAAGATAAAAAAAATATAAAATTTTAACAAAAATTATAAATAAAAATTTAAATACTTTAAATTTAATTGAGCATATAATATTCTACATATCTCAATAACAACAATTATTATTGACATTGTTATTATTATTATTATTATTATTATTATTATACAAAATTAGATCTAACACAATGGTCCTCAAATAATTTGAGCATTATAATTTTTTATCGTCCAACAATATTGCATGTTTCTCCATCATTCTCGCAAAAATTGGTCAAAATCGTACCCTTACAAATGTATTATAAACCCTAATTTATGGTGTCATACTATTGATGATCTACCTACTCCGAGGTGGAGTTGGCTTATTCTCCGATTGCTAGTCTTATGCTTGTGTTAAAACTAACTATAAATTCCAAAGCGAACGTGATTCTTAGTTTCTCAATCCTACCATCAATCATGCAATAAAATAAAATAGCAAAGAAGTCAATCGAGAATATTTCTTATGTTGGATTTATGATTCGATTTAGCCATTTGCATGTGGGGAAGGATTTGGTGGACAGAAGACAAGACATAAGAGGAGGAGTAAGCTACACTACTTGCACTATTTTCCCTCAACCTATCCTCCCCACCAAAGTTGTGATGACATTTTCCAGGAAGAACTCAATTTTCTCGGGTGGTGGTTTTAACGTAGAACACAAGCGATAGGGGAGGGGGATTGATAGACTTGGGTGTTACACGACAAACCCTAATCCTAAGCCTAAGCCCTGAAAGGCAATTCTAACATCCATGGAAGGAATAAAAACTATTAGAGATGTATTTCATGTCTTTTTCTTGAGCTCACAAATCTTATTTTACAAGGAAGAGGAAGATGATGTGGTTCAGTGTTACGTGTAACAAAGCTTCTATTTTAACTAATAAAGTATTAAAACTACATAAAAGTAATAATAAAATATTATCTAATAAAAAAATAAATTGGTAAAATAAGTTATCCTTTTTTTTGGGGGTATAATTTTGTTCTTTAAATCCTTGATTTATGAAAAATGATATATGGGGTTATAATGTTTGATATGAAAAGAGTATTATGATTTTTTTTAAATTTATAATAAGTGATGAATGTGAATTTTGATCCTATTATTTTGTGATAATCTTTACCCATCAGACTAGATAAGCATTTTTATTTTCTATTATTATTATTATTATTATATATTTTTAACAGCTAATTTGCCGTGGGGATTTATTTGCACACAAAAATCGAAAATTTAAAGGGCATATTCATCATTTTCTAACAAGTAAATGAAATTTCTAATGGATTTTTTTTTCTTTTGCAAATATTAAAGAATTATAATCGACTAGAGAGAGAGAGAAAGAGAGAGAGTGAGAGAGAGAGAGGCTGTTGCGTTCAAAAGTATCAAACC
The DNA here is from genome assembly GCF_036884655.1 of Musa acuminata AAA Group. Classification (NCBI taxonomy): domain Eukaryota; kingdom Viridiplantae; phylum Streptophyta; class Magnoliopsida; order Zingiberales; family Musaceae; genus Musa; species Musa acuminata. The sequence continues at coordinate 33,351,508 of NC_088337.1, read as the reverse complement.
TTCTGTAACAAAGGAGGGGGGATATTTTGAGCGTGGTGCTTTATGAGGAACACAGACACCGACCCCCACCTGGGGCGGGAATTACGCCGACGCCCGTTCTCGGATGACAGCGAACCGGCGTCCGCCTTCTCCTCCACGAAGCAGCAGTCACTGAGCAGCGGCGCCCAGCAAAAAGCCTTGATTTGATCCCACCTTTTGTCTCCTCTCGACCACCCGATTAAGAAGACCCCTCCCCTTTTCCCCTCTCATGATCCTATACTAAGATCGATTATCTTTCTATTGTATAATCTGGACGCTGAATCATTCAACCCTAGAAAATGAGTGAGGGCACAAAAGAGTGATCTTCAATTCAAAATGCCTTCCACCTCTCTGCATGCCCGTGTTGACAACCCAGCCCACTCTTCCACTGTCTCACCGTTTCAACGCCCCAACTCCGCTTCTTTCTCTCTTCTTTTCGATGTGTTACCTTAGTTTTCTCTGATTAGCGTTTGCGTCTCACCGGGTCGGGATCTTGACCCTCAGATCGCTCTCTTTACGGGTCTCCTGATGCTGGGGGTTGATTTGCTGAATGTCTTTTGATCTGTTAGCTTTCTTCGCTGCGGAGTTCTTTGGAGAATGGTTTTGGTCATCCATGAATTCGTGGGATGGGGGGTCCTGCCTTGCTTGTTTGAAGGCGTTTGATCGTTTGGGATCTCGGCGGTGATGATCTGGGAACCCAGTTGGATTCTTCAAGTCGAGAGATGGACCGCCGGAGTTGGCTGTGGAGGCGGAAGCCGTCGGACAAGAGCCCTGGCGAGACCGAGAGCTCGGGATCGGTCTCTTCGGAGATGCACTCCGGAGAACAGGTTTGTTCGTCACCCTGTCCTGTAGGTGAGTAGAAATCTTTCTCTTGGTTCTCGAATCTTATCTATAGGCATGGCGGAGGAACCTGTGATTGGGAAAGTCAAAACATGAGTGAGGGTTCGTAGTGATCGTGCCTGGCAAAAGACGATGCTTGCAGAACCAGAAGCACCAGCGTCGGATAATTATGTCGTCTTCTTCCATGATATGCGGTTTGAACTGCCAGTGTTATCATCAACCGTTAACTAAGACTTTTCTGAGCTCTGGCTGAAACGTTCCACAACAGCAATTTTTGCGGACTCGTTTCCGTTCTCCATCTTGATGTCATTCCTAGCTGTGACTTCCCTGGCCTTTGAGAGAGCTTCTTTTAGTTTCATTTTAATACGCTAAACGGGCACCATCGTCTTACTTTCCTTGTTGCTCATGGCTTAATTTTCCAATTTAATATCAGCCTCATTTTGTATTTGGTGCAAATTTATGCTGTAAAGCTTTCCCTTTTCTCTGCTGGTTGATATTCTCGTCTTAATGAAGAAAATATGTTGCCATCTAATGATACTAATTGTATCAGTTTATTTCTCGATATTTCAAATAGTATGTTTCCATTTTTCTAGGCTGTTTATTTTTATAAATTTTCCATCAGATTATCGAAAAATATTTTTAACATTTCATCAGAATATTTTTGCGTAGCATGATTTTGGTGTTGAATATCTGTCGTAAAATCATAGATGAAGCGTTATGTGATCAAAAGTATCTCACCTTGTTTTATAAGTGCACTTCCACATCTTGTTTATCCATGCTGAAGTCATTTTAAGCAGTTTCATACGTTTTATCCATGATCAGCCCCTAGTTTCTCGTGATTGCTTGCACTTATCATTTTCTTTTTTCTAATATTGAACATCCATGTCTTTTCTGCTACCAACTTTTTGGATATGTTTTCTCTTAGCAACCATAAATTATTGGTGATGAACAAAAATTTATGGCCATGATATGCACCTCCTTTACGGTGATCAAATTCACTTAATTAAGCAAACAGCTTTATCATCCCTGATTTTAGAAAACTTCCATTGCTAAATGTAGTTGAAAACCCAGATTACCTCCTAAGGATGTGGACTTGACAGGTCCTAGATTTCCAATAATGCACAGGAAATTCTACTTCTGACCAAAATCTTTTAGGTAAAATTTTAAAAAAGATTTAGAATATGTATCGAAATTATGGCAGCTAAGCCTACACATACTTGGACCATGTGAAGGACTGACAACATTTATAAGCTTCTGCTTATCATAGGTTTCTCTTTAAGAAGTCTGACTGCTGACGTCCATATTCTTTCATTAGTTTATCAGGATCATTCTTGGAAGAGTATGTCATTATTATTTTGACTATCAGTTTTTCTGAGTCTTACATGCCGAAAAATTTTAGCCCTGTTGGTGTTTGATCATGAGATAGTATTGTATCGTTTAGTTTGCGGCACGGCAACATACTTAATACAGAACGTTCACACTTTTGTCTCTGTAAGCATAACCGACAATTTTATGATCAGACAGTCTGGAACTGCAATTTTCTCCCCTTGTGCTATCATTATTTTCTATCCATATTTATTGCTACTATTTCCATGACACTTATTGAGATAATCCATCAAATAGGCTGGGGAATGTGCTTCTGGAAGCACAAAGCTGCTTTACATTACAAGAGGCATTCTCTACGTATTTTACCTTTTTGCAATAATTATTATAAACCCATCTAAATAACTCAATTCATTTATTTTATAGCAGGAGGTACTGAAGACTTCAATTAATTCTTCTCCAAATCATGTTCAATCACCAGAGGTTTCGTCAAAGGATGTCAGCCATGAGGACAATGAAACTATAAAGCTTTTGAATGAGAAACTATCAGCTGCTCTTCTGAATGTTAGTGCTAAAGAAGATTTGGTGAAGCAACATGGAAAAATTGCAGAAGAAGCTGTTTTAGGTAAACTGCCTTGTTCAAACTTTTCTGAAGGATCCTTGTTCAAGCACCATAATTTTGTAGTGCTTTGAAACAAGGGGATATTTGACATTTATACGTGAATTTGAAGCTTCAACTCTAATATACTCCATAAATTTTCCAGAAGGATAGGTTTCGAGCAGGTTTGTGATTTAAGTGAGTAATTACTTGTTTCATTTAGTATCCTTCTTTAAGGTCCATTCCAGATAGAATTATGTTTTTTTTTTTTTTTTGCTGCTGATCTATTGAAGGCACACTCAGTCTAAATGAATGTAAAATACAGCTCTTTTTTTCTGATAGCATGCAGAGTGATTCAATATCTCTGACGATTCTGATTACTTGCAGAATTTAGTATGGCTCTTGATGATAAGGCTACCAGTATATTGCCATATCATTGACATACATTTTCAGTACTTTCTAATATCTGACACGCTTTAGTGTAACCTTTCTATAACTCACGTGTAGGTTTTTCAATCCTCCTATTGTTCTGCTATATTTTAACACTGTGATAGCTTATCTATGATTAATCACTACAACCTGTACCAATGTTTTTTAAAAAATATTAAGTTCTAAATCACTAATGTGGATGCTTTGGTGCTATTTGTTTATCTGGTGTTAGACATGTTCAATTCCAAATCTTCTGCACTTAAATATGGATATGACAGCATATTTGACACTACATGGAGCATGGTCTGGAAAGAAGAAGAAATCTATATTAGAGGAGTAAATAGAAGTTGATGTGTTTCAATGGAAGACAGAATAACTATCTGCATTGAAAGAAATTAACTTGTTTCATTATTTCCTCTTGTACTATTGCCTGTAAACCTTAAAACTTTTATATGTTCATTTTTCTTGTTACTCTCTTTTCAATTAGTTTGACGATACCTAAAACTTGTTTTGGATTTCTTTTCAAGAATTCAACCATATTGACAGATATATGGCACAAAATATGGCCTCATTTTTCAATCATCACTTATGTTCTGTGAAGTTGCTAAAAGCTAACATGTAGCTGTCAATAAACAAGAACTAAGGACAAATAATATAGTACAGAAATAGTTCAATAGGACTTCTTAACATGTAAGGCATCTCAGGCTTGGTCATTGTTCACTTATGTGAATATTCACATAATTATTTCATGCTACTGGATTGCCAGTTACATGATGGAATTATTCAACTTTCTTGCCAGGCTGGGAAAATGCAGAAAAGGAGATTTCATCTCTGAAACAGCATCTTGAAGCTGCATCAAGGGAGAACTCATCCCTTGAAGATAGAGTTGTTCATCTTGATGCTGCCCTCAAGGAATGCGTCAGGCAGTTACGGCAGACAAGAGAAGATCAAGAACAGAAGGTCCACGATGCCATCACCAAAAATACCCATGAATGGGAGTCTGAAAAATTGGAGCTCGAAATCCAGCTTACTGAGCTTCAAGCCAAGATGGAAGCTAAAGCTGAAACTACCACCTCTTTTGACTACAGGCTTCGCACAAAGATTGAAATTCTTGAGGAAGAAAATTCTGCTCTTAAAGTTGAACTTGATACGCTTACTGGGAATCTTCAAATGCAGACAATAGATTTGGAGCTCAGCACCAGAACAGCAGAAGCAACTAGCAAACAACATTTGGATAGCATAAGGAAAGTGGCCAGGCTTGAAGCTGAGTGCCGTAGGTTGCGAACTGCAGCACGTAAATTATCATTAGCTAATGAGCACAAGGTCATTTCTAACTCACATTATGTTGAATCTGTCACTGATAGCCAGTCAGATGCAGGTGAACAGTTGTTAAGTCTGGATAATGAGCAAAGTTGTTCAGATTCATGGGTATCAGCTCTAATCACAGAGCTTGATCAGTTCAAGATGGAAAAATCTAGCACGAAATGTTTCGCCACTTCCGTAGAAATTGACCTAATGGATGATTTTCTTGAGATGGAAAGGCTTGTTGCATTGCCCGAGGCTGACCATGGAAATTCTAGCACTGAGCATGATGATGATTTGGACCATGCTTCCAACAGAGACAGCTGTTCAAGAAAACAACTTGATACCGTCCATCTGCGTATGGCTGAGTTGCAAGAGAGGGTTGAGAAGATGACAACTGTAAAAGTTGAAATGGAAATGTCTTTAGCTGTAACGAACAATCAACTGAAGGATACATGCGATCAGCTGGTAGCAACTGAAGGTAAGTTGGTTGAGTTGCAAAGGCAGCTCAATTTGGTTAATGGGGAAAAACATGATCTTGAGATAGAACTAGAAGCAGCTGAGGGAAAGAAAAATGACCTGGAAATTCAACTTGAATCAGCAAATATAGAAAATGCTAAGTTACATGAGAGAATAAACATATTAGATAGGAAATTTGCAGCAGAGGAGGAGTTGTCTGCCATATTGAAAGTGAGGTGCCAAAATATAGAGGTAACAGAATCTAACAGGAAGGAAATAGAACTTCAGCTTGAGTTGGCATATGGTGAAGTTGCAGAGTTAAAAGGAAGGATTAGTTTGCTAGAAGGAAAACTTGAAGAAGAGAAAGCTTTGTCCACGGAACTGGCATCTAGGTGTTGGAAAATGGAAGTGATGAAGGGAAAGAAAGAGGAATTGGAGTGTCAGCTTGAGTCAGCAAATTTGGCAATACATGAACTACAGCAGAAGGTTAATTCACTTGAGATGAAACTTGAGGAGGGAGAGACATTTTCAGTAGAACTTTTAGCCAGGTGTCAAAGTATGGAGGCCATAAATGCAAAGAAAAAGGAACTGGAGTCTCAACTTACTGGAAAACAATTAGAAGTAGGCAAGTTACACGGGAAGGTGAATATATTGGAAGGAAAAGTTGAGGAGGAGAGAGCATTGTCATCAGAACTCGCGGCTAATATAGAGGCTGTAGAGGCAAAGAGAAAGGAATTGGTGGTGCAACTTGAGTTGGCACATGTGGAAGTCGGGATCCTACAGGAGAAGTTGATCATATTAGAAAAACAAGTTGAAGAGGAGAGGGCATTATCAGCAGATTTTGCAAGAAAGTACCACCAGTTGGAGCATGAACTGACAAGCAAACAGCAAGCAGCTGAATCGCATAGATCTACAAGCTCAAGTAGAGTGTTGAAGGCTAGACAGGTAACTGCAGTTGCTTTTTCTTTTCTTTAATTTCGTCCTTTCAGCTTAGTCTTGATGCCTGGTTCCTTGGTCATGTCGTGTCACCTAAAAATCCTTTTGACAACTCTTTTGTTGTAAACGAGGTGCAAACTTTGTTTCATTTAAGTTTCTCGCTTTTCTTGATTGTTTGCTGAGCATTATTGATTTGTTCACAGGAGAAAAATATTGCTCTTGCTGCTGGGAATTTTGCCGAGTGCCAGAAGACAATAGCCTCTCTTAACCAGCGGTTGAAATCTTTGGCAAATTTTGATGATCTCATGCTTGAAACAGAGCCAGGGTCGAATGCAGATCTATTGGGTATTAGAGCGGATTCTAGGATATTGGATCCTAGTAAAGAGAACAGCTTCCCATAGTCATCTTCATCCTCCTGGCTGGACATCCCATAAATTCCATATATCCAAGTAGAAAAAAAAATACTCATAGAAACCAGTGAAATTGTACATTACTGAGGTGGGAGAAAAACAATTTTTGTGGAGTATGTGTTGACCATGTATGTAATAGAAATTGCTCGACGAACTTGACTTCTGTGTTGAGCAGCAAAATAGAGGAAACTATATGAAGATTATAGTGTTACTGCTACTCTTTTGTATGATTCCATCTAGCTGAATCAATGGTGTGATTTGCAATTTGTATTCGTTTACCTTCACCACCCTTGCAGTGACCAGAATGGAACAACAATGAGCAGCCACAGCAAGACACGAGTAATAACTGTCTTGAGCTTACTGGTACTAGCTGCAGCTGTTCATGTTAGTTGGTGTGTGGGTTGATTTGATGAGTTGCACTTATTGCTGTAGGTCGCATTGCAAACTTCTATTAATAGTGTCGGCTTTGATGGGTCCAGGTACAACCTACACCAGACCTGTATCATTTTTGGCAACGAATGTACCCAATATATTATCCAGTTGGGTTCAGGTGAGGCCATGATTTGCAGGTTAGGGAACGGGAAGCAGCTTCCTGCACCATCTATTTTCTAAGCTATGATGGAAGAGTTTTCAGTAATAATAAGATGAAGTAATAATAATATATAAGAAGTAAGAGATATAAGAGTCAAGATGATTCATATCAAATCAAATTCGAAGATATTAGTATCGATCTTATGTAAGATGGTTTTTATCCTTGGATCATAAGAAACTTGGTTAAAGACATTTGATATATTATTGAGAATTCTGAATCATTTTTATATGTCTCATGTACATACAGAATGAAATAAGACTCTTAATTTTCTAGTAACATATATATATATATATATGTATTTAAATAGGGGAGTGGTCTTCTCAGGTTTTGTGAGCTCGTCTCGTGTTTATGTAACTTAGTTATTATAGTTTTTTGGATATACATATATATACAAATATAACATATATATAATAAAAGTTTCAGCCAAACTCCAACAACGGTTCCATGGTGTAGTGGTGAGCACTCCAGACTTTGAATCTGGCGACCTGGGTTCGAATCCCGGTGGGACCTTTTTAATAAGACTATTTTTAAACTTAATTTGTCGTTTTTATTTTTTTCGGGGAAAACATATATATATAGGTCCTGTTGCAAATTTTCTCAGGGATATGTAAATACAAACAAACAAAGAAATAAATAAATCTATATATTATATGACCATTCTCTTAGTTTTTTTTAATTTCTTTAGGAAGTATTTCTTTAATTTTTAGTTATTTAGTCATAGCTGATGCTGTTTATTCTTACTTCCAATTTTTTAATATTAATAATAAAAATGGCTATTATCATCTGGAAACAATAATATTATGACAATGAAATTTAGTATCAAGCATTTCAACTGATAAATATGAGAAATGGGGCGTCGACATAAAACAAAACTAAAAATTTAGGTCTTTTATATGGTTAGATAATAAATTTTGAATCATGAAGAAATTCAAAAAATAGTTGCAATGAATAATGCAATTTATTATTTCAAAAAAAATATTATTTTACTTTATCTATATGATATATTTTCATCGGAAATATCGATTTATTTTTGTGCTCGTTTCATCCCGGTAAGTAGATGCTTTTTATCGCGACATAAAACGAACCATTACGAAATCGATCTTTTAAAGACGCCGATATGAAACACGTCCATATTTCCAGCGACACTCATCTCACGTGCTTCACTGGGCGGGAGCACCAAATTGCCCGATTCCAATGCTCCGCCGGAATCGTTTGAACGTCATTAATCTGATTGTCTTTACACTCCTAGCGAAAGTTAATATCCTCCAGACAATAAATTTAGAGTGTGCCGAGAGTACATCCTACCATCTCGCCTTCTCCACCGTCTAAATAACCGGCATGGCTCGCCGAGCAAAGCGGAGAGAACTAGAGGAACCCCAGCAGGCCTGAACCCTAGAAACCTTGACGTTGCGATCCCTCCCCGTGGCTTCTCATTCGGCAACCTAGGGTTTCTTATCCCAATCCGTCGGCATGGCCGTGCCTCCCGAGCGCGTCGTACAAGAGGTCGGGAAGAGCCTCGTTCGTCCTCGACTCAGCAAGGACTCTCTGGTGAAGTTCCTCAAGGTAACACTAGATTTCGTGAACCATGGGCCAACCGTGGACCCCAGCCATTCCTGTGTTGCATTTTCCGCTCCTTGATTGATTTTTTGTTCGTTGTTGAAGAATCGGTTCCTTTTGTAGGATCGTTTGTGCTTTTGCTACAATCTAGGTAAAGATTTGACTGATGGTACTCGCTTGGCTGTAGAAATGTCATGTGGGCGCACAGCCTTGCTGTTTCTTTGTGGTATCTATTGGGTTATTTCATTCTATTAGTTGCTTTTTTTGCATTCTGAGAAACTGTACACGGAATTTGGCTGATGGTACCCGCATGGGTGTTGAAATTTCATGTGGGTTCACGACTGTGGTGTCTAATATTATCGTACAATGTTGGTTTTGATTTGACTGTCTTATGGGCTTGATATATGATAGAAGCCGATGCAATAGGACAGTCTTCACTGATGCCGAGTTGTCATGATGCTAACTATTTTTGTTTTAGGGTTTTGCGACTTCTATTTAAAATAGTGGAAACCAAACTTGAGGTGAGAAATGAAACATAATCTAGGGGTGATCAGTGTTCCTACGAAACAAGTCACACACAGTACGAAGTATGATAGGTTGGATGGTGATTGACCCAGATGCATGTTGAGCAATTTGTTTTAGATGTGCAGTGATCTAAGGCAAACACTTTCCGGCTTGAAGGGATGTGGATGAGTATGATTTGTGGCAGCACATGGTTAGCAAAAGAATATTCTCTAGATTTTTGACAGGTATTTTGGACGAGGTGTCAATGATTCTTCAGTGCATGTAAACTTGTAAAATGTGACAGTTAAGAGAGAGAAATAAGTACACAAAGTAACAGTAGTTCATCAAGCAACTGTCAAAAGAAAATGGCGGAGCTGAAGAATGAAGCCCATGCGGCACAGATTGATATTTTGCAGCAGACCTATCTAGTCAAACGTGGATTTGTGTTGTATCTAATGTCGGCCATCTAACATGTCATCATGTTCGAGGTCAGAAGCATTCTGTCTTTGTGGACGTTTGTGGCTAATAAGGGTTCAACCTAAGGTTAAGTGCTTTTTTAAGAACAAGCTGTTTTGACCATGGGCTAAATTGGATTTTCCTCACATGGGACATAATGCTAATTCTCTATTTGCATTATTGGCATCTAAGACATTAGACAACATAAACTACAACGATTGGATGGCTCCGTTGTGGTATGGAAAAGGAAGGGGATAAAAAATCTGATGTTGGTGCGACATCAAGGAGGCTTGTTTTTTACAAGGGTTTACCTTCCCATGTTTATAGAAATCATTTAGTAACTGGAGACAAATAAATTATCTTTATTGAATTTCTAGTTTATTATTGACCTTCTTTTTTTTTTTAAACTTCTATAAACAATCTCTAAGCCCCATTACCACTTTCTTCTGAAAGTTGAGGATGTGATAGGGTGTTACCATTACAAGGACATGCCTGTTTGAACCTGGAGGAGAGTTGTGTTGCAACATCAAATTCATGGTTGTTCATATGTAAGTCTTTTTAGACAATTAATTCCACATTCTGATGTGTCAGACTATGATGATACTTGGTGTCCTTTTCCTTTTGCTACTCCATATGTACATCTACTGGAAACATGTAGTTGACCAGAGTGCAATTATTCCTGTTTTTTATAAATTATTGCTACCTTGCTGCACTTTTCTCGATTTGGTAGTTGACAATTTAACATTAGGTGAAAGGATATTGTGTTTGTTAATTTTCCAGTTTGATGTTTTCTGATTTCACCGTAATATTTTTTGCAGAAGTTTTTAACTTTCTGATTTTTCTCTCCCTTCCCTTCTCCCTGTGCAGGAGGCTGAAGACGCTTTATCGAAGTTGAATCAGTCTTCTACTTTACAGATTGCATTAGGACCGTTAAGCCATTCTCTTTCTCAAATTAACTTACTTCAGCATAAAGACAAAGAAGTTAGGTTATTGGTTGCAGTGTGTTTCAGTGAAATCATCCGGATCCTGGCACCTGAACCACCTTTCAGTGATGAGATATTTATGGTAATGTCTCTCCCCTGGTTACTTGTTTAATTATCAATTGCTTTTACATCCAAAATTTTCTCTTTGGTTGGTTACGGTGAAAAAAAAAAGTTGCTTGTACTTCATTAAGCACTGATTATTGTGATTTTTTTAATGTGGGGATCAAAGGCATATAGGAAGATCTCTATGCAATTATTAGATTTGTAGAGTCAATGATTCTTCTAATTCTGTCTCACATGTGCATCTTATTTGCAGCACATTTTTAGGCTTATTATTGGTACTTTCATTGACCTGGCTGATACAGCGAGTCCCTATTTTACAAGGAGGACAAAGATATTGGAGAGTTTTGCTGCCTTGAGATGTTGTGTGATTATGTTGGACATGGGTTGTGAGGATTTAGTTTTGGAAATGTTCAAAGTTTTTTTCTCTGTTGTCAGGTATGTCTTTTTTGTACTTGAGAACGTTCTTTTTAAATACCATGCTCTGGAATAATTGAACTTTTAAATTTGAAGTTGTATGGCTTAATGCAAGAATTTTCATATTTTTGTGATTCTTTGTTAGTGTAAACATTAAACTTTTATCTAAACTTAGATTTCAAGTTAACATGCAAAATTTTCTTTTTGTTTATTGGAAAACTATGTCAAAACAATGATTCTGCAGTTGTTTTATAAAGGGATCCAACTACAATGCTGGAATTAAAAAATACAGTTTATAGGAATCTGATCCTATATCGCAGTTTAGAGGCTGGTACTACGACAATGAGACATTAGCTTGCTGTTGCCCAAAATTTGATCCTAGATTATTTATAAAGCAAGAACAAATTATTCTACATGCAATGCTTACTTCCATGTGTTACCTTGTGTGCCATGTTGTTTCACCTTAGAGATGCATTGATTTCGTGGCTCACAATCATTTTTTTGTTTTATGAATGAATTCTAGTTGTTTTTCTGAATCGCTTATAGATATTTGTGTCATGAGCATTCTTAAATTCTATCTTTGACAAACTATAATTCCTATTACACAGAATGGGTTGTTTGCGTCTGATAATGGTTTGCTCAAACGAGTCTTGACCCATCAGTGGGTCAAGATTTCTTGATCTGAACCTATCCTGTCTAGCAACTGGGTTTGATTGGGTTGGGCTGGTGGGTTTAAGACAAGTCTTGCTTTATTTTGTATAAAAAATGTGAGGTTGAGTCAGTTTGTACCTTAATATCAAGGGGGCATTTGTTTCACCCATGATCTAACCCAACCCGACCAGTCAATGGGTCATCATGGTGGATTGGCTGGTCAGATAACCTGATGGGCTGAGAAGGAGATTTTGACTTCTGTTGGTTTTTTACTTACTTGCAAGTGCATACATTTATCAGATTTCTTGATTGACTTTTTATTGGTGTAATAAGCACCCTCTTCTATTTTGATTCTGTCTTTAGCATGTGTGTTTTTATTATACTTTATGATTATTTAACAGATGCTTATTTTTAGCGGTTTTCTAATTAGTGTGCTTGTATCTTTTAGACAAAGTCATCAAAGAAGCTTGATCCAAGCTATGCTGTCTATTATGACACTTGTTATTGAGGAAAAAGTTACTCAGCCGCTTCTGGGCATTGTTCTGCAAAATCTAATGAAGGCAGACAAGGTTTTTATTCAAAAAAAATATTTTAATGCATTGTATCAATTGTGGTGCTATTTATTCTTAATCCAAGATTTTTTTTCATTTTAAGGTCAATTCTATGCCTTTCTAATGTCCAACTTGTTAACAAGAAGATCCTAAACAATGGTGATCCTGAAAAGATTTTGCTTGTAGAAGAAGAGAGCTTTTTACCTATTGCTTTTTTATTCAATCAATGCAATATTTTTCCATTTTCATCTTTTCTTCTCTGATTTAGTAGGTACTTGCTAGTTGCTAAACATTGTTCTATGGGAATATATTGAATATTTCAATATTATATGTCTTGCATAATGGTGTAGCATCAACATTTTAACTTTACACTGTAGAGGGTAGGTCTTGATGCAGGATATATTGCTGCTCCATTTCTGTCTATTTCACATGATAGTATATGCAAGTGCCTTGAAAAAGGGTTTAAGCATCTTGTTCTTCTTTGCTTTCATGTATATCTGACCAAGTTCTAAAACAGAGACATACATTTCTTGCTTGGCATGATGCGGAAATAAGGACCAGATTACCAATGTTTGCTTATGTTACAAAGGGTGGCGCAGTGAATGAGGCACCGACCACTGGGGTTTTATGGAAGGTCAATGCCCAGTCTTACTCTTGCAAACGGAGAGCTTGTTTACTTATGCTATAAGCGACTTCTAAATGAATAGATGTTTATCTTTGAGGACCAAATCTAACATTGCAAAGAGCATGATGGATCAAGTGAGTGCGAGTAATGATGTTAAATTAATTTTACATATACTGAAGAAGAAAACAGTAGATCTAATGTTGCCTGAGAAATTCTGTAACATGGCACCTTTTGCACAATTGAGGAGTTAACTTGCTTATGTTGGTGGCTTTTAAATGTATATATGGTAAACTGGCTTGTTCTGGTAAATTAACAGTAACCTAAAACTAAAAGTATGATGTATTTTCCGTATAAAGAGGTTTCAGTTTCTTGCTATTTAGTGTTGATCCACAAGGTTTCAATGCTAATTTTTTTTTATTCAGGTGGGTTGACTTGATAGTTGTTGTTTTGTCCCTTTCATGGGTACTGTTTCAAAAAACCTCACCCAATATTTTTTTTTCTTATAATTAAGTGTGAGGGAAGATAGATCAACAATCATGCTAGAACTTTCAGAGTAAGATGTTCTTACGTATCCTTTTTGTTTGGTATAAATAGCCTTTCTCAAGATTTACATATTCTTTTCATTGATTTTATATTTTTAGTTTTCATCTTGCATTATCGGGAACTAATAAATCTACGTTGGATAATTGTGATTGTTGATCTCTATCTATTTGTTATGGGTGGTTCATGGATGCATGTGGCTAGTAGATATCATTAAGTAGGGATTGTATCTCATTGAAATCCTAGAGAATGTTCTGGCTCACTGATCCTTTAGCCTTCTTATTGAACAGTTAAAACAACATGTAAATGTAAGATGTATTTAACAATCTACATCTACTGACTTGCCCTAACTACTTATTCACAGGGTGCAGCCTCCAAACTTGCCGTATCTCTGATCCAGAATTGTGCTGGGAAGCTGGAGTCCCCAATTCATGGTTTTTTAACTTCCTGCATTTTTGACAATGATGCCTCTGCAAATGAATTTAAAAAGTTGTACCATGAAATTATATTGAAGTTATATCAATGTGCTCCTCAGATTCTTGTAGCCGTCATCCCAAACTTGACCCATGAACTACTAGTATGTACTGAGAACCACTGTTATATTTTCGCTTGAAGTATTCTTGCATCAGATCCTATTATAACCTGTGTTTTATTGGCAGGTTGATCAGGTCGATATTCGCTTAAGGGCTGTTCACTTGGTTGGAAAGCTTCTTGCCCAATCTGAGCTCAACTTCAGTCAGAAATTCCATACAGTCTTTGTTGAGTTCTTGAAAAGATTATCTGATAAATCCCTAGAAGTTCGAATTGCTGCAATTGAGCATGCTAGAGAATGCTATTTGGCTCACCCATTTGGCAGTGAAGCACGTGATATTCTTGGTGAGATCATATATCTTGCCGTTAAATTCTTGTGCTAAATGTTGTATTGCAAATTTTTTACATCTCATATACTTGCTAGCAGCTGCACTTGAAGGAAGATTATTAGACTTTGATGATAAAGTGAGAACAGAAGCTGTGTTTGCAGTCTGTGATCTTGCTAAATCTAGCTTGACATGTTTTCCATCTGAGATAATACTACAAGCTGTAGAACGGCTTCGTGATAAAAAGGTTACTAGCTTTCAGTTCCTTCAAAATGAATCGTCTGCGCTTGTGCTTTCTCACGTATTGTTCTGCAGGTTTCTGTTAGAAAGAAAGTGATGGAAAAGCTACTAGAGTTATATCGTGTATACTGTAGTAGGTGTTCTGAGGGGGTCCTCACACTCAATGATCACTATGAACAAATTCCCTGCAAAATGTTACTTTTATGCTTCGACAAGGAATGCAAGGAATTCAGGTTTGACTATTGTCCTTTAACCCTTTTTTGATTTGCTGCTTGAATCAATTTGTGTTAAAATGTGACAAGATACCACAGGCCACAGAACATCGAACTGGTCTTTGCAGAAGATCTCTTTCCAGCATCACTTTCCATAAAAGAAAGGACAAAACATTGGATTGCTTTTTTCTCGCTTTTCAAGTTGCCTCACATAAAGGCTTTAAAATCCATCTTATATCAAAAGTGGAGGTATAAGCATGTCTGTGGTCTTTTAAGTTTTAACTTGAAAATGTGGTCTTCCATATGTGATACCAATTGTTTTCAGGTTGCAGATGGAACTGAAAGTATATTTTGCTCTGCGAGATGAAGAAAAGGTAATAACCACTTGGCAGTTGATAGGGAAGTAATGCAAACTGCATTTGCTTGAAAGTGTTAGCCTGTTAGGTAACATCTACCAATGTGCATACACATCATCTGTTTTTTGCTTTATTTTGAAATAAAGACTTGCATAAGCACTGGCTCTGCCATTACCATAGGTTAAGTTGGTTCAAATTTTTAGATTTGCCCAAACACATTTCAAAATGTCCTCAACGGTTTTAGTTTCTATTTTAAGCCTGTGTATGTTCTATCAGCACTTTCAACAGCAAGAAATATTTTCTCTACATCTCCTGAGTTGTAATGTTATGGGACATAATGTGGTGTGTTATAGAGTAATCCTTTTTGTTTTCTTACTAGTCTTGAGCACTGTGGATATTACTTGTTCTACAGTTTTGATGGCTATTCCTTGTTTACTTTCGTTCTACTATATGGCTTCACCTGTGTGTGCAACAGCATTTTGTCCTCTCTTTGATTAGATCACTAGCTTTTCATGATTGTTTTGCTCACTAGTCTGTCATTATGGAAGGTAATTAATTATCCACATAGCATATTTTATTTTTAAATTAACAGTGAAAAGCCAAAAACTGCAAGAAACTTTGCTTCAGTAGACATTTTATAAAAGAGCAAATCATCTTCTGAGTTTTCTACCCTATGTTCTCATTCCTGTGACTTTGGACTTCTAAATTACATTAGAAAGTTATAACATAAGATCTTAGCCTTTGTATTTACAGACTTGATCTTAATCCTAGAAGAAACATTTCCCAGTTGAAGATTGTGAAACTTCTGTCATCTGATGTCTACTTTAGGTGTGCTATCTAAACTAGTGACATACTTCTTACAACCAGAAAATAAAAATTTAGAGGCATGCTCTAAACAAGGCTTTTTTTTTTTGCCTTTTTTGTTAAAACAACCTTTATTTTGATAAATATTTTTGAATTAAAATCTTGATTTTTTCTTATCACTTCTGAAAATATTAGTCCATGTTTTGAGATTGAATCCCCATTCTACACATTTTTGTTGACATCTGATCCAGTTCTTAAAGGTTCAAACTACTTGCATATGGGCCTTCTTGCAAGAACCGTTAATTTTTTATGTGCACTGTTGTGTTGCATGCATTAGACCCATTAATCTTTCATCTGACTTGTGTGTGATGGGTAGTGTATACGAGGTTGTTCCTTTTCCTACTAGTAGATCATGAATTTGAATCTTTGCTCTATCCCTATTTCTTTACTATTTCATCCAGTATTTGGTTGGAACATATTAATTTTTGTACAACTCTATTATCCTTTAGCTGTAGATTGTCATCTCTCACCAAATTCTTTGGTCATTAAGTGGTAATTTTTTTTTAAGTCTTAAAATGTTAACTATCATCTTTTTTGTTGATCATGTAAAACATAAGAATAAATAGCATATATCTCTTAATCTATGTGTCAGTTCTCCTTGTTTGATTTTGTAACATCTAAAAATGCACATATCTAGCAAATTTAGTTTGTCCTCCAAAAAAGGTTTCTCGCAAGAAGGTTAACCATGCTGATGCCATCTTTTGTTTCAATTAGGGTACAAAATGATTGTTCTGGACTAGTGTGGTGTCTGTATATGGTATACTGACCCATAGCAACTGGTATGCCACCTGGTATTTTTGTAAAAAAATAATAAAAAATAATACTGGCTGGTACTGATCACTTTGTTACAAAATATTGATCTTGGAGCAAGATTTCCAGGAGGAAAAATTGCAGTATTAACACTTAGGTGGCATGCTTCCTAAGTTAATCTAGTTAAGAGGCCTGTGATGTCATCATTAGATTTTCTGTGGCTAACATCCATTTGGTGCTACTTTATTATTGTTGTACAATATAAAGAATTTTCATTTAGTATTTTTCATGAATTAGACAGTTTGTGCATGTTGTATATGATGATTGACCTGGCTTTATAAGAATACTAAGCAAAGCATTCTCTTCAGGGGCTATTTCTAGAAGTGGTACAAGTTACTTTGTATTGTCTACTTTAGGTTTTGATTACATAACATTCATCGCTTTTAAAATGTCACTCTTATTTTCGTCTTTCATCTTTCACAATCTTGCTATTTACCTACTATCTTGCGTCGTTTCTCATACTTCTTAGTTCTTTAGTTTAGAGTTAAGCATTCTTCGGATCCTGATACTAGTGTGTAATTGCAGAACAAAATTCTTGATATGTTTATTTTAAATTGAGAAGTTACTGAATTAGTAGTTAAACACAAATTTCAGGAGAATGCTTCAGAAGAAATGCATATGAGAATTTTGACATCATTTATGAAGATGTCTACCGCATTCCTAGATTCCTCTAAAGCGGTGGAGTGCTTTCAAAAATTGCATCAGATTACAGATAGCAATATTTTTAAGTCATTGCTTGAATTGGTTGATGAAGACATGTCTTCTTCTGCTGCCTACTCTACTCGGGTACGATTTTTTTAAAGCATTCTTCATTTACTTATAAGTGTTGGAAATTATGGTAGTCCTTTGATTTTCCTTTTGCTTTGTTGCGTTAATCAGGTTTTGGTTTATTGTTAAAGCTGTTAAGAATGCCTTCATTTCATTCATTCACCTTTTTATATAAACTTCTTATAGTAGCCTTCTATGTAGCCATTAGGTTTACCTTTTTTCATGCAATACTTCCTATAGTCACTCAAGGTTGGTGGTCCATATGTTGGTCTTCATAGCTTTGTATCAGTTACCTCATCAGATGTTATTGGAAGCCATATTTTTATTGGAACACAAAGGGCAATGAAGGAAATCATATAAAAAAAATAATGAGTGGACATTGATTATATCATTGCAAATAGGAATGTTATGCAAAGTCAGTGAAAATATTTTTTAATGAAATGATTAATATGATGTGTATTATAAATGAAATGATTAGTATGATATATGTATTGGACAACCAATTGATTACTTTTTTCATGTACTATTTTGCAAAAGAATAAATTTTCCATGATGGATGGCTTAGGCTTAAGAATGGTATTTAATTATATTTTATTATTTGGGTTGATGCATAGCTTTAAATTTTTAAACTAATATAAAACTTCATTTTATGATGTATCAGTCAAAAGCTCTCCAATTCGTCCATATTGAATAATAATTATTCCTGATTTGACATATAGCATGTATGTCTGGATCCTTATATATATCTTTACTTTATAGCCCTCTGTTCACAGAGGTTGTTGATAAAAAAAATCATATTGTGGTGTAAGTTCTTTTATTTGCCACTTAGTTAAGATTTAAATTACTTTATAGTGTTACTAGTCTTTTTATTCATTTGCATGGATTTATAGGTTTCATTGCTTAAGCAGCTTGGGGATAAACATCCAACTTATGATTTTCTTAGTACACTTTCCACAAAATGTTCGTATTCAATATTCAGTGCCGAGCATGTTCGTTATATTATGGAAGAAGTCATATCTGGAAACGATGATCGAACCAAGTACGCGCAAGTTTCTAAAGTAGATCTTCTTATTGTAAGTGCTTTCTTTATTTACTTCATGGGATGCAACTTTATGCATTGAAGTGATGTTTGTTGATAATTTTCACCAAAGCATGCTTACGTTTGAACAATCCATATGTATATTTCACATTTATCATGCTAAATAGAGTTAAGAGCTCTCAAGTCTCAACTTTGGAAAAATCTTGATAACAATATATATTCCTCAATATTCATGTATATGCTTGGTAGCAGGTTTTCTTATTTAAGACATTCTTGTGGGAGAAGCCAATTAGCTGCAGATAGAGAAGACTTCTTCATTTCCTTGTTATGTTAAAGTTCTTTCCTATTTTTGGTTTTTGATTGTCTTATGACAATGGATATATTTATGAGATTTTTGTCTTGCATTTTATTTTGTTATGCATTGTTTGCAACTTGCTGACAGTGATTTTTTTTGTTCACCGTTATGCTTTTAAACCTATATATTCATATGTTTACAAGTAGAAGTGATTTTTTCTAATTATATTGTAAAGTAGTGTAATTAATGCTGTTTAATTCACTCTATCTATATTTTTGAATAAAAAAGTCAAGAAGCAACAGAGTGCACTAGATGTATGTCAAGTGCAGAAAAGTTTTATATTGTAATCCTTCAAGTTACATGATTTTTAGTTATGAATTTCAATATTTGAAAAGAGCAAGTATGTAGTTTGTGTTTCATTTGATTAGTCTCTAATTGCTATCTTCTCTTAATTGGAATGCTAACTCCATCCATCTCTTTTAACATGACATGACAAATATGAAGGTTGACAAAGTCCAGAGTATAATAAAGAAATACAAAACATTACTTATTATGAGTTGGTCATCAAATCATTATAATCTTACCATCATTAGCCTGTTGTTTGGTTAACTATAATCTCTCTTTCGCTCCTTATTTCTAATAAGAAGTTGGAACTGGGGTTTTAATCTATTGTTTTCCAATTTGAAGGGTGGTGGCTTACATGGCTTTATTTGATATTCAGGTGCGGATAATTGTGTATTTGATATTTTAGGCACCTGAGCTACATCTATCCATATCTGTCATGCCTCCATGTACAACTCTGTACTGATATAATTGTATCATGCGCAATCTACCCATTTCAAAATCCATAGTTCGAGAGCTTGCTTTAAAAATAAATATAAAATAAGAATATATTAACAATTATGTTGAGTAGGAAGCTTTGAAAAATAAAAGTATTTTTTAATACTCATGAAACAATTTTAATTATTATATACTACCACCTCCCTGTGAAATGAAACTAAATCAGTTCTTTGTCATATTTTTGCATCAAATTAGAACTTATGAATCATTATAAAGAATAATAATTCTTATGTAATAAATGAAATCATGCATCAATTTCGGTGCAATATAACACAATGTAAATTTCTGTCAAGTAGCATCCACATATAACATAGTTGCACATCGGTAATCCAGTGACACTGTCAACAGCGAATGAAAATACATTACTGCACTCTGTTAACCTTTCAACAATAGATGGAGATATTTCATATCATACTTCCAACGGCAAATGAATTGATATTTCCCATCAGTCATAGTGAGGATACGTATTAGTTTTTGTCAATTCTTCTCTCGATTTTGATTTCTGTTTTTTTGTCAACACCATTTGAGTGGGAAAAAGGTTTGGAAGCCTAGTATCTTTCATACTGTTTGCATGCTCGTATTTTTAATTCATGTAACATATTGCATTTTTCAGGTCTCCTCTCAGTAGTGTTGGCTTATGTTATAATCTATAAAATACTCTGTATAGTTAGAACAATGATGATATATATATGTTATTTTACTTCTAGTTCATGCTGAGTGAAATGTGGATTCTTTGTCTGATGTAGGTTATTTTATCCATATACCCAACATTGCTAAGAGGAGGAGAAGACTGTCTGCTTAAATTGTTTTCCATGAATGCTACATTGTTAAACGAAAAGTCTCTTCAGATTTTATCAATAGCTGGTCGCCATGTTTCTATAGCACTCAGGTAACAATTTGAAGGTATTCAAGTATGTCATGGATGATCGCATTTGTTTCATGTTGTGCATATCCTTTCTTGTTTTATATTTGAATTAGATATGTAAAAAATCCTTTAAACTTGATTTATGAAAAGTGAGAATTGATCCACAGATTAATTGAAGGCTAAGTATGGTAGCTAACTAGTCAAATGAAGAACACTAGATTTTAGCAAGAGCATCAATGTTTAGAATGTCAGCTGCTGCTGACATCTTCCCAGTGTTTGCTCTAGCTTTCTATGTGCATAAGAAACATTCTGGGGCTTTCTGATTTAGTAACAATATTTAGATGTCATTGTGGCTGTCGAGTGCACTATATCTTCAGCATTTGATGAGAATTATTTCTTAATAATGTTCTGCATGATGTTGGTGTTTCTGTTGGTATACAAATACATATTACTGTTTTTTAGCCTTCTAGAAAATTTTCCTAAATAAGGATTTCAGTTATTTGTATTTCTTCAATTTATAATTTGTCAACATAAACTGAGAAAATTGATCATCCAATTACTTTGCTTATTATTTTGAAATGTCATTTCAAGATGCATGTTTCATCGAAATCTTATGTTTGCTATTGATTAACATAAGAAACAATTGTTGAAGATCTTTTAATGTACCATTTCTGTATTAACCTTCATTTGCATTCTGTAAACCCTACTCTACCTCACGACATTTATTCGAATACCAGAAAGCTAACTTCCTGTATCTTATCTTCATGTTCAGTGACATTTACTTATTTCTGGAACGGAAATGCATTGAAGGAACACGCACCGAGTCTAAATATGCTGTTTCTGCAATATCTTCTCTCATTCATGCTCCTGATGATCCTATCTTTTCCAACTTATGCGAGGTAATGTAACCAAAATAAAGAGGTAACGGATTATCGGTTATCATCCTCCGTTAAATTGAAACTTATGCAATGCTCTTTCAGTTTATTAATACTACATTCAGCTAAAAGATCCTTTTTTTCACATTCTGAGTTTTGATTGTGAATAAAAATTATCATGTCATGGCTGATTGGTAAGTCCAATGGTTGTGACATTCATCCCCCTTGTGGATTGTTGGAGTTGATTTTCTTTTATGCACAGTCAAAAAGAAAGGCAGCTATGTATTAATTGTAACACCTCTGATTAGTCCCACATCGGAAGTGGGCTAGATTGAGATTGGCTTATAAGGGTTTGATAAGTGTACTACTATTAACTTCAACTTAAGCATTTTGGTCAGTGGTTAGGACCAAACGGAGTTATAGGCCAGTTAACCCATCAGACTCGGGCCATGACATTTGGTATCAGAGCCGACCTAGTATTTGGGCATGGTGAGGGGGCTCGAGTAGGAAAGGGCTACTTATGGATGGAGTCAGAGGACTTGTCACGGTGTGGAGCCACAATTGGGCTATGTTTCATATGCATGCACTATGCTAGGGTTTGATCCGGGTTATGCTGGGCCTTGACGAGGACGTCGAGCCTTTGAGTGGGGGAGATTGTAACACCCCTGATTCGTCCCACATTGGAAGTGAGCAAGATTAAGATTGGCTTATAAGGGTTTGATAAGTGTACTACTATCAACTTCAACTTAAGCATGTTGATCAGTGGTTTAGACCAAACGAAGTTGATATGCCAGTTAGCCTATGAAGCCCGAGCCATGACATTAATTGTTTAAAAATGTAAAGTACAACAACAGAAGGGAGTGGATGAGCATCCTGGGCTCTCCATTAGATTGAAACATTAAATGTTGAGCTTGATGTTAACAGCTAGACTAGAAGATGAGATGGTGGACAGAGGGACTTAATGAATTCAGCCATGCTTGTTTCTTTACTTATTGATGTTAGCACAATCATTAACAATGGGTATTATGGTGCTCAATTCTACATAAGCTGAGTGTTGCCATTTGTTAAGTCCAAGCTTTGAAAACTGTTTCTCTTGTAAAAAATGGACACTACTCTTCGGCTAAACTTGCTTTGTGGATGAGCAATATTTGTTTTTGCAGGATTCGTGATAAGTTTGCTGGTGATTTAATTATTTCTTTAAAATACATAATAAATGATGCCCTTGTAAAGCTTGGTAGTCTGTGAGGTGACTAATTTAATTCCAATCTTTTCTTCCAGAAAGTTGTGAACTCTCTGTATCATGGACGCCATATCCCGACTCTGCTGCAGTCTTTGGGTTGCATTTCACAGTATTCCCCATCAACATATGAACTATACAAGAAGCAAATAATGCAATTCATTATCCAAAAGCTTTTATGTTCAAAGGTGGTAATCTCACGTTAATCTTGACATACTCATCCTGAGTTGCTTATTTTATTAGAACAGGATTATAGGGTCATCATTCTTGTTCACCATATTAAATTCAAAGGTTTAGCTTGAAGCTTAGGCATTATTTACCTTTGATTCTATATAGGTGGACTCAGATCAAGCATCCTCCAATGATGGCGCTTTATGTAGCTTATCCTGCAAATTGAAGGTTTGTGCAAGATTATTTAGTAGTTTGTTGAATGCATGGATTGTTTCCAATGATTGAGTAGTATATTTGGTTCCACAAACTCTCAGGGTATTTCCCGACTTGGACTAAGATGAACTGCTATTGACAATTAAACAATTATTGTGTTACATTTAATGATAAAGTTGCTCAGGAGCTGGTAGATAAACAAATGGATTAAAAAACATATGTTATCAAGTCACTCACTGTATTGCTTTTTCCCTACTTATGTTGCAATCCTTTTTAGTTATACAAATATTTCTATTCTTTGCCAAATGGCAACCTTTTCTCCTTAGATCATTGTTTTGTAAACTGTTTGGGTTGAGCAGATAAATCTACTGAACGGCTGACCTCTGGGCTAAGACTGTTTGGGTCACATTTGAACCCATCACCTAATAGAAAATCAGAATGTTCCTCAAACCCATTGATAATACCAGTTTTAGATATTATGAATCATAATTACATATGATTTTAACCATATATATTTGGTATCTATTTTGCACCATTGTAATATAAGTATTTTACTTATTGAACACTAGCATCCTTTGCAGAATAGGAAAATAAAGATGAGCATCCACAAATTTTGAAGTCGAAAACAAAGTTTGAAGTTTCTTTGAGATTAGTATTGTTGTTCGAATCGGTATGAGTTTGATACACACTAATATGTTGATTCATGGTGTGATGACTTGATGGTCAACTCAAGCCAAAGAGAAAGAGGGAGATAAGAGGGGATCAGTGTTTTCAAAAGGCGCTTAGGCGAAGCGAGACCCAAGCGCCTCGCAACACCTTGGGGCTTTGTCTCTCCTCGGTTCACCTTGGGGCTTTGTCTCTCTCTCTCTCCTCGGTTCACTGATGCAACTTCGTCTATTTATTGCTGTAGCTTTGTCTGTTGTCCTCTCCAGCTTCATCCATCATCGGTTTCCACCTTCCTCCACAACTATTTGTCGATTAACTTTTGTCACCATAAGTATTAAAGTATTTTTTGTGAGGGAGCAAATTAATACTTAATAGCTATTTAGTTGCATGCATTGCCTTCTAATTTTGGGACCTTCTTTGTGTGGCTATAACTAGATTGTTTGGGTTGTCAAGGAAAGTAATTATATGCAACATAATATTTGGCTATAACTAGATCGTCTCTCTTATCCTTGCATCTTTGTAAACCATGAGCTGGAGACTTGTCATTACCAAGTTCAATAATTATCTGTAACTTCCCAAACTTATAACTATGTTTTCATCAAAATTGATAGTCTAAATATTCCTTTAAGCTATTCTAGTATCATGGTCCCGTACTTGTTTGTTGTGTCAAGTCTCCTCGAACTTGCAAACAAACATTTTGCATTGTAGTGAATAGTAGAAAATATTGTTGCTCATCCTATGATAATAACTTTTCCATCTTCTGATCAAGTTAGTGTATGGTCAATGCCTAGAGATTATACTTTTTTATTGGTTTCTCATTGTTCTTTTTTAAGTTTATTTGAAGTATGGAATTATACTTGAACAACTAAGTCATGTTTCTATCACTAATCATATTTTACTAAATCATATAATATGAGATTTGGTTGGATCTTGTATGATTCCTTTAGATGTACGGGTTGAAATCAGTGGCCAAAAGTTTTTTGCCACATGAAGTGTCACAGATCCGGCATGAAATAAAAGAATTCTTCAACATCCTGTCAGACATGATACTTGGAATTGGAACCATCAATGAAAATATTTTAAGGTAAGAAGCAGCAGAATTCAAGTATGATTTTCCAGATTAGTTTTTGTATTCGTCATTAATTTTGTGCTTCATCAAACTTGCTGTTGTAATCCTTTTTACAGTAGTTTCTGTTTTCTCTTTGAGTGTCAGTTCTATTGAATTTTTTGGAATGTTTCTAGTGATTAACCAGCTACTGGTCTGGCCAATAGTTTTACCAAGTATGCTGTTTTAGCCCAGGGCTACACTTCATCCTCTGGACAGCTCGTCTTACCTTTTCTCTACAATGTTTGTTTTCTCAATTTTTTTGTACATAAGCATTCTTTGTATGATTTTTGGATCCTTATTGTGAACATATATTTTATATGACAGGAAATCCAACTGGAGATCAGACTCCTAGTAGTCATCACTAAATTCCTGTGTCGTTGGTTGCAGTGTATAATTTTTAGTTTGAATCAAGGATTCATACCAATCAATATTTACTAGTCCAACAATGGACTAGTATTGGACGATATGGTCCATTACAGATCATTAGTATTTTCAACATTTTTGGTACTGGGTGGTATAAGTCGGTATACTGCCTGGTACACCATTATTGTACTGGTCTAGTACATTGCCAAACTTGGTATTGAACCAAGATTTATAACATTGATTTGAATTTTTATTCATGACCATTAAGCCAAACTTTGAAGAGACACCGTCCATGAGTAAACTGAAACTAGTGGACTCAAATGAATGCCATTGCCAACCTGGAAATCTGAACTAGGCATGGCGTTCACATATTTATTGATCCAGAATCTATCATGCAGAATGATTTGTCTCCAAGTTATTAATGATGATCAATATTTTTTATACTGATCTTGTACATCAATTCTAATAAATATCAAGAATTGCAATTTCAATTCGTATATGTGTACTGAGGAGCCCTGCTCGGTACGATATGTACCGAGGTATATCGACAGTACGTCGAGGCTTATTGACAGTACGTCTAAAATCATAAAAAAATCTTCAAAAATATCTGAAAATTTAGATTAGAGTTTTTAAGTTAAAAATAAATATAAATTTAGTATAATTTTAGCAAAAATAATGTAAATTGATTCAATATCGATCAAATTTTGATTAAATCATCATTAAAATCATTAATCATTGCATTAAAAAAAACTTAATTAAACTTATTATACCATCACAAACATATGATTCAATTCTTAATATGCATAAAATATAAAGATCTGACCTATTGAGTGTCTAATTTTGAAGAAATCAATATTAAACACTAATCATTATATTAAAATTCATAATTATTCCTTAATTAACAATATTCTATCATCAAAAACATATCAAACAATATATTAGACATTAAGTCATATACCACATAGAATAGGTTTAATCATTCAATAAAAAAATAAAAAGTGGATATATATCTCTTGATTAGAGTGTTTTTCCTTTTAATTCTCCTAAATTTGATTCAATCCATAAATCATAGTTTTGTTGAGTTTAGGAGAATGAAAATGTGAGAATAAGAGAGAGATGTGAGTGAAGAAGATTATGAGAGAGTGAAATAAGTTGAATGAGAGAGAAGGAAAGAGCTTAAAAACCTTTTCTAAGCCTCAAACGGTTAAATTGATCGTTTGAAATAGGGCAATATCAGCCCTTGATCGGTAATGATCGAAATCCGACTGTTACCGACTAGTACAGATCAGTAACGATCAGATTTTGATCGTTATCGCTCGGTACAAACCTCATATCGCTCGATATGGGTCAAATAATTGGTACCTCTTGGTAGAGGGCGGTCCACGTATTAGTATCTTGTTGAACCGGTGCGTACCGCTCGTACCAATTAGTATGTATTGATCAAGGTTCGTCGTATCGTACCGTACCGGCGTTTCGACCCGTGCTCGGTACCGGTACGGTACGGTATACTGCTCGGTACACCCAGGTGTACCGAGCGGTACACTCACGTGTACCGAGCACTGTGCACTGTTATAGTGTTACTGTACACTGCTACAGTACTCGGTACGGTACGGGGCGGTCCGCGTACCGTTGGCCTGTCAGACCGGTACGTACTGCCCGTACCGGGCAGTACAGTCCGGTACGGCAAACCTTGGTATTGATACAGCAAACCCAGATAAATATTAGATATATTTCTACGTAGCTTTTTTTCTGATGAACTTGGTAGCTTTCTCTTATGTTATCCGGTGCTTATTTAACTTTCACTTTCTTCCTATATTATCGATATATTTCTATGTAGCAAACCCAGACATTTTTTTCTTTGAACTTTCTTTGCAGTCAAAGTGACAAGGTTCACCTTAGATTAGCTGCTGCAAAATGTATTCTTCGACTTGCAACAAGATGGGACTTGCATATACCACCAGACATTTTCCATTTGGTTATAATGAGTGCAAGGGTATGAACAACTTACTGTGTATTTCATGTTACAATATTGGATTCAGCAGATCTGTTACACCAAAAATTAGGCAATAGATATGGATATGCATCACACTCTCTTTGACATGTGAGATGAAAGCAACTTTACTCTCTTACGGCAAAATGCTGTTGTGATGTGATTAGTCATCTTGGAGATATTCCATATCCTTTGTGCATGGTGGAATCATATTAATTCTGCAGAAGTCTTGTCAACACAAATTGGCATAATTCAAGACAAGGATTAAAATCTCAATGTGATATTGTTTCAATAATGTATTGGTGTGGTATAACATCCGAACTGGTTGCAGTCATCCCAAAAAAATAATAAAAGTATTATTTGGTACAGGACCATGTACTCTCCATGGACCGGTAATTACTGATTGGTACATGCCATACCATGTGCTAATTGGTATCTGAAACCATGTTCAAAATAACCATCCTAGAAAGTTATTAGCACACAACACACTAACTAATGCCAGAGGTGGGCATGCTTCCCGTGACTGTATCTTAAGTGGAAAGTATTGTGATGATCCCATGCCATTGGACATCAATCCTGATTCCATATACTACTGATCAACATGTTGCTGGTTTCTGATATTACTAGTTGCAGTTCTACCATGTGATGTATCTGAATTGTACTTCATGTACCATAATTTAACATTGTGTATTTTCAAGGTTAATTTTTCAAGGATGCTTTTTTTTCCATGATAGAATTTATTTATTTTAGTAATATATCTAATACAGTGTGCAACTGCTTATTTCCTTTATTGATAGTACTGGAGTGATGTAGCTTAAAGCCTTAAAGTAATGATCATCATTGGAACTGTTGTGATTTTATTTACAATATTGTAATAGACATCGTGTTTTTTTTTTTTTTTTTTTTTTAATTTCTGGGAATTATTGGAAGTTTTGTAAACTGTACTGTCTTATGCTGGCTCAATCAAATACTGGCAAGGGTTCTGTGCAATGTCTAGGATTGTGTACTTCTATTCTTATTGTGTATCACTCTTAAGTTATGTGGACTGAGATGCTGGAACTAAATGTGCTTATTTCATCATCATCATCAAGTTGTCCATGCACTAGTTTACTGTTGCTGTTTTATTTTCTCGGTGCTTATTCTCTACAAGAGCCCCTCCTGACATCTTCTCCTTTTGCATATCTTTTAGCAGCCTTTCACTAGTCATATATCCTGACCACTGTTAACCTGTTTGGAGGTAGGATGGGTTATTTATGCAGAGTTTAATTCATGTATATGTAGCTAATTTACATAGACATATATATATTTTTCAATGAACATGGTATTAGGCCATACCAATTTTCAGAACCAGTGGTTTTGGTTCCTATTCCCCAAAACCAGGAACTGTAAGCGAACCGGAAACCGCCAATTTTTTTTATTATTATTTTTAATAAAAAATTAAAATATAAAATTCATAAATTTATTTTTAAATAATGAAAAAAATAATTTAAAATTATGGAACCAGTGGTTTGCATCGGAATCGCTGGTTTTGGAACCGACGGTTCTGATTTTCCAAACCTAGGAATCGAAATTGAGTCGCTCTATGTCGGTTCTAATTTGGTTTGGAATCGGTGAATCATTGGACTGGTTCGATTTTGGTTTCGGCCCGGTTTGGTTCCGATTCAATTTTGATTCGATCCGAACTATGGTCAGGCCTACATGGTGTACGAATTGCAAGCTTTGAAATTTGGATTTTTCTTTAAATCCTGGCATCCCTCTTCTAGATCCACCAAAACTTTCTTATTCTTGGTTGAGCCTCATCTTTATTTACTCCTTTTATGTTCTTAACCACATTTCTCATTAGATTGTGAATTCTATGGTGTCCAGGATCCTTCTTCAACTGTCCGCAAGTCATTGCTCTGTAAGATACATAAGCTACTAATGGAACAAGCTATACCGGACAGATATGCATGTGCTTTTGCATTCACTTCAGTTGATTGTATTGGAGATATCCGAAATGATGTAAGTTCTCTATTTTATGTACACTAAACATGTTCTCTCTCACTCTATCTGTGATTATAATATAGTCAGTGAAGTTCCTCACTGTAAATATATTTTCTGTCTGGCTTTATCTGTGAGTATAGTACTTCTGATATTTTTCCTTTTTTTCAGTCAGTGAAATTCTTCACTGCATTCCTGACGGCACGTAATAAGAAATTTCTTATCAACAAGAATGCTTTAGCACAGGAGACAGATGGAGTAGCAATCACAAAACATCCAGGATATATTGTGGTTTTTGTAATCCATGTTCTTGCTCATGATAAAAACTTTCCTTCTGATAATTGCCAAGATCAAGATGTTTATGCTGAGTTTTGTAGGTCATATCTATCTTCATACTTAAAATTATTTCTGTTTTGATTTTTATTTTAGAGCTATGATGTTAAAATTTAGAAATGCTGCAATTCACTTCACACCTTATTTGATGTACTTTCTTTTCCCTGGCAGTCCGCTCATTTTCATCATACGTGCTTTACTGAATTTAAATTGCGGCCGTAGCAATCAAAATGATGCCAGTTATATGGCATCATATCTACTGGGCATTTTTCTTGCCATTCAGAAAGCTGATGATGCTGTTGATGCTAAATTCACCCCTGTATGTTCATGTCTTTCTTGTAGCGAAATTATTTTCCTTGTCTCTTGTCTTTGCAGATACTGGTTTTTGGTTTAATTTGTTTCCTGTTACAGAAATTGCATATTCTCTCAAAAATATGTTTGCTTGCATTAAAAGTTCTTACTCAGCATTGCAAGTCCCCATTGGATGCTTCCCATCTCGTCTTGCTTCCATCATCATATTTCAAGGCTTGTCATGATGCAAGGAAAAAAGGAGTAAGCAGAACATGCTTGTGTCATCATATTTAATTGCAGCATTCGATAGGTTATACCAGGTGGCATTTGTTTTCTCATGAATTTGTTTGACGTAACATCCAGGCATCTCTTCACGTTGCTAATTTCGTGGATAAAAGTTTTGTGAGGAGGATCCTCTGTGCGTTTGACTCTTATATAAACCAGGTGGCTTATTGTTACCTTTCTATTTTTTCCTTTGTGTATTTTACTTCAAAAACAAGGTTTTAAATAGTGGTCTGATTCTGGTTTTGCAACTTGTTGGACTGGTAGCGTTTTGGTATATCCATATGGTATCACTTAGAAAATAGTGAAAAATAGATTTCGGTTGGTATTTATGGTTCGGTATGGACCTTGATTGGGCTGCTAAACACTGACCAGTATGTACCAAACTGACCAATATACAAAATTATGATCAGAGCAAGTTTATACAAGCATGTTGTGATAAATGATTTTAACCTGTTAAATGCATTTCGTTCTTCTCCACTTGACAGGCTTCAAACTCATGTTCTAAATGGAATCATAAGGTTCAAGATGTTGGCGATTTGGATGTTATGAAGAACATATCAAATGCTTTAACCATGGACAGACAAATTGATCAATCACTTGGTAAAATGAAGAAAGAGAAGGATAATCTTCATCCTAATACAAAGAGATCTCAGAAAGTTTGTTCTGTGAGAAGTCACATGAATTCTGTGTCACATTCTTCTTCGATGTCAACAGAATTGGTTCATGGGATAATAAATTTAGAACCAGTAAATGCTGAATATGAAGAGAGAAAAGAGCAAGTATCTTCTTCAGATTCTGTTAGTATCTGTCTGGTGATTCCAACTTCACAGGTTTCTACCAAGGCAGTTGCATTAAAAGGATTCATGCCTTCAACGACTAATGAGAGATGTGTTACAAACGGTAGCAGTACCTCTCAACCTGAAACTTCAAAAGCAGATATAGAGTGTCCTCTGGATTCACAGGTATTTGTTTCTATAAATATGTAAGTAAATATAACATTATTAATTTCACACTTTAGCTTTCTAGCTCTATTATTATAAATTGCATTTATGTCATTGTTGATAAAAGGAGCCTGTCAGTTTGGATGAAACATTTGTTAAGAACAAGATCGGACTGTGATCCCCAATTGATTTATGGCAAGCTCTCTAATTTCAGATCTGATTACTATTAGTTTTTCTTATGAAAACAATTGACAATTTCCTTTGTGTCTTGGCTTATTGCAGTTATAATATGGGTACTGTTGATTCATATGATTCTCAAAATAGTAAACGCAAGGCAGGATCTCACAATTTAAAGAGTTAGATATAAGATCAACCAGCTTCATCATGATAATATTTAAGCTTATATTATGAATTAAATATCGAGTTTCCAGTATTTTCTACTCCTTCATTCAATAATATTTTGGCCTCTGTTGTTCATATTCTCATTTCTGGCTAATTCGACTGGTCCCTAGTTTACTTACAAGTTCGTCTAGTAACAAGTCTGATTACTGACTAGATATAAGATCAATGTTTTATTGCTTGCTAACAAGTTCTGTTCTCAAAATTAAGTTTTTTTATATCGGACTGCTTAACTCATCCATCAAGAGAGGTTGGTCTCTTGACTCAATCCATTTAACACCACCACCACCAGTCTTTATTAAACTTCTTTTCCAGCAATGAGGTTTTAGAAAACAAGCCTAGTGACTGGGTGGACTAACTGTTTTAAACATGCAGAATCATGGAACGATACTCTAAATTGTAGTAATGGACATATACCATTTCCAGATTGCAAGCCATCAACTTGTACTTAGGTCTATATTTTCATAGGGTTAACATTTGGTAGTGCCAGGCTATGGTGCATCAACAAAGCCTATGTTACCTTTATGTCAGTATTCATCAACTCCATGGATATGTTGGCTTATAGGAACTCAATTGAAAATTGCTAGTGATAGTGACATGGTCCTTGGTTTGTCGTTACCAACTATAACTGATTTTTGAAGATTCCTAGTCAGAAAAAGCTTGTCTCACCTGGGTCGACTTTAGTTGTCTTGAAATATGTAATTTAGTCTGTGAAGACACCAGCATGAAATGTTATAGTTTTGCTGAATTGAACTAGCTGCAGAATAGGGGTTTCAAATATATGGTTAAACAGCCAATCTAGATAAAATTTCTTGCCAGGGAAAAGAAATTTATTTAATGGGATGTTTAAGCAGCCAATCAAGATAAAATTAAATTTTAAAAGGATGTTTTTTTGCCATTTTATTTATTTAATGGGCAACTGGAGGCTTATTAATTTATGTTTAGGTTGATTAAGTGTGATTAAGGCCTAATTGGTGGTAATTGAGGAATTTAAGCACATTGCACCATGATTTTTTTACTTTTGACATTATTTTATAGGTCATTCTAGCATGTATTAGCCAATTTTAGGCTTTTTATTGCATGATAAATTTAAATTTATCTTTATAGTTCATTCTTATTGAAATTTAACCTACCACTACATTATAGGTAATTCTTATTTAAATTTAATTTGTATACCAATAAATTAGGATAAAAAATCCCTAAAAAAATATATATTTTGCTTCTGCTGATTTTCAGCCCTTCTTCAGTTTATCTATATGTGCCAGTGTATCAAGACATGGTACACTGCTATGGATAGGTACATATTGGTCTTACGAGGGACCGCAATGCTTGGTTGGCCATGTAAGAACAGCAAACCATGGGCAGAACATGGAGAATTTGTATAGTGGTTTGTCCATGTAATTACTACTGATTGGCTTTTT
Organism: Musa acuminata AAA Group; assembly: GCF_036884655.1. NCBI lineage: Eukaryota > Viridiplantae > Streptophyta > Magnoliopsida > Zingiberales > Musaceae > Musa > Musa acuminata. The sequence goes on along the minus strand of NC_088337.1, from coordinate 33,318,838 downwards.
GCTGATCTGGCATCATACAAGCCCAGCCTTCCTTCTGTTGCTCATTCCCACCAAAAAGGTGAATCTTCAGAAAAGAAGAAATACAAGAGAATTTGACAGACCACACTATAGCTGTCAACAATGTATTCCCACCAAAGAGAACGGCGTAGACCTCTTGCAAGAGGGGGAGTCATCTGGTTGCTTTTATTATTTATTGTCTTCAAGGAGAGAGGTCCATTTTGAGATTGTGATACTCTTGATAAATCTAGTTGGTGATAGATGCATGTCTGGTGCTTTGCTGAACTGTAGACAACTCCTATGTGTTCTGTATGATTCTTTAAGATAGAGAGAGAGAGAGAGAGATGGGGACTCCTTTATTTTACTGCTGCTTTTGGATAATAAGAAAGGCTAGTGACATCATAATGAATTATGATGATACAATTCTTTTAGAGTTTAGATAAATAAGAAAACAAATATTAGTTAAAATTCTTAGATAAACTAAATATTAGTAAAAAATCCTTGAATACATTTTATGTTCAAATGTTAACTCCTTCAGATCTACACTTCCATCACTGATCAAATGTCGTCTTCTCGATTGTTGTATTTGTATGATCTCAGTCAGAATGATACTGACAGTTTCATCTAAAGACTGTTCAAACTGATTGAACCGTGCATTTAGTTTGGTTCATTTTCTGGTTTTTTTAGAATACCTAACCAATACTTAACCAAAACATTTGGCTTTTTCATCTTTATAATTGAAACCAGTCCGGTCTACCCTCCTAAGGCATGTCACATGGTTGGCATCATGCTTTGTTGTAACACTAGGTACATACAATTAAGAAAACACATGAATGATTGTGCTTAGTGTGCAGCGAAAGGTTCTTGTTCAGATTTAGTTATTAAAATTATGTTTTTTCCTGAACTCTGATCTGTTGATAGATCTTTCTTAATTTGCATAAATTTCTTTGGATGGATTACATAAACATAGTTCTATACTGACTTGATGAAACTTACATTGAACTCGCAAGGTTGCCAATGGTAATGGTGATGTAGAGCTTTTGGACTCAGAAGATAAGACTTGGGAAGCCATCAATGAAATGCCTTTGCTGGATAAGGTTTGTGTGGGATCATTTACCTTATACCTAGCTCTTTGTGTAATTATAGTTGCTTGCTAAATTCAAATAACCGGCTTGCTGCAGGGTAGATGCAACCTTCAACCTGATGAAGGGTGAGTGAGAAACACATCCTTTTTCATCTTTTAATTAAATTATTATATTTCATTATTAGTCTTCATTATTTATAACTAGAGAACATAGTAGGAAGGAAAAAAAATGTGACAGATAGGGGATCAAATTTTATGTAATATACAAAAGTTCTAATGTCATAGAATGCGATGGACTGGAAGATAGATCATATAAAGCCACAAAATAGGGGGATTTGACTTCTGGACCATAAAATATTGTGATTTAATGATTGGTCACTGAAATTTCAACTTTGTCTTGTCTTGTTTGAAATTTTAGTTACCTATAAGCCTGAAGGGAAAACCATAAATTGGCTATAATATAGCCATGGTCAGTTAAAATTGCCAAACCAACCAGGATCAATTAGATGTGGCTAGCACTTGGCTGAAGTCTATCAGAGTTGGTCAAAAACATTTGGACTTGCTGCAATCACTTGGAGCTTGTTGGTTTTCGTAGGACTGTCTCAGCTATATTCAAGTTGAAGTTGGAATCATAAGGATTCATTTAAATTCTAGTTGATTTCAGTAGTCATGGTTAGTTTTGGTCAGACTCAGTTGAGTCTAGCTGATACTTCGAAGAAATGGGAGGTTTTGGTGTTTGGACCCTGCTAATCTTAACCTCGACACAAATAGGTTTGATGCTGCAAAGCATAATTTATTAACCCATGGTCACGAGTTCAAATAGAATGAGTGCCTAAGGCATACACCCTCAATCTTGTGTATAGAATTGAGAATCAAGAGTGATGTTGGTTTGGGTATGAGCATATAAAACTTGGTTAACAGACATGTCTTACTCATCAAACGGAGAAGTTAACCTTATCCACTTCAATACTGTTAATTTGCTTTGTTATCATAATAGCTTGTGCTAATGAGCCCAAGTTGCTTGGTGTGGATGGGTGGGATAGTGGAGTTATGCTGGTTGGCATTTCTTTCTAGAAATGAGCTGTATTTAACATTCCCAAATGTGGACATCAAGGTTTCCGCATAAACTTCCATGTCATCTTCAATGGTTCCTTACCATATATACTTCTTTGTTATCTACATAGAAGTTTGGTTTAGTAGACCATAGTTCATTCTTTAGGAAAAGGTTGCCAAAGAATGCTGTCTGATTTTGAATCTGCAAAATCACCCCATGCAGATACTTCTATTTTATGGTGAGAAGGATCTATTCGTAACCTTGTACTTTCTGTTCTGATTTTTTAATTAGAATACTTCTAATTTTTTTAATCTAATTTGTTTAGGTTAGATTCTTCTAGCTGTAGTCCTGAGGAAGTGATTCCTACTGCCGGAGATGACAGTGATAAAACAAATCCCGCTGCTTCAGATGAAAGAACAGAAAATTTGTGTGCAAGCACGAACTTGTCATCTGTTGGTAATGCCATTTTAATAATTTGCATGCTTATCTTTTTGTTTATCTTGTTGGTGTCTATGTATTCCCATGGATCAATTCTCTGGTTATCACTAGTGAAATCTGGCATTGAGAACTGACTACCCAGAAATCAATGTGTTTGCTTCATTGCTTACTCCTTTGTTGAAGGATCACACATATTCAGCTCAAGACTGTAAAAGATGGGTTATACTCAATAAAGTAAAGAGATGAGAGAGTGGTGTTAGAGTTTTGCTTGCTGCTCAGCAACTTTAATAAAAATATCCATATATCGAAGGTGTATGTTTTAAAAACTTCTAACTACAAGGTGCAGTTTTTAGCGTCAGAGATTGATATTCTGGAATTAGATAAGATGATCATGTTCTTTTCTCCTTTCGAAATGGTTTTTGTGTACCTTAATGAATGTTTGAAACGTGCTACTGATAGATTACAAAGAAGCACAAAGTTTTAAGCTAATAATGTGTTCTAGGAAGGAGAAAGAGGTAGTTATTGTGGATCCATTTTAAGGAATTACAAAATTTCAAAAGCAGTCTTCTTGTTATGAGTGGTTACTGTGTTTCTTTGAATTTTTTCTGGGGTACCATAGCAAGTTTTTACAATTTAGGAGCTACAGGGTTAAAAGCTAAAGCTCCTTTTGCTATTTAAAGGTTTGATCTACACCTCCTAGGTAAAATATTCTGTCTGGAGAAAAATATTGTTTAAACTTGTGCCTAGGAATTCTTTTTGTTTATATTGGGTAACAGAAGATAAACGACAGAAAATGTGCATTATCTAAAAAGCAATTGCTTAAGATTATTTTTCTACAGGTGCTGGCAAAGGAAACAAGAGATTGCTACCAAGAAATGCTTCAAAGAACTCTTTGTCCGATTTAATGGACGGAAACATGAGTAATGTAAGCTACTACACACCATGATCTAACTGGTTTTTTTAGTTCTTTTTATATTAATGTATTATTTTATGACTGATTTTGTTGAATTTTTTTCTCCAGTCTCGAAGGATTCAACCACGGAGGCAGTAGATATCCCCATAATAGTTGCCACGACATTTGATTCGAGATCATCAACCGTACTTTTGTGGCCATTTATTCTCTTTACAATTGCAATGAATTGTGATAAATATTTTTATATCGAGAATACTCTAATGTGTTTTTGCACAAAAAGTATGCTGTACATTTTGGTAAAGCTTTGATCAAAGAGACATTCATGTGGCTTAACCGGATACCATTCATGAGGACACTTGAATTTGAACAGGAATAGCTACTTTCCTTCGTATATAAATTTGTTGTGTAAGTTTATTTTCTTGCATGAATGGGGACATCATCTGAACTAAGGAATGAATTTTACAGAGAATCAAACAAATTTCTATTGAACACCATGGGTTGCATGCCAAAGATTCGCCATCTAGATGAAAAAGATATTTTGTTGTGTGGAAAGTAAAAAAGTGCCGATAAGATAATCTTCTGTTAATTGAATCGATCATGATTGATTCAGTTTGAGATTCCTTTTGATCGGATAACTTTGTTATGAGAACTCCTTCATAACTGCCCAATTGTCATGAGAACTTTCCGCTAATTTTCTTCTTTTAATAAGTTCATCAATTTTCTGCCTTGTTGCGTCAATCCCATGTTGCAAATTCTACGTTGTGAATGGAAACTCTTCGAATTTGCTATTTGATTCGAGACGCGTAGTGCAGTTTGGCACCATGATGATGGTAATTGTTCCTAGTGTAAACCGAACTCACTCTGCTTCGAGGACCAAGTCATCCTCTTAAGCCCACTTTATTGGCTGCCTTTGGGCCTAAGTCCTCGATGGATTGAGGAATTTTAGTGGGCCCTCGATTTTTAGTGGGCTCTATACGGCGAGGCGGTTAAGCCGCCGACGTGCGTCTTCGACTCCATCCCTGTGGCGGACAAGTTATAAGATGATCGGGCGCTCTCTTTTTCTTCTTCTTTAGGTCCTTCTCCCTCGATCGATGGTGAGGTCGCCGAAGCCAACGCCGGAGGACGACGTCCACCACCGGGCGGCCCCGGCCGCGGCAGGGAGACGGAAGGGTACCGTCAACCGGGCGTGGCTGGTTTTGTCGGACTCCGGACGGTCGTACCACGAGGAGGTGGGGAAGCACTCCATCATGCGGCGAACGGGGCTCCCCGCCCGCGACCTGCGGGTCCTCGATCCTTTGCTCTCCTACCCGTCTACGATACTCGGACGGGAGCGGGCCATCGTCATCAACCTGGAGCACATCAAGGCCGTCGTCACCGCCACCGAGGTGCTCATCCCCAACTCAAGTGACCCCTTGGTCGCCCCTTTCGTCCAGGACCTTCAATCCAGGGTCTCCAGTTCCTACGGCGCCCCTCAGCAGGAGGTGATTGCGTTCTTCCCTTCTTTCAATACCATTATGTTGTTCCTGTTTGCTTTTTTGTTACCACTCTCGCGGGAAGATTTCGTTCCTTTTAGCAGTAATTTTAACAGCGAGATTCCTGTTTTCTATTAGTTCGCCACAGTGATCGTTGAGATTTCTCATTGAACTATTGGATCCAGTTTTTTATCAATTGCTTTGGTTCATGTAGCGCATAAACTTGGAAAAGTTATATGTTTCTGATGCTTGCTGACTGTTCAATTATAAGTACCTTTAGCTACATCTAGCTCTTTGATTTTGATTCTATTTGATCGATGTCTATGTTAAAACATAAATCTGACTTAGATTGTTGTTATTCCTAAAGGCTCAAGACACTGGCGATTTAGATGGGGAGGTTATGGGAAAGTCTACATCATGCTGGCCTTCCTTTCCTGGTCAGGAAATGAGACATGGATCTGGAGTCTCTAAAGAGCATGGTTCCTTATCTGGTGATGTGTCACGAGGCAGCCCAAGTCCTGAATTAGATGTCACCGATGATGGGAGTACCAAGGTGGCACCTTTTGAGTTCAGAGTTCTTGAAGTCTGTCTTGAGTCTGCTTGCAGGTGCCTTGAGTCCGAGGTGTGTTTTCTGCACTGAAGTGCTTGGAGCTTTCGTGTTCTGTTATCTTCTTTTAAAATTTATATCATGTCAACTGAGGATAAAATGAGGGAGAATCATCCAAGATGGTTTAAACATATTAAAAAGGAAACTTAAGATGTTGTTCTTAGATGAGTTGATTTGATTAGTTTTAGTAGTGTGAAGAGAAGTGAAGGAGATCTAAGAAGATTTTACTAGAAACAATAAAAATATTATTTAGGTGATTTTGTTTTAACTAGAAACTTAATATTGTACATATCTCAATAGTGGAAGAAGATCCATGCAGTTGATCCCGAATAGTTGGGGCATCAGCCTTATTTAATCTTATGCGCATTGCGCCTTGTTATTTTGTCACTTCTCCTGTATCTTTCCTGCCTTCTGTTTGTAGTTGTTCTTGTCTCCCTGTAGATACCTGTTGTCCCAACCAACTGAACTAGAATAACTGCAACCTAGCTCACTTTACTTTGGAACTATTTGCTACCTATCCACTTTTTTTATAATGCTATTTATGGTGTCTGGCTCTTTTTTAATGCTTGAGCCATTTCTCTCATATCCATTTTTTAAAAAATTCACCTAATATTGATTTTAATATTGTTATAATCTTTGGGCTTTTCATGCATCATTCTACTTTTCTTTAACTTTTTTTTTCTTTTCTTTCTGACTCAGTTTGTCAAATTTAAGGGTATATCTTTGCCTTTTATTGGAGCAAATCACATATAAGGACCTTTCTGTTCCTGTATCGCATACCAGTTTATTCTCTAGGATAATAGACCATGCGCACACAATATTTTAATGCCTATAGTTAAAGTGATTCAGTTACTTCTACTAGCAAACTTTATGAGAGGAAAGCATTTTCTGCCATTGATAGTGAGTCCAGTATAAAAGTGATGTAAACTACCTTGTATGTTCATGTTCACAAATTCGCTTTTATTGCTGATGAGATGCATTTTTTTCTTTTTCTTATCTTTTCTTTTATTTTTGATGTTCAGACACTAGCCCTAGAACAAGAGGCATATCCAGCTTTGGATGAATTGACTTCGAAAATAAGCACACTTAACCTTGAGCGTGTAAGACAAATCAAGTCTCGCTTGGTGGCAATATCTGGGCGCGTCCAGAGGGTAAAGACCTGATTACACAAAGCTGAAATGTATAGTGGCGTATGTACATTTATTAAAGCTACTCTGTTACTCATCCAGTTTATTATTTCTATACTATACATCTATTCTACTTTAAGTTTGTAAACCTCCTGAAACATGTATCATCCATCTCTGAAGATTGCCAGATTTGACTTAAGACCATCCCTCATTGTTGTCCTGTGCATGACAAGAAATTTGTTTCCTTCACCAGTGTCTCAGGGAGGCATTTCTCTTTTTCCCAGTGAAAGAGTGTGAAGGAGCAGTTACTCAAAATCTTGGGATATCTTTCTTTGGTTTACTGACACAATCTAGAATAAAAAATTACCATAATTAAAATTCTTCTCTTTTTCTTTTTGGTGAATATCTTGACATGTTTAGATTCAAATCCAATTAAGTTGACTATGTGCATATCATGTCATGTTATGGTGTAGCTCACTTGGTCCCCTAGACAGCACTTGTGTCATGTTATAGCGTTGTCCTCAGTGTCACTACATGATCACAGGTGAGGGATGAACTTGAACATTTACTGGATGATGACATGGACATGGCTGAGATGTACCTAACAGATAAGCTTGCTAGTCAGCGAGTTGGTGAATCTTCATCTAGAATTAACTTGGATAATGATGCATCTGAGCAGGCGGATGATGGGTAAGCTATTGTTGGTTTAATAAATAGTGAGAAAGAGAATCAACTATATTTCATTGCTATTTGCCTTCAACGTGCACACTAATCAGATAACTTCGATAGAAGTTGATAACATGGCACTCTTTTTTCTTCTGCACAATTATACACTTTAAAGTAGCTGTGTAGTTTCTGATGAATGGTGTATCATTGCCCTTGTTTTCTTCTGCATTGTTGCATGCATCAAAGAAGCTGTATGGTTTCTGATGCATGGTGCAATGCATATTAGTAAATTAAGGGTCATCCTAGTCACATTAGTTATGCTTCAAATCTTGTGTTAGCTTTCACAGCATTTTATTTTTTAAACGGAACTTGTGAATCACATACAAATAGTTTACTTGGAGGAATGGTAACTTCTGAAGCATTTATGACTAGGCTTTTAATTATCCTGCTTCCATGGCTTCTGATCACCACAATGACTTCTGATTACCACATTGGTTATAATATCATGATTATATTTTGACATGTTAAGAAGCTTTATATAACTGGCTGGTCTTATTGATGCCACTTGCTCTAACAATGAGCTCTAACAAGCAACAACTACTGGTTGCATCATAATGAGGTCCTATAAATAAAAAAGATCACAAGATGTTGAATCCTTAACTGAGATTTAAGACATTGCTGAGATAAATCAATCCGAAGAATATGGGAATTTAGATGATAAGGTACATTATTGTGCTATTTCACAGGACCTGATCATTTATAAAAGCTGGTTGTGATTTATATAGAACCGCAAAAGGGTGAGAGAGAGTTTTATAGTATGGATTCTTGAGTTTCTCACTTTTTTTCAATATTATAGTATGGATTCTATGTGGTGTAAAATGAAAGAAAAAGAGTATTATTTATGTCGTTTAAAGTCTTGGTCTGGTACCAATGCTGGTTGGTGATTGGACCAGTGCAGTATTGGTATCAGACGACATATCGACACTCTAAACAGGTTGGGCAATGGAACATGAAAGTATGAGAAGGCAACACAGACGAGGAGGTGGTAATCACTCAGACAAGGACGAGAAGGTGTGGGAGGAGAGAGAGAGAGAGAGAGAGAGAGAGAAGACCAAAAAAAGATAAAGTTGTTCAGCTTTTAAACTGAAAAAAATTGAGAAATACAGTTTTTCATTCAGTTCATTTTTGTGTATTTTTTAAACCGAAATGAAGCATATGCCATTTTGCATATATTACATTTATTTTTTGCATTAATAAATAGTTATAATTTGGCCTTTGTATAAGGCTTTGGTCGAAAGCACTGAGAGTTTAGTCAAAATGCATTTGGTCCAAATTGTATTAGAAACCAGATTGTGAACACTCTGATTTCATTCAAATTGGTTTATATGGTGAGACAAATTGTTCTGTTGAACTTTTCATCAATGGTTTGGATATATACATAGAACAAGCTGAACCAGACAATGCACACCCCTAGCCCTGGAACTATGAAGTGTCTTAGCATTGTGATGCCTTTTCGCATGCTGGAAAAGTTGTGGTCAAGTTCAGCCCCACTGGGCATATTTTGCAGTAAAACCTCACACAAGTGTGAATTGAGTAGTGCTTAGTGCTTTCTAGATATTGATGTATGTTCTTTCTTGTATTTATATTGAATGGCCACACAACAACATGTCTAACTTCTTGATAATTGCAGTCTTGTTATGATAACATATTTCAGCTTTTAATGTGAGCTTGAATGGCTGCTCTAATTAATTATGGATAGCATAATCAAGGGCCAAAAGCTAAAACTAACTGTTAGCTATTTCTGTAGTTTACTTGGTTATTCATTAGAGCATTTGCATAAGACCTCTATTCTTACATAATGTCTTATATATTGTGTTTAACACGCCATGAAACTTCATGTTTAATCTTACTAAGTTCTTTGCATGAAATTTTATGCATGTTCAGGGATGATGAGTTCAGAGTTGAGACAGAGAGCTGCCGTGAAAGTTTTGGAGCCTTAAAGCCTAATATTGAGGAGCTGGAGATGCTTTTGGAGGCTTACTTTGTGCAGATTGATGGCACTCTTAACAAGCTATATCATGTATGTGTTTTCCCTTCCCATTGTAATCACCAACAAGATCATGAACACACACACACACACGTATATAAAATCTTTGATATCGGTGACCGTGATGAATCTTGAATTATAATTGTGAGTATAATGGACTCATGAACTGTCACCACTGGATAAACTATTGGTGCACGAGTTACTATGCAAATGAACCAAACTGAACATTACTTCCAATGAACAAATATAATCCATAATCAGACAGTTTCTAGGCATTTCTATTTGGGTTTGTCTTCATGATATTAAGATCATCCTTGTGGCTGTTCAACAGATGTTTGGGATGTTGATAGCCTAAACTCAAAACTTAGCCAAATAGGCATTTTAGGCTCATTTGTCAGTCTTTGGAGCATGCACGTCTTGATGAAATGCTGAACTATGCCTGATAAACTAGATGATCATGAACATGCTCCAGCTTATTACTTGTGAAAATATCTTCTTACCATATTACTATTCTTTTCTTTCTTCTTTTTTTTTTTTCCTGCACTGCTAACTCACCAGATTATTTATTTGCCACCTCTGCAAAGTTGAGGGAGTATGTGGATGACACTGAAGACTACATAAACATTATGCTGGATGAGAAACAGAATCAACTGCTGCAGATGGGGGTCATGCTGAGCACTGCAACGGTGGTGACTACTGCTGGTGTAGTGCTTGTAGGTCTATTTGGTATGAACATTGGCATCGATCTCTATAATGCTCCATATCACAAATTCTGGGAGACCACCTGGGGCACCATTGTTGGCTGTGTGATTCTCTATGTTCTAGCAATTGGGTTTGGAAAGAAAAGTGGGCTGCTGCAGTGACCACACTAATTCTTCTCATTTTATGACCGAGAAGGTGCTGAATGATTCCAGTCCTGAATGGTAACTCCGTGCTAGCTTATAAATCAGGAAAGGACTGCTGGAAAAATAATTTCATGACACTGGGTAACTCAACAAGAGAGCTTTTCGACCTTGGGGAAGTCTCTTATTTTTTCTATTACCTAATTTTCGTATACTTTTTAAGAGTTAACTTAGTCTTGCTAGTTATTTGATATTGTGCAGTTGTTTAAATTGTTATGAGAACTCTAGGAATGGTGTCTGTATGGTTTTTAATAATGTTTCATATTGTTATAAAACTCTTATTGTTTTCATTTTTTCAAAAAAAAAATCTGTCAATTCAATGATTGAGATCATATGTTATGCATTTTTGGTCGCTGGAAAATGTATCAGTTGTTGTCTTTGACATGATTATAATGCATGTGACAGGTCGTATCAAGTCGAGAAAATGTATCAGTTCTTCTGGGTGAAGATGCCGTGGGCTTTGAGAGCTCATCTTTGAGGAACGGTGAGCTGTTTCCCAGACATCGATGTATTCCTTTTCAGTTAAAGCAGGGGATGGTCGCTGGTGTTTCTGAGGGAGAAAGCAGTTAATGATGATGGCGTAGATGAAGCGAGACTCGACGCCGAGAAGACCAAGGCAAGTGGATTGATCAAAAATGAACTCTTGGAGAGAGATGATGGAGATGGTAAGATGTAGCAAGTGGATCGATCAAAAAGACGCAATCAGTGCAGCAGTTGGAAATATGCAGCTGCTGAAGTGGATCTCATGCTGGCAGTTTCTTCTTGGGGTCTCCAAAACATCTAGCAGCTCTCCAAGACATAACCTTTTACGATGCAATAGTGCAGGAGTTAAAAATAGGATTAATTTAGATTAATTTAATGATATTAGTCTAAATTTAGATTAATTTAGACTAATATCGTTAAAATAAATAGATCTAGATGTTTCACTTTCATAGTTATAAAAATATCAATATAATTTTTAAAATATAAAAACTAAAATACTAAGTTCAACGTTTCAATTGGTGGTGGCGGGTGATGACGTGATTAGCATCGACGTTGATGTAGTGGTTGAGTGTTTCTTTTGTTTCTTTGTATCTGTATTTGCGTTTCATCATCACGAAATCGAAGTCGTTATTAAAGCCATCGTAGAGATTCGTTGCTTATCAAAGCAAGACCCGAAGATGTGTACTCCCCTCATCGATGTCAACATTATGCCCCTCCTTGCAATGTGCTCCTCAACCACCTCCACCACCACTCGTCTATGATCGAGGCCTAAGAGAACGTCGTCGCTGACCTCCTCAATCTCCCTATCTCCACTTGCAAGACACTTGTGTGCACCCTTGGCATCCTTAATGCCTCCATCATCGGCCAGCATGCCATCGCAACCTTTTATAGCTTCCCATTCGCCCGTCCACTAGTGCAGCATGTCATCATAATCCTATATAGCCTCCCCTTCGCTCATCCTTCACCACCAGCATGAAGAGGAGTGGCACAATGCGCAACTCGACGAGGGCATTGCGGTTAAGTAGGTAAAGGGCAAGGCTAAAAAGGGCCTTGAGCGTGCCCTTGATGGACCTAGTCAATGTGTTGGGGGCGTCGAGGAGGCTTATAAGGGTGACAATGTGGGGTTTCTTTGACCCAATGATGGAGTGATATGCTTCAATGAAGAGGAGACTATAAAGGGTTACGGTGGCATGTTAGGCGGTAGTGAGAAAGAGGAGGTGGAGGATGAGGGCATCAAAGATGCCTAGATGCACATGAGCACCTCGCAAGCATAAATGAAAAGGTTGAGGAAGTTAGCGACAACGTTCTCTTGGGCTTCAACCATAGACGAGTGGTGGTGGTGGTTGAGGAGGGGCACGACATCAACAAGGGGGGGGGGGGGGCACACATCTCTGAGTCTTGCTTCAATAGGTGATAGATCTAAGTGATGGCTTTGGCAATGGACTTCGATTCCATGACGATAGAGCGCTAACGTAGATGCAGAGTGGCGAAAGTATCACTCGACAATTATATCGGCATCGATGCTAGTGGCATTATTGTTCGCCACCACCGACATCCACCACTATTGACATCGTCAGCCACCATCAACTAAAATATTAAATTTATTTATTTACATTTTATTTTCATATTTTCGTTAGTAAAATTGGCGTCATCATGGTAATAGATCCAGATATTTTACTTTCATAATTATAGAGCTACCAATGTAATTTTTTTTAAAGTGTACGGACAAAAAAGCTAAATATAGCTAACTACAGGGGTATAATTAACCCTTGAAAATATGCATCAATTGCCTCATCATCATTTTTCTCTTGAATTTCATGTTTTAAATTTGAATTATCAAAATCGATGGAAAGGAGGGAGAGAAGAATGGATAAGAGAGGAAAGGAGACACTAAAATAGGAAGAAGAGGAATAATACGTGTTCGAAAACAGAGTAGGAGCACTGAAAGGGCTTCGACGAGGACTCAAACAGAGCAGAGTACCCAAGGGCTTTGACAAGGACTCGACTCTAGGTGAGAAGGAGAAGAAAATGGAGGCAACGGGTAGGGAGGAAAAGAGAAAAGAAGAGTGGAAAAAGAAATTAGAGGTGACGAAAGGAGAAGTAGAGATGGGAGGAGAGCAGAACAAATGAATGGGAGAATAAAAGAAGAGATGATCGAAAGAGAGGGTTCGAGAGGAGAGGAGAGGAGAGGTCAAACAGTACCTGCATGTCTCCTCGTCGTTTCTACTAGCTACGAAAGAGAAGCAGCTGCGATTCCTCGTTCTAATTAGGAATTAACCCTTGTAGTTAATTATCTTTAGTAGCACAGTCCTTATATTTTATAAAAATTATATTGATATCATTATAGTTAGAAAAGTGAAACATCTAGATTCATTTATCCGATATCAATTTTACTGATAGAAACACAAAAATAAAAGATAAAAAGGTAATTCTAACATTCAATGGCAGATAAGCATCGTTGGCATCAACACCGATGCAATTGCTTGCCCACCCCCGACGATAAGGTATGCTCTCACTGTGATGCCACCCGCCCGTGTCACTCCACATTTGCGATGACAATGACGCAATTGTCGAGTGAGAACTATGTCGGCGTCAACATAGATGGTAGAGGTCATCATCACATCTACAGTGAATATGGTGGTGATTTTACTGTTGACCCATCATGCGAATCTCAACCTCGATTCGAAGCTAGGATCATCAAGCTCTTGCCCTCCCCTCGCTGTCGCATCAGTTTCGGTACCACCTCTTACTAAGCGACCCTTTCATCGCTCTACATCTGAATCGATGTCGATACAATTGTCGAGCGACGAAATCGACTTAGATGTTTTACTTTCGTAACTATAGGAATACTAATATAACTTTTTAATATGTAGAGACCGAAACACCAAGGCTAACTAACTATAAGGTACAATCTATAATTAGCTCGACTCCACGTCACACGTCGGTTCGCGGTGTATTTTTGTTCCTTTCTTTTTCTATATAGTAAATTGAGTAGACATAGTAAATGCGTGTCGACTCACTCGAGTCTATCGATCTTACCGAATCAACTCGTGTAAGTCAAGCGAAACACGCCCCATTTATATTTAACACTTGTTACGTCGACCCGACTTGCCAACTCGAAAAGCCTGATCAATATGGCACAATCACACGATCCTACTATAGCCCACTTCGCGAGCTAAAAAATATTGATTTGTACGACGATCAAACCGCTCCCCGCTTAAGGGCAGGGGAGGAACAGCACATGCGACCACGCTAGTTACAATAATTAGCCATTATGGATTTGTCGCCGATTAGGCCCACTGTAGCAAACAATGACAGCTCCATAATTATCGGAGCTCAGTACGATCTACGAATTAAGACTCATCTTAGACTAAAGTTGAACCAGATATCGATTAAGCCGTGTTGAAAACACTGAAAGGGAAGGGAATATCAACTTTCTAAAGCAGCAACTTGGCAGAATGGATTAGAACCCAATCATTAAATGTTATAGCTTCGTAGATAAACTCTAGTACATGATCTTGCCAAACTACTGGAGCTCCCTCCCTTCCAAGGAAGAAAAATCAATCGGTGGACAACCCTCCGGAATGAAATAACTACTCGCCATTGACGAACTCCAAAAAAACTAAGATTAAATAATCCTTCAGATTAAAGATACAGATCTAAAATGTGCTGAAGCCATTATGGGATATCAATATTTGGCAATGTCACATACAAGAAAAATGATGAAGCAAGGCCACAAAGATGGAACAAAGTCTCTTAAATACTCTGTAGCTGGGAGAAGGAAATACGGATGACTGACCGGTCGATGGTGTTTGCATGCTTGCACACGAGAGCTTCGGTGGCCTGTTCCTCGTCCTCAAACAGGACGAGAGCCTGCTTCTTTCCATTCACCTCGAAAAGCTTTACATTCACAATCGTGCCATGCTCCTCCAGATGGGTCACAATATCCTCCTCCGAGACATCTTGTGGAAGAGATGACAAATGAATCATCTTTGTCGGGGAACAACAATACTTGTAGTTTTTAACTGCATTGTTGTTGAAGCGGTTGAGACTGGACCCAGCATATTCATGGGTGTCAGCTGCTGGAGTTATGTTCGGATATTTGGAGAAATTTAACTCCAACCTCTTCCCGAACAACAATGCTCCCTGCACGTTTAGAATTATCAGAATTTATTGCAAGTGCGTCCAAGAGTGGTAACTCGACCAAAGCAAAATTGTCAACAGCACTTTCCGGGTAATATGAACATATGACCAGGTCGACAATAGAATATTCTAGGGAATAACCAAACCATAATTTTGTTGATGGAAGCATATACAGCAGGAGCAAAATGGATAAAAACATTCTTATTAAGGACATTGTAAGAATCAGCAAAAGAACCAAGGAATTTGCGTCTAGCTACTTAAGCAGGGGTTTGAGGCTTTGAGCACTATGTGATGCAACATACTCAACCAAGACCAAACATACTGACAAACAAAGTCAGAAATCATCCAATATAATGCTGTACTTAATAAATATAAAGAAGGGGGCCTCTTAAGAATATAAATCAGATGCATGAGAATTTTAATCTGCCATGTTTAAGAGAAAACAATAATAAATATAATGAAAGCATTCAGCCAAAACTGTGGAAGTTTGATCTGCCAGGACTCTTATGCAGAATAACATTTTAAAGAAATCTTAACCATATATAGTGATGTTTCCATTTACACATTTGGAAAGGAGTCACAAGTCATATTCATTGTCTCAGAAAATATTTATGTGTATGCATGTGTCTGGAGAGCCTCATAAAATATTTGCATTGCAAGCAATTCAATGTACATTTAAAAGCGTCAACATGAAGAAAATGATGCAACACAATAGAAACTAAGCAACAAAAGACAAGCAAACCTTCAAGAAGTGTACAGCCAATTCTGCCTGAAAGCCATCCCCCATCTGAACAAGTGCATGATCCGGTTTATTGCGCAGCAGTTTTATTCTTACAATATTCCCATATATGGAGAACAAATTAAAAAGCTTATCTTCATCAATTTTCTGCAGTGAAAGTAGCACTAATGGATTACATATGATTCATTTTAGGAGGAAACATCGAGCAAGGAGGGCGGAACTTACATCAGGATTCAAGTTAGTTGCTAAGAGTGTGCACCTATCATTGGTACCGGTTACTCCAGGAGGCAGACCACTGCTAAATGCAGCTGCAATTGCTGCAGCATTGCCCATCTAATCAAATAAAGTATTAGAGTGAGTGTAAGTATTAGCACACAAATATAATTCCATCAAACTGTGATAGCAATTACAAGATCATTCAAATATGAATGAAAATGTTGACAAAATTAAATTGGACAAAAAACCTTTATGGGCAAAACATCATAGCACTCACCTGAGCAAATGCAACTGAAACAAATGAAAAGAAAAAAAGAGTTGATCAGCAAACAGATGGTAATTTGTGGAGCTAAGAGAGAGTCAGAGTAAGATGGACCTCTGGCACCAGATGCTTGAAGTGCATAGAGACTTCCAGCATCACCATAACTATGCTGTTGCACGTAAGGTAGGCAAAGAAAAGAAACAATGATATCAGGAAATCATTCTTTGGAAGTGGACATTGCCCTGTTATTACAAACATTTCACATGGATAAATACAAAGCAAGCCAAGGAAGGCAACTCACTTGTGAAGATTTACCTCTTTGTTCGGTGGGCAAAGATGGATTTGTAAAATCTCTGAAACACAAGCAATGGATAACTCTCAGAAAAAAATATTCAAAAAAAGGTAATGTCAGTTTGGGCAGTTATTACCAATCTCAGCTTGTATAATCTCTAATGCCAATAGGTTAGTCTGAAGTCATGGGATCAAGATGTATGCTATTTTCACGGTACAGTTGCCCATCTCCAGTTACAAAGTGCACATTGCACAAGAAAGACTTGAAGTGGGAAAAGGATGATAAGACACAACTAAAGCTTCATAGGAGACAAATTATGGTTCTTCAAAATTAGTTTAAGTCTTGATCACCTAACCCATGTCACTGAATCTGGCATGCCCAATATTTAAGGATGACTTGATCTTTAGGCAACAAGGTGACACTTTCATGGACTGGAGTTCCGAACATTCTCCAGATATTCTTTTATATGAAAAATGTGCCTTGAAAAGTAAAGAAACAGATGAAATGGCCAGGAGAGGGAATTGTGTCCATTGTTTCCAAATAAGAATAAACCTTGTCCTGAGAAACCAGGATAAGAGCTGGAAAGATGAATAACAAATTTCGTACAAAAGTGTCACTGTTTCTGTTAGTGTATACCTATAGCTGTATATTACAAACTAATCAAGAAAAATATTAGCCTTTTCAACATTCATGTTTCACTGGGTCAAGATTCAAGCTGACTGGTCTTAAAAATGATGTTGGGCAAAGCATAATCATACTGGAATGTTGCCCGTTGAAATCCTTTCTAAACAAAGTTATCTACATAGCCGGTTACCCTTTCAATTTAGTCTTCTGTTCCTACCTCTGTCTCAACACTCATTAGAATGTTATACATAATTTGCTTTTATCCACTCATACACTAAAAAAAATGATTAATATTAGTTAGCCAACAAATCAGCTGTTACTGAATTTTTTCATTCAGTTGGCTAGCTCACCAAGCTATTTTCTGTTAGGTGCAACTTGGAATCAACTAAGTGAAATAACACAACACTTTTGTCAGCAACAGATACAATAGAAGGTGCGATAACATACCTAGACCTCTCATTGTTGTAATTCACTTGCAACTCATTAAGACTGGTTTTAACAGAAAAAATGAACAAGTAAGACATTAAATATAAAAGACAGGAAAAAAACCAAATCAATACAACATTGTGCCAGAAGCTTACTTCGAGAATTGGATATCTAGCTGGCAGCAGCCATCATAAATATTGCGTCCCTAGAGAGGTGACAAAACAATAGCAAAATCAGCATATACAAAGACTAAACATCAGAAAACTTAAGTGAATACAAGTTACATACTTGCAGAGAACTTCTTGCTTGCAAGGCACTCTGACGTGACTGATACTGGATAAGGGCCTGAAAACCTACAAAACAAGAAACTGGTATGTTATTTAAATTTATCGAAGCATTCTTTATGTGACAAGAAATTGTGACTAGTTCAATCATGCAAGTTGTACAAGAAAAAGACAATAATTATCCTGAAAATGAAATCAGATGACAATTCAAAGAGAAGAAAAGGATTTCTAAGAACTCAAAACAATGAGAATCAATTATTAGAATCTGAAAGACAAATTGAGAGAGTTAAAAAAGCTGACCAGCTGACTTTTGGAACGTGACAATTTTCTCCACAAATCCATAAGGAGAAAACACTTGATGCAGCACTTCAACTGTGATAGGATAGAGCATGTGATGAATTGTAACTAAGAGGATTCGATTGGGTTGTGAATCCTGAGCGCCCAACAGCAAGCCATCAAAGACAGTCGAAAGAGAGAAAAGAAGGGAAATAAGCAGAAAAAATGCATAGTCTAACGAGAGACAAAAAAATAAAAATACAGACGGTTATAGTACCATGAATATAGGTATAAGTAACATGTAATTAAGATGCAGAAAGTGAAAAGGACAAATTATTTTAGTAAGTTACATTTACTCCATGCACAAGTTCATATAAGTTTCGTATCCCTTCATGCAATTAACCTTCGATCACTATCCCTCAACATGAACAGTCCTCGAAACACTTTGTATAGAGGTTAGGCAACACAATGATACAAAATACAGCAAAGAACCAGTCACTTCTTCCAAATATAATTGTCCTAGTTAGTTCAGACGGTGGTGAATTAGCTTCCCTTCAAAGGCCAAAAAGACTCGAAAGTATATCACATTTGAGTTATTAAATGTAAAAAGAATCACATAATCCCAATAAAGTTCCAGAAAATTGAAAAGAGCAACCAATCTTGAAACACCAGTCGACCTAAACATTCATGTAACTCAATTTTGACCTAATTTGACTCAACACACTGACCCAGCCTGCATCAAACTTCTAATGTATATATCTTGACCTCAAAATATTCTGCATATCTATAAACCTTGAGATGTGAAGATGACAATTTCATCAAGAGAGACAGATAGGCTTTCCTTAAGACTTTAATTGCTTGCTCCAGTTTATATTTGATCCTTCACAGTGAATGACTGCCTAACTTCAATCACTAGGTCCAGCTTTCCACAATGGATTTTGAAAATTGATAGCTAATTATAATCTTCATATTAGATGGATATCTGTAATATGTAATTAGATTTCAATAGACAAATCTTTTAAAGTCAGAACACCTTCAAATACCGCAAAGTTTTTGATCTGATCCAGATCAGTTTTCACCAAGGTGTCATTTTAACCTTTGATAGACAAATTATTACCAGTAAACTATTTAAGCAGCAATTTTTCAATGTCGCATCTCTTATGTAATCTTGCATTGATTTCTCCATCAATTGCAAGTGCCCATGCAATAGATTGGCCAGGATTAACTTAAGCTAACAATAAATGAACATTAGGTTCCATCAAGTTGACATAGCTATGAACAAGGTTTTAAATACTGGACTAATAACAATTACGGTAACCAATTGAACTAATAAGGTACCAAGATACCAGGCTAAACACCTTGTACCACCCAAAATCATTGAATAAAATATAATATAAGAATGAGGTTCATCTGGATGGTAGCAAGCTATACATTCAGATACCGGTATCTAGTTGGACTGGTAAATAGCAGTAAGTACTCATAGGTCTGCAAGGTATTTAAAACCTTGTTATGAAAACGATGATCTATGGCCGACCTTGGTGTCTTTGATGGACGAAAAGCACATGATTGGATATGTTGTTCTGGTAAAAAGCTGACACAGGACTCTTAGGGTATTAACCCAAAAAAGCAATCAACTCCAAATAAAATTAGCTAATGGATTGAATTTTTCTAAGAGCATACAGCAGCTACCTCGATTTAGAATGGGGATACAATGGGAATTAAGAGTAGAGAAAAAACAGAAGAAAACAAGAAGAGGGCTTGTGCCCTGCAAAGAAATATTCCAATTTCAATGAAATACAATGTGTACAACTTCACTATAATCAGCTTAAAGCTCTACATTAAATATAGTTAGACTAATCCTTACCACTAAATGTGGGACTCACAAGATTATAGTATTAGAAAATAATTAGAACTCCACTTCCTAATTTTCCTGCTCAGCCATCATGAAAAGACAAAACTTAAAGCTGTTATAGGACTATTCTGACATCAATAAATGCTGCTGACATAAGCAATAAGACAACTGGACTACAGCAAATCAACATAATAGAACATAAACTTAGTACAGACCAAATTAATTTAGTAGGACAACTAAGCAATAAATGATACCTAAAGTTTGATCAACATAAATATCTAACAAGAGAAACATAATTTAGTAAACGAAGTGACACCAAGATGGTTCTGAGCTCAACATGAATGATCAATTATGACAATTATAGCATCATTGAATTTTGCTTTAGTTACATAATTTTCTGATGCCCTAAAAGTCATGATAATTACAGGATCTTAGGGTGCAGTTTCAAGTGGCTAAATTCTAGCTTCAAAGAACTGTCGACGGAAGTCAAAACTCAGAAGTATATTTAGAATGATCAGCAGGCAGAGCAATATGCAAACTTGATTCAGAATTTTGAAATATCAAGTCACGACAAACCTCTCCATACACAGGCAATGACAATCTAATTATCCATTTATATACCTGATCACCTTTCCTCCCTTGAGAGTTCTGGTCTGCTGTTGTCAGTTCCTGATGTGAAGAAAATTGTATATAAACATTTCTTCCCCTGAAATGATACAATCAAAATTTAGGTAAGATCAGATAAAATAAGTTACAACTGAATTCAGAGCAGAGGGCTTCTTGCAGTGAGAATTAGTGTAGTCATTTTCATTTAATATTTTTAAAAGGTAGGCCTTTATGAAATATGAATATTTTCCAACTTCTCCAGTTGAGGGCTTAACAATATTACATATTCAATTTCTGATATGCATAATCAGCACAGAACGTCAGAGGAAAAAAGGTACAACAGATCACAGATTCTGCATTTGGCTTCAAGCCAACAAAAAAATGCAACAGCATTTCTTCCCACATTATGGGATTGCTAAAATAGATTTTCCATACAGCTAACTATATTAAAGGTTTCATCCCTGAACAATATAAGGAACATTTGTTGTTTTAAAATTGAATCTTTTTGGTCTTCTCTACCTCTGTTAGCACAAATGATCTGAATTCATTCACCTTGAAGGGTCTTCTAAGGATATTTAAATAACCTTGAATAAGTGGATTTCCTGTATATTATCCTTAAATGGTTCTATCTCTTATGTTTAAGGGATGCACCATTTCAAAGTTTTAGAAGGTTTGAGGCACCAAATCACAAGCTGAGCAGACCCCTCATTGGAGCAAGGCTCACTTGAAAATTTACAAAATATAAACATATAAGAATCAATACTACCCTTACAATTCAACAATATACAAACAGATAGACATTTGTACATTACAGTTTAGCATGGAATAGAAAAGGAACAGCACCTAATGTAAAAAAGAAAAGGGGAGAGGAAACAACAACAGTGGGGTATGGTGCCTGTAGGGTAAAAACAGATGTGCCAGGAAAGGGAAGATAAGTGGGAAAAAATTCTTCTGTTCAGTCTCCCCTTTCAAAAAAAAAAAAATCTTAATGAGATAAATCAAGCAATATCACTTAAATTAGATTATTAGAAGAAACTGTAGACCAAAACAAAAATTTTGTAATGCACATGGCTTTTAACATGGCACTTCTAATGAAACCCTGGACTCTTAATTGAGGCATTTAATCAGTAAGCAAGAACCACAACAATCTCCTCTTCCAATGATTTGACAAATAGAATTTACATAATTTTTTATTTTTGGAAATTTCTTGCCTATCGATTTTGACTTTACATGTATAAGCTTTCTCTTTTATGTTGTTGAAATTGTGTTATATGTTCGATCTTGGCACTGAATCTAAAACCATGGCTTTCCATGACCTTTTATATATAACACTAATTCATAGTTTAACCTATTCTACTCTCATAAAGGAATTGATGTCATAAGTAATAACACATACCAAATTTTATCTTGAATGTGTCTACATCACAAGAGTGCTACTAGATAAGAACGTTAACCCTTGATGGCTTTATGCAACCATATAATGAGTAATAACTCACTTGTTGCACCTCCTTTTCTTGATCAAAAACTATTCTATAAATCTCTAATCATATACGTCATTTTGTGGTAACCATTGGTTACACTCAAATGTAATTTAAGACTTCTAAGTAACAATGAAAAACCTCTTACTTCTAAGATACATCACATTATATCTCTAGACCCATATATTTGCTCCATTGATTGTCCTAAAAGTAAATAGATTCTATATTCTATAATTTGCTTGATTCATAGATACGAAGAATGGAGAACAATGCAGGATGTGATATAGATGTGAGTACAGGATAAGCCACTGGCTACGTGGTAAGCAGGGGTTAAGATTGTTTCCTTCATTAGTTTATACTGTCATGTACATTGGGTCACATAACTAAGTTGCTAGCCACATTATTGAATAATTAACTAAGCTTCTAACTAGATCAATAACACTAGCAGTGAAAACACTTGAAAAACTCATTGAATTTTTTCCTTTTCCATTTCATAATTTTGTTCTTTAAAGCTTTTCTTGAGGAGTCTTCTATCTAGAACTAATTTGTCACACCATTCTATCAATTGTTATCAAAATGCTTTGACATGCTTTTAAATTTTTATCTACAACAATATCCGCTCTGCAAACTCCAACAAGTTGTATTGCTCCAACCGTTTTGAAAATGAAATTTGTTAACACGATAAGAAAAGGCATATATCAATACCAGCTCTATTCCTTTGTTTCTATTGTGTATGTAAGTTTGTAACTTTATATCCAATAGTTACAATTTCTCCAAGTTTTCCCAATTGAATCAGTACAAACAACTTATGTTGATTTCCATTCCGATCACATATCTAGCGACACCAATATCTTGCTTAAAAAAGTCTCGTCATTTGATTTTCTAGATAGGTGATGTTTCAACTGTCATGGAAATTTTGGGTCGTGAGCACCAATGTTTCAAAAAAGGCGCCCGGGCGCTCAAGCGAAGTGAGGCGAGGCAAGGCCTAAGCGCCTCGCACAATTGTTGGCCAACACACTTCAATTGAACTAACCCTTATGTCACGGACTTAACTGGTTTTGCCTAAATCGTGTGGCACCCTTGCATATCCGTCGGCAACGGATCAACCTCCCTGAAACCTCTTATGGTCCATTAAGGACCTACAAAAGAGAAGACGAGTTAGAAAAAGCGTTTAACTCGAAATCCACAAGCAACCATTTCAACAAACATTTGATAGGTAATGTAAATTACAAACGTAGACTTCACAACTCTGAACGGTCACGTAGCAAAAGTTCCAAGTCGTTCGCCATGACCCAAAGGCCCCACAAGTGCCTACATGACACTGTTGTGGAACAAGATAGCGAACCAACCCTAGACACTACCTGAAAGGCCCATCTAGTCATGTGCCACCTGGGTAGCTCCTGGGTATTGTACTAGCTGACACTTCGCACCACTCTACCGAGCTAGAAAGCCTCCAAAATGATTGCCTGGATGGCTTATTTTTTGACAGTTTTGCCTCTGCGCAATGACTACACACAACTTGTGTTTATAAGCCTGAAACGACCATAAAATCCAACCAAACTTGGGCTGTCAAACCTATCGCAAGCCCTCTGCATGTTGTGCAAAGTATGAACAAAACCCAAAAACACAGGCATACATGAGCATTGCATCAAACACCCCGTTTACAGCTTTATTTGTGACACTTAGTCGATTCAATCGAACCAACTAAGAATAATAGTAAAACACCCCCACCCTCCCCAACCGCATGACCCCTATGTACTTCGTCGCCGCGACTCACCTCTGGTCCTACCATTGCCTTCGTGCACAACCGCTACGTCCGGTGCTGACGCACAGGTTCGACGCTTCCTTTGTCATCGACGGATGAGTCTGAAGGTCCCGCTATTGTAGCTTTTGTGCATAGTTCCCTCAGCCATCGCTGCTTTCGTATGCAGCTCCTTCCACCGCTAAGGGACAGGACTACAGCTTCCTCTGTCACTAACGGACACATCTGAGGCTTCCTTCGTCGTTGCTACCGTTGTCACCATGCACAACTTTCTCTGTCGCTGTTGCAACCATCCACAACTTCCTCCACAGCTGCCCTGTGACGGTTCCTCCATCATCGTCGCCGCCATCCGAAGGTTCGTCTGTCATCATCGCCCTCTCATTCCCCATATTCCATCGTCGGAAACTCCTTTTCTCCCCCTTTACTGTTATGACTATTGTTAACAGTGAACTAAATACTATTAATAGTATATTGTTAATCATTAACTGATATTAAAACTACTGATAAGTGTTAACTATTCTTATTATATAATAAACTAAACCTGGTATTAATGCTTAGAACTATAAATCTATTTAGAACTAATTCCTATTTAGAATTACTAATCCTTATTTAGCACTATTAATCACTATTTAGAGTTGTTATTACTCTCTATTTAGCACTATTAATCTCTATTTATTTAGAACTATTATTAGGGTTCCAGGATTAATGACAAATGTACAAAGCAATTCAAAAGATTCATCAAAAAATTCAAGAATCTTGCTTTGAAATACAATTATCTAAAGGATCCTAAAGATTGTAATGCAATTACTTACATCTTTTGTGATAAGATTACTAGAGATGACATTTTCCATGCAAAGCAGCATCAAGTAGGGAACTTCAAGAATGCATCAGCATGCAAGAAGTGTCCACCTGATGTAAAAGAAGAGTTGTTATCTTATGGGATTTTACCCGACGATGAAGTTCTACATATTAGAGATGATGAAAAATAATATTATTCCACTCCTTTGTTGGAGACAGTTACATAGTGAACATTGCCCAATTTTTCTAATTATTTCACATAGATCTTATAGGACATACTTAAATTTCTGTAAGTGAATAAATCAATCTTATGAAAGTCTCAGCGGAGAGAAAGGCCACAACATTGTCATAGGAAAAAAATGGACTCGTTAGTTTTCATAATGCAGCATCTTTAAGAGGTGTTGACAAGAACCCAGAAATGAAAAGAAAAGAAAAAGCACTCAGGAGCGCACCGGACACTTGGTTGAACACTGGTGTAGTATTGCAGAACATTAACGGCAGAAGTCAAATCGTGCATCTGGAGAAGCGCCTATTGGACAAAAGCGAGAGAAGAAATCACTGGAAGTGGTGTAACAACAGAAGGTGAAAAGCCTGGCCACTAAAAAAGAGGGAAAACGAAACCTGGTTTTTGGCTCGTAACATCACAAGCTTGGTGACAACTCCAAACGGCTGCACTAACTGAAGAAGATCATTCTGTAGAAAGAATGTATCTCAGACTCAACCACAGAAAATAATTCCCTTTCCATCAAGGCCCTAAAAACGAAAATTTATAGAAGAAACCCACCTCAGATATCTCATGTCCAACATTGCGGATGTGAATTACTTTGGAGGGTTCCGTCATTGTCGAACTTCACCCTCTAATTTCAAACACGAAGCGGAACAGCCTCAAAAACTACTCCTCGACTTCCTTGTAGAATACTATCAACAGAAAATTAGATCTTTATTGTTCCAATTCCATACGAAAATGCAAAAAAGAAAAACAAAAATCAATCACGGAGGATAGGCGGGCATCTAACGAAATTCAATCTTTGATGTTTCAATTCCACATAGAAATGCAAAAAATAAAATGAAGACCAAAAACAATCGAGGAGGCGAGCCGGAAGCCCTAACCATCCGCGAAACAGATAGTTAAGACCACCGTCGGGGAGAAAACACTGAAGTCCGAATCTAACCCGAAAAGAGAGAGGACGCGACGAAGAAACGAGAGGTATGGCCAGAGCTTTACCTCGACCGACGGGAAGGAGGATCGCGGCGTAGGGTTCTTGGTCGCAAGAGGCCCGAGCAAATGAGATCGATTACGTAGGAGAAGGCAGGCTCCGATTAGGTTTTGGTACCGGCTCTCCTTCGGATGAGACAGTAATCTTTATCGTAGTCCGGGACCCGCAGTAAGTCTTACAGCGCTCCTCCGGAACACCGAAACCAAATAATGCCCTCGCAATCGACGGCCTTTGACTGATTGTTGATCCATCGTGCGCTGTTACTTCACCGTCTGATCAGATCGTTCGGCGTCTCAAATTTTAACTTGCGAGGTAGGTTATCAGGCAGCGACGTATAGGTCTCCATTCTCCATTCTCCAATTCGTAACTGCTTTCCCCGAGGAAGAAAAGATCCGTCGGTGGCACGTGACCGCTTCATTGTTATTAATGTGCACGCAGGGGATCGGTATGGCGGGAATTGGAAGGGAGCGTTATATGGTTTCGCGACAGGTCTAAATTCGGGTGCACAAACTGTGTAAGATTACGTTAAATCTCAATGACGAAAAATAGAATACTAAGATATCGATATCTTAGTTAACTCACTTATTTAATAAAATTATAATATTCAGAAATATATTTAATAAATAAATAAATAAAAATTAGTACTGATTTATAAGAATAAGAAAGGCATATAAAATTATTTAAATTATAGAAAAATAAAATCATTAGTCATATTATAAAATTTTAGAAAAAAATTAAAAATAGAATAAGGATTGAAACAAATATATTATTTAGTTATATGCTTGAAAGATTGATCATAAAAGTTATTTATTTATTAAGATAATTAATAAAAAATAAGGGAGAGAAATAATATTTGTATATGTTTTTATTAAACTAGAGAAAGTCATTTCGAGAGATTTATTATAGTGATTTTAAAATAAAAAGTATATCTATTGATTATATTAATTTTATTAAATATATGTATGATGATGTGGTATTAGAATTATAAAGAATATATCTAATAAGTTTTCTGTTAGCATAGATTTATATCAGGAATATGTTTTGTTTTTTTATTAATAATTAATGAACTTACTAGTTATTTAATATGATGGGTTGGTTAATGATAAAATTATTTTGGTTGCAAGGGTCCAAATGAAATTAATTATAAGTTTGAGATGGTAAGTCTAAATGTTTTAGATCAAGTAGGACTAAAAAAAAATTTAATAAAAATTTGAAGTATCTTGGATTAACTATTTAACAAGACAAAGTAAAAGCGAAATGGTTAAAATAATGAAAAAGTCTTGTTTGATTATTTGATATATTTAAAATCAAAATAAAAATTTGTAAGACAATTGTGACACTAATAATACTTTTATAAATCTGAGTGTTGGGTAATTAAGAAATAATATATACAAAAAAAATATATTATCAAGATAAAATATTGAGATGGATGTGTGAAGTTATCAAGAAAGATAAAGAAAGAAATATTAAGCATCGACGATAGAGAATAAGATAAAGTAAATTATCTAAGATAATATAAACATATGTTTAGGAGACATTCGGATACGAGAAGAGATAAAGAAAGACCAAAGAAAATTTTAATAGAAATTATGAATAAAGAATTAAGTAATCTCAACTTAACTAAATATATAATAGTTTAAAAATATTAAATATTTTGAATAAAGATTATAATAGAAATTATGATAATAAATATATTCATACAACTAATCTCAAATAATTGGGACATTCAATTTTAGTTTTATAGTAGTAGTAGTAGTCGTGGCTTTATAAACTTTTACAAAATTGAAGTTGGCTTCGAATTTTTTAAGAACAAATACTATCATGTTTTTTAGTTCTTTTCAAACTTGACACGAACATCTATTTATATTTATCCATGAATTGTAACATCAATTACGCACATTAACTGGTCTTTTTTTATTTAAATGTTATGTTTTTACCTATAACATGTTGATGCATGACAATGTCATCAGATCCAAACTCAAGGATGACTTATTAGTATCAAAATTGATCATCAATTTATGTTGCTAGATCGATGAGACTTGACCTATTTTTTTAGAATTATATATATATATATATATATATATATATATATATATAATTGTTCAAGGCGGATATATAGTGCTAAGGAGAAACTTTGGCTAGTCCAATGATAACAGCAAACACTCTCGATGCATTGTTTGGTTATGACACATCAGCCACTTGATATTGTGTCAAGTGCATAGAGAGCGAGCTTTGGTGTATCGCATTAGACACGTCACACATACACATGTTGCTCGATTGGAATGCATCAAATACAATGAAACACTTTAACCAGCCACAATGGACAGTATCGAGAGAGTATGAAGATCTCTAATCGACAAGGAAACATTTTGCCGAATGAGAATGCAACAAGCACAAGAATTTATTTTGGCGATAAAGGTTGCATCAGATGCTTCTTGAGAGGGCTTTTCTTTTGTATATTAGGTAGCATCAAGCGCCAGTGAATCTTTTGATGGTGAAGAATACCTTTTTGTATACTCCACTCTGGTTACATCAAATATTTCGTATGCTATACTTGAGATTAAGATGCATCAAATGCAATGAGATTGCATCGAACAACGCTTTGGATCGACTCCTAAGGCACTGGGCAGAGTTGAAGTGACCTGCCACTGTTCTTCGACAAGGATGATGCTCTTTCCGACTGAAAACCCAAAGCAGCAGCACCAGTAGGGCACAGCCAAAGCAGTGCGCAGAGTTTTAAGTGACCTGCTTCTGTTCTTCAGGAACTCAAAATCCAAAGCAGCAGCGACGATAGGCACACTCATTTTGAACCACGAAATGTTTCGAGACGAATAAAAGGTGTGCAATCTAAATCACTAATGGCGCACTCATTCTCATGCCTACAGGCACACATGATGGATTCAGATGAAAGGTGCTTCCGATCATGGATGGGAGGACAAAACTGGAGCGAGTTGGTGGGACGCATCAGGTGCTTCATTCTGCACATTCAAATGAACGGGAGAATGCTTTCATCCTGGTGCAGAATGATAACAAAGACAAAAGCGACGTCCTCGACATCGATGGAAGCAGAGGCAATGGATCACAGAGAGAAGAAGACTAAAAGCAACAACATGGTCTGCTAGAGCTCGTAACTGGGAAGAATCCAGACTGGTGGAGTTGAAATGCGAGCATCAGATTGATGCTTGGTGGCTCGAGCCTTAGTTCGCTTTCAGAACCTTGACTTTCTCCCATGTGAAGTCAGGATCGTCGCGGCCAAAATGGCCATAGGCTGCAGTTTTCTGGTACCTCAAGTTGCCGCCCCTCTTCAAGTCGAGGTTGATCGCGATCATCCCCGGCCTGAAATCGAAGCTTTCTTTGATCAACGCCAGTATCTCTTTGTCAGGTATCTTCCCCGTTCTGTAACTGTCCACGAACACCGACAGCGGCTCCGGCACGCCGATGGCGTAGGAAATCTGAACGATGCACCTCCGAGCAAGTCCAGAAGCCACCACGCTCTTCGCGGCCTGCCTCGCGATGTAAGCGCCGCTGCGGTCCACCTTGGTCGGATCCTTCCCTGAGAAGGCGCCGCCGCCATGGGCTCCCCAGCCGCCGTAGGTGTCGATTATGATCTTCCTGCCGGTCAGCCCTGCGTCGCCTTGAGGCCCGCCGATGACGAAGCGACCCGACGGGTTCAAGTGGAATATGGTCCTGTCGTCGATGTACTTGGCGGGGATGACCGGCTTGATGACATGCTCTTTCAGGTCCATGGCGATCTGCTCGTTGGTCACAGACTCGTCGTGCTGGGTGGAGATGAGCACGGTGTGCACCCGCACGGGCACCATCGCGCCGCCTTCTTTCCGGTACTCGACGGTCACCTGAGTCTTCCCGTCGGGCCTGACCCACGGACACGTCTGGTTCTTGCGCACCTCCGTGAGCTTGGCGCCGAGCTTGGTGGCCAGGACGTGGGTGAGGGGCATCAGCTCCGGCGTCTCGTCCGTGGCGTAGCCGAACATGTGGCCTTGGTCGCCGGCGCCGATTTCCTCGGGCTTCTTCGTGAAGTGCCCGTGCACTCCCTGGGCTATGTCGGGGCTCTGCTCCTCGATGTTAACAAGGACCTTGCAGCGGTCGGCGTCGAGGCCAACGTCGGCGGTGACGAAACCGATGTCTCGGCAAGTGTCACGAACAATCTTCTCGTAGTTTACCTGGGCCTTGGTGGTGATCTCGCCAAACACCATCACCATGTTGGTCTTGGTGCAGGTCTCACAAGCGACCTTGCTTTCAGGGTCCTGTTCCAAGCAGGCATCAAGTATGGCATCGGAGACCTGGTCGCAGAGCTTGTCGGGGTGGCCCTCGTTGACAGACTCCGAAGTGAAGAGGAAGCTATCCATCCGTAACTAAAACATACCGATCCATCAAGAACAAGGCGAACATCGAAGTGACAGAGAAAGGAACTGCCGTACCTGAGAGAGACAGAGAGAAAGGTTCGCTTTCCTCGGCGTTGGAGAAGGAGGAAGAGGGCAGGAGCGGAAGCAGGAAGAAGCAGTCCCCGCCACAAGAAAGGAAGTCCGCTTAAAACCGTGCACGGCGTCGCGTGTGACTCACTCACCCCTTACCTCTTCTTGCCGAAGAGTGACCGGAGTCCGGAAGAGAGTGGATTGGGTGCGGCCCGTGGCCGCTACCGCTGGTGGCTGATAACGTTCCGTTGGTTTGGATCAGCGGCTGACACGTTATCCTCTGGTTCGGCAAGAGCGAGTTTTGGGCGATGACGGGCTGCCTTGTTCTTGTTTGGTAACAGAGGGAATAAGAATATATTTTTTAAATAAAAGAAAATAAAATCCTCAAATTTATACTATTAAAATTATTTATATGAAGCTATACATATGTTTTAAATTGGATAAAAATCTTTTTCTAAAGCTCATCGAGATCCGATTTCAAGATCTTACTATCTACATTGAAAATTATAATCGATATTATAAAATTTATGTATCTAACTCTCAATCCCGACAAATGGATCACTAATTTTCTAAGCATTAAAATTGATCTAATGATATTTCTAATCTCAAATTTTTCTTTTTATCAAAATTTTTTTTGTATCAATTTGATAAAAAGCTGATCAAATAGTTTAAGTCCGATCAATTATGATAATTACATTTTTTTATTCTTAAGTATGCAAATAGTTAATTTTAATTATATTTTAGATAAAAAAAATAAAAAATATATATATATACTCTATTATTAATTAATAGATAATCGGATGATATATATTTGAGTTTAACTCGTAATCTAACGACTTAAGCCTTTGTGTTAAATTAGTGTCTCATTATTAATGTTCTATCAGAATAACCTTGCGATTGTGAATATTACTAATCATCATTAATGGAGTTAGATATATTGATATAGAATGAGTTTGTGAATATTAATGACTTCTCCAAACTGAGCATTAGAACAGTCGTGCTTGGAATTCCGGGGGAGAAAGACGATAAGATCATTGCAGTTTGTGCTGATGATCCTAAGTTTCGTCACTTCAATGACCTTGACCTTAATGAGCTATCTCTTCGTCGTCTTTAGATCCGGAGCTTCTTTGAAGAGTACTGCATCCTGCCAGATCCATCTTTTAACATAACAATCGAGCTTCTGGTCTTTTTCGGTTTAATTTTTTTTTCTGCAGCAGGAAGAAATGCCAGAATCCTTGACAGGTTCTCGATTAATTCTCGCCTGCTAGTACTGCTCTTATGATCTATCTTTGCGGCCCGAGCAAACTCGTATCTCCTCTTTCCCAAATTAGTCCTTTTTTTTTTTCGAATTAATTTTTCGGAAACTGGATGGTTATTACGGTGATGATCATACTTCTTTTTGCTCTCTACTTTAACTTTTGTTATCTGTTGGATAGATGCTCGTTATTTAGCTCGTGGTGGGTTTTAATTACCTACGGTTCACTTTAGTTTTAACCATTTCTCGTTTAATCTAAATCTTAATTCTTTTAACTAAAAGATGTGATGACTATCACATGAAAAGGGCCAACGATGACTGTGAAAAAAAGGGAGAAACAACAGTGATAGTTGAGAGTAAAAAATAAAGAGAAGAAAGAAAATACAATACAGAATCATCTAGTGTCCTCGTATCAAATTAGATTAGATTTACAGTGAATTTTTGCTATTATTACTCGGGAAGATTTTGAATATTGTGCACGGTAACATAATTCTTGTATCTCAATTATTCTTTTATGATTATTACTTAGATTTTGAGCATGAGATTTTTGTATTCATTATTTTTATAGCAAATTTTCTCCATGATATTTATTATATCTTAATGTTCTATTTGATTATAATTTTTATTTAATTCTATCATGTATTAAGACGTGCTTATATTTGTTTGTATACAAATTTTTTTCTTATCAAGTTTATGCAGATGTAATTATAGTTTCATGTGGAGGTAAGACACAAGATGGCAACAGTTCATTCAGTGTAGATACACAACTTGCTTAAAAAGTAATTAAAATACAAGATGTCTGAGTAGGTAAGAAAGGTCCTTTATAGTTTTTAAAAATGAGAATTTGTAGGTGTACCCGATCGATAATCCATCTATAATCATTTTATTCACATTTTTTTCAAAGGCGTTTTTATGGCAATTGATTGGTATTCACAATATATACTCAGTTTTCTTAAATCACAATGTACGTCAAAGAGTAGAGATCGTTATCTTCTTGGAGAACGTATCTGGTGAA
Source organism: Musa acuminata AAA Group (assembly GCF_036884655.1). Lineage (NCBI taxonomy): Eukaryota > Viridiplantae > Streptophyta > Magnoliopsida > Zingiberales > Musaceae > Musa > Musa acuminata. Next base: position 33,286,370 of record NC_088337.1, on the reverse strand, counting down.
CTTACCCGTAGGCAATGCTCTGTTAGGTTGACTTTTCTTGTATTCTAAATGATGAACACCAGATGAAATGAAATAAGCAAGATTCCCGAGTTCACGGTCAAAGAAATCAAACCCGCCCACCAATGACTCTTCGATGCTGACTGCAAAACCGAAATAAAAGAAGCATCATTGCGTGCTTAACGAATTATATCCCTAGTTAGAACTCAGATCTATATCACACCCCTAAAAAAGAATTCATAGCGATCCACTGTTCTCGTGAGATGTGCAGGTGATAGATAGTTGTGTCACCTACCACATGATCTTATCTTAGTGGGAGACTCGTTGATCGATCTCCATCAAAAATCGTTGAGCCATCAGCGACACTGGGATTGTAATCTTTCCAAGACGTGAAGAGTTTAGCGTGGTATCGATTAGTCGTGCTATCTATCACCCGTCTCTTCTACTTGACTTGGTGTATGTGAACTCGTCGGTATATATAGACGAGAATAGCAGGTCTGAGGTGCATAGCAGAAAGCGTTTCCTGGGCAGCAGCACAGCTCAGTCGACGTCTAAAATGGCGAGCTTCCGTGCCAGTCGCAAGGCTCAGAGCTCTGATGGCCCCGCAACCGTCTTGGCCATCGGAACTGCGAACCCTCGCAACGTAGTGGATCAGCTCGCATACCCTGACTTCTACTTCCGAGTCACCAACGCGGACGACAAACAAGAACTCAAAGACAAGTTTAAGCGCATCTGTAAGACCTCGTCTTCCTCCCCACCCCTTACACCATCTTGTCTCACCAGCTCTCTATCGCTTCAGCTGCAGCAAATACGCCACTAACGTTTGCGTGCAGCATTTTTGGCTTCTTGGTGGTTCGAGTATGATAACGAGACAGTAAGAACGAGCTAATTAACCTCATAACTATTACATAGTTATGTAAATGTTAGAAACTTCCATGTGTGCATGCATGGCTGGTTTCTGGATCTCAAAGCACTCGTGTCCTTGATGACCATGTCTTGACACAGACTTACGTGTCTTGTTGCTGACCTGTCGAGACGTGGTTAGTCGAATCATGATGTTGTAGCACATCTAACTGTTGCAATTAATACACACAACATAGAGAGAGAGAGAGAGAGAGAGAGAGAGAGAGAGAGAGAGAGAGAATGTATGGATTATTCTTAGGTGATAGGTTTGAGGTTTCAGAGCTTCTTCTATGATACCGTTGACGAATCTAAGAGAATCGTCGTAACATACATCATGTGTTTTGGCATTTGTGTGAAGGTGACAAGAGCACGGTGAAGAGGCGGTTTATCCACCTCAACGAGGAGATCTTGAAGGCCAACCCCACCATCTGCACGCCGGGGGCGCCTTCCCTGGAAGCTCGGCAGGACATCTTGATCGAGGAGTTACCCAAACTGGGGAAGGAAGCGGCTGAGAGAGCCATCAAGGAATGGGGTCGTCCCAAATCCATGATCACCCACGTCATCTTTTGCTCCACCGCGGGGTTCGACATGCCCGGAGCCGATTACCAGCTCATCAAGCTCCTCGGCCTCTCTCCCTCCGTCAGGCGAGTCATGCTGTACCACGTGGGCTGCTTCGCCGGCGCGTCGGCCCTCCGCATCGCAAAGGACCTCGCCGAGAACAACCACGGCGCTCGCGTGCTGGTGGTGTGTGCCGAGACCACCGCCATCACCTTCCAAGCTCCGGACGACCACAACATATATAACCTCGTCAGCCAAGCTCTCTTCGGCGATGGTGCGGCAGCGATGGTCGTCGGAGCTGACCCGGTCCAAGATGTCGAGAGGCCAGTCTTCGAGATAGCGTCGGCGGCGCAGACTCTGCTGCCGGAGAGCGAGGGCACGATCAAAGGCCACCTCAGGGACGTGGGACTCGACTTGCACTTGCGCAGGGACGTCCCCAAGCTCATCGCGGAGAACATCGAGGAGACTCTGGTGAAGGCGTTCGAACCTCTAGGCATCTCGGACTGGAACTCCCTGTTCTGGATAGCGCACCCCGGCGGGCCGGCGATACTCGACCAAATCGAGTCCACTCTGGGGCTGAAGCCGGAGAAGCTCCGGGCGACGAGAAGCGTGCTCCGCGATTACGGGAACATGTCGAGCGCCACGGTCATCTTCATCATGGATGAGATGAGGAAGCAGTCGGCCAAGGAGGAGCGGGAGAGCAGCGGCGAGGGGCTGGAGTGGGGGGTGCTCTACGGGTTCGGGCCGGGGCTCACCGTGGAGTCCGTCGTCCTCCACAGCGTGCCTCTGTGACTCCTTACGACTACTGCTGCGGTGGGCTCGCATCAAAGATCGGAGTGGAGTTGGTGTTCCTGATTGGGTGTGTTTGACTATGATTACAGTAAGTTTTATGTCGTGTTGTTCTGCTTGCAGTTGTTGATTGATGTTTGAATAAAGATGCACGTTAAAGCTGAAACATGAACAGCACCATCATCTCTCCAGCACCAATCTATGATGAATTAAGTGGCATGATATGTGCAGGCAGTACTTGAGCCTTACTCTTCATCAAATTAATATGATTTTTAATGCTAAATGATGCAAGGGGCAGTGCCAAAGTAGGAAGATAAGTTGCTTTTTAGAAACAGAAAAGAGAAAGAAGAAGAGATTCATATTAATATGTTTTGCGATTACAAGTAATCGGGAGGAGAGGAGAAGAAAGGAGATGAGGAAAGAGGGCAGGAGAGGAGGAAAGATGGCAGAAGATGGGAGGTGACGGGAAGAGAGGGTATACATAGGAGAGACAGGAACAGTTCCTGTGGGCTGCGAGATAGGAAATGTAGATCGGCGTCATCTTGATCGGCCGGCAGTGTTGGCATCAGGTCCTCGTCGCTAGCAGTACCCTCACCTCCTCATCACGAGCGGTCTTGGGCTCCCCTTTCCCCCCGCCCGAACCATGCAGCATCGCACGGCGCCTCGGAGACTAGCCGAGAACGAAGTAAACTCGAGTCGACTCGCGAGTCAGGCCGATTCCACCATTCCAACGTTTCGACGACGGGCCTGCCTCGCTAGGCCTGATCTGGGCCGTAAGATCTCAAGATTCTACGGCCCGGATTGCGAGTTTAACAACATTGGGTGGGACCAAATACCAAATCAGCACAACAATAGATCCGAAACTATGCTATAACGACCACAAAATTTGAAGGTATTATGATTCCGAAATGCATGAGGTCTTAATTAATGGCTTACCCAGCAAGCATACATAATTCGAGGAAAGGATAAGTTAAGCCTACATAATTCGAGGAAAGGATAAGTTTCGCTGCCAATATCATATGTAAATCTACGATAAGACTCAGGTTGATGTCAACTGTCCTAGATGATGTTTCGGTTGTTCTAACACTACCTGGTCAAACAGATCGGATCGTCGACCGAAGCACATTAACATCCTGTTCAGGTTCGATCCTGCTCCCTGCAAGCAGGCACATGAAGAAATAGTAAATTTCCCTATAAAAATCCTCGTGTTCTAAACGGGAATAGAGGAGGAAAAAATACAAAAACCCCCAAGATCATCCATTGATTTGATCATCGGAGAGATCGGGAGGGGTCGGGCGATCGACCGTCAATGGAATTCACCGTAGGTGGGTAACTCGATCTCCCTCTTCCTCTTTTGATGCCATGATGCTTTGATGTCGTACGACCAGGTGCGGATCTCGCCGCGCCGATTGCATCGGCACCGGGAGTCGCTGCTCACCACGGAGCAGTGCGATGTGGAGAGAAGGGGGAGCCGTTTCTCCTCGCCGTCTCGGTCTTCTCGGTAGGTACCGAAGCTGCATGATCACGGTCGATGTGCAGACGACTGCACCGATTTGTTTTGAGCGCGCAAGAACGTATGGTTCTTCTCCCCTTTCTTCTTCTTTCTTCCTCCTCGGGTGGGCGCACGTACGCAACGGTGGCAGCGACGTTTTCACCCGTGGAAGCAGTACCTAAAGATAGGAGATGTGGCCCGGCAGTTTGCCTACGAGGTCCTGCTTGCATACGCCACCAAAGCCGAGACACGGGTATCTAAATTACCACGCCCGATTTAAAATCGAAATAATAAAAGACTAATCGTGATTCTCTCATATTTTATTTTGTGATCCAACTTAATCTTGGAGCAAACAGAACCCTGATAACAGATAAGATTTTACCAAACCCTGATAACAGATAAGATTTTATCAAAAAAAATTTGTTTTATTGAGAGAAATCCTTATGTGAGGAAAATCCTCCCTCCAGTTATTGAAATATTTTTTTTTTATATTTTATTCTTTCCAATATGGTATTATGAGACGAGCGAACTTCACGGTCATTGAAATATGTCATTCACTTCCTATCAGACTCTCTTCTTCATCCGCTGTACAGCGTGTGACACCTTCGCTGCTACCCAACCGTTGCCGTGACCACACCCAGCGTTGCTATCACACAATAACGAGGGCATGTTTTGGTGCGGCGCTCGCCCTTGGTAGTGGATCCCTCTTCAACCCTTGCTCGCTCCTTCCCTCTTCTCCTCCATGCGACCTTCTTCTTTACCAACGTCGCCTGCATTGACCCCAAGCTCGGGTTGTCCGTCGTCGTAGCATCATCTTCATCTGATCTATATTAACTTTATCCTTTGCCTAACTTTCTCCTCTACTACACCTCTGCTACAGTTTTCTCCTCTACTACAACTTTCTCCTTAGAAAAATCCTTTTATTATGTTAAAGAGAATTCTACAATCTAATCTGTATAAATAAGAGACATTAATGTATTCGAGCTTCTTCAATAATTCTTTTTATCTTTGATTCTTTCCATAAACCCACCTCAATTATCGTTAAATAAACAGCACCCAACAATGAGCTAATCAGTTTGGTTCCTCTCGATTATGTCCGTAGACACCAATCGAAGAAGAGATACAGCGAAAGATCAGCGTTGCATGCACGGAGCTCACGTCGGAGTCCGGAGACGTGACGAAGGAGAACAAAGGGCTTATTCTCCTTGTTTTTTCTTTATTGTTACCGAGAAAAAAGGGAGAGGCAAAAATTATCTGACTGATATCCGTAACCTAAAAAAAATGATTTTTCTTTCCTATAGAAACTAATTCCCTATCACACAATTTATTTGTTCAAATAAGTTAATATATTAAATTAATTAGAAATACTTATGATATTTCAGATTTATTGAAACAAGATAAAAGAAAAAATATTTTTTTTTTATTGGAGGAATATGATAAGTAAATTTTGTGTTTTCCACTCACAATCCTCAACGAATCAAAAACATGCAGTTAAAAGTATATCACCAATTTAATAGATAAAAGTAATTTGATAAAGCAATTTCTTTTTCTTTTTTTAATATCCTATTGGAACCTAACCTATTTCCAATAGAACCACAACGAACTTGACTTCTAATCAAACTCCGCTAGTCCAAACCCCTCATATATATATATATATATACACCCCACCGGGCTCTCAAAACCGCTGCTTCGATTCCTAAATCGCCTCCGATCTCGCCGGTGACATGGCGACGGAATTGTTGGGATCGGCGGACGCCGTCGCTTATTTCCCCGTCGTGTACATCAATGACGATCACGAGATTGAGGTGGGATCTGTTCTGGTGCACCCGTCGCTCGGCTTTGATACGTTCCAGGAGACCATCAGCCAGATGATCGGCGTCGCTCGTCACCGGCTCTCCATGACCCTCGTCCGCTCCAATAATATCCGGGCCTTGGGGGAAACCATGCGCATGGTGGCTATCGACGAGGCGTCCGATTTCGCCGCAATCGCCTGCGAGCGGGACTGCTTCGTCCACGCCGTCCGCCTGTCGCGCCGGAAGAGGCGGGGCCGATCCAAGAGGAAGAATCGCGATCCAGGACCGGGGGAGAACGCGGGGCCGAATATTACGATCCTGAGGCGGAACCCGGCGGAATCCGACGTCCTGTACACGGTGGCGGACGGCGTGATGGTGCCTGGTACGGTGGCCGGGCTTGGGCTGTGGGATTACGAGGCTCCGCTCCGGGTCCTCGAGCGGCAGCGGGAGAGGTTCCCGTTATCGACTCCCGCGGCGAGGCCGTCCTGCTACCGGTTCGCGGAATTCGCTCCTCAGCCGGCGCCGCTCCTGTGGTGCGATAATTGCGAGGTGGCCAAGGCGGAGGGCCTTCCGCCGTGTTTTCACCGGTGCGTCCGCGACGCCATCACCGTCTGCTTCCGCTCGGCGGCGGGCCCCATCCAGCGCCCGTCAACGAAGCAAGTCGAAGCTTCCTCTTAGTTATATATATATATATATATATATATATATATATATATATATATATATATATATATATATATATATATATATATATATATATATATATATATACACACACACTCTCTCTTAAAAAAAAAAGACACTTAGGTAGAATTCCATTAGTGATGAAAGGGTTTAGTTTTGTTAGTAATCACAGAGGATTCTTAGTTCTTTCCATTCTTTGTTAGTAAGAAAATGAATAGTATAATTTAATTGATGTCATAATTTGAATTTGATACTTGATCCCTTGGTCTCTTATCTTTAAATCATATCTATAACATATAATTTATATGAACAATTATGGGTAAATTTTCTTTAAAAAAATTAAAAATATATATTTTTATCCTTTTTAATTTGTTTTTATATAACGTGTTGTATTTCCTAAGAGATAATATTATATTTTCCTATCACCTTTCGGCATGCAACCGTCCCTACCACTCATCGTTAGTCCATTGGTGTGATTAATTTTAGTTGGGACAGATACAAGAGACACAAGCCTCGTAGTAGCACATAAGTAATACCTCAATAATAACAAATGAGAAGAGAGCGTAATTAGTAAATGACGATGAAGATGATGACGAGAGATGGAGACGATAAGTAATGGATGTGACGATCAACAAGATGGAGATGAGGGGTAATTATATCAGTTAGAAGATAAGAAAAGCGAAACTAAAAAAACACTTTATAGAAAAATGTGAAATAATTACTTATGATTTAATTCTTATTATTAATGTTTTAAGTCAGGTCAAATCAAATTATATATATATAATTCAGGTCAATTTAATTATTAATATTTATTTTTTATCCAAAAACCATAGAATGTTAAAAAAAATAGCTACTCCGACCAAGATCGCTCGACTTACCACACCCCACCCTCTCTCTCTCTCTCTTTCAAATCTCAATATTATATTTATTTTATCATATATATATATATATATATATATATATATGATAAAAAGAATTATTAAACGAAGCAAGTTAAAGGATAAATGATGGAAACTGTTGGAAAGAATAGAAGATAAAAAGAATTCTTAAAGCCGGTGACGACGGTGGCTACGACGATGATGATAGCTACTGCGACGACGACGACGGCGATGACTGTAGTAGAAGAGAAAGCCATAGCAATGCCGCAGTAGAAGAGAAAAGCTACAGTGATGTTACAGTAAATGAGGAGGAAGCTACAACAGATGATGAAATTATAGCGATATTGCAGTGAAGCTACAACATAGGAGGAAGCTGCAGCGATGTTATAGTAGAGATGCAGCAGAAGAGAAAGCTGTAGCAGAGAAAAAAGCTACAATAGAGGAACAGTAATGAAGCTACAACAAAGCATAGGAGGTAGCTATAGCATAGGAGGTAATTACAACGATGCTACAATAGAGGAGAAAGCTGCAGCGATTTCGTAGAGAAACCTATAGCGATTTGGTCTTAGCAGGACTACACCGGTGAAGAATAAGGCCGCATGGAGGAGAAAAGAAAAAGAGCGAGCAGAGGTTGGAGAGGGATCCACTTCCGAGGGCAAGCAACCAACCGCACCAAAACAGGCCCCATTGTTGTGGCCACACCTGATGGCGACGCCGAGTGTGGTCACAACAGCGACTAGGGTAACAGCGAAGGCATCACACATTGTACAACGGTAATTACAACAGAGGAGGTAGCTATAGCATAGGAGGTAATTACAACGATACTACAATAGAAGAGAAAGCTACAATAGAGGAGGAAGCTGCAGCGATTTCGTAGAGAAACCTATAGCGACTTGGTCTTAGCAGGACTGCACCGATGAAGAAGAAGGCCGCATTGAGGAGAAAAGAAAAAGAGTGGGCAGAGGCCCCCATTGTTGTGGCCACACCTGATGGCGATGCCGAGTGTGGTCACGACAGCGACTGGGGTAACAACGAAGGCATCACGCATCGTACAACGGACGGAGCGAATGAAGAGGGGAGTCCGACGAGGAAGTGAGTCCAGCGAGAAAGATTTCCCAAGCTTCGATGGTCGTAGAATCTCGCCCGTCTCACCTGCTTTGATACCACGTTGAAAAAAATAAAAAATAAAAAAAATTATTGAAAATACTTGAATATATTAACATGTCCCTCTACTATTTATACAGATTAGTAGGATGGATTTTTCTCAACAGAATAAAGGATTTCCCTCGACAGAATAGAGAGATTTTCTCAAAAAATCTTATCAGCTATCATAAACGAGTTTTGGTTTTAGATGGTTTTAGAATAGAATCTGACATTATTTATTTACGAGTTTTGATCTTCAATTTTGATCCGCCCAACAGAAGCATTTACGATTCAAAATATAATTTAATAAAATTATTAATGTTCATTTGCAAGCGACCAACGTGGGCCGAAGAAGGTTGTCTTCTTCCGATGCCTATAATCTTTAGGATAAAGACGATGAGCTTTGATCGTAGAATCTAATCTTACGGTCGTCCTCTGAAGAAAATCCAATTCTTTACCAGCTGCTGAGTCATCGTCTTCGATTCTTGATCTGATGATAATAAAACATTATTAATGTTTGATTTGGACGGCATCGCAAGGGAAGCAACCAACGTGGGCTCAGGACCGGCTTCCTATTCATCAATAGTTCCTCGGGTGTGTCCACCGAAGCAGCGATACTGTGGCTGCTGTCGCCAACCCACCGAGCTGCAGGTTCTTCAGCGCACAGTTGGTGCTCAGAGCCCCAACCCACCCACCGCTGCAGGCTCTTCACCTGCGTCCGACCAAAACGCCACATGAGATCTCTGCATCATAAGCTACTCCACTCTACAGCATCGAGCCAGCATTCCAAGTACGTAACTACTGCTTCGTCGCTGCTACAGTGTGAGGTACGCAACGTGTCGACGATTGCATTCCGGCACACCAGCTTGCTCTACGGGCCGGTAGGAAGAGGCCGGTGGAGAATTTTGTTGGCAGCGTGGTCTGCCCATCGCACCGGAACAAGGGCAATACATCGCTGCCGCTTGTTGCTGTGGAGAAGCTACAGGCGGAAGGAACATTTGATGTTTTCTGATGCCAGTCGCTTGTAGCACTCACTGTTCATCTATAGTTTCATGTTGCAGACCACAGTATCGTTTGGCTCACTCGTAGCATCTACAGCTCTGCTGAAGGTATCTCCCTGTCTTTTCTCCTTGGAGCCGTCTGCTGCTCTGCGATCCTCGAGCACGCCGATCGTTCGATCGAATAACTAAGAGGCATGTCCTCCGACCATGCATTCGATTTCCACTTTATCTGGACCGACTATTCCTCAAGAATTTGTTTCTATTCGTCGAAAAATAATAATAACAAAGAGTGTGGTGTTTCATTTTGTATGATCTTCCAATGTTGCATTCGCTGCTCCTTTATTTTCAGATTTTAATTATGATGCAAATTCACTGCTTATGTATGTGTATTATCATCCTGTTTAAACTTACGAGCAATTCTTATTTCCTATTATCTGACATTAAGCTACGATCTTTTCTCATAGCTATTATTTGTCGTACACACCTATCGATTCAATTCAATGGAATGCCTCGAAATACTTGTCTATGCAAGACTCGTTTGGTGGAGAACTTCATGTCTTTGAAGTCTCTCTAAATATTGAATGCTTGCTATAGCAAATCGTCAACGCATGCGAAAACAGCAGGATCATTGCAGCAAGACGAATGGAAGTTTAAACAGCATATAATTCTTTTTTTACATATATATACATATATAATCATTTTCTTCTCTATTTTGTGTTCCCTCGAGAAGCTCAGATTGGCAACTCTATGTTGGAGTGTTGTTTCGATGGCTACAGCATTCACTGATGGAATAGAGAGGAAGTCAAACGCGTCACTTTATATGTTCTCTTCCTCCATCTCGGTGGCTCAAGAAGAATCGGAAGAAGATGGAGGAGAAGAAGAAGAAGACGAAGAAGAAGCAAGGCTTACAAGCAAGTCCACAAAGGCTCCTATTATGAGCTCGTGCGTCTTCTTTCCATTAGCTGTCAAGTACCAAACCAACATCTCCTCGAGCCACGCCCAGTCTATGACTCCATGAGCCGTCAGCATCTCCTCCATCGACTGCTTGAAGTCACGATAAGGGTCCTCCGACTCCACCGCCATGGCGATGCTCCCCTCGAACGGAACGGCCCCGACGTCCGCCGCCTCCACTATGGAGCTGGTCGCGCCTGGCTCGAAGAACAGCCTGTCCGACCGCAGCCCGCGGATGACCGCCTCGACGGCGTCGCCGCATGACGACTCACTACTCTTCGTGCCTACGTAGTCTACTACGCCACCGTCTTTCTCCCTGAAGGAGCGGGTCCTTGGGTGGCTGCAGGAAGGCCACGGCCATGGAAGAGGAGTAGGGGGAGAAGAGGCGTGGCTCGTGTACCTCGTGGCGGAGAAGAGAGAGAAGAAGCCTGGTTTCCTGCCCATATCGGATGTCCTTTTTATGTATGCGAAGAAGAGGAACAGGAGAATGGAATGCGGTGCAGTGCGGTGCAGTGCAGCACGAGATGTTGTTAATGGCGAGGGAAATAGCGGTGGCCTTCTTGAGGCATTTGAAGGCAGGGATTTGCAGGGCGAGTCACCGTGAGCGAGCCATAAATAATAGTTGGAGGAGGATAACAGTGACCTTCACTGCTCGCACTCAAATATGGATCGCTTCTGCTGTTGCGATTACCGCTTTTTGTTCGCTAGCTGCAACAAGGTGCAGCATTTCTTCTCACGAGAAGCTGCAACCTTCAACTCGGGCAGCTAACCGCTCCCTTGTCTTGCCTTGTTTTCCTCATGCTTGTGTATTTTGAGACTTATTATTCTGCCCATCGAATGGAATACAAGGCAAAGTGGAAAGCTGTGTGCGCCTGCTATCCAACAACAACAGCAGCGAGCAGCAATGAAATCTGAGATACCAAAAATAAATCCTTTTTTTTTTTTCTTTTCTTTTACCGGAGAAAAATATATTAAATAATTTGCACCCTTAAAGAAGGAGAGTGTGAAGTATAGTTTGATATAAAATAAACAATGATGAAAAGCTGAAGGCAATGCATTTATTTGTCTCGTTTGAATACATTATTATTTAAAAGTCATTCATGAGATGGACAATCAAACACAAGTCTCGGTAATGATAATGCCATCCATATGAAAGGTTCAAAGTATGCTATTACAAACCCATGATAGACATGAAGGCAAGGAAAATACAAAGAGTAGGTGATCGGAAGGAAACATTTCTATGCCCAACAAAAGTATCCAAGTTTCTGGGTTCATTTCATGATCCTCACTCTCACATGGCAGAACAATGGATTTAAAGGTTCCACTCTTGCTTGTCTTTGTCCGATGTGCTTGCATTCACCTAGCGAGCATCGAAAGATGACTCCTTCCCAGGAGAATCGATCTTATCAAGATCGAGAGGCCAATAATTCAAACATCAATGTCTCGTGTCCCTGCCTTCCATGGGAACATGTCAGCTAGCGAACGCTTAATGGCAGCCATCGTGTCTTCCCGTTCCAAACATGCTCTCTTGACTCCTCCTCCGCCTCCTCCCCAATTAGAGAGCTTTAATAGCCGGATTCTGAGAGGCATGTTTGTCCTCGTAATTAAACAAGGAGGTCAGTACGCAAGCAAAGCAACGAAGGAGACAAGAAGAAGACAGCATTCCTCTTCGACTCGCTTGTAGGTGTTAGGGTAGGGGATGCTTCCGTGCTTTATATTCTAATGGGCTAATGCAAGTCAACCACTGCCTTAAAACATGGCTTCGTGGTCCACCCGGGATTACATTTGCATTAATTGCTGATATCAAAATGTATATCTCAGAAATAGTGCAATAAATTTTAATTTTTATGTTTTATCATCTCGTGATATGTCAGTCAAATATATCGATCGACCGATATATATTTGAGTTAGGACGTGCTGGCTAATCAAAAGTAAACTTAAGGAAACAAAATATTAATTAAGTCGAATAGCAACGAGAAAGATTCTCGTAGTTAAGCTAATATACCGACTTAGATCACCAGATCCACCATAACAAGATATCCAATAAAAGTATTTGGATCGATGCGATTTCAACACACCATGACATCAAAATACTTGCATTTTACAGGAAATTTATCAGCTTTGTGCGAATATCAAAATTAGTAACTCGCATGAGTCGTCATTTCCGTGACAAAGGGAGGTTGATGATCCCCTTGCTCTACATAGTGGTTCGGTCTTCTCGACCTACGTACTTAGAACCACTAAAATGAAATGCTGTTGTCCTCCAAGATCTTCCTTCGCACATAAAATTTGGACTTGATAAAAAGAGCCAGAGAGTCTACGGCAATGCCCACATTCTTACTTGATCAATTGCATCAACTGCCATACGAAAATTTGTCTTGATCATTAGTCAGTCACGGATCAAAACACCATTTTCCGCTTACCAATTGCATGATGCTTTCTTGTTTCGATTTTGTCACTCTACTTTGGGCATCGTTCCAAGCTAAGACTGCACACACAACTGTTAGCAGAGACAAAACTCCTTTCAAGCATTTGGCAGAGATTAAAATCATAGTTTTCGAAGATGGGAAATCTAAAAGAATGTGGTTTTGCACGACAACCGTTAACGACATGCAGCAAGCAGTTCTATGACCCTCTGGCTTATGAACCCGTAGTGAAACTAAACAACAACAGACGACCGATCAAACGCCGATCGAAGACTTCCAACCGTTCATTCCCATCAAATTTATCGATTGCGGGAAAATGATCCAAACAAATCATAGACTGCTAACAAAAGCAAACAGCTTACCGTATCAATCCACAAATCCCGTCTGCCTCAACACTACGTCACGGACGCGCCGCAGATCCCTTCCTTTCAGCGTCCTCCCTGCCCCTTCCAGCACCGAGAAGGTTGTCATCCTCGATCCCTTCCCGTGAGTCCTCGCCACGATCTCGTGAGGCGGCATCATCATCTCGTGCTCGTCCCCGCCTCCGTCGTCTGCCCCATCGGCGCCCTCCACCCCGAGCCCCGTCGTTCTCCGGGGCACGACAGGCACATTGATCGGAAGCGACTGCGGTCGGTGCACTTTCCCCACCGGCACCGAGAGCGAGTACTCCGGCTTCGCTCTGGGGATCGCGGGGATCATCCGCGCCGCGGTGGTGGACGAGGAAGACGGGGAGTTGGAGGAGGCGGAAATTGATGGCTTCCGCTGGAGGAGAGGGGGAGCAGCGGCGGGGACGCAGCCCCCGTCGTCCTCCGGTAGGGCGGCGAGGATTCCGAAGCTCCGGTCCCTCGGGCCGCGGGGAGCGCCACGGGAGGAGAGGGAGAGGAAGGTGCTAGGGCTAGGCTTCGCCGTCTCCGGCAGAGACGGCGCCGGGTCGAGTGAGGTCCACAGCACATCGGACTCGTGGAGCTCGACCCCGGCGGGTTGGTCGGGCGGGGGCGGAGAGAAGAGGCCGAGGAAGCGGTCAGAGCCGGGGGATCGCTGATGGCGGAGACCCTCCATGGAACGAAGAGTCTATCGAGGCAGAGGGTGGCCGGGGGATCGGGCGGGGGCGGCGGCGGCGGCGATAAGGGAAGCAAAGCGGGACTCGGAGCGCAGCCGGAGAGCTGTGGTGGGAGAAAGGACGCCACTTGTCGTGGTCGTTGTCGTAGTCACTGTCGTTTATGGGCCTTCGCACGAATCAACCGATCGCGTCACATCACTTGGTAAACAGCACAACCGCGGTGAGAGGATTCGTGTCATATGCTCTATGGCAGAGATCTTGGAGGCGTCGCAGACGACACATCATTCACTACCTCCCCAACGAATGCAGCATGCACCAGTCACACGACTTAAGTCACGGCACAAGCATCGACAAATCGACGTGACGCGCGTCAAGGGAGCGTGAGACGCATGAGTAAAAAGGTCGCCATATGCATCACATCATTAAAAATATTAAGTTCGTGTCCTACTTGATATTGGAATAACGGTGCATAATTAAAATTTACATCGTTAGTGTCATATTCACTTTTGTTTCTACTAGAAAGGGATGGGAAAACAAAAGGAGGTGGATCGCTGCTATCGAGTTGGAATCGATTAGACTCGATCAACCCTGACAAATCACATATTCTCTGAGGGCGTTGTTGCGTCCGCGAGACGGGCCAGCACCTCGGGTTCTTTCGGTGCTGATTCAGCCCGGCTGACAAGTATGGTGGAGGCCAGCTACTACAAGACCGAACATGGTCCGCTGTTGGCCGACGCGGTCCGACTCGACCCAAGCGAGCTGTGGACAGGATTGGGTAAAACGACTGACATCGAAGGGCAACTTCGTCAGTATGGAACTGCAACATGGTAACCCTAAGATAAAAGTACTCCCGAACGGTGGTAGGGTTTCGTTTACGGGAGAGGGAGGGGAGGCGCGGGAAGAGGGAGCAAGAACGAGTGACAAAGATGCAGATCTTCGTGAAAACCCTCACGGGGAAGACCATCACCCTCGAGGTCGAGAGCAGCGACACCATCGACAACGTCAAGACCAAGATCCAGGACAAAGAAGGTACTTTCTCGTGGTTCGTCGATTTTGACTCGGTGGGATCTCGCATGTGGTTTCTGATCGTTTTGTGGGCCTTTTCACCCAACAAAATTAGGGATTCCGCCGGACCAGCAGCGACTGATCTTTGCCGGGAAGCAGCTCGAGGATGGACGGACACTCGCCGACTACAACATTCAGAAAGGTGATATCTTGTGATCATATTAGATTTCTCTTTTTTGTTTCATTTGTGTTTCTTGTTGATTGGTTATCAAGAGTTGACAAGAGTTGTGTTTTTTTTTGTGGTGATGCAGAGTCGACGCTGCATTTGGTGCTGAGGCTGAGGGGCGGTATCATTGAGCCCTCTCTGATGGCTCTAGCCAGGAAATATAATCAGGAAAAGATGATCTGCAGAAAGTTAGATATCGTCTAACCTTATTACTTAAGTCTTTATGATCTTTAAGTCTGTGAAAATTTTTGTTTCTGATCTGCGTACCATGCATAATTGCTTTCAGCAAAAGGTACTAAAAAATGACTTGTAGGTGTAAATATATTAAACACTAATTCGTTATTCGTTATATTAAACTTGTAGGTGTAAATATATTAAACACTAATAACTTTCAGCAAAAGTTAGATATCTGCACTATTTGAGTATAAAGTAGAATTTTTGAATGTTCATGGAGATGTGTCGTCGCAATGCCATCATTTTGCTAGAGTTCGCAACATATCTAAAATTGTACCACCCTTTGTGTTGTCCTACATGGATCAATTTTCTGCCTTAGGGCTTTGTACCCTTATTGTTGTCAACAGATGCAGTTTATTAGTTTGAAGCTCATATCATGGATGGGATAATAGGTGAGAATCTTGCGTTCTATAAGAAGTAAAGTTTTTTCCAATGGAAAATGCATAAAGAACTCTTACATGTGTAATATTTATTTTGTATTGTGATTAGTTAATTTGGTTTCTTTTAACTTCTGGGCTGCTGGTTTTCTTTGTGTTATTCTATTAGGCAACCTCTTCATGTCTTATTTGTCAGGCTTATCTTCTCTTTAATTGCTAGTAAAGCAACACAAATGCCTGCAATTCTTTTTCTAGGTACTTTTAATTGGTTATTTTGTTCAGCTGGATTTCTTTTAAATACTTGGTTTGAGTTTTCTACTAGCAACAAGAGCTAATTATCTATGAAGAAACAAAGATTTAATGAGGCTAATGGGCTATGCATAAACAAAGATATCTCCAGGGAGTTAGTAACCTATTAATAATTTTGACTTTCATGTTTCAATTCAGCAATGTTAGGCTGTCCCAAAAATGTCATCAGTAATTGTTCCGAGTATTGAAGCATTTTAAGGACACGTTATTAGATAGATTCCCAAATGATACAAGGTGTGCAATTTCCTTTCATAGCTTCAATTTTGCATTTGAGTGTTTTTAAATATAAATCATATAGATGATTTGCTATCTTGTGAAAATATTGCTAGCGATCCTGTGTGTTCTTGCCGATAACTTGGTAACCATTTGCTTTTGGTTGAATTATTATCATTCGGTATCTCAGTCTGTGTACTTTTTTTTTTGTTGATAATCAGTTTCTTATTCTGTGTTCTTTTTATTATTCGGTATCTTATTCTGTGTACTTTTTTTCTTATTCTGTGTTCTTATCCTGTGTTCTTATTCGGTATCTCATTCATGAAGTTTATAATTGTTGCTGATGTGGTTTTAAGCAAGACTGTTGTTTTCATACTGCAGGCAATAAAAGTTCTTGGAAGCTTAGTTTTTGTCTCATGATTAATTGTTACTCCAGGCTTATGACATCTGCGCGGATTTTTTGCTTTCATTGTGACGTTTCCTTTGCTGTTGCATCTACATGTAAAAATGGCTATAGTTTCTCATTTTCTGTTATGGATTTCCTTGTGTATGCAGTGCTCCACATAGTTGCTCTTCTATTTGCAGTGCCTGTTGTTGATCCTTTTCTTGTACTAGTCTCATAACACTGAATGAATTTGTGGTAATGGTTCTGGTGCTTCAAGCTCCTTGCATTAATGTCATGCTTATCTAGTGTACCCGATGCGCACTAAACAAAATTTCAGTTGACTGATATTTTTTTTTTTGCTGTGGATATAATTTGTGGATGTCTATATGGCTGCAAATTTGTGTTGGCTTGTTTGATAAGTGAAAAATGCTTTGAGAGTAGAGTACTATATTGTATATATGTTCTTTTGCATGCCTAAGTCCTTGAAAGGATATAGACATGGAGCAATCTACGTGCATTGCATCTGCTGGTTTTCTTATTTTGTTTAGTTTTACATAACCATTTGAGACTATGCGATAACCATCCTCGTTTTCTCCGTCCAGATGCTATGCAAGATTGCATCCAAGGGCTGTTAATTGCCGTAAAAAGAAGTGCGGCCACAGCAACCAGGTACCTCTTTATCTCCGTATTGGTTAGTTTGATTGGTTTTGTGGAAATACAGTGAATATTCATTCTTGCAAAATTCTAAACAATTTTGTGAGTTATTTAATTTTAATCTGTCTTGTTCCACAGAGGTTCCAAGTATTCTTCCCGTATATTACACCACCCCCTTACTAACTAATGCTGGTTTCCTCAAGGCAACATTGTTTCTTATTTTAAAAAACATGGGAAACAGAGATGATTTCAAACTGCTAGTAATCTCCCGCTTGTTTTGGTTTGCAGCTGAGGCCCAAGAAGAAGATCAAGTAAGCTGTTGGTTTGAGTTGCTTGATGCGTGTTCTGAGAAGCCAAAATGATGTCCCATCTAGATTAGCTGTCATCGGCTGTTTTCATTTTTCACATGAAGCTTATTTTTATTGCTTTGTTGCTGCAAACAAACGTGTTGGCACGTAAAAGGACCATGTTGTTTTCTGAATGTTTTGAAGTATCTTTAGCAATTAATATTTCTATTGATTGTTCTCAATCAAATAATATCTATCGATTTTGCCACCTGAAATTTGTATTAAAAAGCTACAGCCAAATTGCAGAAAAGGCAGTTGAGCTGCGCGAGGATCTTTCTTTCAGCAATTATCGATGCCAACCGAATTATTTAATGTGAACAATCTTGCTATCTCGGTCGTGTGCTGTAGTATGTGGTCTTCGATGTTAGATGACCACAGCGAGCTCTATATCTGTTTCATGTTAATTCACTTGGTTCGTTGTGTTATATGTTTAATGTATCAGAAAAGGAATATTATTAATTTACATGCTTACAAGAAATGGCTGTTCTTTCTTGTTCAGCATGAGAAATGGTGGTGAGGTACAAGAAGAAGGTGGCTGAGCAGCCCATCAGGAACGACAACCGAGATATTCCCGAATTGCGTTCTCTGTTTTCTCGTTGTGCTTCAAGAAAACAATGACTGCACCGACTTGTGCTGCCTTAACAATAGTTAACTTTGGTTCCATATTTTTTGGATGTCATATTTCTTTTTAATCCTTGCACCGGATAAGATGACGACGAGTGAGATCCGTTAGTGTAGACATGTGTTGAAAAGATTGATTTCTGGATATGATTGATCGATAGTAAAAAAATATAAAATAATTAATATTAATGATACGAAAAAAGATATAAATAATAATAATTATTATAAATACAAATTTAAATATTTCGAACTTAACTAACCATATGATTTTGACATAAGATTCATATAATCGATCCAAAATAATAATTGAGACTTACAACCTTATTGTTATTATTGTTGTATAACAATATATATATATATATATATATATATATATATATATATATATATATATATATATATATATATATATATATATATATATGTGAAATGCAACTATATTATATTTGAAAATCAGATATTTGATGACCAAAAACTAAAATATTAAACTCAAATAAGTTGGTGGCGGAGGAAAAATAAGTGAATAACAAGACTTGTTGTTTTGATATGAAAAGGAAAAATAAAAATAAAATGAATGATTGTAAAACAAAATAAAAAGGGAGCAAAAACTCAGTGATGAGAGAGCCAAATGAAGGAGGAAGTTGAAAAAAAAAGATAAAGAGAAGACTATATTTGAAAAACATCCCAATTTAGTATCACACTAGAGGTGAAAGAAATTTCAATATTAATAGCATGCGTTTGTTTCCATACACCTTTATCCTAATCCGTAACTACAAACAAGCTTATACCCATCAAAAAAATCCAACTGTTATTCATCATCCTACTTCGAATACATATCCATATCAAATATTCTCTCAATGTTATCTAAAAATTTCCAGTATTTGATCCATATACAGTGTGTTTTCACCTACTCCCAACGCATAAAGATCTGCTATATATTCTTCTTGCTTCTTGAAAGACCGAAATCAGATCCATGAAATTTTCTCTCTTCCCACAATATTTTGTTGGAGAATAATAGCATGTAAAAAGCGGCAACTGAGAAAGCTCAACTTAGAAGTTTAATTAACCGTAGCAGTTCTAACTACTACGGTCACACTGTGCCATTAGCTGTTCTAAATTCAAGGATTGGAACTCAAAGGAGCCATCTAATTAGAAAACAGCAAAAGTTATTCTTGTAGAAGCATGATAGATAATAGACAAAAAAATAAAAATTGAGGACTCGAGTTCCTTGCCTACACCAAATCAAACATGTACAGACAGCAAATGCAGAGTTGAAAGCCACTTTTCATCCCTAACTTAATAATCTTACCAGAAAACTGCATGATTATTGTTATAAGCAAATGCTTTACTGAAATAAAATAACAACAGATAAGTATCAGAGAAGCATTTGTTACTCTTAGGAATCTCTCCTCTGCCTATGGTGAACCTTATTATCTATTAAGATCCATGGAGGTGTTAACTGTGTTGTCTAAACTGCTAATCTAAACGGAACAGCACCATAACATGTGGTTTGACTGGGTTTAAACTAAATAAAAATGATAGATTAAAAAGAATTATGAGGAAAAGAGATTACATGTTGGTTTTATTATATACCAATAATATTTGTTCTCATACTAAATCTATATTGCATTTGCATTCAAAGTCCTAACAGTGATCATAACCAGAGCCTGTTTATTTGTTTATCTAGTCTGTTCTCATCTCACCACAAATCATAACTTTGAGAAATTAGAGAATTCCTAAGGATATATGCTGTAGGTTGGCTTATATAAATATGGAAGTTAAATAAAACTGAGCCAAACAATAATATGCCAGTTTGGTTTGGTTTCTACAATGAAATGTTTTGGTTTTGAAATTCTCAAACAGCAATTTATCTGGTTCATAGTCCCGTATATAGTAGTATACACCAGACAAGACCAGATCAAGCAGCTTGAAACTAATGTGAAGAGGACTTATACCTACGATGATGCCTCAGCACCGATCCTGTTTCACCAGCTTTTGAAACTTGCCTTGCCCAGCCAAATTTGACTACAAATATCTGTCATCCATCCATATCTTTTTTGGCTGTGAACTCATCTTGCAACAACAAATATTCCATTAGAGGGACAATCCTGCTTTTGCCATATCCAGAATTTCCCCATGTCAACAAACTATTGTTGACTAGGTTTGCAACTCATTCGTAAATGTAGGTTATAGTAATGCCTAAACTATGTTTGCGCCTCCATTAAAACTCTCAAGTAGTCCACAAAGTCATGCAACTATATAGATAACTTAACTTGCCCTGTCCAGTCTACTCCAATTATCAAACTTATTACCGGTGTCAACATGTAGCACGCTTTGAGATAGAAGAAGACAACAGGACACCTTGGTACAGACATTCTGCCGATGCAGCACTAGCATGACAGGGCTAAGATTTCATTGCTCCAGTCTGCACCACTGACCATGCTAATACAGTTCTAGCCTTGAAATTGCAGAACTCGTTCAAATATCTAGCCAATATATACAATATAATATCAAAAAAGTGCATCTGCAGTAAAATTCCTAGGAGTTGGACCTTAGCCTGATATCTCTTTATCTATTAATTTTAGAAGATATAGGCACAATACACTCCTTCAAAAAAAAAAAAAAACTCAGCTTGCTCTGTCGATTCTACTCCACTTATGTCTCAAGAATTAGAGCTCAAATCAATTACAAACATAGTGCAAATCAAATCATTAGTTAAGCTGAATACGTTGCAGATAACCCTTGTGGATTAAGAAATGAATTTGAAAATGGCATGTGATCTCAAGAAATGCAACAAGCTTAAAAATCACTAATAAAAATATGGATTAGACTGATAGGAAGGGCACATTACGGTCTCACACTATACGTTCCTCAACAGAACCGTCTAACCCCAGCATTACAAACCCTGTTCACGGAAGTTCATCAAATAAGAGCCTCCTTTAGTTCAATATAAGAGATGCAGTAGTAAAAAAGTTGTTGCGATGGCAAGAGAAAATTACAGAAGTTGCAATTTTGATCCCTTTTACTGCGTAATGTAGCAGAACTGAGGATTCTTCGGCCCAAAATGCTAAGCAGCTAAAACCCTAAATTCCAGAATATCACATAACAAGACCCAATAAAAACTCAAAGGAGCGGTTCAGATCGGTACTAACCGATTTCGAGGACACAAAATCCTTAAGAAGGCCCACGCGACTTGTTCGGCATCGAAGGGGCGGCCGATCCGGCGGTGCCTGCAGCCGCCGCCGAACCCTCAGCCTCGACGAGCGTTCGGAGGCGTTCTCGGAGGGTTCGGACGCGGTCCTCCGTCCGCCGTAGCTTCCGCCATCGGTAGGCGAGGTAGGCGCTGAGGCTGCCGTAGACTAGGATGTACGAACCCCACACGTACGGGTACGTCTCGGCGTGCTCCTTGATCCTCCGCCATTCATCCTCTACTCTCCCTTGCCATCCAAGCGTCCGATCGCTCGCCTCCCCTTCTCCCTCACCGGGCATTAGCCTCGCTCTCGTGCGTTTTTAGGGCAGAGAGGGGCTGTGGTGGACACATATATATATCATCACGGATAAGGCCAACATCGTCATGTAAAATATGAGGGCATTTATGTAAATCAGAAGAAGTCTAGACGGCAAGGGCACGCTGAGACGTCCTCCCAAAGGTATCCATGGATTTACTGAGATCGATCGATGAAGCAAAGAAGTGTTGGATTCTGAAACGCCTGCTGCTAAATGTTTCGATTCCTCTTCCGGCATCAGCTTTCGATACTCCAATTCTCTCGGCCGGCAGATGATATAAGTTGGCGCCGGAGACCAAAGGTGGATGGATTTACTGAGATCGATCGATGAAGCAAAGTAGTGTTGGATTCTGAAACGCCTACTGCTCGATGTTTCGATTCCTCTTCCGGCATCAGCTTTCGATACTCCAATTCTCTCGGCCGGCAGATGATATAAGTTGGCGCCGGAGACCCACTGAGCGGTGGTGACTTAATGCTCCATCCGAAAGCTTTAGCAAACCACTGAGCGGCGACTAAAGATTGGTGGCAACAAAGGCAAACATTATTAGCTTCTCCATGAAAGACTTCCTCACACCACCGACAACTCTTTGTTAAGGTTACACATCTAATCTTATTATTATTAATGATTATAGTCCAAATAATATTAATATTATTTCTATTTAAGTTTTAAGTCACTTTCCTTTTCATCTTATTCTTAAAAGGGTTTATATTGTTATCTTTAAAATTTCACTATCTAGTAATCATAATTTTTTTCTTCTTTCATTTTTTATGATAAAGATCTAATATCATAATTCGTCAAGTATTCACTAGGTATAAGTTTATAATTCTTATAAATAATATTATTTATATTTCTAGTAAGAAAAAAATCTATATGACTATAATTTATAAGTAATTAAATATTTATATCTTCTTTTAAAATGAGTGTTTATAATTATAAGATCATATAAAGTTGTAAAATTTAAAACCATACCATCATCTTTATTTCTCTCTCCATACCATAACTAAAGTTGCTATGCATCCTTTTATATTAACCATTTGTTTTTCCTAAATGATGATTTAAATATTCTTAAATTATTAAATTTTTTATTATAAGCATTCCTCGAATGATGTTACTTAAGCTTTCTCAATTTTTTTTTTTCGGTTGGATCATCTAATCTAATCTGAGAGGCATAAGTACTAATCACATTCAAAATATCATATCCTTTCGTAAGTTTTAAAATTATGATTTTATCTATAAATATTTTTATATTGATAACATTATTCATAATATCTTTATCAACAATAATTTTTAAACTATTTCTATGTTTAATTTTTCAGTATATCAAAATTTAAATTTAGCACTATTAACCTCTTCATAGTTTTTTTTCCCTTTGTTTTGCCTCTCGTAAGTAAATAATATTTATTCTTCTTTTGATCATTAGTATCTATTATTTTTGATATGTTTTTATATATTCCAAGTTACTAATTTAATTCTTAATTCTTGGACTAACTTATTTAGGTCCAAAATAAATAGATAACCCTTGTCTATTTTGCATCACATTTGGGTACTGATGTGATAGATTATTTCTGAGCGACATTTTAGCCCATCATTTATAATTTAGGACACTTAGATGGGAAAGTGTCTCGCGTTACTTTCCGGTGACAACGTAATTCTATACTGGAATTGATTAAAATCCATGTTTATAAGTTCTAACATTGTTTTATATTAGTTGTTAGTGACTTAACGTAACTCTTCATATTTTTCATCCAGGCTTGGGACCAATATTAACAGTATTATGCATCTTTTTTGTTATAAGTTTTTAAATATATTTTTACTATAAATTTTTTTTTATGTTATATAATATATAAATATAATTAAAATTTTAAGTATATTTTTAATTTAATATTATTTTGGGGATAATTACATATTATCTTATGTAATTAGACCTCATTTGCATCTCAATCTCTAGTTTTAAAAAATTTACATTAGAATCCATAAAGTTTTGAAAGTGAAATATCTATCTACAAAAGCATAAAAACAATGGGTAAAAAGATAATTTTATTGTTTCAGTTAATAGTGACGGACGACGTTGGTGGTGACGGATGACGACGTCATTGGGGGCTATTGTTGATGAGAAGAGTGATCCTCACCTCTCATTGTCGTTCTCCTCGTCTACGATAGTCATCCGCGACCTCTAGTAACAACATCATCCGCTATCATCAATTCAAATATTAAAATTATTATTTTTATTTATTATTTTCATACTTTCGATAAAATTGATGGAATTAGTGTAAATAAAATTAGTTATTTCACTTTTATAAGATTGTAATATAAATTTTTTAAATCTAACAATCGAAATATTAGAAGTTTTAACTATTAGCCATTTGTTTTGTCACCTGATTCGCTCGTCATCCAATCGGTGTACCAGTGACACAAGGTTTGTGGGGCCGGATAACGATGCACTCGTTGAATGGTTCCTCGGTTCAGCGAGTGGTGGTGAGCGTCCCTCCCCTTCATCCAACGTCTAAGCTTAAGCTCAAGATGGGCCTCCCAAACATCGGAAGAGGCGAATGTGATGGCCGTGTCCTACGAATCTAGCTTTGAATCTCTAACGTAGCACCGTGAATATGCCGTATCCTCGCTGTCTCCATGTTTGCTGATTCACTTATATACTGTGTTGAATTTGTCATGGTCAGGGTCAAAGTCACTAATGCAATGCCGTCACCCATGATGTCATGGATCCATCTTTAAATTATGCTTGAATTGGATTATTAGTGTCAAATCTTTTGACACCACAAAAGTCAAACAAACAAAGAAATAGTTGGTTTTGTGTCGTGTTTGTGTGGGTCGAAGCGCCAACTTGTTCCGACTTCTCATACCGCATATCTTTGCTTGACTTGACACAACAAATCGGACTCCTCATTGGCAGTAACTCCCGATATATATATATATATATATATATATATATATATCGGGAAAACGTTATTCTGCATCACCGATCTACATTGTAAGATGAGGGCGTCGTGTAGCGTAACAGACGGGGGCGGGGGACGGGGCGGTGGTGGAGCCCGCGACGGAAGATGGCGTCCATTTCCATCCCTAGCAATGCTTCTTCTTCCTCTTTAAAGCTCTCATCCACACTCCTCGGCTCTCTTCACGGATTCTCCTCTCAATTCCCTCTCCTCTCTCTCTTACTCTCATCCGATGCCCCAGGTCGACTGCGATACACGAACCCCACCGCCGCCGGAGGAGAAGGAGGAGGAGGAGCATGATCCTCACCTCCCGCGAGTGTCATTCGAGGTTCCCGTCGGGAGGAGTGGCGGTGGCCTCGGATACCGCATCTACGATCGCGAGGAGTCCACCAAGGGGCTCACCAACCCCAAGTCCGGCCAGGCCAACTCCAAGTCCCGGTCCAGCTCCGAGCGCTTCTCCGTCCCCCGGAAGCCGCCCATCATCGGCCTCCCCGCCAAGGTCCAGACCTCCGGCTACGGCGGGCGGTGCACCCGGCGGTCCACCCAAGGCCGGATCTTCCCCAAGAAGGGCGGCCGCGGGGGAGGGCGGAAGTCGGCGGTGCCGGAGAGGGAGCCGGGGTCCCCGAAGGTGTCCTGCTTCGGTAAGGTCGGGTCGGAGAGGGCGCGGGCGCGGCGCCAGCTGGAGCAGCAGCGCGACCCGGTGGTGGAGCCGGAGGTGACGGGCTGTTGTGCGGGTTTCATGGCCATCCTCGGGCTGGGCGGCGGCGGACGCCGCCAGCCGGAGGTGCCGGTCGAGAAGAACTCATCGCCGCCGCGGAGGAGCATCTTGGAGAAGACAGTGAAGAAGGCGTCGAGGGAAGCAACAACGGCGCCATATCCTGCGGGTCCGGGGTCGGGTCTGGGAGGAGGGATGAGGCGGTTCTCGTCGGGGCGGCGAGCGGCGTCGTGGGGAGAGGAAGCGGAGCTGGAGGCGAGGAACCGGGAAGGGGCGGCGACGGTTGAGAAGGACGACTAAGCGGGGCCCGCAACCCTTGGGAGTAGCTTCTTTGTTGCTGACTTTTATGTTTCTCGCGTGTGGAAAATTTTGGAGAGCGGTGCGTGAGGTGAGGTGAGGTGAGGGAAGTATTTGTTTGTACAGTGGAAGTCAATAAATAAATAAATAAATAAACAAACAAAACGTGATGGTTAGGATGTCGGTGGCTTCACTGTCAAAGCTTGTCATAGGGAGGAATCGATTTAGAATTGAAATATAATGGAATCATAATCGAATTCTATTTAGGATCTGAAATCGAAATCGAAATCGAAACCCGTCGTTTCAAATAGATTTCGAATCGATCATAAAAATAAAGCCCACCACCCCTCGAGCTTCCAACAACTTCATACCAGACCGAGCATGTCAAACCACGAGAGAAGGGTAATTAAATGCATGATAATCTTAAAATTTTATTTCGTATCGTTGAATCCAAAAATTAAACCTGATCGATGGTGATTATGTTTGTGTGTGATCCAAATCAATCAAAAGATGATTTTTTTTTCTTCTCCCTTTGATATCATGTTAATTGCATCTTAAGGCTTGTGATCACTATGTGGGCCTCTGCGGAGGCAAATTTCAGGCCCAAATAACGAGATCCATGGAACAATTGAGCCTCGTCTTGTAGGATAAATTGTCTATTGTGTGATGCAGCCCCATCCGATTTTAATAACGTGCACTTAGTTCTTCTTGTTTGTTTGCTGAAGTTTTCCGATAACGGTAGATTGAATCTATTCTATAATCAAATTAAAAATATTTATCATGGTATCACATTAGATAATAGCAATATTATGAGTTTCTTTTTGTAACTCCTTCGTGCCGATCTCCTATCGCAACTCCTCTATAGCATATTTACCAACATCTTCGATCGATGATCTTCCATCGTTGTGCAATCTTGCATAGTGGGTGTTCCCTTTGCTCCTACCTACTACCTTGCATCTTCACCAATATTCTCGTCCCCTTCACGTCAACCTCTCGGCGATAATTTATTGCCTTCCACTATCCTTTGGACTATGCTATGAACACTCGTGATCGAAAGAATGACTCAAGAAAAGAAAAAAAAGGAGCGCTCTCTTCTACACATCTCAGATTATATTCTCCCATGTCTCTTCCGTTAGATTATATTATTCCCTATGCACTTCTCTATCATCTGCACATCCAAACCAGATCACCAGTTAGTTTTGAATTTTTCTTATCCAAACCAGATCACCAGTTAGTTCTGAATTTTTCTTATTGGATCACAACATCTTCTCAATATATCATTCGCTTCTATTTTAAACTCCAATTATTGTTTCCTCATAATATAATAATTTATCTCAATCTAGAGAACTTATATATATTAATTGAGTAACTCTAATTCACTTCAAGCACTCCAAAGGTGGCAACTATGCATCTTGAGACGAGCATAATTCACCATTCTCTTCTTTGGATATGATATATTACGTTACATTGATAGCTCTCTTAGTTGTCCATCAGAAAATATTCAAATATTAGGAGAACCCATCCCATTGATAAATCTTGATCACAAGTTATGGTTATGATAAAATCCTCTTATTCGATAAGTTATTCAAGCCTCAGTTGTAAGTTTCATAGCATCATTAATCCCTTCGTGTAACACCACAACGGAAGTATAGTCTAAGTTATAAATCACCATCGCTAATCGCTCTTGCACTTACATGCTAAGTCTTTTATATAATCTAATAAACATAACATAAGAGAAAAATACTATTATTGATTATATGTAAAATCTAAACATTATTATAGATACTTTAGTTTTAATAGGTGAGTAATGATCAAGTCATTGTTCGTACTCTCACTAGCATAAAATGTATCTGAAATGAATATAAGGAATTAGCGATAACAATGTGACTCATCAATATTATTTAAAAAATTATATGATAAATTGATTGTTCATAACACTTATTTGAAACAAGAAAAGAAGAAGATAAGACTAACTATCATAATTTAATTCAATCAAAAATTTAAAAAAAATGATAATCAAAGTAATTAAAATGTTAATAAAGGATTGAATAAGATGTTTCTCGATTCAACAACCCCGTGACTTCATCCACTCCCAATATCCAAACATTCTTTATAAACTATAAAAAAATATTTATAGACTTTATCGAGCTACAAGAGCTAAGTATTTTTTAAGCAAGGCTTAGCATTTGAAAAGTCTTCTTCCATAGCGAAACAATCACGTGACATCACACGCAGGGAAAAAATCACTGAAACAATCTCACTTTCGCATGCCATAAGTTGATTTACCTATGACGCCAAAGCATCAATCATTTAAGCATTGTGGAACCTTTGGATGGTATAAACCAATTGGAGCTTCAGCTATACATCTAATAATAGATCTCATGACTCGATCATACATACAGTCGATGGTACAAAGGGCACTTTTTGCGTAATTTTATCTTTGATCATTTACAATTTATAAAGTTTATCAATTTTATTTTATAACATTCTATAAAGTATTTGCTTCAATATCTTCATATATAATATTAAGTTTCACTCCCATTAATCCCTCACTGCATATTTCATAATACCTAAAAAATAATATTTACTTGAACGTCGACTTATATGATTTTATACAATCACAAGACTTACTTCCACTAATTCTCACAAAATGTTAATTCATCTGGATAAACATATAGGTTATAGGTTCCACAAAATCAACTAAATTAAGAAAAATAAAATCCAAGAACACACAATTATTGTCGAACCGATTTCTTACGATTGTTCCATGTGTAAGTCAATATTCTTACGTCTAATAACATGCTTGAGACTAAACTAATAGCGTCTAAACCAATTCAAACTTCCCTTTCCAATGAATCCGAGGTTGCGATTGCTCTTTCAATTTGTCTTAACTCGGAAACAGATCCAATTAGATGAAGGTCCGAAAAATCCAGCGTCCACGTTTACACATTAAGCAGCAGAGACACCAAAAGAAAAGGTAGTGACTGACTTTGGAACACTATAACTCCCACCAAATTGTCTATACAATAATGAATCAGATTATATATATATATATATATATATATATATATATACTAAGCTCATCCAATTAAGCTCATCTATCTAATACTCTCTCTCTCTCTCTCTATCTGTATATAAGTAATCTATTCGAAAACAAAGCATAAGCACCGGGAGATCGTCCATAATACGCACCCATGAACAGCCACAAGCCGTATCAATGTCTGATATCTGCATCACAAACAACCATAAAAGCTCAGAGAGAATAAATTGCCCAGCACATCAGAAGAGCATCAACCTTTAATCACGGGGGATCTTTCACGAGATATGAAAGGCAAAAACGAAACATCAGAAGAAAAGCTTGGGCCGTGGACTACAAAAGGTGCAGCTTTCGTGTGGCCGCAGACAACAAGAATATGTGGCTTTCAGCAAGCCAAAATGATGCATTCACAGTTCGGCAGCTTGCCAAACTTTGCTTATACTCTGGTCGAATATTAACAAAGAGGTTCAGACATCAACGTCGAACCTCATTTTTGCTGAATGGATATCTACAAAGCAAAGAAAGGGACAAGGATATGATCAAAGGAAGATAGCATCTTCCCCAAATGATTGCTGCAAGTCAAATGTGACAAAAAAAAAAAGGGCCTTACTCTAATATTCATGTATGAACAGGTCAAGAAAGCTGTAACACAAGAAGAATATCTTCTTTACCTCCAGGTCAGGATAAATTTATGATCAATCAATGCTCGCAACTACCGACTATTGTAAGGAAGAGAACAACTTATATCATCATGACCATTGCGAAGATAAGGATGCCGAACCGAGACCATGCCTGCAACATAAAGAAACTATCAGTTTGCATTCTTTGCAAATGAATGTTTCCATTTTGCACATGAAGCATGAGCATTCATTTTGTTACAGAAAAAGGCAAGAATAGGTTTTCTACCAAAAAGACACCATTCCTGAATTTTCAAGACAAGTGAAAATCTATGTCAACTCTGGAAACACATTCTCAACCAACATTTTGCCCACATGCAATCACTACTTCTTGCCCATCTTGGTACATCAAACAGAGCTAGCAACTTTGGAAAACCCCCCTTCTTAGAAATTCCACACGGGAAGAACAAAAGAAAGTGTTCCTACTTTCTACCATTTCCACACCTGCATGTTCTTGGGCTTTGCATTAAGCATTAAACCTAGTCGATAGACACAATTATCCTAAGGCTAGATGAGCATGAAGTCATGGTGAATATTAATTGTTTCGATGTTGAAGCCCGTCACAAGCAACAATATCTCTTTCATAATATTCCCGAGGGAAATTTCTTTTGACACATTGTGCAAATATTCATTATCTACAAAATAGCAAAGTGAGAAAGATGAAAAGATGTATCATCAGTCATATGAACTTTTAGGTAAAGCACTGAAATAGAACAAAAAATCAATCATGAATTGCAAATAATTTTTTTCCTCACCATCAGTGTTGCAGAAGATGGCGAAGATAGCAGGGCGTGATCTTGAAAGCCGATATCATAAACAGGAGTTCCATCAGGATAAAAGAGCCCATAGTTCCTCTCTGACGTTGCACCTGGTTTTAAATCTTCATTAAACAGAGCAAAAACATGTACGTTAATGGGCACCGTAGGCTTCATCGGCGTGCCTTGGTTCATTGCAATTCTCCTCAGCAGATTCCTATTGTACTTTGCAGCATTCTCCAGTGTTGCCCCAGTCTCATCGGGGTCTCCTTTGGAAGGCCATCCAGTTTCAGATATTGCAACATCAATGTCTGTGTGACCCATTGCTTTGATTGCAGCATAGACTGAATCGATCTGAGCAAACAGCATATTATCATAGGTTAAATTCGTGTTTGGATCAGTGACTCCTGGGTTGTCCTGAAATAGTACATACTCCAGGGAAATACGGTCGGGGTTCCCTTTGTAAGCAAAGAAAGGGTAGGCATTGATGAGGAAGGGAGAGTTGATTTCAGAATGGAAGTTGACCAGCGGATGTATGTACTCCGCAAGATCTTCGCGAAAATAACCAGAGGAAGGAGGATATGAATTCCCTAAGATGGCAACGGAATGTGCTGACGAAATGTTCACTTGCTTGTCCAATCCGAGGGCAACAAGAGCTTGATGTACAGACTGCATCGCTGGGAGAAGGTTTTCCATCAACACAGTGTCACTGGTGGTCAGAACTTCATTTCCAACGGTCACGCAAGTTATTTGAGTTTGGTGAAGGTAAGGCTGGACATTCTGTTTAAGCCATTCCTGGGCTTTCGTCTGGTCGGTCATGTTCAGGATGTTCTCGTTGCCGATTGCAATGATAAAGTCGATGCTGGAGTTGCCGAAGGCAGTCAACACTTTAGGGTCAGCATCGTAGAGTTTTACTCTGCTGATGTTGATGGACTGGAGAAGCTTAACAACACTGGTGGGAGATGGTAGGTTGTTGGCTATCTGCCCATAGTTGATTCCAACGCCGACGCCAAGGGTCTGGAGAATTTGCCCTGCAGAAGAGTCTCCTTTAGTCGAATTACAATGGAATTAAAACACACAAGCTATGCTCTTGAAGGAAGAACTACTTTGTTTTAATGGACTCGATGATAATACTATATCTTATGCTCCAAATTGAAGCAGCGTTTATCTTAAGCAGCAATTGAATGCCCTTTCTCTAGATTAGATTTCAATGGAACAAATTCAGGATGATGGCTGCCAGACGAAACATGCTACTCTTATTGCCCCTTGAATATTTAAGAATTTAACGATGAAGAAACCAATCTTAACGACAAAACTTAGCCAATGATGAATGGGCTTAGCACCACATACTTACAGGACATGAACTAGACGATGTTTGATTATATATCTTCATGGCAAACAATTCGATCACAAGCACGTAACAAATTTCATACTGAAGGAGACTATTAATTGAAAAAGAGAATTCTGATCGAGTCAATACACACAACACTAATAATCCGACTTTGTGCTTCAAGATATGAAAACACCAAGAAGAAACGTTAAGAGTATATCCTAGAACCGTAAGGAGAGGTCCCTGGTGGCGTATCGCAGGTTAGATCAAGAAAACCCACAGAACAGAGCTTCGCAAATGACTTAATTACCACATGAATCCAAGAACCGGTCACAAAAATGTTATGAATCGATAGTATAGGAGACTGAATCCATATTTTAGATTGGTTATCTACAAGGATAACACCAGATCTGTGTGGAAAAAGGAGAAGGCATGACCGCGCCTTGCAATATGAACCCCAAGATCTCACCTTTAACCGAGGAATTACTGATGGAGCCAGGACAAAGACACTCACGACAAAAATCAAGGGATTTCCAAGGGAATCAGCGAAAGAAAACGAGGGTTCTATGAGAAAACATACATAAATTTCCCAACAATGACAAACGGCTGCAAGTGTGCAGAAAAACGGCGAGAAGAAGAGATCGGTGCTTGCTGACGTCCATGGTGGAAAGAAGAGGGAGAGGAAGGTTCGAACCTGAGAAGAGCACGCCGAGCGCAAGGCAGCAACCGAAGCGAGAGAAGACAGCCACGGCCATTCTCTCCGCCCGACAGTAGAGGCAGCCACTGCGGTTGCCCTTCCTCTATTCCGGTTTCGGCTCCCGCGCCCATAAATAGCCTTCGACGGCAGTGATGACGACCGCAAGCCGCCAGCTGACACGTGGACGCAGCTGTCGTGTTGCCCTCCTAGTCCGATTTCTCCTCTCTCTCTCTCTCTGTCTCGGTCGCTCCCGTCAGGGTGGGCGAGCGGTCGCGGACTCGCAGTAGAATTCGACCGTCGTGGCGTGCAGATTCTTCCTCCGCCCAACGCGACAATTCACCTACGCCATGTTTTTATTAGGGTTAGGGCTGCTAATGCGACCGGTTTACAATTCACACTAACATGGCTCGAGTAACGGGGTCGGGCAGATTCAATACGTGGCATGGATTGAGGGGAGCGGAGGTGACGTCATGCCGGCAGAAAGGACGGCTTGTAACCCGCATGATTACTTCTGTCACGGAGAAAGGGTGGGCCCACAGATGCGAGGCGAACCTCATAGGTGTATGGGAGGCGAACGTCGTTTCTGTCGACGAGTCCAAATGGGGATCGGGTCCCACAGAAGCGGTGCCGTGTGGGGGTGCGTGATCGCCGTCCAATCCCGTTGGTCAAATCCGACAGCCGGCCAGCGGGACCGACAGCTTCAAGCATCCGCAGCAGTCTCACGAATGCGATCGTTCTCTGTTCCTCGAGAGGCTCGTGTCGCTTGTTTTGACTCCGCCAGACCGCCTCGCGTGTGATCACTCTCAATAAAGGCAGGTAGGTTTGACCGCGTGATGATATGATGATTTTTAAGTGACGAGATAGCGAAGAATTCAAGTATGGGAGCAGCTCAACAATAATATAAAATAAAGTACGTGATGTGTTTGATCTTCTCACCCATTTGGTTGAATAGAAATAGGGTCATCTTCTCACCGGGTGCAGTCAGTAGGTATAATTAATCGACGATAGATATAGACATATAATTTTATCTAACATGTGAGTTTAAAAAAACATCTATAAGGATAAAAGAGACTTGATAAATTTATGAACCATCGATTCTCATATATCTTAATCAATGTGAGACTGAATGATTTTATCACAAAATAAATAAGTAGGATATGATAACATTCGAATAATGATATTCTCGAATTGATATTATCGAGAACCTAGTGATTCAATTTTATAAGAATTGATAATTCTTAAGTTAATCAAAGTCAGATCAATATCAAAAAGAGAATCTCAATTAGCATAGACCCAATTTTCAGACAATTTATTTTTGACTTAATAGTTTACTTGTATCTCTAAATAATTATATTTATCTCTTTCAATATTCTTGGATCAGAGAATTGGACTCGATCATCAATTCAGTACGAAAATATCCAGGACAAACTTTTTATATCCCACTTAACAGGACCTCTCACTTCTATGTTTAAACACACGATCGATCTAATTTCAAACGATCACAAACAAACCATCAATATGAATCTTAAAATTTTGATATTTTATCAACGTTTCATTTATTACTGTGACACTCATCATCGATCGAGTGAGATGCTTTCGGGTCAGAACAGCGTGGTTAGGACCACGTAGGATTCAAGTCCAAACCCGATAACTTCAGCCGTACATCCACGTTATTTAAACGGATTCAAAACCTAAAAATCCGTATCCTGAAAACCCCCGTTTGAATGATTACGAGAAGATGGCAATTCACTGTTACCACGTGAGATTCACGCGCCGCTAACAACCGACAATTCCTTCCCTTCCCTTAATTCTTTGCCCACGAACGGCATTTGACGCAAGCGCTCGGCGATAAGCCCCTACAAAAGCATCCTTTTCCTCGCTTGTCTCTCGGCTCCGGTGCGAGAGCATGTCTTCTAAAACCCTAGTTCCTCCCAGGGTCGGAATTCTCTTCCAGGACTACACCTCTCCTCCGTCGTCGTCGGCGATCCCGTTCGATCGCTTCCCACGGTCGGTGATGGAGTTCTTGGACGGGGACTTGGAACTCCGGGAGACGTAAGGCCACATTCGATCGGGTCTGGAGCCTTGCGTGGAACCCCGTGGACGTTGGCGTTCCCGGGATGCTCGCCTCTTGCAGCGGAGATAAGATGGTTAGGATCTGGCAGAAGGGGCCTTCCCGTTCCTGGGATCGCTCGGTTTGTGTTCCCATCTACAATTCATCTCCCTTGTTTGCTTCCATGGTTTACTGGATGTTTAGAATATCCGTATTATGGGAGGGTAACGAGAACTGTTATCGGCTCTTAACCCTTTTATGGTCTTGAAATTTGAGAGGAAGCGACTTGAAATTGTTTGTGTTAGAATTGATTTATTTACTATGTCGTAATTATCTCATGTGTGTGGTCACCACTTCATTGTTATGATTTAAATATGGGTTATGCAAATCATCTGCTAATCAAATCTGTCATCGTAGCTCATAGCCATATCCCTTTTTTCGTTCCTGAAAATAGTAATAGTTGTCGGTTATAGAAAATATATATTAATTGAGCTTACAAGTAGAACTTGAAACTCATTTAAATAAAAAGTACTCTGCCATTGTTTCTCTTCTTCACATGTCTTATCAACCACAGAAGGAGAGAGTATATTTCTTGAAGTTGTTAAAATATTTGAGTTAAAAATGTAATGGACTGCTTGATGTGTACTGGAAGCTACGACTGAGAACAACCTAATTCAAACTAATTTGGACTTCCAATTCCAGACATCAAGCTAATATGGTGTTATACATTTTTTTTTTAATATCTTATTGGTTCAAGTTATCAATGGATAGTTTGGTTTACTGGTTTCTTGAACAAAATCTCAAAATCTATAATATTGTTTGGTGATTGTATAAGAAGCTTCAGGTTTCTATCTATTAGAAGATAAGAGATATTTGTTGTTTCTCAAATTATAGGGGATTTTTCATTCTATACAAATTTGACCAATGGTGATTCAGGTCACACAATCTGAGTCAGGGTCATTTATAGCTGACCTGTAACTGCTCATAAAAATCAGCGCTGGATGATCCTGACCTATCTTGACAAAAAGAAACGACAAATACAAAAGAGGAGTAGAGGGCAGAACTATAAAAAGTTTATCTTGCGGGAGACATCAACTATCTTGGCATAGGAATGGCCTAGGGTGGCAGATTAAAGTTATTGGAGGGTCATTCAATTTTTGATACGGTGAAAGGGCATTTGGACTCCAATGGTGACTCCTTAAGATGTTCTTGATACTCGAATAACAAATTCCTCGAGGAGTCTATTTGTTTTAACTATTTTTAGAATACAATGTTTAGAACTTTATAGATGAAACCAATGTCTCAGATTGTAATGGAATTTAAAATTTTTCATTGCAGATTTTAGTATGTTGCTTTCTGTAAATGATTTTAAGGGCCAGTGAGTCATCCAATTCCCATCAGTTTCTTTGGATTGAGATAACGGCTATTAAGATTTTCCAGTCTCTATATTGCTAATTCAGTATTGTTGTATGTTATATTGATGCTTCTATTTTGCTTGATTCTCTCTTTGTTTTATGTCAACTTTTAATCGTGGCACACTTTATGGTGTATTTGATAATCTAATATTTGTCATGATTTAATAATTTGTATAGCTGTTGCAGGAATTGTAATTTTGTGGGAATACATTCTGCGTGCGGCCACTAGGTATTCTAAGTACAGATCTGTTCGGTCAATTTCCTAATATTCTAAGTACATAGGATGGCTGGGTTAGCCAAGTCCCAATGTAACAAATTCTTCTTTGGGACAGATTAGTTAGCAGCTGTCTTGCTTGTTCTAACCAATCTGCAGTAATGAATACCTCTATGTTTCAAAAAAAAAAGGAAAAAGGAAAAAATCATGATTGTAGAGAATGGGATTAACTCCTGAAGGCTAACATGCCACTTCAACTCTGCCTTCTCTTGTGTTATATACAAATAGAAGGCCTTTCACATTCTGAGGCCCGTACAAATTATTGCTTCTTCCACTTACCAAAAATGGAAGGAAGCACACAGGAAACACCTTAATGCGTTTTCTTTTAATGCTGATGACTGGTTCTGTGAACTCACCCAGCATTTGGGGAACCTCAATACAGATCACTTTTAAGTACTGTCATTTTTAGTGTCTTTCAATTCAGTAACATTGCCCAGAAGTTTTCAGCTGCTCACAGCAATTTCTTGGCTTATATGCTAGAGGAACAATACAGAATTTATCATGCATTGTTTGCACAACACTTAGTTGAACATGATGGATCAATGTGGTTGGCAGAACCTGGACATGATGGATTTGACCATAATTCTTTTAGTGGTGTTGAACCAACTTAACAGAGGTTTACATGATTGAATCTCTTCTCCTTAAGATGTGTCACTTCTGCAGCTGCCCGTCTAAAGACATTTGATGCTCTAGAAGTTGTAACATCAAATTCACAATCTACAGTGGCATTGAACAGTCAAATATTGAAGAGTTTATTTGCAAATCAGTGGGCATGGATAAGATCATTTTGGAAGCAGATAACCTTAAAAAATTATCAAGATTACACAGGCTAGAAAGACTACATCTTTGGAGGTGTTATTTTTTACAACGAAGATGAGATTATTGATTCAGAATATATTGCAGTTTTATTCCTTCAGCTTAGACATCTTTCTTTGAGTTACAAGTTAAGAGATGGATTGATCCATGATGGTCTGAAAGGATCATTACCACCCGAAAACTTGGCTGTCATGGAGCTGGGTTGGAAGTGGTAATTTAGCACTTGGGCATGGGCTTGGAGATGATTTTAAAGAAGTTCTCTATTCATGGTGTTCTCTTTGAGACAAACTTGTGAAGAATGTCATACGATACCAAATTTTTATCTCATCCATCTTTCATGCCATGAGGTAATATATTTATGTCAATGCGAAAATTTTCCCATCTAGCTTCACTTCTGAGTCTACCTGCAGTTTGTACAAATTAGATCAGGCTGCAGTTTTAGTGCCATAAGTTCTGGCTATTTTTTAAGCATTTACCTCTTGTGATATATATGTATGCTTTCATTGTGATCAAGGTGCTGACCAATGCACTTGATGATAATGATTGATACACCTGATACACATTCGTGATGAGCCCTAGATAGACAAAGTCGAACCTAGTATAAGTTTAGAGCACTTACATGTTCTTATAAGCTTTACTACTAGAGTAAGTATCAAAATGAGATATTTACTAAATCTATCTTTGTGTGTGTGTGTGTGTGTGTGTGTGTGTCAAAGGTATTAATAGAACTAAGATGGGACATATGAAATGTAATTTTAATTATACTAAGAGAAGAACTGAAGATATTAAGATGAATCTACAAGTTCTCTTAAATAGAAGTTTTGACATTAATAGAACTAAGATGGGACATATGAAATGTAATTTTAATTATACTAAGAGAAGAACTGAAGTTATTAAGATGATCTACAAGAAGTTCTCATAAATAGAAGTTCTCTAATATTTTAGATTTATTATTTGATGAGGAGATTGATGAAGATATTGTTTATAAAGTAAAAGTTCGATGGTTAAAGTGAAGAGAGATGTGGGAGATTTTGTGTGATCATCATGTGTCTATTATATTAAAAAAATTGAGACAATTGCAAGTCAACTATGTTTTATATGTCTAAGTGTTGTACAGATAAAACAACAACATATATAGAAAACAATGACTAAGATGAGGTTGTTGAGTTGGATGTGTAGGAATAATTAGAAAAGATAAAATAAAAAATGTCACTTATGAAGAATTATATTTAAGCTTTGATAAAGGATGTAATGAAATAAATCGTCTACTATGATTAAAAACATATTTCAAGAAGAATCAAAGATGTTGTAGTTGGATGAACTGAGGTGATTAATATTGATGGTGCAAGAAGACGTAGAGAAAGACTTTAAAGTTTTTACTAAGAACAATTTAAACAGAGATATTGAGCCCAAGGATGGGAAATGATCCATGTAACCAACCCCAACTAGTTGAGAAATTATGCCTTCTTGTTGTACAATATTATTTTCTTCTTACGATCGCATCCTGTTTAACATGTAATAATAAAAGGCTTCTAAGGTTTAACAACACTTTTCAGTTCAGTGTATGGATTTCAATTGATAGTCCTTATGCCATACATGAGTGGTCCTCTCCACCTAAAAGAACAGGCAAAAATATTACTGAAATGTAAACATCAGTTTAATGTGCACTTGCTATTTCTATCTTGTGGTCTGTTAGATTCTTTCATTAATATCTTGAGTTATTAAACAATTGATTTCTTAGATTTTTATAAATGTTTGGTTGATTTTTTGAGTTAGGAGGGTGTCTAATCTATCATTTAATTCATTTCTTAGGACTTTGTCACTCAAATCTACTATTATAATTTGTTTTTCATTGCTTTTTCATTTTGTAGGACAGAAGCATCTAAACCAGGGATCAATCTCATTGGTAAGTGCTATTCTTTAGGACGATCAGGTGATGTGTTTAGTCATTGGTATCATTTGCTCTTCTACATTAATCGCAAGCTTGCAAAGTTAACTTCTTTAAGTGACAAAGATATTATGGCATTATGTCAAAATTTGGCTAGTAAGTTATTTTGCAGTTCTGGAATCAATGATGTTTGAAAGAAGTACTCTTACAGAGCACTTAGATAACACAGCAGAAGAGTCCTTAAATAGCTAGGTTATTTACATGAGTTGATTGAATCAACACCCACTTTCAACAAACAATGTTGTTGATCTGATGAGGGAATTAATAAACAACTGGTGCTTGACAGATAAGTGTGCATTCATTGGTAAAGGATCTTATATCTGGTTCAGGATTTCTGGCATAACAATTTTGTGTGTTTTTTTTAAATGTCCATAGAGTCCAGAAGATCGTAGAATAATGCTTTCTGAACCTATGGTTCATCTTATCTACATGGTTTTATCTGTTCTGTAATATTTTATAAAAGTAGTTTTAGTGACTCTATAAGCTTTTGTCGATGCTAGGTTTCATCTTCATAACCACATAATATATCTCTGACCCACTAGTATATATTTTATCTGGAAAGTAAACTTCTGCCAACTGTTCCCACAATTCTTTTGGCAAGATTGTTGACCCTGTTAATGTTTCCTCCATTTGGAAGCTCCAATTTAAAAATTTTGGATCAGCGGATCAGCGCTCAGTGTTTCCGTTATGTTTGCTAGAATTTATCTGCTACTGTTCATAATAGAGTTCTCATGGGAACGGGGTGAGAGAGGCTGTGACATGCAATGGTGGAATTGGTCTGAGAATCTTTTCTTCCAAGGTTACTGAAACATCCGGCTAGTGAGTTTCTCAATGGAAAAATCTGTTTCTCTTCAGGGAAGTGTCAGAATCATGATAGTTAATGCCACGAAGCTGCTCCATCACCACCTTTTGATTTTTCAATCTGAAAAACAAGTTCACAAGATAATTATATAAGTACTTAACCTCAGATTAATTTCTAGTATACATCCATTAGTTTGCATCATGAACAGCCACTTGTAATATTGTCATGCTTTGTTTCCCAATCAGACTGAACATTTATCCATTTCAATGCCATGAAGGCAGCAACTATTTTGTTGAACATGTGAATAACTATTTTCCTGCATATTCTAAGAAGGTATATTTGACATATTGTGCATGAAAAATTTATCAAATCAGAATATTTTATGTTTTATGAACTTCTAAGGAAATGGTATTGTGCTTCATTTTCTTTGTTCTCCATTTCTGTTCTATCAGCTTGTCCCGTTGTGAATCGTCAGAACTAGGGTTTGAATTCCAACACCTAGCTTGCTACTTCGCCTTCCCCACCCCCCAATTGCTAATTACCCTATCTCTGTTGGTGGCAGTGGCAGTGGTTAGCGGCAGCAGATGTGGTTGGATAGCTTATTACCTCTTAGATAAGTTCATAATGACTGATGTCATATGAGCCACATATAAATGATAAATACATACCTGGCTGTGGGTAAATAAGAGGCCCAATTTTTTGTTATGGCATGACTGGATAATGCACAGCATACCATGACACCTGTCCGAAAATAATCATAGGTTACTTCCTGGTTCGCTTCAAGACAGTCTTCTTATTTGGAACTAGAAAGCTTGGTCCTTAATTTTATAGGAATACAAACAAATTAAAGAGCTATATATGAATACAAAATATAGTTTCATGACAACAGTTGATCTTTTATTTAAGGGATTGATATATTTAGTTGTGTTTAGAAGTTTTGGTTGGAGTGAGATTATTGGATGACAATCATTGTGGGTTGTCCTATACTTTGGCTTCTTGAATGATTTTCCGTGAACAATTTCCGTTTCTATAGTATGCTAATTACTTGCTGAATATTATATTAGACTTGTCTGGTGGCAATTTATCTGTTCCTTCCAGCTTTTCTATGTTTTCATTTGGTTAGAGACATGCCGGTGATGCCTGTGCTGATAGATGTTCCTTTTCTTTTCCAGGCCATGCAGGAAGTTTGGGGCCAATTTGTTGCATGTATCACTGCAAGTTTCCCATGCCTTGGTTAGGAAAAATATACAAACCATGTTATTCCTGCACATGGGATGCTTGCAAATTAACGGTGCGAATATGTGGACATACCACATTCATCTCAAATTCCACAGGCATCATGTGAGAAATTGTTGGCTTTGCCCTATGTATTCAAAGTGATATCTTTGCAGAATCTGCACTCAATTGCCATATATATATATATATATATATATATATATATATATATGTCAATTATCTAATGCTTGGAAGTGTAGTTGTTTGACTTTGTCGGAGGTTTATCAAGGTGTTTGTTTGACCCACGAAGCATTTCCAATTCTTGTAGTCGGTTATGTTCCGTCCCTGTGGTGGCATACTTGAAAACAATGCAAATTGGGAATGGACGAAGGATGAGTTAACAAGATGGTTTCTTCTAATCAAGGGGCCGCATGGTTTGTGGTGATTCCATCAGCTTGTCATGCAGATTTTGTAACATGAGATGCGGATACTGTGTTATGAAACCAATTTTAGCATGTTGAGGTTTACAAGGAAAGGGAAGCTCTAATGGATGCCATTACTTGGTATTGTCTGGAAGGAGTATCTGATTGCTATTCTTAGGTAACTGGCTCGTATGGATTGGGTATCCAGGGAGGGAGGATTTGTAACAAATTCTCCTTGGTTTTCCGTATAAGAAAGAATGTTCTTCTCAAGTTTGCTTGTCTAATAGATTATTTTGTCCACTGCTTTTCTGCTAATGCTCGCAACAATTTTCTTGCAGAAAGGAAAGGAACAGGTGTCCCTAACGTAATAATTTATCGTACAAGTGGAGGACGCGACCGGCGTTAATTATCCACCTTCCACAGCTGAAAGTGACTCTTCTCTTTTTTAAGCAAATAGCTTCGTTAGGCACGGCAGAGTTGGAACCCCTCAAATGTGTGCCCAAGTAAACTTCCTTATATTTTATAGGTGGAATCCTGTTGAGACCAGGTTTTTTTATTTTGATTTTGTTTTTTTTTGGTTTTAGACATGGCATGGATGCTGCTAACCCATGAGGAAAAAGATAATCTCAAACAAATCCATTTAAACCGGCAGGAATATTAAGAAAAGCGAGTCTGCTTGGTGGCTGATTACATTAGTGGTTTGCTTGGGATCGGCATGAGGCACATCGCAGTGTGTGCTTATCAACAAAATGCTATTTCTTTTGTCAAAGTAAACTCACACCCGCGTAAAGCATATAGCAGGGAATAAGACAAATCTTTTCTTGCCTTTTTTTTTTCTTTCTCTATTGTATTGAGTCTTGTCTGTTTCCTATGCAATGCAGGTTGATCGACTACTTCTTATCTCTCAAGTGGCAATGGGGTACCAGAGTCTGTTACAGGGACTGGCGTTGGAGACAAAGCTACTTCCTGCCGAAAAGATACCACCATTGGTTCTCTCTCTCTCTCTCTCTCTCTCTCTCTCTCTCTGGGGTCCCAAAAATTCGCAGACAATCCCACAAGGACAAGATCTTCTAAACACTACTATGGTTGAACTAGGGTGTTGATACAAGTACCAGTCCCAGGAGCAGAGAAGAGACGAGGCTCAAGGTCCACCAGATGATTCAGCTATATAAAAAGCACTAAAACCCTCTGGCTTCTTCTGAAGAACACTTGCACACTTTTTTTCCCTGTTTCTCTGTCTCTATAGTTGGAAGAACTTATGTTCAAGAAACCTGGGCTAGGTATATGGTACCATTTGACGCTACTGGATTTTCTCTCTGAATTCGAGCTAGGATCTCCTTTTCCTAAATCTGTTCTCAGTTTTCGTCCTGTCAATCACTGCAGAAGGGAAGAGACCATGGTAAAGACATGGAGCAGCACCACGCAAAGCTCGAGAGGTCAGCACATGGAGCATCATTAATGGTTCAGGAGGGAGAAGAATAGAGTTGGATGGCAAATCATAGAGTTGGCGAAACTGGCCTTCCTGATTCTGGACCTTCAACTCGGTCTCTTATTAACGGGGGGACTATCGGCAACACTCCATCTGCGACCAATTTCTTGTACTGGTTCCTCAATTACTTTTCTTTTTTAGTCTATGTTCAATCATCTTCTTCGAAACTCTTTTAACTTTGAGATTCATATTTAGCCTGATCGTATCCTTTGGCTCCAATATCAGGTGAGCTTCACAGACTGCATAGGTTTAGTTAATCATTCCTTTTTCTTCTTTCACTAAAAGACTGCCTCTAAATGACTAATCACCTCTTTCTGCATGTACCAATTTTCAAATAGATCAGTGGGCTCTTTATTCTGTTCTATCTGCTGCTTTTCCTCCTCAACTTCATAACAACCTATATGTTATGCCCCATTCTTTATTATACTGCACATCTGCCCATCAATTTCATAAAGTTTTGGCCTAATCCATTTACGTTTTCCTCTCAGAGTCTTCTATCCAGCCTTCCTCCTCGTTCTTCGACTTTATTTTTCTGGTTCCTTGTATCTATTGTCATGAAGGATGGAGGATCCATCCTACCTTAATTCTTTGAGTCATTCAAATATCGGCCTGGATATAACCCGGGGGTAAAAACAATTTCCTTTTGCTTTCTTCTTATTCTATGTTTGTATTTGATGATAAGATGGACTTTTATTGCCCACTCAGTGATCAGGAAGGAGCTGCTTACTTTGGAGAGTTGGAGGAGGCTCTCATGCAGGGAGTCGACGGCCTAAGAGAAACAGAAGACAGAAAGTGTAGGCCTCTCTCTCTCTCTCTCTCTCATTCTCTCTCATTTGGTTACTTTTCCACATCTAGACACATCAACAACAGATCACCACAATGATCATATGATGCCTTGAAACTAATTGACTCCCCACCCCCACAGATAGAACACCATCTCTCTTCTCAATTTTATTGTAGTATTTTATTAACTCTTTGCAAGTCCTAAAAGAGGAAGGAATAAAGTTCCTTTTGTAGCACCAACAACTGTTTCCTCATTTCTTTCTCATTTTTAGATATCTTTTTTGATCTTCTGCATCTCCTGTTTCTTGCAGCTTTTATCGCAACCAGCCCCGCAACACTAGAGATCTTCCCATCGTGGCCAATGAGATTTCAGCAAACTCCCAGTGTAAGGCCTTACCTGTTTGACTTGGGTTTCTGCCGTCGTAGTAAGTGTAAAACTGACCGCCAAAGGAGAAGATGGTTTGCCGCAACATTTAGGCTTTATGGCGCCTACTTTTGTTTCCAACAGGTGAATACGCAGTCAGCAAGAAGCACTGATTCCGGCGCAGCTCAAAACTCTCTATCTCATCTGGAATCGGACTTTCCAAATAGCAGGAAGGCCTCCTCGGACCAGTCGACTAACCACAAGCGGTCGCAAGAGATGATGATGGCAAGTGGTGCTTCCAGGACAGAAGCAGCAAGAAATCCTCATCCCTCTTCCCAAGAAGAGGTACTGTTTGATTGCTTTGTCATACACCATCTGTAGCTCAATTTTCCCAGATAACAAATTCTAAATCTGGATCATTTAACCCCCACTACAGGGACCCTATTCTTAAGCACTTTGTTTCGTGTCCGAGTCTCATAATACAGTAATTGTAGCTTTTGCATCTTTCAACAGTCAGATTATCGATCTATCTAAGGGGTTTCCTTCTGTGAGAGAAAAAGTTTGGATACTAGTATTCGCATCCACTTTAAACATGCCATTATCTTTTGTTTATTCTTGGGCTTTTGAACTTGCAACAATGGTAAATGTGCGTGCTGATATCTGTTGTTATCTGACCTTCACCGATAAAATTCTTCTCCTGTACATGCTTTCATAATGCTGTCAAGATAATAGAAAGATACGAATATTGACTCCAAGCTAAACAACCAATTTTTCGTTGCATGATGTTTCAGAGAAAGATGACAGGTTCAACTGCAGCAAGGGACGGAAAAGTAATTGATGCCAAGGTACTCTCTCTCTCTCTCTCTCTCT
Source organism: Musa acuminata AAA Group (assembly GCF_036884655.1). NCBI lineage: Eukaryota > Viridiplantae > Streptophyta > Magnoliopsida > Zingiberales > Musaceae > Musa > Musa acuminata. Next base: position 33,241,910 of record NC_088337.1, on the reverse strand, counting down.
CTCTCTCTCTCTCTCTTTATATATATATATATATATTTATATATAAAGATAAAACATATAAAATTTGCCGAAAACAAAAAAGAGTGATTGTGGATCTATAAGGAAAAATCCTAATTAAAAATCCCCATCAACATTAATGGAGTTGGGCTGTGGATTCCAGATATAACAGCATGTTTGTTTCGTTAACGAGATTAGCTCATTTCCTTGAATGTTTTTACAAGACATTAAGGCGCCTAGCTCAAAATCGAGAGGCAGCCAAAAAGAGTCGGCTGAAGAAAAAGGTACGCTGTCCGAATCTTTAATAAGAAACAACCTGGCTGCAATTTATTATGTTTGTTTAATATTTGAGTCAACCAATTTATCCCAAATAAACAGGCTTACGTGCAACAATTAGAGTCCAGTAGGATTAAGCTTCAGCAGCTAGAGCAAGATCTCCAGAGAGCAAGATCACAGGTGTGGATTTATCTGTTCTTCTGATGCCAACAGTGTGTGGATTTATCTGATTATTTATTCCGTGTTAGGGCCTTCTCTTGGGAGTCGCAGGCGGTAATGCGGCTATCAGTTCCGGTAATGAGCCACACTTCCACCCATCGATTTCAACACGCCTTTCGTAGTAGTAGTAGAAGAAAAAAGTTGTCATTTCAGTGGCGGCTATAAGGGGGATCGCCACTTCCCTTTGTTTGCTGTTACCCAAAGCTTGTGCGCTGCAGGCGCTGCGATTTTTGACATGGAGTACGGTCGATGGTTGGATGATAACTGCAAGATCATGTCGGACCTCCGAGCTGCACTTGAGGCTCACCTTCCTGACGACAATCTTGGTGTGGTCGTAGATCACTGCATCAGGCACTATGATGATCTCTTCCGGCTGAAAGCCATCGTTGCTCAATCGGATGTATTCCACCTCTTGAATGGAATATGGAAGACCCCAGCGGAGCGCTGTTTCCTGTGGATGGGTGGGTTTAGGCCCTCCGAGCTCATCAAGGTAAGAGAGAGTTGAGCTCCTCCTCCTCATCTGCGCCAACTTTACGGAAGCATAACACTAGTTTAATTGCTGATGAGTGGAAGCGCAGATCCTGATACGTCAGCTGGATCCATTGACGGACCAACAGTGGATGGGGATGCGCGGCTTCCAGCATTCATCGCAGCAGGCGGAGGAGGCTCTCTCCCGGGGCCTGGAGCAAGTCCACCAGTCTTTGGCACAAACTGTTGCTGGCGGTTCTCTCAGCGACGGAATCGATGTTGGAAATTATGTGGGCCACGCAGCCATTGCTATGGGGAAGCTTGCCGACCTCGAAGGATTCATCGGCCAGGTTTGAACTATTATCATCTTCTTGCCTAGAGTTTCAACGAGGAAAACATCCAACTAATCTACTCCATCGAAATTCCAATCTAATAGAATACAAGTTAGATCATGTTCAAACCAAATCTACTAGAATACCTCAAAAAGAGTTCCCTTATTTTGTTCTTCTCTTTCCTTGTGATAATAATGACCTTTATATATTCTTTCTTTCTTTCTTTCTTTCTTTTTTTGATTTTTAGGTAATCAACTTATCCAACCCCCAATAATACAAAGCTATTTGAATTATACACACTGTTTCATCCGAACAGAAACGGACCAAAACTTGCTCGTCTTTCATTTCCATGGACAATGCGATTAGTTTGTCTGTATGGTCCAGTACAGTACAGTACAATACAATACAATACAAACATGCATGCTACTCATCTCATATTCCCAACTGATAGATATCCAACTAATGTCTGCTGTGTCAAAAGTAAACTTGGTCGATGTTATTATTTTGTTGCATGAGAATACCCTTAGAAAAGATCCTCTTTTGTTGTTTAATGTGACCATGAGGTGGAGTCCTTCTTCGTCGAAGGAGATACTAAAAATAAAAGACCGAAAGATAGATAAGATAGCCTTTTTGAACCATTACAATCCTCTTGAACAAGTCGTCAGATATATATCTTTGCTCCAACTCATGCTTCTTCTTTTTAACCTCCTCCCGCTGTGTTTTTTGCATGTCTATTCATCATGTCAAACAAGGTAAGAAGATAGAACAAGCTTCTACCCTTTTACCTGATGCAGGCTGACAACTTGAGACAACAAACCATGCACCAGTTGCGTCAACAGTTGACGACCAAACAAACAGCAAGATGTTTCCTGGCGATCGGAGAGTACTTCACCCGCCTACGTGCTCTGAGCTCCCTATGGGCTTCTCGCCCTCAAGAGTAAGCTGCTCATGCATGCATGCATTCTAGTTTCTTCTTGTAATATGCATGCATGCATGATGAATAGAACTAATCCGATCATATTTTGCTAGCTAGAACTAATCCGATCATAGTGCCAACCAAGTGGAGCTTCGTAAAATAGTCTGTTCCACGATGCGCAGAAGCATCCATCCAATTATATTATCAAAGGCTGTGCGCTAGCTAGTCACTTCGTGATCATCTTTTCTTTTTAGTGCTACAGATGCCTTGTCAATCATTGGGCGAATCCTAAATGGTTGACCGTTAGCTTCTTCTCCATTGTTTAACCTGTGATGATAGATTTGGCATATCTAAACATGTTCTGCTTTGCTTTGCTTTTCTTTTTCTCATGTTGTGAATTGGCTATATATCCTCCTCCCTACATCCACATGACTGTCTGCGTGTATATTTTACTCACTGCAGGAGCTTGGTTGCCAATGACAGTGTCGTCCCTGCCACAGCGGACCCGCATATAATTCATCAACCACTGCACAATCATTTTTCAGCCTTCTGATTGATATATCTGCGCATGGACGTGGAAGAGACAGAGAAAGGAGAAATATGTTGTATGCATTGTGATCGAGATCTTATAATAAAGAGATGGTGCCCCGCGAAAGCAAAAGGAGGTAGGAGAGTTGAAGGCATTTCCGATCGTGGCTGTTCGACAAGACCAAGGGTTAGCAGCAGCAGCAGCAGCAGCAGATCATGAAAGTAGAGACAAGAAAGAGATGTGCATATATATTTTTTTAGAGCAAAATAATACAACTAGACCTAACTTTTATAAGATATTAAAAGAATTGCGTGTGGTAGCTGCATAACTTACTTGCATTGGAACACGACAGATTTGACAAGTTATGATTTTAACAAATACCGAATTAATCATTTACCTGCAACGATATACCTTCAATATCGTGTATATGACTCTTCCCTTCGAACTTTACTTTACAACCCCACGCATGACCCATCCTCGATCCTTCGGATTCGATGCGACACACTTACACTTAACGTCGGAGAAGAAGATACATAATTGTTCCCAATATTAAACCATGATATCAAGTGCAACAATCCAAGAACCCTTAAGTATATTCTTTCAAAAGTCATTCTCTAGTACATTGACACCACTAACTCGAGAGCTAACTTAAGCTTTAAAGAGATTTTATCGAGTACGTCTCCGACATAATTTTAATTTTACAGGATTCAATGCATCCCAAATCAAATGATCTCAAAACTATTTAATTCTTTGACACCATCCCGAGACGGATGGATGCAGTATAAGATCTCAATTAACTCTGAATTAATATTATAATTAAACAATCAAAATTTATCTTAATAAATACTGATAATTATTAATATACAATAAGCATTGGTTTAGTGGTAATATCATGCCACAAAAAATATTCCAAGAAAATAAGTGAAGAAGAGTCGGCAGCGAGGTGACAAATATGACAACCGCGGTGGGCGATCTCCAATACAATTTTGGCAGGAAAATTTTGATTTTGGATCACAACATAAGAGACAAGCACTACTTGCTATCATATCTCTCAGTGGTGTCGGAGTCCAAATGTAGCCTATCATCACAAAAGGATATCAGGTAACGCGTGAAAGCAGCTCAAGATCTGACTAAACTACACAAAGATAACAAAGAAGCAGTTTGTTATTAATAGTCTTGTCGAGAAGCATGCATAAGTCACCAATAAGATCGAATCTCATCATATTTTACTTACACGAACAAAGGTTGACCCTTTGTTAAATGGAAGGCCGCTAAACCAAAGATCAATCCAGATGTTCCTTCAAGACCAAGAAACATTCTTCACAGGACCATTAGACTAAGCATATAGTTGATCATATTTTTCCATATAGATTTCAAATCAAAGGAGGTCTTCATTGTCACTTAAGGGAAGAAATAGGTGCAGCACAAACGGTTAAGCTTGCCTAACTATGCCAAGGTCATTGATCCAGAGACCCTGAGGTACACCGTACCTACTTACGACGAGTTAGTTTGTCGAAATCATCATCTGATAATTTTTTCAAAATGTTAACTAGTCTAGCCGGTAAAGAACTTGATAATTTTATCCACTCAGCTTTATAAAAGAAATATATGACTTGCATTTTTCTCATTTATTTCTCTTGCATGACCTTCGCTCCGGCTACATATGTAACCAAAACATTAAGAATTCAGTGATTGCATATGTATAACCAAGACACTAAGAATTCAGTGATCGAGGCAAAGAGCCAATCGTAGATTTTTGTATAGGGAGGCTTATGACCTAATCCTCCATATATCTCAATGGATTCAATGAATTTGGTGAACATCCCCCAACTGAAACAGCAGCAAGGGCTACAACAATAGTTCTTTCCAAGTGTATTAAATCTTAATTCTACTAGAAGGGCGTAAGTAACACAAAACATTTTTCGTAAAAAAATACGATAACAAAAAAACTTACCCGAAATAGAAAAGTTTGTGCAATTTCTTGCACCAACTTAAAAAAGCATAACATTTCTGCTTTCCACAATAATGCAACACCAAAGAAACCGTACAGACGTTAAGACTCGTTTGATACAAGAAAGTTCGTTCCATGATTTCATGCACTAGTTCAAAAACTTTAGTACTCGATAAAACTTGGGCATTAGAAAGAAATTTATCTAGATTATCTCTTTTAAATAGGATAGAAATAAGGAGCAAAGGCTAAATTCCAATTTGTAGAGATATACACCATTTTGGTCTCTGTTAGCTAAAGCCAACACAGGATTATCACTGGTTTAGATATCCTACGGATTCTGACACACTGAGAACCACAGGCAGTTGCAAATCTGAGAAACCATTACAGATTTAGATTCGATGTCACATTGTATATCGGTCTCTACACATGCTGTTGGGTATAGGTTGAATGATCACATCCAACAAAATAAGTTTGTTGATACATTTTATGCATAAACATGTTAAAGCATTAGATCAAGATCAAGTAAGAACAACGTGAATGACAGCCATAAAGTTTAAACATCAAGCACCATAAGTATGGGAGCAAACTCACCTGCTACTCTCTCTTTGAATGGACTTGAAGGGCCCCTCTGTTCCAAACAAGCCATGTCGTATGTCCTGCTGCAGAAGAAAATATACAAACACTTGTTAGAGCTCACACAAACAGTATTATGTGTTCCATATCTAACCCTGATACTAACCTAGTGATTGTATGCTATCGTCAAGTTATGCTTTTCCTTCCTCTCAGCACCAGCAAAACAGGGGATATCTGAAGCCTGTACAAGGATATGCATAGTGCAGGAAAGAAGATAGCTAAGAAGGTTTATCTTCTGATATGTGCAAAGCTTTCTACATCTTCATTCTCCTGCCAACAAAAATTCACTTAACCATCATCCAAAATTCCGGTCACAGAATTCCAGTTGACAGCAGGTACAGGTACCTCCAGGCCCTTGCTAGAGCTCGTTTGAGGTTGCTGCTGTTGAGTCTGTCAGATGCCCAGGATTGGCTATGTAACTTCAACTGAAATAAGGACCATAAAGACTTAAAGACTCCTGATGGTGAAGATCTGTCTGGTGTTGAACCACACACTAAGATGGCAAGTACTAACATGTACTACCATGAAATTGAGAACGCCCAAGCAGCCTTTAGACAGTACAAAGAGTGAATAGCCTTATTTATGCAAAATTCTAAATAATGAGAAAAGTTCCTTCATGCTGAATTGTATTCCTCAAATAACCAGCAACCTGAGAGATCAATAAAACTGAAAGATCATGTTGCCAATGAAATAATCAGTTCTAAGTTTATGAATATAAAAGAACAAACTTGTGAGCATATAGGTTTTCTTCAAGGATAAAGGACTGAATTAAGATAGATTTAGTTACTAGATACAAACATTGATATCAGTGTGGAACAAGAATAGGTCAATTATTGATATGTTAAAATTACCACATACGTTGCATAGACAAAATAACACAATTGGCACTGAGACAAGTACCTGAGCAAAACCCTCATAAGAAGTCTGGAAGTTTTCATGGAGGAGAACAAATGACGTTGCAGACTATTGAGGTACAGAACTCTGAGAAGAATGCATATAGACCAATGAGGTCTATTGAGCACCAGCATGTCTAGGACCAAATGGGTGCCACCATGCCTGCTGGAGGAGCATTGTTCATTATGGTAACTCTCCACTCAGTTACTTTATGTAAATGAACATAAAATTACTGATTTAATGCAGGAACTTTCCACTCGATTTCTGGAGAGCATAGCTCAATCATCGATAAAGTTCCTTTGTGTAAGCAATTCCTATGAATTACTTCTACCAGTGAACTGTTTTGCAAAAACAAGGTTTCAACATAGCAATTTTTGCCATCTCAGTTATGATTCTTGTGTAAATGTCCACCTATTCATATTTTGTGTCTCTGTGGCTCTTATGTTCAAACCCAACAAAAGTACCATTTTTTATGGCTAGTCACCACATCTTTGGCTACCATGTATTTAATACTATGTTTGTAGTTGAGATAATCTGACAAAGAATTCAATTGGCTGTATGATTGTAGTTCAGTTAGCAAGGTAATCCAAAAGATGTAAGCTCTTCAAATATGAATCAGTTGGCCCTACGATTTGCATTCTGTGCCTCCTCCAAGTAACCATAACATAGAATTTGGAAGATACTGAAGTCCAGTCACCAATAATCACCACAAGAGCAAGAGCCTCTATTAAAGTGGTGGAATCGGCTTGAGTCCCTGATAACAATCTCCCTCTGCTCTATTTCTGATATTAACTTAATCACGGTGTGGCAATCCCCACACACTCTAAGGTTCTTTACAATTTGGAGGGGTGTCCCAGGAAGCGTAGCTATCAGCCCAAAAGAAATGGCCAGTCTCTCACTGTGCTGAGCTAGCATGACCTCCTTATGCTCCTCTTCCATATCATGAAGCACATAATCTGTATTTGGTTGATACCCTTTCTCCTTCAATCGAATTGTAATGTCTTTAAGCTTTGTATATATCTTATCTGACATAGGATGAGTTCTATCAGAAGCTAAGAACGAATGCACTTTGTTCTTAATTTGAATCCAGCTGCATCCAGCTTCTTTCTTTACTTTTCTGGCATCCATCAGCTTCCTTATCTTGGCCCTCTCTGCCCATCTCCCAGCAGCTGCATACATATTAGATAAGAGCACATATGCAGCAGAATGTGAAGGTTCAAGTGACATTAACTTCTCTGCAGCGAGCTCTCCGAGTTCCACATTCCGATGAAGCCTACAGGCACCCAACAGCGTACGCCACACAGTTGCAGATGCTGGAAAAGGCATCTCCTTGATCAGACTCATTGCTTCTTCGAGTTTACCAGCACGACTATAAAGATCAACCATGCAGGCATAATGTTCCACAGTTGGACTGATATGGTGATTATGTACCATTGACTCAAAGTGCTTCTTGCCTTCTTCTACGAGCTCTGTGTGTGTACATGCTATGATAACACCAATAAAGGTGATTCCATCCATTTCAATGCCTCTAGATTCTATGCCTCTAAATAATTCAAGGGCCTTCTTAGAATAGCCATGCTGAGCATAACCCATCAACATAGAATTCCAGGAAACCTGATCCCTCACTGACTGCCTGTCAAAGACTCCCTGAGCACTCTCTATGCTCCCCCTCCTTGCGTACATAGTGACGAGAGCTGTGCTCACGCACAATGTGTTTTCATATTTAAGCTTGATAGAAATGGCATGAAACTGCTTCCCCTGATCTGCTGAAGCTGTTGGACTTGCACATGCATCGATCGCACTGGAGAGGGTGAACTCATTTGCTCCGATACTCTTCCTAGCCATCTCTGTGAACAGCTTCACTGCCCCTTCAGAATCACCTGCTTGGGCATAGCATGCTAGCATTGCAGACCATGCCACAATGTCCTTCTCTTTAATCCCCCTGAAGACACAGAAGGCTTCGCAAGTGTTTCCTAGCTTAGTATATGCTGCGAGCAGAGCAGTGCCTACAGAAGGGACTTGCTGGAATTTGGTTTTGATGACCTGGGCATGGATTTGGAAGGGAGATATCTGAGGAGAAGCCGTCAATAGAATAGAGTAGGTGAAATCATTCGGTTCAATAGCATCTAACCTCATCTGACTAAAGAGAAGTGCAGCTCGACTGACATGTCCATTCTGTATATACCCATTGATCATAGCAGTCCATGAGACCACGGATCGAGCTCCCAGCATGGAAAAAAGTTCAAATGCGTCATCCATTTCGCTGCATTTACTGTAAACCACCATCAGTGCTGTAATTACATTGGCATCCAGGTCGAACCTTTCTTTCACTACACAGCAATGGAGCTGTCGAGCAAACGCGAGCTGTTTAAGATTAGCGCACAACTTGATCATGGTAGCGAAGCTCGACTGTGTCGGTTTCAGGCCGGCAGCTCTCATGTGACGAAACTCTTGCACTGCTTCAGACTCGTACCCATTCAACACAAGGCCTGCAACCATCGCATTACAAGAAACAGCATCCCGGTTCACCATGCGGTTGAAGACTGCTCGAGCCTCTTCGACTAGACCACACCTGGAGTACATGTTGATCAGAGGATTGCACACAAACACTGTACCCTGGTATCCAAATTTGATCAATTGGCCGTGCATTTGCCTTCCGTTCTCAAGTACTCCCTGAGCCGCGGCCGATGCAAGAACAGTGGCAAAAGTGAAAGGATTTGGCTTAATTCCCTCGGATTGCATCCGGGAAAAGAGCTCAAATGCATCATCATGGAGTCCCTTCTGAGAATACCCGGTGAGCAAAGAGGTCCAACTCACCACATTTCTCTCAGGCATTGAATCGAACACTCTCACTCCATCATCCACGCCATCACACCTGAGGTACATATCAAGCAGCGAGGTGCCAACGCCGACCCCCGATCCGTGCCCACATTTCACACAGAGGCCATGCAGTTGCCTGCCAAGGTTTCGATCCCATAAACATCCGCAAGCCTTGAGAACGCACGAGAGCGAGGAATCGTCGAGGGGCTGCCCAGACCTCCGAGCTTCCAGGAAGAAACTCAGAGGTTCTCTGTTAAGATTGTTCCTCGAGTGCCGGAAGAGCAGGCGGTTCCACGGGGAAGGGCTCTCAAGAGGGCTTCCGTCGAACAGTTGGCGATGAGAGCAGAGACCGCGGGGACTCGGCTCGTTGGGAGGGTCGAGAAGGTGTTTGACGGCGGTCCCTAGTGTTCGATCGCTGTTTACGCTGCCTCTTGACCTCGCGAGAGGCCTGGGAATCATGAGAGCTTGTAACGTCTGCAGAGGTAGATGGAATCAGAACTGGTGGGCGAGGGAAATGGTGATGATGGTGATCGCGTTACCCACAAAGCTGAATCATGTATCATCGAGGATGCAATAAAATGGACGGTCGTGATCCTGAGATGATAGCGATGGAATAGAGAGGTGATAAGCGTGCAGATTCCAGAGAGGACATGTGAATGGCACGTGTTTGTTCATCCGGATCTGGATCCAACTCAATAATTAGATACACCAACTCAAACCTTAGTCCGACTCCATTATCCGCCGTTGATTACATGAGCTGGTAAGAGTCATACTTAAGAAATCAGACTTTGTGTCTTTGTTGAGAGAAATGATTAGTATATCATTATATAACCAATAGGTCTTAAATATCTCTCTTTTAAAAGTGATATATGACTTGATTAAATATAATGAGAGAGACAAATATTGAACGATAGGTTTTGTATTTCTTATTTATTCTAGTTCTCAATTAATTTATAATTTAAGAATCAAATTATATATATATATATATATATATATATATATGATTAAAGCAATGAAAATCTCTCGTTCAAACTTATATATAAATATGTATTACTTCAAATGAAATCATCCTCTTTCACAATCTTTATTATAACTCTCGCTATAATTGATTTGGTTCTTACTCTAAGGTGTCACCCTCTCCTTTCTCGTATCATCTCTTCCTATCATCTAACAACCTTTTCTAACTTTAATACTCTTATGATTATTCGAAATAATAGTTCTTCAGACACGTATCTAACTTAACTTTGATCCTTTTTAAATTTTTTTAAAGACAGTAATTATATATTTTGGTGAACTTAGTTCACGACATTCTCTTTGGATATGATTTACTAAGCTATGTTAATGGCTCTCTCAATTATCCATCCGAAAATATTCAAATATCAGTATAATAAACCTTAATATTAAATTATAATTATAAATTATGATTACGTTAAGATTATTTTATTTTATAAATTATTTAAGTCTTAATTATTGGCTCTATAGCATCATTAATTTCTTCATGCAACACTGTAATAGAAGCTTGGTCTAAATTACAAACCATCTTTATCAATCGTTCTCGCACTCATATATTAAATTATTTATCTATAATGATAAAAATAACCTAAAAGAGAGTTCTATTATTGATTATATATAAAATCTAAAAAATTTATAGATGACTTAGCTTTAATAGGTTATCCACTGAGTGATGAAGAAGTCATTGTTCATACTCTTAACAACCTAAGAGATGAATACAAGGAACTAGTGGTAATAATTCAAGCACGTGACTCACCAAGAAATATACGATAAGTTAATTAATTAAGAAATATATCTGAAACGAGAAAAGAGGAAGATATGACTATCTATCACATCTTAGTTTAGTCAAAAATCTAAAAAAAAAGATAATTAAAGTAATAATGTGTTCGATAGAGGATCGAATAAGATATCTCCCAAACTCAAATAATCCAGGAAATAACTTCAACAATAATCACTAGAATTATCAGTGGTTATAGCGTCCCAACAATAATAATTATGAAAAAAATCATCTGTTAGCTCTGTAATAAAATTAGATACATAGCAAAAGTTTATTAGTCTTGACCTAAGCTTATGACTATTCCCAACTGGCCTCAAGCAAACATTAAGACTACTTTGACCGCTCATCGAAGCAATTAGATTATTAACTCTATTGTTTCTTATCATATTATTTTTTATTTATAGAATTTATTCATCCACATCGGCCATGGAGGCAATGAAAAAAAATCATCGGCAATGGTAATGAAATCTCTAATACTCGTTCCACAATATTTAATTCATACTGCATTTTACACTTGATAGTGTTTTGTGTGCACTTGATAGTAAAAGGAACCTTATTTATATCTTTTAATTCTATAAATAAAATAATATTTCTATTGAGTTCTTTCTTGATTTGTATCTTATAGAGGATCTAAGCACAAGAGTATTATTGGTCTAGGGCCAAAATAAAGATAATATCTACGAGTGGTCGTTAGCTTTACAAATCATTTAGTTAATTATTTTTGCTTTAGTTACTACTCCAATCAATATATGGTATCGCTACCTTAGCCATATATCTATTTTTTTTTAATAATAGTTAATTTCTCGTTACTCCTTTATAACTTAATGTTTGCCTAATTAATAAAAAGCATAGAATATCTTTTAGAATATTTTTCACATTATGCGCCAAACCACTTCAAATTATTTATATTTTTGTTTAGAGTCCTACCCCAACTAATTCCTTTAATAATTTTATATTTTATGTTATTTTTATAGATTACTTCACTAAATATATAGGGTTCTATCATCTCAAACATAAATATAGAGTTACTCTAATTTTGACTCGTTTTAGAAAGGTGTTCGAAAACTTCTTTCAATCTATCATTAAAATAGTTTACTCTAATGGAGGAGATGAATACCAATCTCTAACAACTTATCTCTTACTATGTGATATACAATATCTCAAGTTACTAATGCACACATCTCAACTAGTTGGCTTTATCATATGAAAGCACTGATATATAATTAAAACTCCCTCCTACACCAAGCCTCCATACCACTAACCTTTTGATCAACAATATTTTAAATTACAATCTACCTCGTTAACAGTATGTTCACCCAATCCTACAATAATAGTTATAATTTAAAAAATTATTTTATAAAATCTTAAAATATTTGGTTATTTATATTATCGCTGGCTATACCCTTACATTTCACACAAATTAACACTAAGATCCAAGTCTTGCATTTTAATCAGGCACTCCCTTCAACACTAAGATCCAATTCAAAAGTTCTTTCTATTATGTTAGTTGAGTCCATTTTTTTCTTTTTAAGATCTTGCTCATTTAGCAATGTCAAAACCATCCATCAATATGTTCACAAGAGTACATCTCAAATCTCTCAAACGTATTTCTCTCACATCAATTAGTAGTTCTCATCAAGACCTATACTCTTTTATTACTTTGGTTCATCAGCACCTCACACCCTCTACAACTTCTCTATCTATGTTTTTACTAATTCACTCTACAATGTCTAATGAAACAATACCCTTGACATCACGAATGATGTCTTCATCTTTTACTCAACCAAGTGACATTAAGGTACATCAACTTAATCAAGTACGTGACACTAACTCTTCACCAATTCTCATACCTTTAACACAACTCAATAATACCACCAAGCTTGAACATCATATGACAACAACTCTAAAAATAGCATCTTCAAACCATGCTAGATCTTTGTTCTTCACACTATAATAAGTTCTCCACCAGACTATTGAATCACAAGCATTGCCCAAGCTAAAAAATTTTCATACTGACGTAAGGCTATGTGTGAGAAATATGATACGTACTCCAAACGTCACATGCACCCTTGTACTATCTCACCTCACATAGAATATCATCGAATGAAAGTGGATCTTTTAAATTAAGTACAAAAACCTTTAATCCAGTAATTAAATCGATGATAATTTGACTTATCTTGAGTTCGACTATCACTTAAAGTTAACAATATTTTTTTATAAGAAATCTTAATTGAAGATACCTTTATGCAGTAATCTTAACTGAAGATACCTTTGTTTTAATCCACTTTATACCGTAATCTTTTATTTTAATCTTTTGTTTTATAAACTACAAAAAACTATTTATAAATTTTACCAAGTTCAAAGAACCCAATATATCGAACTTGGCTCATTTTTATGTTACTTGATTTCATTAATTTTAAATCTAAACAAAAGAGATGTATTATAAAATTATTGGTCTATATATGGAAGATATTACCATAAAGATCAAGCAATTCATCAAATATTTGATAGATCAATTTTCCATCAAAGACTTAGGAATTAAGTTATTTTGTAGGAGTAGAAGCAACGTTCATATCTTTTGAACTTTTTCTATCTAAAAAGAAATGCAATCGAGATTTATTACCAAAAACTAATATACATAATAAGAAAGAAGTCAGTTACTCGAATTATATGATGACTGTCCTGTTACAAATCCTATACAGTATAAATAGTACTTGGTTCCTTATAATATTTATCTCTTACATATCTAGGTATTTTATTTATAATTAATAATTTATTATAATTAATGCATCAATCTTTTACTATGCATTGGTCTATACTAAAACATATCTTATGATATGTTGAAGTGACTTTAAATCATGAATTTCTTCATAAACCGTCATCACTTTATCTTAATGTCTTTGTTAATGCTGATTAGACAGATAATATTGATGATAAGATATTACATCAGTTTACATTATCTTCCTTGGAGTCAATATAATCAGTTAGAGGTTATAACAAAATAATATGCAATCGTAAGATTCACGGTTCAAATTAAATATCGACCCATTATCACTACCATTATATAATTCAATTGAGTTACTAATCAACTATATGAACTTAGCATCACTACACGATCCACTTCTATAATTTTCTATGATGATATCGGTACCACCTACCAATGTTTTAACTCGGTGTTTCACTCTCGTAAGAAATACATTGTCAACTTTCATTTTTTTAGAGATCAAGTTGTTATACATCAATTACGTAATTCTCATGTTTATATTTATAGTTTTGATTAACTAGCTAACTCTTCTACATGGCCTCTCACTCGTAGGGTATTTTAGTTAAATTAATCCAAGATTGATATTCTTGACGAAAGCTGAATGGTATAAGGACAAAATTAAAGATCACGATAAAAGTAAATATGAAATGATAATTTTATATTATTTATACGTCAAAATTCTCAATTGATTTATAATTTAAAAATCAATCATATATATATATATATATATATATATATATATATATATATATATATATAATGAGAATATGATTGAAAACTTTTTTTTCTTAAATTTAATAAATATATATTATCTTAATAAATAAAAAGAAAAGAATGAAAGAGACAGGTTGGGAGGAAGCGGGAAGGAGTCATGCGCCTTTCGAGAGATGCCGCGGCTGCGCCTGTGGATGTCGTTCTCACCTGGTTCTGTCTGCGTTCGGAACAAGAAAACACCGGTGGGCGGCACAAGATTCCTTGGAACCATTGAAGAACGTCCAAGTCTCTCGAGGGATATTTTATGTGATGGTTTCTTCTCATGCATGTGGCTTTGCCATTCGTGCAGAAAGGCTTCATGTAAGTAAGAATGGCCGGATCACTACTGGTTATCAGGTTTCATCTTTTACTCTCGTTTTTTTCATGAGCTCGTCCTATAGCAATATCATAATAAATTCATGGGTCGTGCGTAATATTTGTCAAACAAACGAAGAAACTTACTGTAGTCCAACTTTTTTGGCTGATGATCCTTAACATAATGGCGTTGAAATTTAAAATTATCATCACCCCAAAAAACAAAACAAAAAAATCAAAATAGAAATCTCATATTGGTTTTCCTTTTTACTTGGAACTTTTATAGTATATATACATAATAGCTTCCTGCATTAACTTGGAACAAATGCATAAAAGATTCTTATTCTACTATAATCACCCATTGTCACTTCGCTTTCGATTGGATAATCCCTCTCGTAGTTCCCGTCTTCCATACCATTCAATTCTTAGCCTTAACATGTAAATTTTTTAAATGACAAAAGTGTTTCGTGTGGCCTCCAAATGCCCATACTACATTTTTCTCATAAAAATTGACAAACTGATACATTTGAGGTGTTCTCAATGGTATCAATAGTCACTGCTTCCTGAACTGAATGTAGGCAGTGACACCAACTGGTATGCTTAACTTGAGTTTATAGTAATAGTTCAAAACAATGCATGTTTGTTGATTTATTTTTTCCAGTGAATGATTCAGGTCATAGTGAGACTAGCTAGAATTAACATACATGTAGATCCATCTGACAACGATAATTCAGAATGACTCGAGAGCTTCGATTTTTAAGTTAAGGTTTATTAGGCTAATATATTTCTTCCATCTTTTTCAGACTACATCAAACTATTTTTTCGTTGATCTATCTATCTATCTATCTATTTCTAATTTCATTTTGCATATATGAATATTTCTAGCATCTTTCCTTTTTCATTTATGGATTATCCGTCGTTCATCTTTTTCTTACATACTTTTTGAGAGTTCATCACATCGTTTCTGATAATTCACCGATGGCTCACTATATATCATGATATGACTCGTTCTCATTCGACCAAACTCGGTTTTTCATTTAATTAAAACAAATATTGTCTGTCTATTGATTCTGATATTGTATTGGAAAAATAATAATAGATATTTCAGGACTGAGGCTATCCTAGATTCACCATGCTGCTTGCAGTTCTCTCTCCCAGCTCCACCCACCTCGCTAGCTGCTGTAACGAGGTTGTGCGGTGAAATCCAAGTTTCATGTGGGAATCAAGTCACATGCTTAATGAGTTTGTGGCGTCACAAAACAAAGGTCATGTCCTCTCAGCACAACTCACTCATCTGATCAGATACACACCAAACGATTCTCCACATCTGACATCGATCCATACGTCTTGCCTGTCGCTGCACCTGAGGGCTATACGCCGCCGGTGCTCTCCGTGCTCGTTCACCTGATTCGTCACCCCGTAACATCAGTTCAAGAACCCTCTAAGCTCTATGATGCAACTGTAAACCGCAGCAGCCATGGATAGAACTGCACAAAACACAAAAGGTAAGGAGACCTCACGGAAACGTAAAGAATCAAAGCTTAGATCTAAAGAAATGCATCATCAATCAATCCATATATATATATATGTATGTATACATAGATATCGTGCATGAAGTCGCCGATCAAAAGGCATCTTAAACAACAGGATAACCCATGAATATATTAGTGTGTTGCAGGTGGCATGGCCACCAAAAGCAACAGTGACAGCCCCCAAACACTTCGACAGCCCACCTCCTTTCCATTTAAGAATCCGGAGAGACGGAAGGAGGTGGCGGTCCCGGCGAGATTTACGGGCCTCATGACTCGCACAGGTACGATTGGCTGTATGCATGCATAAAATATACGCGCACTGTTAGCAGCATGAATGCATATTGTACCGCCTGTGTGCGTTCATGATGAAGGGAATCGTTTCGGTATGTCATCACCGAGCACATATTCAAACTGCTGGTGATGGAATCGAATTCACATGAGCGGTGGACATGGTTGTTTGGGCATGTAGGTACGTATGTATAAAATAGTAATAATAGTAGCGTACGTGTAGCTCATAGAGACACACACACACGCATGAACTAGGAGACACCAACGGAGCGATAAGGATCGATCGCTGCTGCTGCTGCTGCTGCTGCTGCTGCATACGAATGGATGTTACGTGAGCGTTCTCATAAACTACCACTTCCAGCCAGCAGCTACCTCGAACGACACGTTATGTCGTTAATATACTACTGAGAGGAGCAGCTAATTAGACCTACCGTTTTATGCAGCCAAATTTGGTGTATGCGAACCGGGATCCATATTAACCCGCATACGACAACACGAGCCAGGAAGCGACGACGACAATTTCGTCACGAGCGCGGCTGTCATCTATAATAATATGCATTAAATAGCTTCAATACTCCTCTAATATAGCTTAGATGATTTATTGACTCGTTTTATCTTGATAAATAAATATATACATCTGAGGTCCTTGGGGACAGATGATTTAAGTTGTGGGGACCGCAGCCTGAAACCAATGGGTGGCGGTGGTGGTTCGGCCGAGACAAAGAAGCTCTCGTCTTTGCTTGGGCGAGTAAACGTAACCATTTGGTCGTCCGTGTAAATGGTGTCTCTGTCAGAATTGGAGACGAGGATCGGTGAACGAAGACGAAGATAAAGACAAGAGTAACATACAAAAGATGTGAAGGAATTACTCGTAAGTAATCGAATAGTTGGATGTGAAATGATCTATTGGGATCAGTTAAGCTTTGTGCAATGTAGACCATTTACGAATGAGATGAGGAGTGACGCCCGATGACTTGCGAATGCACTATTATGGATTATACTATTGCACCATCATCCTACGCCATTTATGTCTTGTTTCCCCCACAAGATAAGTCTGGATCGTGGATCGACCATAAGAATGGCCATGGAATCCCCACTATAATAACGCTCCCGAACCGTCTCTCTCCTCTCACTTGATTCTTATCCTTCCACACTCTTGACTTCACAAGGAGGAGGAGATGGAGGAAACAGTGGAAGCCTTTCGGTCTCTGTTCTCCCTCCTCTTCCTCTCCTTCGCCGCCGCCTTCTTCCTCCTCGCGCTGGTGCTCAAGGCGCTGAGGTCCATGCCCTGGTGGTGCAGTTGCCCCGTGTGCGAGGCGTACGTGACCAAGTCGTGGACCGCCCACTTCGACAACCTCTGCGACTGGTACGCGCACCTCCTCCGGGAGTCGCCCACGCGCACCATCCACATCCACGTGCTCGGGAACACCGTCACGGCCAACCCCAACAACGTCGAGCACATGCTTCGTGCCCGCTTCGACAACTACCCCAAGGGGAAAACCTTCTCCGCCATCCTCGGCGACCTCCTCGGCCGCGGCATCTTCAACGTCGACGGCCATCTCTGGCGCTTCCAGCGCAAGATGGCCGGCGCCGAGCTCGGCAGCAGCGCCGTCCGCTTCTTCGCCTCTTGCATCGTGGCCGACGAGGTCCGCGGTCGCTTCCTCCCCCTCCTCGACGTCTCCAGCGCGGACGATAAGATCCTCGACCTGCAGGACGTGTTCCGGAGGTTCGCGTTCGATAACATATGTAAGATCTCGTTCGGGATCGACCCTGGCTGCCTGGAGCTGTCGCTGCCTATGTCCGAGTTCGCGGCGGCCTTCGACAAGGCCTCCAGGCTATCGGCCTCGCGGGCGACCTCGACGATGCCCATGGTATGGAAAGCCAAGCGGCTTCTCAACAGGGGATCGGAAAGGGAGCTCCGGGAGGCGATCGGCATGGTGAACCTCCTCGCGAACGAGCTCATTCGCCAGAGACGGAAGCTCGGTTTCTCTTCGAACCACGATCTCCTCTCTCGATTCATGGCCTGCGTCGATGACGAAAAGTACCTGCGAGACATCATAATTAGCTTCATGCTGGCCGGACGCGACACGGTGGCGTCGGCCCTGACTTGCTTCTTCCTCCTGCTGTCTCGCCACCCGGACGTCCGTTCCGCCATACGCGACGAGATCGACCGCGTCGTGGGATGCGGCGCGGCGACCGCCGGCTACGATCGCTTGCGAGACCTGCACTATCTGCATGCGGCCATCTACGAGAGCATGCGGCTGTACCCGCCGGTGCAGTTCGATTCCAAGTTCTGCCTCGAGGACGACGTGCTGCCCGACGGAACCTTCGTCAGCAAGGGGACGCGGGTCACGTACCACGCCTACGCCATGGGGAGGATGGAAGAGCTGTGGGGGAGCGATTGCCACGAGTTCCGACCGCAGCGGTGGCTGACCAACGGAGCGTTCACGCCCGAGAGCCCCTACAAGTACCCGGTGTTCCAAGGCGGCCTCCGGGTGTGCCTCGGCAAGGACATGGCGCTAATGGAGATGAAGACGGTGATCGTGGCGGTGGTCCGGCGGTTCGACATCCACGTCGTAGACGACGGCAGCAGCCTGCCGCCCAAGTTTACGCCCGGCCTCACCGCCTCACTGGAGGGCGGCCTTCCGGTCCGAGTTCAGCGGAGGGATACGAGCTTCCCTACGCAACAGCTCGGCGCATGTTCGGCGCAGTGCAGCTCGATCTGCTAAGGAGCTCCGGATCAGAGTCCCTTCCTTTTGCTCATCATCCTCTGTACAGAATCAGTCAAGCCATACACCGTTACTCGTGCTCCTGTATCGGGATTTGGGGAAGATATGTTATGATTATGATTCATCACAGGGAGTACGTGGGCATGAAATGGCATCGATCGTTGCTGTTCTTCGTTTCTGTGTATGACCTCCAAATCCACACACACGCACACACAGGTGGACTCGATGTAACCTGAGGTGGGAACTACGTACTCTGTGCTTCGGTTGCAGGGCCGTAGCGTTGTTGTACACGACATGAAGCACACGTCTGCGACGGCCAAGGTCAAGGGGTCCGACGATTTGGAGGAAGCAGAGTCTATTAGGAAAATGTTCTTCCGTATGTTCATCTTGATCAGTGTTTGAACCTCTCAACTGTGTATTGTGCCATCTTCTACTCTTTCACTCGACCTCTGGCTTAGAAAGGAAGCCTATATCGTGGTACGAGGATCACTTTTGTAGGTTACTCTGATGAGGCGGAATAAGTTTCAGAGAAGAGATAATAATGACCAAACTAAATTGGCACGCCTCTTCATTCCTTAATGCAGATGACATTAGTCCCGATGCAACAGGAATGTTGATATGTCTGATAACCACACATGACTTGTATCTGCTTGTTGTTGGCTGGTGAAAGTGAAAGGCGGATCCTGTGGTTCAGTGATGATCCGCTCGTCACCTTCTTCCTTGTAGAGTTCAGCAGGAAGGGGTGCTTCATCTCAGCCATACATATCTTTCCTTTTGAGTCGTGCTCGCTGGTACTGTAACAATAGCAGGGGAAGCATGCGGTGGTTGCCCGAGGGGAAGCCATACATATCTTTCCTTTTGCACCAACCGGTATAGCTTTAGGAAGACGAGGGTGTGGTTGCCCGAGGGGTTTCGTCTCCATCGTACAGATCTGGTGGCAGCCATCTCTTCGTTCGGTTTGACATGGTAATCAAATGGGGCGTGCCTCGAGAGGATGCGTGCGGCTCTCGTGCCTCGGCGGATCGACCGTAGCTCTCAGCCACGAGGCCTGCAAGTGCCGTCGTCTT
This sequence comes from Musa acuminata AAA Group, assembly GCF_036884655.1. Taxonomy (NCBI): domain Eukaryota; kingdom Viridiplantae; phylum Streptophyta; class Magnoliopsida; order Zingiberales; family Musaceae; genus Musa; species Musa acuminata. The sequence goes on along the minus strand of NC_088337.1, from coordinate 33,221,638 downwards.
CGCACCTCGGCACCGTAGCGACAGGGATCACCGTGACAGGCGACGCTGGCAAGCCGAGACACACGAGTGGCGCCCTCGTCATAACAGATGCCTTCCAATATTTGATGGAGAAATATAGCTGGGGACTACAAACTTGGTGCTCAAAAGATGAGAATCCATGGCCAAAGAGAGTCAGCAAGAAAGCTAGTTTTGTCTCCAAAGAAGATTGATTCCTGGAGATGAAACCTTTTCGTTCTCGTAAAACGTCCATGAACCAACATGCAATACTCGTCGGTAGTATATGCATTTAATGTTTCTAATTATTCATGTTTAAAGCTAATAAATAGATCAACTTATGCTTCACTCAGAACGTGTAAATTTGGTGAAGCCATCAGATTAAACTGTACAAGAATCCAAAAAGTAATTGCTACAAAAATGAGGCGACATGTTCTATCAAAAAAAGAATGGTGCAACATAATGATCATGGGCTTCGAAAGGAAATATGGATGTAGACGGGGTGACATCAACATAGTCAAACGATAACCATAGGTTGACAGGCAAACATACAAACATCATTAAGTGCCGAGAAGAACATCTCCATTAAGAATGTCCTGATGAGAACATGTGTTCCACAAAAGGCGCATATGGACCTCTCCCAACTCTGGTACATTGAGATACATACAGGTATGGGAACTGCCAATGTTTGGTGCAGACATCGCCCAACGTTTTAAGCTCATTTTTCTCATAAGAAAAAAGGAGCAACATGATCATGGCCTTTGACAGGGAAATCTGGATGTGGATGGGGTGACAGTAACATAGTAAAATAATAGCCATAGGTGTTTGACAAGAACATCTCCATTAAGAATGTCCTGACAAGAACACATGTTCCAAAGAAGGGAGATGGACCACTCCAAACTCTAGTGCATTGAGATACATACATACAGGTATGGGAACTGCCAACGGAAGAATACACATGTTTGGTGCAGACATTGTTTGGAGGAGTTTTCTCTTAGCAAAAAACATGCTCGAACTCTCCTTTTCTCAAAGGTAGACATTGTTTGAAGCTCCTTTTCTCAAAAGTAAGAACATGCTCCAACTCTCCTGCATGATGAACAAGCACACAGGTGTGCACCATCGCCATTCTTATTCCTATTCCGATGGGGTATATTATTCTTTAGGTTTAGTAATTTAATTCCATGGTGGCTCAACACAGTCCTCACGATTATGCATTAATTGCACCAAAATTTCATTGTCAAAGCTGTTCTTTCTCTTGTGGTCATGAAACTGACTGTGCCTATCATTAGAGACTACGGTTTTGAAGACTAAGTATGAACATAGTCATGACAATACCATGTACCATTTCACAAGAAAAGGTCTTGCTTGATCCTTTTCTTTTTGGCCCAGTGGATATTATAGGAGGGTTTTGGAATCCAAGACTAAAAGGAAGCAAGGGTGATACATCAATATCATGTATATATTTTAGAATGGCTGTCAAACTGTAGAGGAATAAGTAAAATAATGTGAAGTTCATTTGGCCATGTAATGTTAGTAGGGAGGCTATTGATTTTTTTATGAACTTTTGCACCCATAATTATTTCAGAGAAAATTCTCAGGAAAAAGAAAACACTGGTTTTGGCTCTTTCTCAAAGAACATCTAATTTTCATTTTTTTTTGGACTTTTCAGTTTTATTCCTCAGAAGGTGAGGGGTCACTATTCAATCTTTTTATCATTTTATTTGATGTGGTTTAGGTTTGGTTCAACAAACTGGTTCAATAAATATAAATACAGAAATATTAAGACTTTATAGAATATTTCATAATACAGAAATATCAACATAAATTTCAGATATTTATATTTTAGTATAATATTTTAAGACAATATATCAATTCAATATTCAGTATCTTTTTAAAAATTATTAAAAATAATCATAAGATAAATGAAAATATTTCTGAAAAATGGGCACAATTTATGACCAAGAATTTCTAGTTTGAAACAGTTATATAAGTTTCCATCACGCATGTCTATACCTTCTCTCTCCCCTTGTACTTATATATATATATATATATATATATATATATATATATATATATATATATATATATATTTTGTGCGGGTTTACTTGGAGAAGGCGGCAAAGAGGATGAAGAAGTGGGTCGACTTGGGAAGGCGACCGCAAGAGTTCAAAGTTGACGATTTGGTGTTGGTAAAGCTCCAACCAGCATTACTCAAATTCTTTAGGAACATAGTCCACAACGGATTGGTGCACAAGTATGAAGGGTCCTTCCCAATTATCAGCAGGGTAGGTAACGTCTCTTACAAGTTGCAACTGCCGCGCGTGGTTCAAAATTCACAACGTTCTTCACACCAGCAACCTAAAAGCCTACCACTCAGATCCGTAAGATGCTTCCCGAAGTATTCCAACTCGGCTACCTCCCATTATTATCTCCTACGAGAAGCGAGTGGAAACCATTCTGATGGACCGTAAGATAAAACTACCTAATGGAATTGAGCAGACAGAGTACTTTATAAAGTGGTGAAAGCTTCACCGAACTAAAACCAGTTTGGGAGTCTCAAAGACACCCAGCAACACGAAGAAGAAGCATTGATGCAAGCAAAGTTGTTTGGAGGAGCAGAAGGAATCGAACCTTTATTTTATCAGATGCCCTGCGTTTATAATATTATTAACATCACATGCATTAAAAACACACAAAGACAGAAAACGTAGGCATCGCGCATGCATCATCTCGGTGCTGTTACACATATTTTAATGGCCGTCTCCGTTTTGCTCTCTTTGTCGGCCTTTGTTTGTTTGGGAAGTTACAAGACGATTCCCCACGATCGCGAGCGGCAAATGCGCTCCAGGTTCTAACTCCTCTCCTCCTCCTCGCCCTAGGGTTTTGCTTTCTCCTCTTTTCTTTGTCTCGATGTCTCTGATGGCGCTGAGGGAGCAGCTCAACGGTTTGGTGAATTCCATGTTCCTCGAGGTACTCCAAAATCGCCCCTAGTGCTTTCGGTTCGTTCTTCTCTCGGAAAGGGGGGAAATCCCATTTCTGTTGTGATATCTGCTTTCTTGTATAAAATCTGTCGTTTCCGTGTCGGATCTCGCGCAAGGGTTTGGTTTCATGATGCATTTTAGTGTGCCGTCCGAAGTACTCTCCGTCCGGACCTTTGTACTTTGTTCTTGTTGATCAGTGTCGTGGTCTCCGTTGTTCTGGATCTCCAGATCGACTTGAAGTTGACTTCCGAGTTGTTTGTTTCCCTAACCAAGATTTTGTGTCAAGGTTAGGATTTGGTTTATTACGCTTTCTCGTCTATTGTCTGAGGATTTGTAGTCGCGTGACATTCAAGAGCCGCTTTAATCTGTACAATGTCTCTTCTTTGCAGGGCTTGTTGGATGACCAGTTCGAACAGCTTCAGATGCTACAGGATGAGAGTAGTCCTGGCTTCATTGCTGAATTGATCACCTTGTTCTGTGGAGATTCAGAAAGAATACTGGCAGAGCTGACGAAACTGCTGTATGTTCTAGCGACGATGATTTTTTCTCAGGTTTTGTATAACTTATTTTAAAGTTCACCGATGCTTAGATGTGCTTTTTCATTCTATAGGGATCAAGCTGTTGTTGATTATCAAAAGGTAGATGCTTTTGTTCACCAGCTTAAAGGAAGCAGCTCGAGGTGATTGTACTTTTCCTTATATTGTGTGTTTCTTTGACTGTTTGCATTCCAGAATGATGTAATTTGCAACTTGAGGATGTTTCTTTCTTCAGCCATTGACTTGATCACTCATAGCAGCTATAATTGTTTACCTGCTAATTAGAGACTCAGTAGACATTAATACGTCGAGCGGTTGAGGAATAACCATAAAGAAAAGTTGCTGTTAAACACTAGTACACTATCTTTGTGTAACTAGATAGTACGCAAGTTAGATCCGTGGAAGATGAAGATTGAATGAGGAGAGATTTTGAAGGAGTTAAGGGGATTTTCAGTGAGATATTGGTTTTTGCAAACTAAATGGTTCCTTTCTATATTGGATGTAACTTCTAATTGTAATTCTGTAAGTTATGAATTTAAATTCCAACCATTGGAAATTTGGACATGAAACTGTTGGAAGTCTGAAATCAACCATTGATTTATTTATTTTTTAACTTCACTTATTACATGTCCAAACAGGAAAAGTGAAATAAATCCGATCTGACTCGCACACAGGACAATCATGTGATGTTCTAGTACTTGGCCTACTAATGTGTCACCAGCACCATACAACACATGCCATGTGCATCAGCACATGCACAGCCCCGCTGATGAACTTCCCTATAAAGCTTTGCATGTCAAGTTTCCCCATGTCATACATGCAGAAAGAACTGTAGGAGTTTTCCTTTATTCTTCTCTCCCATATGGGACTAAAATTCCCTTAAATAAATTATGTTGCCTCTTTATCCTTGTGATTTTAGAACAAAAGAAACCAAAACCCTATTTAAATATTTTGAAAAGTATCAACTTATAGTTGGTACCTGAGCTTTGTTTTCAAGATGGTTAATCAAACTTCATAAGCTTTCGGTGTAGTGAACTTAGAAAGATAGTTATCAAACGAGAGCTGATTACCGGGAATTATTTCAGAAATATAACCTATTCTTAGCATGCATGAAAGAAATATGGGAACAAGTATTTTAAAATAATTTGTCTTGTGATGTCCATGTTGAACAGTGATACCTGATCCATCATGACATGTTCCTAATGCTGAAAATGCACTAGGATAAATGCTTGACTTCCTTTATCATAATTCATGGTTTCTCTGTGTTTAAATATTGACAACATGTATGCATCTTGGAATTATTTTGAGTTATCATGAATGCAAAAATCCTCAATATTTAGTATAAGTTCTTCAAGTATTTTCTGTGAATGACTGTTCTTTGTCTGATTCCTTGTGCGCCTCATAAGTTACATATATTATGATTAAGGATTGTCTAAATTGCACAGAATATATCTCCATATACAAAGTTATACATCGCAAGTATGGTGAGACCATATCGTAATGTCCTACTTTTCTAAGATTTGCAATGTAGGCATCCTCATATTGTATCATGACCATGCCAATGCTTCTTGGTTAGAGAACCTTGACATACAAACATGTTACTTTACATAAAGAGTTCACCTGCATATTTGAATTGTAAAATGGTTTACTTTGCCATGTTCAATTGTTCATGAATCATGATAATCTTCGTAAGGAATATTGTACTTATTGCACTGCAATAAATTTCTAGGAACTGTGTACCTCTAATTTGAAGTAAACAGTTACCTAATATAGGAAACTATTGGGACTTTTGCCTCTTTTGAGAACCTCATTTATTTCTTTCTTTGATGGGTCTCTTGTTTTGCAGTGTTGGTGCACAACATGTGAAATTGGCCTGTGTTCAATTTCGACAATTTTGCGAGGAGCATAACAAAGAAGGGTTAGTATTCTTGCTCAAAATATGCATTCACAAATGTCTAAATCATTTAGAAGTCACCTGTATTCATGCTTTTTATTGATGTCCGCAATCCTCTTCTCAAAAAGAGTTATAAACACTGACATACTTTAAAGGCAATGAATATTAGTTTAATCATTGATTTGAGTGCAACTATTGTCTTTCTTCTTTTCCGTATACTATTTGAAGGTTTTGTCATAGGTCTCCCGTGGCCCGTGTTTGACTTGTACCTAATGGTGAGAAAGGTATTTATTTTTTCAGGTGTCTCCGCGCCTTAAATGTGGTCAAGCATGAATACTATCTTCTGCGGGGCAAATTTGACACCATGTTGCAGGTAGATTTCTTTTTGTTTGATTGAAAATGCTATGGAAATAGTTCTCTGGATCTTGTGGAACTTGGCTTGATTATTTGTTTATTGCAATATCTTCCTCTTAGTTGATCAAATGGTGAATCACCTTAAGCAGGGTACCATATCACTTGTCTCAAAACACTCTTTAAGTTCTGCTGAATCCATACATATTCAACTGAGACTTTCATATCTTCTTAAAGTTCTGATCATAGATATTCTGCTGAAAGCTCTAACTGATATTCTTAACACTTGCATGTGGAAGATAGATTGACTCATACCCAAGACATGTGAATTGAATTGATTGGGGACATATCATGTTTTATAAGTGTGGCATGAATAAGTGTTGAATAATGGACCTTTCGCTCATACCATATTTATTAAATTTTTTGTCAGTGTCGTTCCATCTAAAAGATTTATATACTTATATTCTTAAGATATCAGAAGAACAAAACTATGATGCTAAAATTAAAATATTGACGTTTTTTCTACTAATGAAGTGATACTTAATCATAAAATGTCTGATGAAGATGGTTAGAAGCTCTAATCTGATCTCTATTGCATAATGATATATGATGTCTATTTAAATTCATGAGAGGGTGATCCTTGATACCATGGTGAATATATGACAAACAGAAACATGCATTTGTTTATCAGGAAACAAAATTTGCATATGAATGATTTTGCTGCTAAACATTTATTCCACATTAGCTTCAGTTTTTTAATTTCTTTGGCACTTCACCGGGAGATTATCCTGTCAAATGCCTGAATAAAATAGGACATCTTCTTAGCTACTTTTGCTTTTTCTTTTTTCCTAACAAATGGTAAGTTGTGAGCATGGGATTGGATCCTTAGACCTTGTTATCAACAGTCGAAGTATTAACCTGCTATAGGCTAGCCGACATTCTCTATATGTTCTTTAACCAGCTAACCTACTTTTGCATAATCTTCTATATGTTGCCTCAGTTACTGGATGTGAATCCTCACACTGTAGAGGGTCAAACAAAGGGGCAGGTTGCTGGTCAGTGTGGGTGTATGATGACTCCAAGGGAGCCAAAAAAAGGGAGGGTGGATGGGGAGAAAGGGTCTATATAGAGGAAGGGAAAAAGGCATAATGACCATTCTCAATTAAAATTCATAAAGAATCATAAGTCTGAGAAAATTATAAAGTATATATAACTCAAATCATAGAATGCTGAGTTAATTTTAATAATTTGGGATCATTTTTGTCTAAACCCCCAATGCGGTCTGTTAGAGCTTAAATTAGCGCATATTAAATTGGTTTTATGAAATTGAACCTGCAAGTGGTTGATTTCCATATTACTTGGTTTAATATGGTGCAATAAATCAAAGTTAATTAGACTAGAAATCACCCAAAATAAATCCTACTTGATTACTGAAAGTGTTGAAATATCATAAAGTTGGATGTAATCATGCAATTAATTTAGGGAAGTAGATGACTTAATTATATAGAACTAAATCTGTTAGCTTGGGTTGGATCAGATTAATATGATTTGTCGGTGTATCCGTAATAGTGATGTTACTTGATGTGACTTTGAGGTTGTTCAATTAGTTGCTGTTGGCATGCTGCTTGCCTATTTGTGGTGGGCTACCATGAGTAGTGATCATTGGATAGATGGTCCAGATGATTTGCTAGTTGTGACCTTACTCCTGTGTGTTGTATGAGGGTCTCATTTGACCACAAGTTAAATCCATATATGATGACCGTGGCCTGTCTTGTGATTCCTATTTCACATTCACAGTGTAAGGTGGTTTTGTGAATCTGTCATCTTCATGAGCTTACTGCTTTACTAGATTTTTTAGACAAGTTGGAGGAATAGGTTAATCAAGCCAATGAAAAGTTATTCTTCGTATCTGTTTTATAAGCTAGTATCATTGAGGACACACTTTATGATAGAGTAACCATGATCTTCCATCAAGAGAATGTTGTTTATTGTTATTGCAATTGCTGCTGCACAAATTAAGTAACTAAGATGTAACAGGATGTTCCAAATATTGTTATCAATGCCATCCTACATTGTTTGGAACATTAAAATTTTAGGTGATAGTGCTATTTACCATCCTAGATCGTTTGGAACATAAAAAGTTGAGGCGATAGTGGTATTTGTAATTGCTGTCAACATTAGAAATCAGATGATGTTAAAGCATGCCATTTGTAGAGCCAGCAAACTTACTCATGTATTTCTTGTGCAGCTTGAGCAGAGAATTCAAGCCTATGAGTGCAAACAGCAAATCTGATAAAAGTCCGCAGAGGTCTCTATCATGTGGTCTAGTTTTCATGATCAAGTTATGGGTTGTCTGTGCCTTCTAAAGTTATTGGTTGTCCATAGATTACTGACTGTCCTCATACATTGTGTTAAACATTTCTTTGAAATGAATTTGAAACTTTGTCAGGCCAGTCATGGCTATAAATATCACTGGTAGTGTACTAGTGTAAACTTCCTCAAACTTCCAATTGACTGTTTATGTAACCGGAGTAATCGCAGCTAATATCTGGACTCAAAAGAATATTTGTGTTATATCATCTTATTGAGAGGCTGCTGCCACCCAAGATAATCTTAATCTGTGTGATCTATAGCAAATGAAAGTTCAGGCCTGCCAATTAAAACTTTGCTGAATTCTCTCATTGTAAGGTTCAACATCTGCATGATCCATACCAACAGAAAGGAGTGAAGTTGTATGGCATGCCTGTGACTGGTAATATTGTGCTTTTGTTTCTATATTAATACTCCATGATTCTGCTGATAGATTTCTGGAAACCTGCTAGTCTCATCACTTACATTTTTCATTGTATCTCCTATTTTTGTGGGTGAAATTTGGATTATGTATTTCTTGACATCAACGACAAGACATCTTCTGCATTTCTTATTTATGTAGGTGAAATGTGGATCCTGTAGCTCTTGATACCAAAGACAACAGTATGATGGGACTACCCTTAACATACTTGGTAAGCACTTGATTCTTTTTAGATGATTGCTTAATGGTAGAAGGCAGGGTTTGTTGATCGAGTCTGCTCACCGACCGTGAATCTGAATCCTATGGGGTCTCGAACTTGGGACATCCACAACTTACCAAAAATTTTATCCTGGTAGGAACTTTAGAGGCCGTGAATCCTTCCTAAGGGGCCTCGAACTTGAGACATTCACAACTTACCAAAAACATCATCCACCTAGAAACTTGCCGGCCGTGAATCCCAAGGGGGCTCGAACTTGGACATCCACAACTTACAAAAAAAAAGAAAAAAAATTTTTAGCCTGACATGTAAAAGTGTTTATATTTCTTTCTTTCTTTTTTTATTAGAGGATGCAAAAAAATTGTCGTCCAAGGCATCATCGTCGTATCTATCTTTCTAGTTTGTCCTTAAGACACCTGACTCCTATTATCCCAGATGATCGATCGGTCAACACATGACCGATGACGATGACTCGGAAATGTGGATCCCCGTTTCGGACGAGGCCTTTGTTCCAGTTGGATGAAGCCTTTTGAGCTTCAATGGTCCCGACCGATAGTGGTTCCTCGATGTGGAGTTGCTCCCTCAATGTTATGCTCCAAAGCTTGGTTAGAATATTCGAGGTTGAGAGGTTAATCCGCCAACACTTTGGCTTCTTGGTTTGGGTGGTGGTGTAGAGCATTACTTTGTGCGATCCTCCAAATCCAATCCTCTTCCGTACCCAATTTGTCCTCAAACCTCAACCGACCTTTTCTTTGATGTAGTAGATAGATAGAATTAGAAACATAACTTGATTCTCTAGCCTACCCAACACTTGGTTGAAGAACCAATTTGTCCGACGAGGACGTATATTAGTCCTTTTGCCGGATGGGGAATGAGGCTTCCTTAGGCAATAACATCTCAACTATAGTGACAAAAGGGTATCAGAAATTGAGTCGATTATAACTCATACGCTAACTAAAACATAGCCTGCATTTGAGGTTGACCAATGTCAAATGTGGATGCTACAATCCATGATGATGCCTCAAGAACTAACTACCACTGACCGTCTAAAAGACATGTTCGTCATTGTCGATAGTTTACTTGGTCCGCCACTGTTCGTTCAAGCTGTCAGCCAATAAACTATACACTCCTCTGTTTCTACTGCTTCGCACGATGTATTTCTCACCCAACAGCTTTGTCGACTGATCCATGCATCCTCCGTCGTGGGAGACCACAAGGGAAGTCAAGCAAGAATGTCGAATCGGATCCATCATCTGTCCGTGCCGACGCACCAGCCAAGGAATATGACGTCGTGACTGGTCAGGATCTGTGGGACCCGTTAACAGTCCCCACTAGTAATCGTCGTTCTATGTTCGGTGCATTGGCCGACGCATAGGATCTGCGCCGGTGATCGTAATTACAAATACATCCCTCACGCGGAGTCTTTCGCTCTCCGACAAAAGGCGAGCGGAGACGAGTCTGAAAGCGGAGTCCCCCTTCCGACCGTAAGAGTTGCCGTGATGGGCCAGGAGGCGGCCGGCCTCAAACCGACGTCGGCGAGGGACCGCCCCGACGCCGCCACCCGCTCCCGCCTCCCCCGTCGCCGCCAGATCCGCAAGACCTTCAACAACCTCAAGATCACCGTCTTCTGCGGCGTCGTCACCATCCTCGTCCTCCGCGGCACCGTCGGCATCGGAAGCCTCGCGGGCGCCGGCGGAGACGCGGCCGCCGCCGACCAGAAGGTCGTCGAGGATATCGACCGCATCCTCCGCGAGATCCGCTCCGACTCCGACCCCGACGACGCGGACCAGATCCCCTTCGGCTTCAACTCCACCGCCGCCTCCCTGAACTACACCTCCGCTTCCGTCCTCGCGGCCGCCGAGAATTACACCCTCGGCCCCAGGATCTCCGACTGGGACGATCAGCGGCGGCGGTGGCTGGGCGAGAACCCGGGGTTCCCGAGTCGGATCCCCGGAGGCAAGCCGCGGATCCTCCTCGTAACCGGCTCGCCGCCCAACCCCTGCGACAGCTCCATCGGCGATCACTACCTCCTGAAGGCGACCAAGAACAAGATCGACTACTGCCGCCTCCACGGGATCGAGATCGTCTACAACATGGCGCACCTAGACCGGGAGCTCGCCGGGTACTGGGCGAAGCTCCCGCTTATCCGGCGGCTGATGCTGTCGCACCCGGAGGTGGAGTGGATCTGGTGGATGGACAGCGATGCGCTCTTCACGGACATGGCCTTCGAGATCCCTCTCGACCGCTACGCCGCCCATAATCTCGTCGTCCACGGCTATCCAGATCTCATTTTCGAGAAGCACTCCTGGATCGGCCTCAACACCGGGAGCTTCCTGCTGCGCAATTGCCAGTGGATCCTTGATCTGCTCGATGCTTGGGCGCCGATGGGGCCTAAAGGTCGCATTCGCGACGAGGCCGGCAAGATACTGACGGCGAACCTGAAGGGCCGGCCCGCATTCGAGGCGGATGATCAGTCGGCGCTCATATACTTGCTGTTGTCGCAGCAGGACAAGTGGGGCGACAAGGTCTACATTGAGAACTCGTATTACCTCCATGGTTACTGGGCTGGATTGGTGGACAGGTACGAGGAGATGATGGAGAAGCACCATCCGGGCCTCGGGGACGAGAGGTGGCCATTCGTGACGCACTTCGTCGGCTGCAAGCCGTGTGGTAGCTATGGGGACTATCCTGTGGAGAGGTGCTTGAGTAGCATGGAGAGAGCTTTCAATTTTGCGGACAACCAGGTCCTGAGGATGTATGGGTTTGCTCATGGGAGCTTGGCTAGCCCCAACATTAGGAGGACCAAGAAGCAAACAGCAAAGCCACTGGAATTCTTGGATCAGCTTAATCTCAAAGCCGGGATAGAAACCAGAGGGTGAGGGAGGCCATCCATGGAACCATCACTCCATCAAATCTCAGGTCCGCTGCACTTCCTGTTGTTTCAATTGATGATGTTTAAACTTGTTGTAGTGTAAGTTTCAGCTTCAGATCCCAGACGCAATGTTTCATGATAAATTGAAGTTTTTAGTTTCCATTCTGTTTAGGGTTTCTTTTGGAAAGGTACATGGGCAGGAAGTTATTCTTTTGTAACACCTTACAAGGTTTTCCCTTATGTTCTGTTCGATGATGATGAAGGGCATGTTTCAGCAACTACATCTTTGCTGAAACATGATTTATACTTAGGACTATGTAACTCAATCTTCTTTCATTGTGTTAATCTGCCAAAGATGACAATGAACTTCTTGCAGCTGATCACATGAGAAATTTATGTGGGAGAGAAACAAATTCTTTTTAATATATATCTTCGTGTGGAAAGATTGATTAATCATCTGCTATCTTAGTTCTTCTGGAGGACAATTATAAGTCAGTTTTTGCTTCTCGGCTCTCTAAATAATCTTAAATAGTTGAAAACCAATAATTACGGAAAAGGAAATCAACTTTGACATCAACAAGATAGCTTGGAAACCGGATGTCTTTTCTGGAATACTATGTAAGAGCACATTTTTGTTACTTCTCAAAGTGCTTGTTACTCTCTGATTAAAGCTGGTGTCTTTCATGTACGATAATGATGATCACATTTATGAAGTAGATTTTATGATGATCATAACCTTTCCTTACCTCTCCTTCATGATGCTCGAGGGATCACAACTTTTTATGCCAATATTTGTCTGCTGTAATTTTAAATTATCACAATCTGATCTCACACAACTACTAGAATAGTAACATAAATAGAATATGCTTTGCTTATGTGGTCCAATCTCACGAAGCCAAAATAATTTATGGTGACTCCTCTAATCTAATGGACTAATCTAATCTACTGAATGTGGAACCATAAGGGCATCATGGTCTTTCCCGGCCAATGGAAAGATTTTTCTGGCTTGAAGGAATGAGGTGACTTATTCATTTTAAGATGTTGGATAGGTTGGACAGATTTTTGTTCTTGTTCTCGACTCGTATATGAAGCCATACCTAATGCATTTTAGAGTAAAGATGCATCACCATGGGACGACATCCTATAAAAGAAAATTATATTTGTTTGCTCATGTTGTCTGTCATTGTTTTTTTTCTCTTTTTCCGTCTTACATTAACCATGACGATTTTATCATTTACTCTTAGTTGTCTACACACAGTTACCCATTACTCCATCCTTGCATCTCTTTGTGTTATAACTGCATGTTAAATCGCAGTATCAAAGTATTAGTATTAATCTTCTCTATGGTGGATCTTGAGATGCCTCTGAAGGTAGATGGTAGATGTGCAACATCCAGAGACAAAACTGCAAAATGCATTGATATTCTTGTTGCAAATAATTGTCAAAAGTAATTATTATATCTACTTGAAAAATGTGGATGCTTTATTTTGCTTTAGTTCACCAAGCCGTAAGCTGCGTGCGTCAACATGCTGAGCTTGAGCTATATATTTGTACCTCTCTACATGATACTTGCAATTTTTGTATTGATCAAAATGTTTCATTTCCTTTAATGCAAATGTTTTGTGTCATGATATTTTTTCTTTCTGAGTGAAATATTTGACATCGCTGTTCTAAGTGAATCAAAGAGTAATGCAATTCTTTTTTGTTCAATATAGATGTCAAAATTCGATGAACAGCCAAATTCTGTTGCTATGTTTCTGTTCTTTCTTGTTCTTATGGGTAATTACACAGTGTAGTTTATCAGAAGGGGCAAACCAAGCAAAAGAGTAATGGCTATCTACTTTGTACAAAGAGCTGGTTTGCATGTCCTTTTTCCAGTCTGCCCTTATCATGCATAATCAAGTCATGTTTGTACGAATTCTTGTATGGGCCTGCCATCTATCAAGGCATTCTCTATTCTGTTGAGTTGTCATATTTAGAGGAACGCTGAGATATTTACATTTTGTGTCCTAAGGCTGGAAAAAGTACCAAATTAGAGTCAATGCGGAGGCCAAAAGCTAAAATGCTGGAAAGTCTTATTTCTGTTTAGAAGAATGTGTAGAAGGCTTTTTCTCCATGAATAGCCTAACATAATTTTGCCTCTTAGATATTTTTGGCCAATTTGACATTCCTACCCTTTTTGAATAAAATAGTTCTTGTGCACCATAGATGGATCCACCGAATGACACATCTTCATTCTTCCTTGTGCCTGTTAATCTTACACTGCTTATCGGATTTAAAATTAGCTGATACAGATGGTGCCTGGATTTGCACAGCTGATATAAGGTTATTAATCATCATCATAATATCATGTTGAAAAGATGAAATTTGGCAATCTTTTATGGGAAGTGCTTTGTTTGTAACATGATGCTTAACATTTTTAATTATCCTCGATAGCTTTTCGTATTTCTACAGAAATAGTTTAGTCAATCTTATTGTAGTTTATTCATTTCTATGACATTGAATTGTATGTTTATGACGAGATCCATTTGGTTCCAAGAAATACGGTGGAAAAGGAGTTTCATGGAAAAATTAATTCCATGAAAACTAAACAACAATTTGTGAAAGGGAAATGGTTTCCCATTTTGTTTTCTGCTGTATGAGATGTGAGAAAACTAGAAAGCGATCTCTGTTTTAGTAGAAGAGTTAGCAAATAATGGGAAGAAATGTTTGTAGAAGTTTTCTAAGGAAAACTTTTTGTCCATAACTTACACATACTAGGACAGTATTATACTGGTGAAGTTGCAACATGATCACAGCAAATGAATCTGTCACATGGCTCTCTCTGTGGTATTATATCTCATGTTTCTCAATGGTTTGGAATGGGATGTGCTTGCCCTGTTGTCATTGTAATGCACAAGTGTGCACCAGAAGTAATAGTTCCACAAAACTCTGGGTGATGATATTTTGTTGAGCTTGGGAGTAATGCTAGTTTTTGTGTTGAAATTTTTGTTCATGCTGGAGTAATGCTAGATTTAGAGAGGTTTCTTTAGATTCGATACAAATCTTGATGGATTCATTTTTCTAGTTTTGATTCGATGTCCAGACTGTGGCTGGTGGTTTTCAGGAGCTCCAATTTTATTATCATTGACACTACACTTATCAAGATTTCTTCCAAATTCTCAATGTCAAGACAATTGCTTCCAATCAGCCTATCAAAGAACACAAAGACACGATCGAGATTGTGGTTGCAAATACATTTTAACTCTTTGGTTATGTTTTATCCTTCGAAACATATTAAATCTCGACGGAGCAGCGAGTGCTCCGAGGCAAGACTGAAAGGAATAGGAGGAGGACATATTACATGGACGGAGAAGCGATCGGCCAAATCACTCGTCAGCTTCTTCACTGGCTCTTGAAGGCTTGGATCAGTAGAGAGAACCCAGACATCGTCCCCTGCGCCAGTTCTTCCTCCGACCACAGCCTGCGCTGCGGCGAGTTCCTCGTCCGGAACATGAACAGCGCGCAGTGGGAGGAGTCGCAGAACCACCAGCCATGAACGTCCCACATCACGTCGATGGTCGACCCGTCCACGAATATCGTCTGGTTCCCCCGGAAGTTCCACTTCAGCCTCTTCACGCTCACCAATATCTTCTTGTCCACCGCGACGTGCAGCTCCGAGTCGTCCCCGTCCAACTCGTCTCCTTTGCATCGGATCAAGATCTCGTGCTTCTTCCCGTCGCCCCCGAACTGCGCCCTGGTCGAGTAGAGAGTGGCGCCGCGCACTTGCTCCCTCCTGCTCACCACCGAGAACTCCGCCACCGGCAGTGCGCCCTCGTCCTTCTTCATGAACTCCCCGCACATGTCCCCGAGCAACAGGGCGAACTCGGCGTCGGCGATCATGACGACGTAGAAATCCTTGGCAGGCTCAGGCCCCATCTCGTACTTGGCGGCGGAGATATCCCAGTGAAGGCCGATGACCGAGTCGCCGGCGACGAAGCACCGGCTGCCTTTCGTCTTCTGCGGGAGCTGGGATTCCACGGCATTCGACGTGGAGTCCTGGATCGTGACGGAGAGGGAAGCGGCGGCTTGATGATGCTTGGACCAGACCACCCTGGTGAGCAGCTCCTTGTGGGTGGAGAGCACGGTTCTGTAGAAACAAGTGACGGCATTTTGAATCGGCCGCTCCGCGACCGACGACGAGTTCCGGTTGGCAGAGCATGAAGCTTCCGCGACTCTGGCAGCTTGGCTCGCAAAGCAACCGGCAAGATCTCTCATCGTAACGAGAAGAACCAGAGGAAAAGGGGATGTCGCTCCTCTCCACCTCCAACCAAGAGCAGAAGAGGAGGTTGAAATAGCTAGCTATATATGGGCGGGGCCTTGGAAGACAGCCAACGCCACATGTTACAGTGGACTGCTGCGGTTTTATCTTGCAGGAATCATGGTCCTTGTTATCTCTGCTCCTCAAAGGCTGTGTTGTAGAAGCAAGGAAAACAAATGAAGTTGGTGCATGCAAACACAACATGGAAGAGAATTATCCTCGTCCATTTCCTCGCGTTATAGTCTTGAGACTCGCATGAACCAATCAAGCCCCGACCACATAATATACATATGGTTGGCAGTACTCCGGTGCTAAGTTGTAGATTCCTTCCTTGTTCAAGTGGTGTGTCTTAACATAGGAGACAAATACCTGTATGGTTTATTGTCATGGGTAATGTAATACTTGTGCAGAAGAGAGAGAGAGAGAGAGAGAGAGGGCCACCCGATGCTGCATATAAGCATTCAATAATTGTACATCTTGGTTGCTGCACAAGGGGACAACACGCTGCAAGTATTGAGGCACTGTTTATGTGGCCGAAATGATTGGTGGCATTCCTCTGTCCTCATATCAACTGCAACATCCAGTATTCCTGTCATGCTGCTAATTTAGTACCGGAATTTGGACGCTTAATCTCATACTTTACTGTCGTACTACTTAATAAAAGCACATCATCCGGTGGAGGATCGGAAGGGATCTGTACAAGTCCACATCCCCTCTTCGTTAACGACTCATCACCAAGCTGGCGAGACCGTGGGAAGGAAGGTGAATGCAGGCAGAGGAAGGAATGTAGGTGGAGCCAAGTTGCAGGCATCATCATAAGATGAAGACGCACATCTTGTCTCTTGGATCCCTCGTCGGCTTTCATGATCACCAGGCACGCGAAGCTTTTGTGCGAATCCAAGTTGCGGGGTCGGTCCCTTTCTGCATGTGCTTGCTTCGATGTAGTTTGTCTCTAACTGATGGCCACTGAATGGTCGGCAGAACAGTGAAAGCTGCTGCATTCCTCCTTGTTCTCTTACGACTTCACTGTAAGATCACCAAGTCAACGACTGCTCGGTGTTTTTGGCTATCTGATATCACCTTGCGGAATATAATGCAGAAAAGCCTGGAGTGTAAGCTAAAGTGGAGTCGACAAGGTTTCAGGTGATCTTGTTCGTTCTCCTCTTCAGCTTGAATAGGAGAACAGAAGCAAGCCGAGGCATGAAGAACAGAAGCTAAGGTGGAGTCGACAAGGTATCATCATCACCTTGCTTCTGTTGTTGATTCGGACAAGAACAGAAGCAAGCCGAGGCACGAAGAAACCCCATGGCATCATCAAATGCGGCTTACCATTTAATCCTTCTCCTCTTCAGCTTGAAGCCATTCTGGATTCCGCGTCCTCATGATCCTCCTCCACTGCAGAGTGTAAACTTGTGGTGGAGAGGAGATGAAGGAAATTGTCATACGTGCTTCACACGAATAGAGCACTATCGTTTATATATAGATCACAAGAGTGCATGGAGTTCAAAGCTTTGATCCCCACCCTAATCGTAGCTTGTTTTCATCCACTGTGCTAATTCTTTAGGATATCCTGCCAAAGAGATTGAAGTTATCGTCTTGCAAGACTTGCAACTCCATGTGTTGACGTCTCATGATAGCTTACCTTCGAATAAATGGATCTCCGGGATATCTTTCGACATGCGTTGTGGCCTAATTTCGATTGACTTAGTCATCACAATAAAATATATTGTCTCAACTAATTTAGCCAAAAAAACAAAAGGAGATTTGTTTTTGTTTCCTTCGATTAACTTAGTCGCTGTTGACTTTCTCATGAGCTACCAACTCGATTTTATAGCTAAATTAGACGTAAAGGTATGGTTCTAATGCTATTTACTCACATCTGATTTATAACATCCGGATAAAATTAATATTACTCGTAAGGGTCGGGTGATTATGCTAGAAATATAATAATGTAAACAATATACTCTTCGTTTTCGTTCGTGACCGTCATTTGGATGATGATATGTGTGAAAGAACTCGCGCCCCTCCTCCCTTACGACAGGAACATGATCCTCTGCCCCTGTCCATCTCAATCTTTGAGAGGGTCACATGAGCCAACTGCATGGTGCATTAATCCTTAGCAACGAGGTTGATCCCCTCAATTTCCCTCTTCGTTTGGGTCATTTATCACAAACGACCTGTCATCCCCCCAAATCATGATTTTGAGAAGGCTCACACACTAGACTACAAAGGGCATTAATCTCAAGACGTGGCCTAGTTTTCCTTTTCAAATGCCTGGCATAGGGGAGCAAATTCCTTTTCACGGTCAACAACATTAAGGAAATAACACTATTATTAACTTCAACCTAAGTATTTTTAACTGGTGGTTTAGGTCAAACAAAATAAATGGGTCAGTTAATCTATCCGAGTCACGATATATAGTCTCCTTGTAAGGGAGAAAGAGATATTTTCTTAGCATCGGTACCATCTGAGAAGCATATCGAGACAAAAGTAAAAAGATAAAACCAAAGAAAAATTAAGAAAAAACTCTTCGATCGTAAGGTCGAAGAGAGACAAAGATAACCATCAGGAAATTATATGGATCCATTCAGTTAGTCTCGACGATTCAGTGCATCAATCCCAAATAAAAGAAAGA
This sequence comes from Musa acuminata AAA Group, assembly GCF_036884655.1. NCBI lineage: Eukaryota > Viridiplantae > Streptophyta > Magnoliopsida > Zingiberales > Musaceae > Musa > Musa acuminata. The sequence goes on along the minus strand of NC_088337.1, from coordinate 33,203,067 downwards.
AAGAAAAATATTTTAAAGTAAAATCTTAAATATTGATCTAATGAAATTATATTAAAAAAAAATAAGATTTAAAATAATATTTGATATATTTGTATATCTAAAACATCGATGCAAAGTGGAAGTCTGTCGTCCAACATATATTTCCGCTTCTATTCTCGAAAGTCGAAACTACCCTCCACCCTTCCGGTGCAATTACAAATTAACCACGACTCATGCGAGCCGCACCTGCTGCTGTCGCGCCCTCCCGCGGCCCTTTTGCCAACTCCAGCTCTCGATCGATCTAGGGTTTCGTTTCCGCCCCAATTCTCTTAATTGTAGGTCTCTTGCATTCCTGAATCGCGCGGCCCAGCTCCTTCCTTGGAGTACCGCGAGCACTAAGCGATAAGGATACGGCTGCCGGAATCTCCCGGGGGATGGAGATGGAGAGCTCCCGCAGATCCGCCATGGATCGCTCCCGAGAGCCTGGCTCGAAGCGGCCTCGATTGGTGGCGGAGGACGCGGTGGTGAGGGACCGCGTCGCCTTCGACCGGGACCGCCTGATCCCTCCAGCCAGGGCCGGCAACCAGCCGTTGGTTTCTAGGTTGCCTAGGGCTCGCGAGAGGCAGGAAAGGGACGATGCTGCTGCGCCAGTAGGATCGCATCAAGAGCTCGTGGCACAGTACAGGACGGCCCTTGCCGAACTAACTTTCAATTCCAAGCCTATCATCACCAATCTGACCATTATTGCCGGAGAGAGTCTTCACGCCGCGAAGGAAATTGCCGCTGTCATCTGCGCCAATGTCCTCGAGGTGACCTGATGTACTTGAACTCATATAAATCACAAGGTTTTGATCTTTTCTGTGAAATAGATTGTCAAAAGACAAGTTTCTTGATCCTATCATGTGGCGTAGGAGGATGTTGTCCTGTTATGGTGACGCAGTATGATTGTGATCTAGTAAGTGCTTGCAAAAACAGTATTTGGGCCGAGAGACGTTCCCATTACTCAATCCCACCGATGATGACACGATTTCTGTGTAAAAGAAGACCGATCCTCTGACGTCTTCTGATCAAGGCTACTTGTCCACCCAATTAAATAAAGTTGATGTAAATGTTTCCTTGAACCAATTAATCTCGAGGTTATGATCTGCATGCGCAGGTGAAACAAACAAGTGACGCTATTACCCAGCACACTTCTGAGTGAGCAATTGGTTTACTAGGTTGATCGTGATTATGGTTTGTGGTCCACTGAATCGCCAATAAAAATGCAACAATTTCATCAAATGGTTATGTACTTCTTGAGGGACTTACATTTGTTGATGATTTAGTATTGTCTGATGTGGGGTCGTGTTGATGATTTTTACCAACAAAATGGTTTATCAGACGTCCTCGACGGGGTCTGAAGTTGTTGCTTATTTTATCAATACATGCACATGCATTTCTCATATAATAAGCGACCTTGTTGGTTATATTGATGCAGCTTTAGGATTAAAGCTGCAAAAGGATAGGTCTGGAAAATCTAGTTAAAAGATATTTTTATCAATTAAATTCCAATCGGTTTCTTCTCCATCTGGCTTCTCCAATGTGCATATCATGGTCCCTTGTACCTGTTAGATTTGTCCAGCTCGTAAAATGGTTTCACATGGAATCCTACCATGATATGTAACGGATGAGAAGTGCATTTTTTGCTGATGGCTGGTGGGGCACCTTTTCGTTATCATTAAATTTTATTGGTGCGATCTTCTCAAGCGTCAATCAAAATGAATCATCATGAGACTGGGAATCTGTGTGGTTGAGATCGGTTGGGCCAATGGTCTCTGGTGAAATCTCCTGGAATTGATTCAAGCTTAGGATTGGTTGTAATCGACTGGAATCAACTAGGATATGCAACGCCAAACTCCTTGACAGTTCCAAATGATCTTTGAGTTAGAATCACTTTGCCTCAAAAGCTGAAGGTTTGGGGTCAAATTGGCTAATCTTGGACACTATTGGCTGGGATGGCAGATTTTAAACCATTGTATACAGGTTATTTTGGACTGGCTAGGCTTTCAATGAAATCCTTGTGAAGTTTGATCCGATTAATGGCTTAAATATTTTGATCAAGTTTTGCTGTCAGGATTTTGAATCTTGATCAAACTTATCTAAAGGGCTTAGGCTTGAGCAGGCCACACGCTTCATGCTCTGGTCAATGTTGAAGCTGTTGTGCATAGATGTAGTAAAAGTGTATTCTCAATTTAATATGTTCTCGATTACTACTATCTGTGAACAGCACTTGTTCTGATAGATTTAGCAGCATCAGAGTGAATGAGAAAGAAGAATTGGGAGCATCGTAAAAGTTAGTAGATGATAGTAAGCCCATTGTTCTGAGATATTCCATTTTAAATTCTCAATTTATACTCACTAAAAAATGTGAAAACATTGGTTGTTCTAGTTAATTGAAATTAGTCCATATTGATAAAATATGATTTATATGTAACAAATTTGAGGCTCAGACCCATCTTTCATCGAAACACCAATTATGTGCAACATTTCCAGAGTAGGTAAGCAAAGTGTGAATCAGGAAGCATGCCATCCTCGATAACTTGAATTATGTTCCTTTTGTTCTCTCTACCTTATCGTTATCAAAATGTCAATCTCTGTAATCCACATTATTCCCTTAACAATTATCAATATAAATAAATGGCTTCTGTAAACTTTTTTATTTTAGATAGTCATAATTGCTTGTAAAATTCTTCTCCATTTCTTTTCTGTAGTTTTTTATGATCTCCCTGTGTCTTCAGTTCCTTGTCCCTTCTTTACTTATGTATTGTTTTCTTTTCATTATGAAGGAATAACAATGATATATAGTTCCTATGATGATATGCAGGTGGCCACTGAACAAAAGTTACCTTCCCTGTATCTCCTAGATAGTATCGTGAAGAATATTGGAAGAGATTATATCAGATATTTCGCTTCAAGGCTACCTGAGGTGGATTCTGCTGTTGGATTAATATATCCGAAGCTTGCATCATTATTTGCTGTTGTGCATATTTTGGCTTCTGTTCCTTTCACCCTCTCCTTTTTGTCTTGTGTCATTTCATCTTCGAGTTCTTGATCTGTGATCTATGTATTTTTTATTTATAGGTATTCTGCAAGGCCTATAAACAGGTTGATTCTTCTATTCGTCCTAGTATGAGACATCTTTTTGGGACATGGAGAGGAGTGTTCCCCCATGCCTCACTTCAGTTAATTGAAAAAGAACTTGGTTTCCCACCGGTTATCAATGTTTCATCTGGATCTGTATCATCAAAACTTGATTCCCAACCACAACGTCCAGCCCACAGCATTCATGTAAATCCAAAATACTTGGAGGCAAGGCAGAAACTGCATTCCTCAAGGGTAAGCCAGCCACTTATGATTTCAGATATCATGGTTATTGGCTTCCTTCGGCTTTGTACTCTTGTGTTGTTTTAGTGTGTTAATGGTTTCACAATTTATGTTCTGGTCAATGTAAATGTCACTACGATACCATTACACTGTCCATCTGACATGGTTATGTTTGTTGATCAGTGTTCTTGCATTGAGATGTCCAAAATTGTGGAAATTTTCATGGAAATTGCTTAAACTAGTAGGTTACATCGAAAACGAGACTGCAGAAAGTGGTACATGAACTGGTAAAGGATCCTGTGATTTAAATGAATAAAATATGGGTAGTGATTCTTGGATAAATGGGCTATAAATTGTCAATATTAGTTCATAATTTTACTTGTACTAATTGAAAAATGATGTTTCCTTACTGGAAAAAGGAAAAGATATTTATCAAATTAGTTCATGTTGACCTGAGTTAGCCAGATGATTAAGGATCAAAAGAGGTTAAGAAGAAATATTTTCTTGAATTTTACACATGTACTTGTATTGACTATCCATTTTTAGTATCTACTGATCCAAGTTGTACTGTGAGTTTCTGGATATGAACTCATGCATTGTCATTAATGTCCTGCGTCAAAGACGCATGAAAGCTTTTTGAAGATACATCTTTATGTAGGCAGTGTATTGTACCAAAGTGTTCTGCAAATGGACATAGAGATATGCCTCCTACTATGAAAGAGACAAAAGTCTATGTGATACAAAATGCAATAAAGGTTCGACTCTTTTGGTATTGGATCTGGCTGCTTGTTTAGAAGGCTGGGATTAATGGAAAGAATGATCTGATCAATTACTTCTGGGAGAATTGAGAAAGAAAACTAAAATATTATGCTATATTTTGTTAGTCAAGCTTGCTGTACTTGCAATGTTTTGGTATTTAATCAGCCCTATAGAGCTTTCTGGTTTCCATAGCCTTGGACTGTGCTTTTGAGCTTCCTTGACAGTTTAGGAATGAGGCAAAAAAATTGATGTTTATACCTTTGCACCATGCTTAAGATTTCCTGTCCTTTCTTTAGTCATAAACTGCTGTTCTGCGAGTTTATTTTCTCATTATAAGGATTTACGGGTGTTTTCAGACTTTAAAAAGCACATCCAAAGTTTTCGAAATAGATTTTTCTTTACTTTTGAACATGGTATGATCTTTGATCTGGGAATTTGCTCGTCCTTTCTCTTATCTTAGCGTCCCCTTCTCCAAGCAAATACAGGAAAATTAGTCTACTGGGATTTTTTTTTCAGTTCTTAATTAACCTGGTAGACCTGTTAAGCAAGGTTGGAAAACTTGATGAATAGCTTGGTGACTTGGCTGAGCCACATGGTTTTGGGCCAAATAAGTCAAAAAACCAAAATATATGACATAGGTATAAAGATAGAACCCAACTTGGTCCTGGTTTTTCAAGTTATTGCATGACTTGTTGACTGGCCAGGTCAGTGTCAATCGGTGGAGTTGGCACTACCTCTTTTTTTTTTCCCTTTGGTCTCACAACTTCTTTGTCCCTTTCTTTTCCTTGTTTTCTCCTTGTTCACTTTTTCTTAGGAATTTGTTTTTAATTTCTTGTGATGTTCTGGAAACTGATGCATATAGATGCCATTGGCGGTTCGTATTGTTGTTTTGCTTTTTTTTTCTTTCCATTTCCTTTTGTTTTGGTTTTTGACGTTGATGCTACCCCGATCCCCCCCCACACACCCCCCCTTCCTCTTGCCCGTACCGTTTTGATGTTTCATAGTTGGCCTTTTGTTTGACCACACAACAGGATGATTTGTTAACCTCCAGATTTCATTTCAGTTTCTTGCTTTTGTAGTTTGATTTAACAAAGGCTAAGTCTGCAGTATCAATTTTGTGATATATATGTCCTCTTTCTTTCTTTTTTGTCATTTTCAGAGTTTTTCTAGAAAAAGTTATTGAGTTACATTATTATAGGACACCAAATGCTATCTTAAAGTCCCATGCTTTTTCTTTACTTGCTATATGTCCATCATAGGATCACGCATTTTGTATAAGCTTAGTATTCACACGTTTTTATAATAAAGACGGGATTTTGTTTACTTCTTGGACTTAGGCCACATAATAGCTTTTTCTGTTCGTGAACATTTTGTTAGTGAAAAATGAAACACTTTTCACTCAATAATTCAGATATAGCACATGAAATACCGTAACCTCATGGTTGCAAAATGTTAGGCAAATGGCTTATAATTCCTGATTATTTTGATTACAAATAGATTCCTGTATCCTGCACTCTTATATCTGTAACCATCAACTTATAGTTTGAGGTTTTTAGTACTGTTTATTCCTAATGGTGTCCCATTGCATGAGGCTTGCACATCAGATTTTAGATGTTTTGAAGATTGTGTAATTTGGAATGATGCTAATGTTGCATGTTGCATGTTGCATGATGGAGGCGATGAGGGGGAAAATGAGGGAGAGAGAAAGAATTGGGGGTTGTGTTGTCTTGTTCTCCTTTAAAATGTGATGTCTCTACCATTACAGGTTTAATGGACTTGGTCAACATAAGTAAACATGTATGCATATGTGTGCTACGGTTATCATGTAACTTATGGCATGTGAAGATATTTATCATGTTGTTTACTCTTGTCCTAAATAGATGAACGAGCACTAAAAGAATTCTTCTCCATTATATATTTATTGTATTTTCTTGAAGAATTTTTTGTCTATCTACAATCTGAAACTTTTTATTACTCAGTTCTTAGTACCTTCACATATTTTTTGTTATGTTGATATCCGTTTTGTTTGGTGAAGGCCAAGGACATAAGCAATGATGAGGTCAGTGGTGTGGTTAGTACTTTTGATGATGCAGAGAGTTCTGACAAAATTGTTATGGCAGGAAAATCAAGGCAAAGGACAAATCTGCCGACTAAGATGCCTGTATGTTGTTTCTCATAAAGATGCTCGTAAAGCTTTCACATTCTAGAAGTAACTTTGTCTTCTAGTTAAAGATCTATATCTTTTATGCTAATTTAAGTTCTATTTTGCAGAATATGCAACATTCACAACGGGTAACAGTAAACAATGTGATTAATGAGAAAAAAGGACTTAAAGATGCTAGAGATCATGAATATTCTTCTGATATTTCACGAGAGGCAGACCTTGGCATTCTAAGGGTCAGCGAGAGGCTCAAAGACCAAGATGGGCATGGCAAACCATATTATGGCGTTGGTATTACTGCTACTCAGGCACAATTAAGCGAAAGGAATGGTTTTGATGTCAATCATTCTTATGGAACCTATGGGAAATCTGGACCTATGCGAGCTAATAGCCAGCAAACTTCAGTTTGTGACACAGATAGAATGAAATTGGAATCATCTAGAAGTTGGAAGAACTCTGAGGAGGAAGAATATATGTGGGATGCCATAAAAACCCGACCAACAGATTATGGAGGTACCAACAACTCAATCAAAGGTGGAAGGACTAGTAGCAATGCTGACAAGTCCGCTAGCCTGCAAAGAGGAAAGTGGATCCCTCTGGAGACTGAACATGCAAAAACTAACTTGAACACAGTTGATGCCTTCTCTCACTTAGTGGAGATGTCTAAAACCGAAAGCAGAATTCCACTTTTTAAGGTATTCATTGTTTTAATGACTTCAATATTTTCCCTTGGTGCTTGAACTTATTAGTGCATGCTTGCATATTCTTCTTTGCAAAGTGAAACAGTTCCTTTCAGCTTGGCAGGATGCTAGAAGTTTATGCACTATTTATATCTTATATTAGATACCGCATGTAGTTTTGTTGATGTTATGGTCTGCAACTTGAATGTTTCTTTTAGAATATGGATCCTTTGTAATTCTGAGCTGTTCCAAATTGAATGTTCAGTGTGTTATCAGGTAAGAAATCTTAGTTGGAACTTATTTATGTTCTTGCTAATGGTGATATGTTCACTTTTATTGAAATACTTGTATTTGTCAGATAGATTCAACTTCAAGCTTGTCAAATAAATGCTTACACCATTGAAATGTATAGGCTAATGATATTCATATTATGCAGGACCTTGGTGAGCACATTTTGCCATCTCGTGCCAAGCATGAGACTGATTCGGTGTTAAAGACCTCTTCAAATTCACTATTACAACAAAGGGCTTCATCAGAAAATTCCTCATCCTTCTGGTCTCGCCGTGATGTACCAGCATCAGAGGTTGGAATAAATGACAAAAGCTCAAGAGTTGGTCAACAATTAATCCCTTCTGGTGGTGGTTTATCTACACATGATAATTCATCTTTGCCTCTGCCTGGGCTGCAATCTTCTGTGCTATCTTCAAGATTGAGCCCTCATGCTAATACCCCAGTGCCAGGTGCAACTTCTGAACAGCAAAGGCAGCATCTTTCACAGCCTCCTCTATCGCTGTCTTCTCATTTACCTCCTCCAGAACCCATTCAACATCTAAAGCCACACAACATAACGGATCAAAATCATCTGTTGTTTAATTCATTATCTCAAGTGGGTCGGAAGCCTTTACAGCCGGTAGGGTCCCTGGATATCTTTCCAGTGAAGAATCGTGCTCAGCCATTTGATAGTTTATCAGGCTCAATAGAGTCCCAATCAGATACTTCTCGGCAGCTTGAAGGCTTACTTGATTCTGCTACTTCAGCATCCTTAAATCATCTTCCTTTGATAAAGCAATCACGACATAATCTATCCCAACAACAGGCAGAAACTCAGCCTTTGTCTCGAACTGAAGCCCAGACCCAACCTTCCCTTAAGATCAAAACCCAGTCTCAACCTTCCCATCAAACTGAGAAACTGCCACCTCTGCCCATGGATCTTGGAATTCATCAGACTGGAAAAGACTCTGGCAGAAGCATGAGCCATGCAAATAATCCTGTTGTGGAAGCCTCAAGTCAGCCTAGCACAAGTAGTTTGTTGGCTGCTATCATGAAGAGCGGTCTATTTTCGAATAATTCAGTCAGCAACTTTCAGAAGATGAGTGTACAACCTCCTTTGCCATTTGGACCTCCTCCTATCCAGGTTTTCACATCAGCTGTTCCTTTAAGTACTCCCTTAACATTTACACCTGCTTTTGCCCTTGGGAGCATACCAGATTTAAAACCACCACATTCAGGAGATGTGATACCTCCTCTACCACCTGGGCCTCCGCCTTCCTCATCCTCGGTTGATGTTAATTCAGAGAACTCCAAGACGTCTGGGCCCACCCTGAGTCCACTTTCTGGTATTCTGAGTTCATTAGTTGCAAAAGGTTTAATAGCCTCACCACCAACCGTGTTGACAACTACATCCGCAGCTCAGCTGCCTGATAAGGTCCGAGATCAATGCACTAACAATAGTTTTGAGCAAGTTTCTTTAAGCTTGACTACTCCAGGTGTTGCTCCACCTTTGGAAGACCAGCCTGCTGCATCAGTATCCACTGCAAGTGCTGCACTAGTACAATCCAGTGCAACTGAATTGAAGGAGCATTTAGGCACTGAGTTCAAATCTGAAATCATTCGTGGATCTCATCCTTCAGTTGTCAGAAGCCTATTTGATGACCTAAAGCTTCAATGCCACAAATGTGGTCTAAGGTTCAGACTCCAAGAGCAGCTCCAATGGCATTTAGATTGGCATGTCTCCAAGGAGTCTGAAACAAGTAATTTTAACCAAAGGTCTAGAAAATGGTTTTCAGACATGAGATATCAGCAATCTTCCTCAGAGGTGGCAATATCGCTGGAGGAAGTTGGTTCATCTGAAAAGGATTCTGAACTGATGGTTCCTGCTGATGAGAGCCAAAGCATATGTGCATTATGCGGAGAACCATTTGAAGATATTTACTCTGAAGTACGGGATGAATGGATGTATAAAGGGACTGTTTATTTGGATCTATCAAAGAAGCAAGACGATGCAAGCAACACGAACGGCACTCCTGGCCAGCTTCTGATTGTGCATGCTCACTGTATGTCACAGAGGTTTTGCCATAACATGGATGTCGCCGAGCATGATAAAGTGGACCAAACACATGTGCCAATTGGACTATTTTGAACTCAAATTGGTTGTTCTTGGTTCTGTTGGTAAGCTGCTTTCTCTGGCCTGTCATTTCTGAATATTCTGCATTAGATCTGCAAATACTATGACCGTATGTAAGCAAATTGCTTATTCGACTTAAAATGTGGATTAACTTTGTCCTGAACGTTGTTCCAGATATTGCCGCATTTGCTCTTTCTGCTCGGGCATATACTTCAGCAGTTACGACAATGCTAACAGGATGACATGCTGCATTCTTCATGCTAGAATCGCTCCCTCGGTGTTGCACTGATTGGAAAAGCTCTCCAACAGCAGAGGTGGTGGTGCCGATACAGACGTATAAAGGGAAAAACAAATACCAGCTTCACGCTTCATTTGCAAGTCACGGGAAGCAGATCGTCCCCATTTGAGGGATCATGCCAAACACCATCCTCGTGCCGTCACAGCTCTTGTTATAGTGCATTAAAATTAGCAATTCACGGTATTTCTATTCGTCTGTAATCAATCCCTGTCTTACCGAGAATTTTGACGAGAGAATGGGAATTTTCTGTCCCTTGTGTGTTGGTGGCCTGTTTGCCTCTCTGCATGTAAATCTCCTTCAAGCGGATTACACTTACGATTGCGTTCATCAGTATACTATGCTTTGTCACGCAGTGCTGGATGTGTCTTCTCTTGCACGTTCCCACCGCTTGCACTGTTATCACACTGCTGTTATGCCAATATTTGCAAACGACGTCAGTTATTTTAGGAATATCTCACAAGTGAATGACAACGCCCGTATCAATTTCTTGCATTCCTGTCGTCAGTTCATATAAAGTTTTAAGTACTACTCCCTGCGTTGCTTTAATTTACTGACCAATAGTATCTTAACCCAAACATCATTGGTTTAATCGAAGATAACTCTGTTAATTTGCTGACCGACCGACCGACAGTATCTTATCTTAACCCGGTCTGCCACGACAAACATCATCATTGGTTTAATCAATGATAACTCCGCCACATCATATGTTGTTCGTCTCAAAAAAAAAAAAAAAAAACAGAACTACATGTTCTTACAATCTAATTCAGCAGTATGATCAAATTGAAAAGGTCGAAACTGTGACGTGATATCAATGAAAGGAGTGTTTCTTCTGAGGCCGGCGGTTGTTGACGGTTGGCAGTTGGATGGTGCATTCACCACGCAAGAGACCACCTGATCGAACACATAAAAAACCCATTTAGGATTGAAGATACAAAACTTCATCCAACAAATTTTAATAACTAAAATTTTAAATCCTGCTTAATAAATATTAAGGGTTTGAAACCTAAACCTCACTCCAAAATTTTGAAGGTGTCAATTACAATAAAAAGAAAAAAAAGAAAAAGAAGAAGCATCCCACACAACCATTGGAAGAGCAGCTTAAACAGGGATCTGCTCTCAAGAACCATTTTATCAATAAAAAGAAGATACTGCCTCTGTATACACACTCAATTAACAAACATCAAACCATCATGTACGATCCTAAACAGCAAGCATGAATGACTGATCACCTTCGATCACAATATTGTAATATACTGTGATATCGATAGGCAATCATATTCGACCAACCACCGTCATTATCAGATGTACCACAACATCATAATATACTGTGACATCGATAGATAGGCAATCAATCGTATTGACCAAACACCATCATTATCAGACGTACCACAATATCATAATATACTGTGCTATCGATGGGCAAATCATATTCGACCAACCACCATCATTATCAGATGTACCACAATATCGTAATATACTGTGATGTCGATAGGCAATCATATTCGACCAACCACCTTCATACTACAAGTTCCAAACGCTACATGGCAGCTTTTACATACTGTTAAACACCACAACTAAGCTAACAAGGTTCCATTAGATTCTGAAAAGTAGAAGGCACCCTAGACTGAAACTCGAGAAACTTTATTTGGACACCCTGCCTCTGATGCAGACTCTGGTGAATTCACTGGCATGTTATCGCCCCTGTCCTGAAAATGAAGTTCATATAAGCAACAAAGTGATGAATTGAAGCCCACAAGGAGCAGGAACACCTGGACCTGCAAAACTTGTCGAAAAGATAAGCTCATTGAATCTTAAAGATAAATTAAACCAGCCAAAAGGAGAAAAGCAACATGGTATAAAACCAAGTGCTCGTTACTCAATCAAGTAGCAAAGCAAGCATGTAAAAGAAAAAAAATTCTACCTGACAAAAAATCCTTTGATTATTCGAGTATCATGATAAAGGATGCTTGTTAGTCCAAAGGTTCTCAGAAGCCTGGTGTTTATAAAAAAAATAATTGCAATTTTTTGTTTTACCTCAATTGCTGAAATCAATTGATGGTTAGAACTGGTTTTTGGTTTTGCGTTTACTTCTATCTTAACAGGACTTATAGGCCATATGCTGCTAAACTTAATATATGAGTGAATGCTTAAATGATAAGTAAAATATGGGATGAATGCTTAAATGATGAGTACTATCCTGGGTATCCCCTGCCATAGCCATAATACCTAAAAGACACATTTAGTCAAATAAAAATCGATAATGCAGGCAAGCAGGTGATTGTGTTGTGAAATTCTCTAGACACAAGGTTTTTAGTTTTTTATATTCCACTGAACAGGACTTTGAACCTGCACACCACCTGCACAGTGGAAAATGGACTGTGAGCTTTACTTTTTGTGAATAAGTAGCTATCCAAAGACGCATCTTTCTCTACGACTGAATGAACAAAGCCAAAGAAGCAAAGTACGAACCAGAAAACCATAGATATCAATGACCTCATTCTTCTTGATCATGCTGCTGCTGACCATTCTGTGTGTATTCATTGTTCTTTCTAGCAGCATCTGCCTGCTCCCTTTCCCTGTTCCACTGCTCAATTTTGGCCCTTCGCTCGGCGCTTCCTTCTCTGACAGGACTTCTATTCCTTCTTCCTGCAGGGCTCCTGCTGCGGTTCCTCTTACGACCTGGGCTTCGGCTTCGAGGTTTTCTGCCTCGTTCTTCAATATACTGATCCCTGTCACCATGACGCTTGCCATGGCTACGGTTTACATGACGGTCTTCAAAGTTTCGCTGTCGATAGGGGCTTCGGCTTCTACTACGGCTTCTTTGCCTCCTCCTATATCTCCCAAATAATTTTCGTCTCAACTCCCTGGCAATAATTGAAAATTTTGTTAGAAAAGCAACTCAAAATAATAAAAGTACAAAGATGTCAGACAATAATAATAGAATATACCTGCTAATTTGTTTCAAATGCATAAAATTGCAGTATCCACCTCGGTTGCAGGTGTTCTCTTCATACTGCCTACATGTAGCCTCACGAAAATCGGTAACTGGAGAGAAATCGACAATAATTGGACGTCCTGCAAATACAACTCCATTTAAGAACTAAAAACAGGAATTAGACAACAGAAACAATAGCAACTAAGTTATGAACCAAGAACTTTATCAAAGATAAACCTTAATGTCACAAAAAGGCCTAGCATACAATGGAACACCAAAGCAAACAAACACAACCTGCATAAAACCTTCCTGTCAAGTTGCGAAGCGCATTTGCAGCATGCTCTTCCTCCCTGAACTGAACATAAACATTACCAACCTGTAAATGAAACAAAGAGGTGTGAGATAATGGTTTAAATATAGCATAAATTAAAACAATCATCATATTCAGATGTTGAGTACCATGTGATCAGCCAGATTGTCACAAACATTCAGGCTTTCAATCTCTCCATATTTGCTTAACTCCTCAAAAAGATCCTCATAAAAATTCTGTCAACACAGCTTCATTAAAATCACATATTGCAACTAAATGACACAAATAACTGAAATCATTAACAATAACATCAAAAGTAACAAAATATGTCATTAAACAACTTTATTTAATCTCTAGAGATGCCTTTTTTTTCTTTCTCGAAATATCATAACATGCAAACCAATGCTTGAAATGTTAAGACATGCTTGCTTATTCAAACTTCTATGATAAGGCTACAAAAACCAGCTCAATGAAACTGTAAAAACATGCAAGAAAATACAAGATTAAGCTATTTACTTATTTGGTAGGATAAGCCCCATTTAAGATTTTATACATGGAGTTATTTTCACAGCCCAACCTAATGGATAACTGACTGGTTACTTTCATTGAGCCTAAACTACTAGCCCAAAATGCTTAGGCCAAAATTAATAGTAGTACACCTATCACCATTATAAGTCAGCCTTTGTCTTTTGTCCACTTCAATATGGGACTAGATCAAAGTGTTGTAATCTCCCCCTAGTTAAAGGCTTGACGCCCTTATCAACGCCCAACATAGTATAGAATCAAACCCCATAAGAGGGCACATGAGACTTAGCCCAATGGTGGCTCCACATCATGACATACTCCCCAGCCCTGTCCACGAATAGACCTTTCCTACTCGAGCCTCTCATCATTGTCTGAGCCCAACCTAACGGGATAACAAGCCTATTAGCTTCATTGGGCCTAAACCATTGGCTCAAAATACTTAAACCCAAGTTTCAATGGCTAAATGAGAATGTTATAATCTCTCTAATATGAAGCTTAGCCCAATGATGGCTTCACATCATGACGTGCTCTCCGACCACATCTATGGCCTGACGAGATAACTAATATATTAACTTCAGTGAGCCTAAACTGCTAGCTCATATAAGTCAATCTTAATCTTTACCCACTTTCGATGTGGGACTAAATCAAGATGTTACAATTGTGAAAAGTAAAATTTAACACAAAAAATCGAACATCTAAATCTAATCTCTACATATAAATCCTCAATGTTTATTCATGAGAAGAACTAGATAATATCCAGGATGATATAGGAAGTGATGGTTGCTAACCTTCTGAAGCCAATTACTAACCATCTAATCTTTTCATCAAAAGAATTTTAAAAAGTCAAAGCAAGGGAAGCCAAGCCGGTGAGTAAGAAGGGCAATTGATGATGTGCTAGGGTTCAATCGGGATAGGTGGTATTTAACATCGAAATCCTCCCTATAACCATGAGGAAGACGGATTCCGAAGGTTCCTAATACCCTGACAAGCGAACACCGGGTTAAATTCCAGAGGTTCCCTGACACCTTCGCACGTGACCACTTAATCCAACATGCGAATGGTATATCCGACGAATTAAAAAAAAAAAAAACACATGTTCGATCGTGTAGAGATGAATCCATGTCCGACACATGTTGGACCCGGGTACATCACCCAAATTACCGTGTCTGTGCTTCCCAGCATTGAAGTAGTCATAACACTTATCACATCTATCTGTAACATTTAAATGTCACTTCTTGTCTAAGTTTTATCTTAAAATATTTGCTACTGTAACTACTAACTTCAACATCACTGCCTTATTTTTAAAATTTTTTATTTAGTACTATTCCCCTTTCCTCCTAATTTTGCACATGTATTCCTCTTGTTAGGTGATTAGAGATAACATAATATCTATTGTTGTGACTGAACATATGAGGAAACAGATATGACAGGGAAATCTAAGACCACTTCCATTATTACAATGCAACCTAGACAGAAACATAATCCAACTGGACACCAATCAAAACCAGCCAAGATCTATCCTGAATTGTTCCGAAATCAGCCTGCTTTGGCCATGAATTAGGCTGGTAACATCTAACATCGATTCAGAATGTAATATGCTGAGCCAGCTTATGAGTCTCCAATGGATGACGTGGCAATCCATGTGCATCTTGTGGGTGACTCAAACAATACAGGCAGAAGATTTTATGTATAGAGAGATCAGTAATCATATACAAAAAGGAGTTATAAATGTAAGGCGTGAAAAAGACAATTTACCTTGTTCACAAGAGGACTCCTATGGCACTTGGGAGAAGGGAAAGTAAGTTCTATTTTAGTTGAGAAGGAATATACTATTGAACTTCAATAAGTATCTTCATAATGCAAACATGAGAGGAGAGGGGGCGGTGTTCCATGGTAGTACATACCCATGATTGTATGCTATTTTCATGTGTTATATAACGAGCAAAAGTTACTAAAGAAGTTCAAAATCCAAGTGAAAGATTTTGAGACTAGTATCCCTAAAGATAAACAGAAGTCTAAGTGCTAAAGCTCATGCTTCAACTATTGCTCTCTCTCATTTGCAATAACAAAAATAATTAATTAGTGATACACCTAGTTGTTATTTCTATTCGGCAGCTTCTCCCCTCCCTGAATTGAGGTAATGCTGAGAGGCACAACTCCAACATTCATAAGATAGTTGCAGCAAGTAAGTTTGGAGAACACGATCAGTCTTTTCGAGGTATATGGAATAGCATCGCTTCGTGAAACATATACCTGATAACTACGAGATTAGAAAGACCCCAACGAATATTACTACCACAAAGAAATCAACATAAACAAGTTTATTTTTTGAAATCGGATAATATTTTTGGACACGCCTGCCTGGACCTACATAAATCATAGCCAATATCTAAGAAGAAGAAGAAGAAGAAGAAGAAGAAGAAGAAGAAGAAAATGATGATGATGATGATAATGTTTAGGACCTCGAAGTGCTCCTGGATCTGGCGGGGGTCCATAGGCTGGCCCTGAGAGTCAAGTCCGGGGGTGATAGCGTTGTCAAGGCGCTGGTACATGTTCGAGAGGAGGAGGGTGGGGCTGATGCTGGGCTTCGTGTGTAGTCGCGAGCACCGGTCGCCGTGCCTACACGCTCCGATCTTGAAGTAGAAGGGGCAATTCACCCGGTCCTTCTCCGTCCCAAAGATCGAAGCCAGGTGCTCCGCCATCGCCTCAAGACCACTCCACTCTGAGAAAAGAAGAAGAGGCAGGGAGGCAACCCTAGCGATCGGCGACGAGAAGAGACGAGCGGAATCGATTTAGGGCATCCAAAGGAAAATTTATAGTATGGCCGGGAGAATAATTTGTTTAAATCTAATAAAAAGTTTGGAAAACTAAATCACAGTCGCTGGTTTGCCCGAGTGGTTAAGGGGGAAGACTTAAGATCTTCTGCACATAAGTGCGCATGGGTTCGAACCCCATAGCCAGCAAGTTTCCTACGTTTTTTATTGCGCAGCTTCTTACAATAATAAGAATTTGATCAACGTTATTTACGATTAAATATAATCCATCATCACCTTCTGGATTGAGTTTATTTGGATATTATAATATATATATATATATATATATATATATATATATATATATATATATATATGGCATCATCCATTTATCATTTAAAGTAATTATGTTGTTGGACAACTTATTTGGTAAAAGATTTGACTGTCAAACAAAATTATTACATAAATATTTGTTTTGATAATTTATTAGCTATTAAACACCAATAATAAGTTTTATTGAATAAAATTTAAAATATTAATTTTAAAAAACCTTTAAATTTTATTTTGATCGGTAAATAAAAATTTTGAAATAATTTACTCATAATAAAAAATAAATAAACGTTTACTGACTGAGATGCAATGAGATGCGACGTTCGTGTCATCTGACGTCAGCCGTCGTGCCTAAAGCCACCTCGGGCTGGGTCACGTCACACCTCACGACCAACGCCGTCACACCACGCGACGGAACTATTGGCTCTGTGAGAATCCAAGTGGAGTCCGAAAGAGGAGACCGCACACGGCCGTGGACTCGCCTTCCTCGACGCCACCGGTTCTTGCGGCTCCAATCCAAGCCCTCGCCTTACCCTCTTCCTCCCCCTCTAGTTTTGATCTGGGGTTTTTGTGAGGCCGGGGATCCGCGTTGATCCCCTCTGGCCTCAAATTGCTCCGACGCCTTTACCTCATCTCCCGCAAATCCCGTCGTCATTGGTGCTGCGTTCTTCTTCCCGGAGCCGAAGGATGGTGGAACTCTCCCTTGTTGCTTCTGCTGCCTTCCCGCGAGCCATAATCCACCCGGAGCATCTGGGTCCGTATAAGGCCCCCAAGGTAGAGAGAACAATCGAAATCCTATGCTCCCGTTTACAATTCTGTGGTGATTTTGCCAATCCGTTTGATGTGTTCGATATGGTATAGGAAGATTTTTCTGGTTTAAAAACATTCGAAGAAAGTCCATTTCCAACCATATTATTTGCGACTCATCTTTTTTACCGATTGACAAGGGAATATAGGAAGATGCCTTACATTGTGGTTTCTTTTCTTTCACGCAAAGCTTATTTTTGTTTCCCTTCAATTCCTTTAGGCCTATGGGCCTTTATGCTGTAATGGATTGTGCTAAGCTAATATGCGTTCCGCATGAGAACTACCGGTGGTAATTGTTCCATTGAAAAGAAAGAAGGGTTTGGTGTCGCTTATTTTATTTTATTGTAGCAGTAGTATCTCTTTTCTATAATAATCTAGCTAGTTTCTATAATTCACTAGGGCAAACTAATGTTTTCAACAGATCTTCATGGGGACCTCTTGAATTTTATTTTATTTTATTTGCTTTGTGGCATATTGTTGAATGTTGTGATCAAACATCATAGTTTTTTGTTTTTCTAACTACAAGGATTTCAGATAACCTTGTTTTTAGATCATAGAAGGATTTTATTTTAATGGTAAGCTTTTGTTGTAAGTATGTGCACCACTGCAATTCTGTCATGGGCACAGGACATTCTGAGTAGCTTCAATCTTGACTTTAACATCATCATGTGTGAGCCAAGTTTACATTCAGACATTTGTTGGATTCTTAAAACGTAACGAGTCTATTAGAAAGAAGTGGATTGTCTAAAAGTATGCATATGCCCCAAAATTGACAAGGGATATTGCCATAAAGTATAATTGAACTTCTCAAGAGAATAGTTGACAATTGTTTAACTTAATTTTCAATTTCTGACTTAAGGTCAATTTTTTTAGATATCTCTGAAAAACAATTAGAAGACGAGAAAACAACACAACCAAAATAGAGTGAGCATGTCTTGTTGTTTCACGGACTTTTAATTGGTTTATATCCATCTACTATTTTGGACTGAATACTTCTCCTACATTGCCATCTAGCTGTCTCATATCTGTTGATCGGATCTTGCTGCATTTCCTGTCTTTGCAATTATGCTCATGCAACACTACCTCTCTGAATGAAGTTACCCATCTTGCTCTGTAGTAGCTTTTTATGGTAAAACACTTTGTTTTTATATGTTCGATATAATCTGTATTGCATTGTCTGACATCAATTAATTTCCTACATAATTTATGATTTTGTGAATATATATCTCACATTTGTCTGAGCGTATACTAGTTCATCTGCAGGCATGCGTGTCATATATACAACCTCTGCTGGTGTATGCCTGTTGATCTTCTATGAATATACTGGAACACAAGTATGAGTGTGCATGTGTCACCACACACACGTGTTTCATTTGAATGCATATCTTTGTTGTCCCAGTTTATGTGCAAATTCCTGAATGTGGGTCCATAGGTTTGCTTGTGTGCAGATTTGTGGATGTGTGGGCTAATATGCATGCATTCATATTTTTTTTATTAGAAACATGAAACAAGATAGAGATTTTATTATGGATTTTTCCTGAATCAAAGAACAATGTTTTTGCCCAATAACTTGCGAAAAATGCAAAAAAATTATAAACTTCACTTATACCAGTATAATTTTTTTATATCTAATTATCACTAGCTTGAAAGTTAACTATTACTTTGGCTAATCTGGCGTGCCATCCCTTTTTGTTCTTTGGCCTAGCAGTATACCAAGTTTGCCACAAATTGTTATTTTTGGATGTCAAAGTTTAGTTCTAGTTGTTAAATATATGGATTATCTACATCATCTCCACTTTCTGTTGAAATTTGAATACTAGGGTAGCTGCTCTATTGTGGAGTTGCATCCTAATACTTTTTGTGTACATGTTAAGTACCGTTCTGTTCTTGTCAAATATTTTAGATTCTACTTTTTATGGTTCAGGAGTTTCAGATTTTGCTGCCAGTTCATGGTAGGAAGCAAGATGCATTAAGATTTGGTTCTGTTCAGTTTAATGCACAGCATATACAGGGTGTGGGGCGACCGATGCATCTATTGCCAGAGAATAACCAATCAGCTAGCCTATCTCCGATGATTGAAAAACCTGTGCTTATTGACATGCAAGGTCTGAAGCTTAGTTGTTGCTTAGAATGAAGTTATTGTTCTTAAGAAATCTTATTATTTATACTTCTGTTTATATTTGTTGCTATTAGTTGATAAATATAAATCCTTTGTTTCTATGGGGTTCTTTAATAAGTCTTATCATTGACTTTATTGTTTTACATATGTGGGCTCCAGTTGATAAACATAAATCCTTTGTTTCTACTGGGATTTATCTTTCTAGGTTGCTTGTCATATGGAAATATCATTTTTTTGAATAACCTTGCGTATGTGGAAACATCATTTCTGAAATCATGACAATCATTGTTGGATAAATGAAAGACTGTTGCTAACTGGTAGTAGAAGTAAAAGTCTTTAAGTGTTGATGGGTGTGTTAGATCTTAGTATTAGAAAATTTATAGTTTCCCATAGTTAAGTTTTTCTTGAACGAGGATGCTTGTTTGTTGCTGGAACAGTATGTGCGGAACAGTATGTGCTGGCATACTAAGCCATGCGGCTGACAGTACCCACAAATTAGAAATGCAAAAAAATAAATAGGACTCGTAATTCACACATTGTGTGTGTCTGTGTGTTGCGTGCGCTTGCGCGTTGGAGGGGGCAAAGGTTTACTTATCTATCAAAACAAACAAAATGAAAACAAAAATTAGGTATCCGATGAAGGAAATTTAGACATTGTCAGAGAGCAATGCTGATTGTTGCGTCCCTCTCCAGCCATGCTCATTTAGTTGGTTAATAATTAGAGAAGCGTTATGGATAACAAAATAAATGGCATATACTGATGCATGAATAACTTTCATTGTTGTGTATCATACATGGTGTATGGAACTATATCGTTTTAATGTGAAGATCTAGGAACAATATTTGTTAAATACTTGGCTCATTTGTACTCACAGTGATGAAAAGCTACCATGTTATTTTGCAGACCTTAAAGTTCAATTTTCGTTCATTCATCTTTTTTATTTTCTCTAACTCTTTCAAGCATTTGTTTAAATATAATGTTTAGCTAACTCCACATATTAAACCAAAAATACACTGATGGCCGATACATTATTTGTACCAGTTGAAACACTCCATATTGTTCAAGGAAAATGGGCTTGAACACCTTCGACTCTTTAATATCATCCTGCACCTCTCACTAGCAGTGCCAGAAAACTTCATCAGGATGAACTGAAACATAAAATCATTATCCTTTGAGCATAGGTTGTCATAATTTGGAGCATGTTTGAGTCTCGAGGAGGGAACATTATCAACAAAAAGAAAATCATGAAAATTCAGTGTACTTAAATTATATGTAGTTAAATGGCACCATGTAGTATATATGTTGTACTAGATTCAACTAATTATTCTTTAAATGTGATCACCGGTAGAGTGAAGGGAGTATCGGTTCATTATAGTAATAAAATAATGCATGTATCAGGCTTTTTTTCTTTGACATATATTGCATGGATAAGATCATAAGACTCCATGCTATTATACTCTAAAAGCACTATGTGGTTATCTTTTTTTATTGACTTATATATATGTCTATTGCTCCCCTCAAGTGAAATAAAAGTTTTTCTTTCAGCAACTCAACTAGTAAATGAGATAGTCCTAAAGATTGGGAAATAGTTAGATTACTTATGAGCAAGGTTCGCCGAACCGTACCGTACCGGCGTTTCGACGCCGGCTCGGTACGGTACGGTACGGCGTACCGAGCGGTATACCGAGGTGTACCGCTCGGTACACTTGATTTTACCGATTTAGCCCTCCGAAAATACCTGAAAATTAAAAAAAAAAGTTAGGATAGAGTTTTCAAGTTATAAATAAATATAGTAATAGTATAAGTTTAGCAAAATCAATGTAAATTAGATAAAAATAGCATCACATATCTTTTTCGGGCTTTGAGGTAGTCTTGTTCGAGGTTCGTATTTCAGCTCGTTATAGATTGAAATATCTATAGAAAAATCAGTTGAATTGTTAGACTATTTTGTTACAATATAAACTCTAAAATTCAAATGAATTAAATAATCATATATCTAGATATACCTGATTGTTAATTCTACCACCAAAACGAACGACGAGCCTCCACGGGTGGTGGATCGGGGTCCTCGATCCGATACATATCAATATGATACGTTTGTTGGACCCAATCATGAAATTGATCCCATGACATAGTGTATTGATACACCGTATGCCATTGATGCATCAATGTGGTACTGATCGTAGATTGATCGTCATAAATCATATTTGTCTGAGGCAGCTCTTGAGGCATATATTGGTGTTGTTCTGTATCATGCTGTTGCTCAGAGAAGGATGACCAACTATCACCATACTGTTGTTGCCCATATGATTCTTCATAATACGATGGCTGTGAATACGATGAGTCTCTTTCTGTGTCTATATCATGTATGCTTTGTCGCATTTGTTCATATTCATCCACTGCCTTCCCCTTCCCCTTCTCCTTTCCCTTCCGCGCATAAACTTGACCAGTACCTTGTCGAGTTCCATGATCTGAATCTTGAGTGGCATGTGTAAAATATTGCTCCTCAGTCCATTCACCACCCTCAAGTTGTGCAGACGAGACCAACGACTGCCCGGTATCACCGCCATCATCTGTTGAGGCACTGCTGTCCGTGTTGCTGTCATGTCTCTGGACCGAACGAGAAAGAGAATGTGATTGTGAAGGTGTCTCGTCGCCCGACTCGATTCTTTCCAACGATGCAACTGATGCTATTGCCTTCCCCTTTGCCTTTGCACGTTGGGCGGACGAGTGTGACCGTTGGGTATCGGTAGTTCCTCGAGCAGTTTGACTCATACCATGTTGTAATCGAGGGGGATTTTCTACCTGTTGGGGTTGTGCTTCTTCTTCTTCTATTGCCTCGGTGATAAAACGTGAAGGACGCTGAGGATCTCCCGCCTCATCAAGTAGAGGATCCTCTTGGTTCTCTGCTGCTTCAACCCAATCTAACATTGGCTCTGAATCTTCGTTGTAGAATTGGAGGTCAATGGGATCAATATCTGGTTCCTCTGGCTCCTTATCCAACTCAGCACATCGCAATTTTAGCCGCATATTATAATGGACATATACTAGTTTCTCTAACCGTCTGTAGGAGAGTCTGTTGCGGACTTTCGTATGAATCAACGCAAACGTTGACCAATTACGTTCGCAACCACTAGATGTTGTTGTCTGTGAAAGTACACGAACGGCAACCTTCCTTAAATGTGGTGCATCGCCTCCAAATTGTAACCACCACTCGACTGCAAAAAGATATAAATAAGATTTTATTAGCATAACAAATAATTAACATTAAATATAATTGATAATCAATATGCATAACTTTTCCTCACCAGGATCCATAGTGTAACGGCATGATATAGCTACAACGTCGGAGAATGAACCAACTGTTTCTCGAAATAATCGACCCTCCATAAGAGCATCGGCTGCCTCGGTAGTGTTTGGCAAAAGTCGATATATAACATTTCGTAGTGTCGTTAGGAAATTATTTTGCGTTCCGAGAGCATATCGATATTGAATTGCCGGGTTTAGATAATACGCTGCAAAACATAATTTTGTTAGTATGATAATTTATTATCTAAATAATAATAAATTAAGTATTTTTGAATATGAATTTACCTGCATTATGGATATCTTGATCCATATGAACTTCGGTCCGACGATCAATGATTCGTACGTATTGGTCGGCCTTAAAATCATCTTTGAATGCTTTCCTGACCTCCTCTCTTGCTGAAATCAGCATATATTTAAGATACGGCATTTGTGGACGCTTGTCCATATCGACCTTACGGAGGACAATATAAAGTGGTTCCACACCTTTTATGATTTCTGCTATAGTCTCCCAAAATCTAGATGAAAGAATGGCCTTTTCTATCTTCTTTCCATCACTCAATTTCGAATATCTGGATTCAGACCACTCTTGTGAGCTAGCCATTGCCTTCAAGCCATGTCTTTTTTGCTGTAATGATTTTAATGCAATAAAATTTGTAGCAAACCGAGTAATTCCAGGTCGAAGTATCTCACCATTTACATACTTTTGCATTAATGCGTGGACCCAATGATGATTATATATAAACTTTGTAATTGATTGTGCTCGAGCTACACATTTCTTGACCGCATCCAACTCACCAATATCCTTTAGCATTAGATCTATGCAATGAGCTGCACATGGAGTCCAAAACAAAGTTTTTCTTTTTTCCATCAATTGCAAACCGGCTTTTTTGAAATTCGCTCCATTGTCGGTTATTATTTGGACAACATACTGTGGTCCAATCTCCTCTACCATAGTGTCCATCAAGCTCTCAATGTAGTTTGCATCTTGGATCTTTTCAGAAACATTAACGGACTTATGAAACACCACTCTTCTATTGCAATAAACAAGAAAGTTGATGATACTCATTCTTGTTGGTCCTGTCCAACTGTCACACATCAATGTCACCCCATATTCATCCCATTGCCTCTTGAAGGATTTGATCCAATCCTTTAGTTCTGCCACCTCCTCATCTAAGTACACGCCGTGAATCTCCTTCGGTGTTGGAGGTTGGATCCCCGTGCCAGACTTTTGAATAGAGGAGATCATGCTCTGATAATATGGACCTTGGGCTGTGTTGGCTGGAATCCTATGAAAGTTAAACCATTTTGAGATTGCCTTCCCAATATCCCGTTTTTTTTCTTTTGTATATGCATCGTCAATCCGTGTCTGTTTCGCTGTTTGTGGGGGATAGGCTTGCGGATCAATATCAACAATATCTGGTGCGGACCTCCTGCCAAGACCTCTCATAAAACCACGGAGTCCACCATACCTCATGCTACTAGTTCGGCCTAACTGAGAAGGAGCAGTTGGTTGCCTCATGCTGGTTGACCTCTGGATTCCACTACCACTACCATGCTCTAATTGTGAGTCAGGTCGTCGATGCCTCATTGCTTCATCGACCGTATGCTGATGCTCCAATGATGCACGAATCCCAGCTGTGAGATCCGGGTCGACTTCATCGCCGCAACCCTCATACTGATCATAAACTGGTTCCTGTGTAGCCCTATGATATTCTTCCTCAACTCTTGCCTTCTTTTTTAATGCATCTTCCTTTGCTTGTTTCATCTTGCTTTGAAATAATTTACGGATCTCCGTTGGAACCTTCTTGCATTTTGCAACGTCAGGATACCCACCAGCCAAATGCATTTTTACTCGAGTTATTCCTCCACCTTTACCAATGTAGTCACAATAAATACATTGCCAATGATGACGGTTTCCATCTAGCTTTCGGGCATGAACCCATGCATCATCGTGTGACTGTTCCTTTGGTGCCATGATCCTATCAAATTTAAATTAAATAAACTATAAAGTATAAACATATTAAATTGACCAAATATCGATCATAAATCACTAATCACAATATTAAGTAATTTTATTAAAACATAACTAATCATATTTTATTATCATAAATATGTTACGTGCATAAAAGAAGTATTAAAATCATTAGATACACTAATTATGTGATTAATATAGTTAATTTTTCACTAATTATTTCTCTTTCAACATTATAAACATGGCAAATACTCTAATAGATATTAAAGATATTGGATTCACATAAAATCGAATAAATTTTGATTAAATCATCGTAAAAATAACTAATTACAGTATTAAATAACTTTAATAAAACATAATTAAACTTATTTTACCATCATATATATGTTAAACACATAAAAGAAACATTAAATATGTAATTTTAATTCAATATGATTCAAAATTCAAATTATGATAAACTTATCATTTATCTACACTAATCATTTACTTCTCTTTCACCACTATAAACATGACAAATACCCTAATAGGTATTAAAGACATTAAATTGATATAAAATCAAACAAATTTCGATTAAATCATCATTAAAATAACTAATCACAGCATTAAATAACTTAATTACTCTCTAATTAAAGAAAACGAATACATACCTCTTGATTAGAAAGTTCTTCCTCTTAATCTTCCCAAATTTACCTCGATTGAATTCACAAATCGTTGTTTTATAGAGTTTATGAGAGAAAAGAAATGTTTGAGAGAGAGTTTAAGAGAGTATAATGAAATAGGGGAGAGAAGATTAGTTTAAATAGGAGGAGAAAGGGCTCCAACGGTCAATTTGACCGTTGGAGCACTGTAGCACTGCTACAGTGTGGTAACGGTCGATTTCGACCGTTACCGAGTGGTACCGGTCGATTTCGACCGTTACCGAGTGGTATCGGGCGGTAACGGTCGAAATCGACCGTTACCGAATGGTACCGGGCGGTAACGGTCGAAATTTCGACCGTTACCGCCCGATATATACTGAATTCGGTGTACCGCCCGGTATAGGGCGGTCCGCGTACCGGTCGCCTCTCGGACCGGTACGTACCGCCCGTACCGGGCGGTACGCATCGGTATGGCGAACCTTGCTTATGAGCAACATATATATGTAAAAGAAATAATTTAGCACTTTGAAATGGTCTATATCTATTTTATTTGGTTTGTGCAAAATTAGGCTTCCCTTTTCCTCCTTCCAAATACTATCTTTTCAACAACTCACACCTCTTTTTGAAACAGATTCATGCTCGAACTCGGTGCTTTTTAGCTTTAGAATTGCCGAGAAGTGCCTAAGAAATGAGAAAATCTTGAAGTTGCTTATGTCTGGATCAAAGTTGGCAGAGGGTGAAGGCATAGATGCTTCTTTACTTTCAGAAGTTATGGGGTTCGAAGAAGTGACAATTGACATGTTGCCTTCACCGCATGTACTTGTGGATGATAAGTCCTCTCTCTATGAGGCTGAAATGGATGATTGTCAGCATTCTCTACATTTACAAAAGCAAAATTTTGTCCCGGAGCCTCAGTTGGATTTTGTTGGGAACTTATCTGATACTTCATACTTCACAGTATATCCAGATGGCAGGCTGTTATTTGCAGACAGTGCATCTCAAACGGAAGATCTACTATCAATTGTTGCGGATTTTAATCTACCAAAAAGAACAATAATTGGCAGTAAACAATCATTGCTAGTCCCATACTTCACAAGGTAGATCTTTACCTCCTTTTACTGTTACTGAAATGATCAGAAACTTGGAATTACTTTCTCGTTTGTGACAATTACTTGCACATCAATTTAGTTTTGTTTTTGCATAATTGAACATTATTTAACTGTATTCATGTCTACATTTTCTCTTCTTTTTTAATTCATATATCATTTGAGGTTTCTAGTTATGTAACTATACACCTCCTTAGAGCAATCTTTTGCTTTTCTGTTTAGAAAAATGACTAATGAATTAAAGATCTTGTTGATTGGTGTTCTCCCGAGTCAACTTCCCTCACAAAATGAACATTTGATCTCCAAAGGGCTAGTTAAATTCTGGAAAAAGAGCTAAGCTTCCAGGCAACTGAAAATGTTGTTCAAGATTCCAGTAACTTATTTTCTTCCACAATTTAGGTTCATCATTCTTTTGTCTAATGTGGGATGGACTTGGAGTAAGCCATGATCTCCAGACTTGGTCCAAGATATTCCTTGAGGCAAAACAAAAGCTAGAACCACATATGGATTAGCGGATTAGGATGATCATTTGATCATGTTTTCATAGATAATTATCGGTCAGCTTGGATAGAAAAGTAATTAAGTTAGAAACTCATCCTACTTAAATTGTGTCAAGTTTCTGACTTTTTAAGCTAATTGCTACTCCCAAAATTCTTACAGCATTGAACTTACCAACTTAATTCTAACGCACATAATCAACTAATGTCTCAAATGAACCCATGGCTGGTATACAAATTTTAGAATTCAAGCTTATCAAGAAACCTTTAGACAGATGATAATTGATTTTAATTTGAACATATGGCATAACACAAAAGTTCGTTCAGCATAAATATTTATGTGATAAATGTATCCTAAGAAATCATAAGATCGCCAGACTTCCATAAGACATAAGTTGGAATGAAACACAAAATCTGCCGATATGCACCATCTTTTTCAGTTGACATATTGGGTTGCCAAGACATAGTGTTGTGTTAATTCCATTTCTTTTCCTTTTAAAATAACTGTTGCTCATGGGTACGTGCATCTGCTTTACGAGCAGAAGGGGTCGTCGACGATCACAAGCTCACAAACAGGCATCTTCTCCAACAGTTGCTACTCTGAAGAGGTATACCCTAATACATGGATCTATGGTTATGTTAATTAGTGTTATGTTTTTTCTATATCCTTTTTCTGTGTACCTAACTAACCTTTATGAATGGTCAGCTCTGATAATGCTAAGCTGAAAACGCTGCCTAAGAAGAAAAAGAACAAAAAACTGGGAAGAGAGCAGGACCTTTACCCGAGGACCTATTTGCATGCCTGCGAAAGCCTTCTTTCTGCCCTAATAGACAAAGAGAGCAATGTAACAATCCCCTCGCTGAAGAAATCAAGCCCTGAGATTAGCAAATTCCTTGCCCAATTTTCTGCTGGGGTAGCTGGTACTGGCCTCGCTGTTTTTTTCTCTGTTCTATGCAAACTGGTATGTGGAAGGGTACCTTTGTCTGCTACCAGGCTGTTGAATACCGGATTTGGATTTGGATTTGGATTTGGGATTTTCTGGCTTTCATGGGCCATCAATGGGTTGAGAGATACCATCATATATGTCAGTAAAAACTCGAGCAAGCTAAATCTTACAGAGGAGGAGATAGCTAGCAAGGTTAAGAGAAGCACGAAAGAAATTTTCTTCAGAGCTGCTGCATTGGTAGCTGTGGCAATACTCCGATTTGCGTAATGTCACTGTTGATTTTTGATTTGCTAAACACTAAATCTGTTATTAGGGTTATCGTTTTAGGTCATGTAAAAAATACTCGTCCATGTAGTACTTCTATTAAGTGTTTACAAAGTGTGCAGGTTTTCCATGAAAGTTTTTGCTGCTGCAGTAGTGATGCCGTTTTTGGTGGGGATTTAAATTCAAAGATCGCTACATTTCTTTTTCTCTGTGGGAGACAGCGGATGGAGTAATAGGATCACTACGTCTGCT
Organism: Musa acuminata AAA Group; assembly: GCF_036884655.1. Taxonomy (NCBI): domain Eukaryota; kingdom Viridiplantae; phylum Streptophyta; class Magnoliopsida; order Zingiberales; family Musaceae; genus Musa; species Musa acuminata. The sequence goes on along the minus strand of NC_088337.1, from coordinate 33,174,658 downwards.
GGAAGAACCAGCGGCAGCAAAAATTAAGTGAAGGAAGCAGTCTAAAAAGCGTGATATCACATCTGAGTCTTAACAATAAGGTCAGCATCTCAATTGCACAGAAATGATACCTTCAAAAGATGAACACAAAAATTAAGTGAAGGAAGCAGTCTAAAAAGAGTGATATCACATCTGAGTCTTAACAATAAGGTCAGCATCTCAATTGCACAGAAATGATACCTTCAAAAGATGAACACAAAAATTAAGTGAAGGAAGCAGTCTAAAAAGAGTGATATCACATCTGAGTCTTAACAATAAGGTCAGCATCTCAATTGCACAGAAATGATACCTTCAAAAGATGAACACTTGATCGATCGTATGATAGCATGTAAGGAAGCAGACTCATTGGTTTCATCATCTCTGTAACATCAAGAACAGAGAGGGGACTTTCCGTGGCTACTCTGAGGAAATAATCAAAAGTCTTCTGATTCCGGATGACCGTAGCGATATATGCAACAGGAGCTTCCTCTTCCTTGTTCTGTAGAAGTTTATCCGCATCGTCAGTATCCTGAGTTGGTCCACAGCAATTTGCTCCATTTCCTTTTGGTTCAGATGAGGTGGGACTCAAAAGTGCCGAAAGAACTCGAACAAGATGAGGTATGCAATGTGGGTCATAGATTACATCTGCACCCAAGCTGCACAAACGAAATAAGAGAGTGATGATACAAAGATTGAGGTTCCCATCCTCGTTCTACAAATTTTTTCATCTAAAACATCGGTAATGTATCGCAGTCGCTCACCCGAGGTTTAGGGTTTCAAGATCCCCTCTTACAAATTTTTATAAATTTCATCTTTGCTATTTATCTTTGCAGAAAAAGAAAAAAAAACTGCATTGCAAGATTGTGCCAACGGATTTTTCATCGTTATTGATGTAATGATGACAATTGGCCACTAGGGAGAAAAATTATTAAGTAGAAGAAATCCGGTAACAAGTAACTGTCAACCACTAAAACATAAAATTGCCAACTTAAGGTGGCACTCAGATTGTTATGTTAAAACAGCATCAGAGGTCAGATCACCCACGAACTATTTAAATAACATCAAATATTTTCAGGCAAGTCATCGTTGATAATGATGGATCTATAACAGAATTAAGTGGCACTTGTATAGAGTAAGGTAATGAGTCACTCACATTATCTCGGGTTCGTAATCTTGTAGCTCCCTCTTAGATGCAGACTCCCATGGTAGATATTTGCACTCAACCTGCAACTCATAGCTCAGGAAGTCAGAACAGGACATCTTAAGTTCATCAGTTATATGCCTCTTAAGGAAATTCTGCTCGACTTAAATAGACTAGGAGGAAAACCGCCTTGAAAATTTGTTGCAACAGCTCATGCTAAAGCTATCAGCAATATTGTTTTAAAGCACTAGACATTCATATTGCATTGCCCGGATTCAAGCCGCTTAGGCTTTAAATTTCAATATCTAAGAGAGGAAGCAGCCAACTGCAAACCTGCGCTCTGCTTAATATATCGATCCTATATTGAATGTTACACTTCAAATTACTAAAATAATTTTTCTTAAAAGCATGTACACAGTTAACGGGCTTAGTAATATGCATATGAGTAAGCAAATCTATGGAAAGATATACCAAGCAGTGAAAGAACCTAAAAGTATCATCTTACTGCAAGTAAAGTATCTCTAACATATAGGTATAGCTCGTCCCAATAGAAACAATCCAAGGTACAAAAAGAGCAGGGTTTATAATAAAAATATAAGATTGCAAGGAACATGCAGTAATTTACCAGTCATATATTTGTAAAAAGGCCAAAATTGTGACTAACCATAGGCTTTGCACTTGTCCTCTCTGATGGCAACTCTAGATGGTTCAGTTCTATATTACTCTTCATATTTGCTAAAGTTGATATGTCACCATCAGTAAGAACTACCTGCAAAATTTTTTATATGATCATGTATGCTGTTGCACTTAATACAAAGATGGAATTTGTGAAGCACGTGAATGAATCACCATGAGGTGCCATTAATCTCATTGACAACCAAGTTCATCGAAAATGTTATGCCAACAAAACCCACTGCATTTCCCACCACCATATCTAGATGGAACTTGTAATTCTAACCATCCAGTCCAAGAATCTTTTACTCAACAAATAGAATAACCCCATTAGTCAACAAAGTTGACAATACTTTGAATATAAATACATGTCAAGTTGAATATTATTACTCTGAATACTAGCATGCATCATGAAATTCCATGATTATCAATTCATACAATGATACTTGAAAAAAGGTAAGATACATGCATACAAATACAATATGTCAACCAAGTTTGACTAAATTTTGTGCTGCAATAGACAAACACAATAAACTAAAGACAAGCATGCCCTAGAGACAAAAGAATAAGCAATATTTGAGCAAAAAAATCTTAAACCTTACCAAAAGTATACACTCTATAAAAAAATATTTTGAAAAAATCATACCCTGGAAGCTCCAACATGGAGAAGAGCAATCCCAACTAAACCAACACCAGAACCAATCTGCTAGTTTAAGATATATTGCAAATATTTCAACATGAATTTTAAGTCAGCACTGGAATAGGAAATTCAGAATTATTATTACCTCAAAGCAAAACTTTTTTGAAAACACCTCTTGGTAAGAAAGGATAAATTCAGATAAGAATAGACTTGAGGGCCAAAGGGCACACCTAACAAAACCAAGCATTAAAATTGTTGTGCAAGATGAATCCTTAAAAAAATTAAGCAACCAAAATTTTCAACCATATATGGGTAAATGAATGGATTCAAATCAGCAGAATGAGTACATGGTAAAGAAAGAACAATCACACAATAAATTGTAGAAAATGAGTCAGATTGATTCTGACTTTGGCTGTTCTAAACTTGCAAATCTAAGTTTATATTTTTTGAATTAAAACCGATTAAGACACATTAAAATTCATTATGTTCGACCTCCAGACATGATAATTGGGTCCAGCATATTGACTACTGTGAGTAGTGGGCTTGTTTCTTTATACCTAACCTGTTATGGTAAATGTAACTGCCATTAAGTCCCATTAAAACCATTCAAAGGCCACTTTTAGGCTTTATTACTATTCAAGGAATTGCAAATTCTGAATCAATTTAGTAATTGCCAAATGGCTTATTTTAATAGATATTGATTTCTCTAATTCATTATCCAGTAACAACCATGAAAGTTTGTCATTGTTTGTTATGAAATCATCATGATGGTTACATAATGGTTCAATATTATACAGTCAAGAAGATGATTTCAGTTGCTACACTGGCTGGTAAGGGTTCATGGAGGTGGCTGTTATATTCTTATTGAATGGTTTCCAAAACATAGGTATTATACAAATTCAAAGAGAGAGATTGCCATGAAATGTTATTACTATAATGAAAAAAAGGGTAAAATCCAGCTTCCACTGTCCTTTGTGCATGTCATTGTACAAAACTTAGCAAGTAATGAGGTCCAAATGGCATACACAAAATCAAATACGTATCTGCTGTAAAACATTTTCAAATTAGCTTGTATCATGGTATAAGTACCATGGTTTGTACTTTGTACAAGAAGTATCTCTCTTCTTATAGATATTATTACTAAAAGAAAGCAGCCGCAAACAAAACATCTTGGTACTCCACGAGGAAAATTATCACAAAATATGCTTAATATACATTATGAAATTATGATAGTAATGAATAATGATATCCTTTTTTGCCAATTATAAGAAAATTGACATAAACTATGAAAGAGTAATAGATACCCTGTGTCTCCTTCAAGCATGTTAAGAGAACATTGCAGTGGAACTTTTAGATCCATTGCACTTGAACATTTCTGGCCTATAAAATATTTGAAAATTATGTGTATAACCAGGCAGGTAGAAGACATAAAAACCAAAACTGACTTATTTCTTACCAAGAGACAAAAGAAAAGTAATCTGCTTGTAGATCCTATTGTTCTCTTCTAGCAATTGATCATCCTAAACATGGGAAAAAAATAACCTTTATTACAAATTTGTTAATAAGAAAAAAAAAATTTGTCACACTACAATTTGATTATGATGTCATGCATAAATTCAAACACATAACCAATAAAAATAGCTCAATCTTCATCACTTTTGGAAATAGTTTGATAGGAAAAAAACAACACTAGAAAATTTCACATATGAAATTTGTATATCTTGTTATGTAACCGACCTTTGTTTGGGGTGTCTGAATCAGTTAAAATTACACTAAAATATGGCTTCCCCCTCTTTTTTCTTGTGGCAGTGGATGGCAAATAGGTGAAGTTTAGCAGATAGTGAGCAATTCTATAGAACGGTAAAAGTTAATTTGCACGAAAAATATAAGTTTACTACATTATGCAAAGATCTTTGTTCAATAAGAGAGTGATGACTTGCACGTAAATTGACAACCAACTTGTGCCAAGCATTGCTGTGGTGACTATTACTGAGTCTACTTTGCTATACTTTCACCACAAAATTACTTTAGACCTGTAAATTAGTCAAACTGTTGTGATAATTAGAAAATTAGAGTACTTCAAGAAATCCAACATTGTAAATCTTTGGAATCTTATAGTTGTGTTTATAATTTTTTCTTGGCTAATGTATCACTGATGACTTTGCTTTCTCGGAAAAAGTTCATCTTGATCTCTGGGCTCGGCATTATCTACAAGAAACTAACAAAATACTGCTATCAACTTCTTCATTGAGGTATTTAAAAAGAAAAGGTACTTTAGTTTATAAATGAATTGCAGATGGTAAGAAACTAGCAGAAGAGGCACTAGTTACCAATTGGATTGTCAGATAATAGGCAAATTTTTCATACAAGTCCTCGACCACGATGTCGGAAGTTGATTCAACAGAAACAATGAGCTTTTGGAGAATGTTCTTGATGTATTTGTGGTTCAACTCTGTGCCTTTGCCCACCTGCATAACTTGACTTTTGAATTCTGAAGTAACGGACAAGGAATAACTACCATATTCTTGTGCTACCACAGAGATCACATGCATTGGAAACAAAAGGAAAATTGATGTATCCAAAGCACAATAGTGTTTAATATTACTTAATCGCAATTTTTTCTTCATTTTTCATGATCATAATCAAAACTAATCCTTTATCCAATGGAACATGTGGATGCATCTTAATCAGAATTTTTCATGTAACTTACATGGAAAAACTGGTTTTAAAGTATAATTAAATAACCATCTTTGTAGCTAATATTCAACCATTGAATAGGAAGGAATGATTGTTGAAGTTATCATCACAGCAAAATTAATAAGGTTGAGAAAGTGATGTCAATATGATGTTCTAATTGTTGGTAGTTAATCTTACCATTCAGTCCGATAGGGGAAGTTAAAATGATAGCTAAAATACAAATCATGCTTTATGGATGAAAACTCAGGAAGCTACATCTACAAATTTTTGTACTACAAAAATGAAGTCCTAGGAAGGTCAAAATTAGGTAAAACAAGCAAGATTGTTCATACACATGCACAGTGACTCATTTAACACACCAGTGAACAACAATCGAATAAATTATTACAATATAAAGCCGTGGTATACACTTCATATGCCAAACACGTAAAACTAAACTTGTAGAAAGATCTACGTATCATGGCGTAATACACAAACATCCAAGTACACTTTCACCAACTTATATAATGAAGAAAAAAGAATCCTTCCATGGGCACTTACAATATCCTTTATACAATCTTCCAAAATGAAAGTCTGAACCTTTGTTGTAATAGAACCTCCACCAGCTTGTCTACAGAGAACAAAACACACTCGGTAAGAGAACTTAGCAGTACAAGTAACTGCAGAGAAACATGATAGCCAAATCGGGTTCGTCGAAATAAGCACAAACCGAAGCCCAAGATCAACGCAACATATTCTGTGTTCATCTTGGTCGGGTTCCGATGATCGGTTAGGACTTGGGGGTCAGGCATGAACTGAACAAGGGTTAGGCCTACTCGGTACTAGGTTGTGGTCGGGTTCTGGAGATAAGGCTCTATGAGCTAGAGCTCGGGCTGCCCGATCCTTAGACGAGGCCCTACACGAATTGAGGTCCGGCCAATCTGTTGGCTTTCCAACCAAAAGCTGCTATCAACCATTGTTATGATAATTGCTTCCTGTCAGATCACACGTTATAGCGCTAAAACACGCTGTGCTCCTGAAATGATGCGACTAACACTAGTTGCCTCATTTCTTCAAACAGCTGGTGACCAGCGAGGCGCAGATGCGACGTGGATGGATGAAGCAAGAGGAGGAGGGAAGAGGGGACCTGGCTAAGGAGATCAAGAAATGGGCGGGTTCCATGGCCAAGAAGGCGGACTTCAAATAGAGGAAGCTGGTGACGTCGCTGCAAGGCTCGGCACCTGCATCCATGTCGTCAGCCCAAACCTTCGCGGCTCCGTGCCTTTGTGTCGTCTCCCTAACGTCGGCCGGGGTGGGTTGGCTTTGCCGAGGACGGACCGGGCCGGGCCGGTTTGGCATTTTTAAATATAAAACAATATAATTATATTTTTTATTATTTTATTATTATAGTTTACGAAATTATAAATAAAATATATCAGAATTATAATTTCTTCAGCCGTAATCGTATTTATTGCTCAAGTTTAAATCACTATAATGACAAATAGGATCAAAATTAGATTGGATGTTAGATTCCAAAGGATCTCGTGTACTAGCAGGACGGTAAGAATCTGATCTGATCATTGGACGATGTCGATTCGAATCAGATTACAGATAGATGTAGATCACACTATCATAAAAATAAAGGAACTTAAATCCGTCAATAATGAATTATAAGCTTTCTTTAAACAAATGTGAAACGTATAAAATGGATTCAAAAAACATATACATAAAACAAACTTTCCATAGGTTAATTTAGGTTCATTTATAATCGTACACGTAGGCGTATGTAGAAGCAATTGTGTATATATATATATATATATATATATATATATATATATATATATATATATAAAGGTTTCCCTCGTGGAATGATAAGCGCAACACACGATAAAGAAAGCGAGGGGTAGGCAGAGAGTACAAAAGCAAGTGGGTGGGAGTTCGGGCCGTATCAGCCTGGGCGTATCGTCCTCTGGCTCTGCAGCGCCCACCATCATTCCCCGGGCGACCACCCTCCTCAATCCCTCTCCGCCCCCGCGCAGCGCCCGCCCATCATTTCGCTCCGGCGTGCGTGCCGCCGTGTGCGCCACAGTGCCCTCGACACCCACATCTCAATCCCCCCATCATTCTCCTCCCTGTTCCAACTCCCTCTGCACCATGATCATCGCCATGGCTCTGCCCAGCTTGCATCAATGTACGCATGCAGTCTTCTGTGTGACCATGTGATGGCCACTCCCCAGTACACATGCACTGCCGCAGGTGTACAGGAAAGGCCCGGGAAAGCAGTGTGAGAGTTCCGAGAGATTCATCCTCTCGCCTTTCAGCGCTGCAATGAGCTGCTGCGAGCATGGAGGCCATCATGTCCCCTCTGCCCCGGACTCGCTTTGCTCTCCATAGCTTGGACTTGTTTAAGCTTCACGGAGGCCTTCCCCCATCTCGAAGCATCCAGCTTACCCAAACTAGATAAAGAGACCTCCTTCGCATCATGCTTCAGCCCACACTTACATGCTTAGATTCATGAACCGTATCTTTTCCGGGCTCATTACACAAAGGACGACATAAAAGTGTCTTTGAAGCAAACAAATCCAGGGCCAATTAGAAAGCTTTCCTGCAACAGGGTACGGTTCGAAAACCTCGGAGAATTATGCTTACATGTGTTGGGTAGGTGGGGCATACATATATGATCTAATAAAAGAGTAAATGGGATCCTCCTGCCGTTGGATTTGTTTGACTACAGCCACTGAATTAATGATGGTATGAACTGCGTCCGTGGAACACTCTAATTAATTGTGTAATGCATTGTGAAATGGCATTCTCAGACAACTTGAGAATACTAAACCTAGTGAACGTCGAATGCAGATCGGTGATTCAAGGACAAAAGGTAGTGCTTGAGATCGACAGTCCAAAGACAACACAAAATGCATAGGATTCTTCAGAACTACAACGTGTCTTTGCATAGGATTCTTCAGGAATAGGACGTGAAAGCTTTGCAGTGTATCTATGGAACCTTTTCCTAAAGCAATGCGTATGATCAAAGAAGCACCAATAGAACAGTAGAAGAAAACCTGTAAGCTAGCATATTGATCAGTAAAGGAGACACAAAATTATTGTGTGTGCACATATAGCAGGTAACCTTGAATCATGACGTACGGTGGTTGGTAATCGCGTGTGCATCTATCTTATTTTCTAGGGAAGCAGCAGTACAACGGCGAGGAAGAAACAGCAAACAAGAGTACTGCATGCAGGCTCGAGATGCGCACGAAACCCGACGTGTACAAGCTGGAATACGTTCGTAGATACTCGAGAACCAGTTCGTATGTACGTATGGTCCCCCTTGAATCATGAGGCATGACCACATAAAATCCTTTGATTCTCTCTAGGGTTTCGTAGGAAAACAAGAAATCAATACTGTGAGTGAAGCGTGAATCACTAGCGATGATCCTCGTATAAAGAGCAATATAGGACACAAAACTAGAGGAATCTATCGCGTGCACCGTATCTTATCTCGCAAAGAAACTTGTGGCCTATTTCTACCATGGATCGTGATCTATTTATTAAGATCTTGCAAGAATCATAGACAGAAGAATCACTCTGTCTCATAGAACGCATCTTCTTCATTGTGGTAACAGTGAAAGGACAAAAAGTGGATGAGGATAAAACACTGAGAAAGTGGGTATTATTTCACAGGCGCAAAGTGCAGAGTACGTATAGTTGAGAGGCATGGCAGGTGGTATGGGAGAAGAAGAAGAAAAAGACAATACAGAAGAGAGAGAGAGAGAGAGAGAGAAAAGGAGGGGCATTATTTGTAACAGTGACGCTAGGGTTGATCATATGCGCGCGCGTGCGGAGGGTGAGTGCGGACGCATGGGCCATGCCACCTCGCATTGGCTCACCCGCACTTAGCACCGCAGGAGACCACCACCTCCGAGGCGCTCGTCTGCGGATGTGGGCTCCACGGGCGTGAGATACACCGCTTCTCGCGCGTGCATGCATGGGTGCGCCCGTGGGCCCGCTGAAGTGGCAGGCACAATTTTTACCATTATTATTATTGTATTTTGTTTTTCCTATACCATCCAATATGATATCGATGGAGTGACGTACGAAACATCTTCCACTACACTTCATTAGATATATCAACTGTGTAATTGTACTTCATTAGATTTATCATGCAATTGTGCTTATTATTATTAAAATAAAAAAGCAATTCAAAATATGTTAAAGAGTTTATGTCAGTCTCTTTCCTAATAGATTAATCTTTATTGGTCATCAAATCGAAATATTATCATGGTATCAAGTCACTCGATTTTTATCACACTCATAACTGGAGATCTACGATCCAACCTATTCACAATCCGAGACATTATAGATTCAATTCAATTATATATATATATATATATATATATATATATATATATATATATATATATATATATATATGCTGAATTCAATAAATATTCAAAACCTCGACTGGACTGGACTCGGAAACCACCCGAGTTGAGTCGACTCAAACTCGTCCGAGTTCAACCTCAGAAGCATATTAATTATATATAAAGCCGTTTATTAATTATATATGGCTTGATAAAAATTTGGTGGAAGCTCTCTTAATCATCGGAATTCTTCAAGAGGAGACTCCATTGGAGTCAGTCGTCGAACACATTCGAGTATTCCACCAAAGCATATGACCTTTTCGTACGTACTTGGCATCAGAGGTCGAGCAACAGGATTTACCCCATGTTTTGCGCTCTCTATCTCTCTCTCTCTCGCTCGCTCGCTCCGCTATTTCTTCCAGGTTTGGAATCCACCTGGGGGACTGCTAATGTTGTGGTCACTCGACCCCCACGGTGTCTCCCGGTGGATCAAAGAGAGCATGACGAGTGCGGGTCATTTGGCCTTGGCCAGAAGAAGATGGTCCTGCGTCTCTTTGACCTCGTTCATGTTTGCCAACACTACATCCACAATCCCCAGCAAATCCTCCGATTCCAACTTTTCATCGAACGCTGATCCATCTCTCTCTTTATCTCGCCTGTCGACGGTCGACATTTTCACTCCATCTTGTTATGTGCAAGTAAATATCGCGCGCACGCACAGGCTTTTCCTTCTTTTCTGTGCTGAGTATGAACTCTCTCCACTACGCCGTGCGCGTGGGCTGAATCCCCGTTCCCCGTTGGATGTCTTCTTCTCGTGAGGATCTCCTTCTTCCTCTCCTCCTCCTCCTCCTCCTCCTCCTCCATTTGGCTTCATTATGCCTGCAATCATTATCCTTGGTTGCCTCGCACGCATGCCACCCTCCTCCATTCTCCCACCTCATCCCCTCTGCTCACCAGAACTCTATAAATCCCCCTCCATCCCCTCTGTCCTCCCACGTGCATGCCTTGGTGTCCCCAACACCATCCACCCTATTTCGCTGCTTCTACCACCGCCGCGGCATGGCTGTCTCCGGCTTCGAAGGCTTCGAGAAGCGCCTGGAGCTCCACTTCTCGGGCCACGACTCGCTCGGCCTCCGCCGGCTGCGGTGCGATGCCCTCGCGCAGGTCCTCGACGCCGTGCAGTGCACCGTCGTCTCTGCCGTCGGTAACCGCTACTTCGACGCGTACATCCTCTCCGAGTCCAGCCTCTTTGTTTATCCTTATAAGATGGTTCTCAAGACCTGCGGCACTACTCAGCTGCTGCGATCCGTCCCTTGTCTACTTCGCCACACCGCGGAGCTCGGCCTTCGTCTCCGAGCCTGCCGCTACTCCCGCGGCAGCTTCATCTTCCCTCGGGCCCAGCCGTTCCCTCACACCAGCTTCGCGGAGGAGGCGCTCTACTTGGAAGAGCGCCTCCCGCCGAGCCTAGCCTTTAGAAAAGCTTGCGTCCTTCCGTCGAGCAGCTCGCACTCCTGGCACGTCTACTCTGCTTCCGCCGACGACGACGACGACCGCTTGGCGGCAGGTTCGTGGAGCACTTTTACGGTTGAAGTGTGCATGACGGAGCTGGACCGGTCGCTGGCGCGGCGTTTCTTCCGGAAGAAAGGCGACGAGAGGTCGGGCGACGCTGTGGGCGCAGACATGACGGACCTGACCGAGGTCGGTAGCATCAACCCACGCACGCTCGTCTGCGGCTTCGCGTTCGACCCATGTGGATACTCGATGAATGGTCTCGACCGCGACAGCTATTCCACGATACACGTCACGCCGGAGGAGGGCCACAGCTACGCCAGCTTCGAGTGCACAGGCCGATGGGCGGGAGGCAGAGCCGAAGTGCTGGATTCGCTGAGAAAGGCCATCGGGGTGTTCCGGCCGGGCGCGGTGTCGGTATCGTTCTGCATGGCACCCAACGTCGACGAGAACCAAGTGCGATCGGCCGTGGGGGACGCACTCGAGCCGCTCGGACTGAGCTGCCGAAGCCAGGCGGTGGAGGAGTTTCCAGGCGCAGGCATCGTCACGTACCAAACTTTCACGCCCCGCCGGGAGTGAAGCCGACACGAGGTGGCGCAGGCCACAACAGGAAGCAGTGGTCATCACCGAGGTGATGCTCTTGGCTTGTTGCAAGTTGCTGGCCTCAGAGGAAACATTAAAGGGAGGGAATAGTGTGGCCTTTTGTGGGAGAGGGAGATGATGGAGTGCATTGTAACTTGGATTAGGGTGGTGTGGTTGACATTAGGAATTGGGAGTGAAAAGGTTGGAAAGCTTAGGATGGGTGGGAGCTCCATGATATAGCACCCCACTTCAGAGTGTCACGCCTGATCATGGATGGATATACTTGGGACGATGTAGTGGGATATATGGAAGCAGTACTACACTACTGAGTTGAGCTGAATGAGGCCATAGTGTTGGGGGAGGAGACTTCCACCCTCCCTCCTTTTTGTTTGTGATCTCCTTTGCTACTGCCAAAAGGAAGAAGTACACCTTTTTTGCTCGGCAGATAGTTTGATCTCTTCTTACTAGGATCATATTCTTCCCCTCACTTTTCCTTCCCTCTGGACCACTTCACTTTCTGCTCAACCACCATGGTTGATCTTGTCTCTCGGTGCTACAAATCTGATGTGGTGATCAGAGAACAAGGCAAGGCAAGATTGTGAGGTTCGAACCAGATGACAAACGTTTGGTGCGGAATATTATTGGTCTTGATCTTGGTTTTCTTGCATCAGACATGGATGAAGGGTTCCTCTGGGGCTGTGATAGATATGATTGGAATGTGAATGGGTTAAGGGGCAAAGCTTTAGTTAGCTAAGCTTGTACTTACAGGCTATTATGAGGTGGATGCCAACTACGATAGAAGAAGATCACAGTACCTGCATTTGTACTCCACACACTGCTTTTGTACGCCAAGCATTGTAGCTTTCAAACATCATGAACTCGTGAAGAAATCCCTTCGACCATATTATGAGTTTGCATTTGCTTTTACTTCGGAGCAAAACTGAAATCAATCACAAAATTTACTCGAATACATCCAAAAACAGAGCCAAACTTCACTCGACCTGAACCGACTCAAGCGATCGATCTATTAAAACTAGAATCTAACTCAAAAACAAACATAAATCTGAACCTTGAAAACAGTGATGCGACATTTTGAGGAGGTAAATCTTGCGTCTGCAGTGCCACCTTCTGTTGCAGAATAAACCCCAAGTCGTGATAGAAACTTCCAAGCATATTTGTCATGAGAGAACTTTCCAGTTTGAGGAGTTCCAAAGTAGATATCAATGATGTCATAGAGTCTACTCTATCTGACTATTGGGACAAATTAGATGTCCTTAGTGAGTGTTATTAAATGATCAGTGTAGACTGTATTGAGAATCTAGTGGTGGTCGATCTACATATGAAAGAACAGCCATTTCTTTGCACAGTAGATTCCTACTTGGGCAGGGAGGTAGATTGACATTGTATCTGGCAGATGATGGCGCCCATTTTCACACGTCTTAGTTAATTAATTTTATGAAATTGCAAAACATCTCACATCTATTTTTCTTGTCCTTCGAAAGAAAGGCCAAAGTAGCTTCTCACATACAACACAAAGTTAGTCGGATTCGCCTTCCACAGCAATTCAAGAGATGACCGGAGGTAGAATGGTGAAGGAAAGTACTTTCAGAAGAGACGTCGATGTCGGATTTATCGATCCAAGTTAGTTAATGTTCAAGACAGAGAGGATAGAGAGAAAGCTACAGAGTCCAACCCTTGCCATCATCCAAGGCACGAATGCATGAAAGACAGATGAAATATTTCATCACATGCTTTGAAGAGAAGAGAAATGATAGAGAAGATGGAGGGGTTGAATTCTCTGAAGCAAGAAACTGAAACAGATCTCTCTCTCTCTCTCTCTAATGCCCTCTCAAAATGGTTGTGCGTGAGGGATGCAAGGTAAAGCGAAGATATTTGGCAGAAACTTCAAGTGATCTCTTCTTCCTCCTCTTAATATTAACGGGATTGGAATAAAAAAACCTCTTTTATTTCTGTGCAAATGGTGTCTCGGTCTATTTGTTATTGAATTCACAACTAGTAATCCCTCGAGTTCTTCACGACCAACATCGTGCAGCAGCATGAGAAAGCAAAGTGATGCAACTAAAATGCAGGGAGCAGATGTGTTTTAGCAGCTCAAGTTCAAATCTCCTTTACATGATTCATAAACACTAACATCTTGTACTTCAGGGAACAGACTGAAACAAGCACATACAGATTATAGTTAAAAGGATGAGGTGGTGGCAACCGGAAGCACATAGTTTGCGGTGGTTGGATCAGCATGTAGAGCTTAAGGCCAGCTCTAATTTCATCCACATTGCAGATTTCGGATATCTCGGAAGTCGGTGATCGCTTCGTTCAAACCATACGAGCCATCATCGAAGTTGAGGGCATACTCGAAAGGATCATACTGGAGCCTCACTTTTGGTCCGCTTCCCTTCCTAATGGCGTTTCTAATCCTTGTTCTGATTCTCCAGAGAAGGCTCCTCTGATGCCTCGTACCGCAGTTGGTCACACATGCCACTCTCCCTGCCCTACTCATTCCTAATGCTCAACCGCACGAGTTGGAGATCCGAAGCTTTTCCCACGAACCTGAAGAACGATGCGGTAGATCTTCTCTGAAGAACGATGCGGTAGATCTTCTCGCTTACGTTTGAGCTGAGTCTCTGCTGCTTCACGCTCGTTAAGAGTGGGGTGATGAAAGAAATGGCTGCAGGTTAAAGCCAGGGTTGAATTGGAACGTATGAATCTTGCTATCGTTCTCGGTAGTCCGAAACATGAAAGACGGTCAAGGAGCAGTTTTCTTTGTCAGATGGCCTGCAGCCATTAGGACACAGGATGTTAGCCACAAACCATCTCTTTGCTTCTCTCTAATCCGGAAAGCTGCTTCCTGTTGATTACATTCTATGATGGATCAAATCATCCACCGCTGTCTTGTGTCCGATTCAAGGGGAAGCAGCAGAGAGGAAAACAGTGTCCTTATCATTAAAGGCATGTAAAAAGTAAGAGCTTTCTCATGACATATATGGATTTCCCTGCGAGAGTTGGGTTTCGATCCGGATACAGCATGTCTCATTCTCTTTGGTGCGACGCGCCTGAGGAAAGAATCCTTCTCTCTGATTCCCAGCCGCACGCCATGACTCTGCTCTTCGTTGCAACCTCTTCCCTATCATCTGCACATGGTTTACAGCAGATACATAGAGAGTGGTGTCGATTGTTAAGGATCGTCCATTTGAATGACACCCTGAGTCAAATTCGCCTCGTTCTGCTCTGTACTCGAAGGGAGGCCTCCAGTCGATCTGATGTCAGATAATGAATCCACAGCCTTTGCCTTTTGAGGATGTATTGGCTAGATGTGTTTGTCACTTGTAGGTCGGGAGAATCTAATCTAAAGGGAGACAAAATATTTGCCTTGTTCCTGCAGGAAATTTTTGCTCTATGACAACGATGGAAAGAGAAAACAAGAAAGAAAGATTCAAAATCAAAGGAGAAGCCATCATAATATGATCGATATTTTCGTTTAATCCGGACGAAGTCATCTTTCTCCGCATGCCTTCGATGATAGTGTAGTCCTGCAAGGATCACTTCACCACCTTGAACGAAGATCTTCTTCTCAAGCATGACAGTTTCCTAAAGGAAAACGACTCAAATCAGATCGATAACGTGATGACGTGACATTAAAAACATCATGGGCAATTTATCCGGCAAAAAACTTGTCTTGAGTTTTGTTGGTATAAACAACTTTAAGCCGTGGTCTCGGGACCGACGCGGCTTGGTTCGAGTCCGAATGGTGGAGGATCTTCCTGGGACGACCCTTGAGTCTGTTGAGGTGGCTGACTGCGGTGGTCCGATCGGGACGGGGCCACCGTTTCCTCCGAGAGGGGCTCCTCGCTTGGGCGTTTAGTGGGAGGTCTCCGTCTTCGCACTTGCACACAAGTCTAGTCGGGAGAGCGCGGCCCGACCCCTCCGACGATCAAGTTAGTGAATAGTCACAGGGGATTTTTTTGTTGTCCTCCTCCTCCTCCTTTTTTCAGAGCGCGAGTGTTTTTATAGTGAAGGTTATCGTTGCTTGATGTACCCGCTCGTAGGGAGCAGGATCGTACTTCCGATAACGTCTGACATCGACGTTGGCAAGCGTGAAGGGTCGAGCTTGAGCAGGATGTTAATGTGCCTCGGTCAGTATTCCGGTCCGTATTGATTAGGTGTTGTCAGGTTAACAGAGGCGCGAGACGTCATCTAGGGCAGCTGACGTCAACCCGAGTCTTATCGCCATTATTACCCTCATCAAGTTTTTATTTTGATAATGCATTTGAATAAGAGTTTTCAAGCTATAGAACTTAGTTTGGTTCGATTTGAGCATTACTATTTAGGTCCAATTGATTCGGATCTAATCTCTTTGGATTGGGTCGAGACTAATCTTAACGAATTAGATCAAACTTTGTTGAACCTACGAACGAACGAATGTAATCCGAGTGTAACTAAGATATTTTCATCAAATCAATTTAAATATCTCTAAAACTAACAGCACATGATTCTAAGCTATTTAGTGTCATTTTTTTTTATGAGTTTAGAATGAATAAATTTTTAAATAAGATATTTTTGGGTTGAATCGGTGATTGATTATCATTCATTAAATTTTCATCAAATATATCTAAATATTTTTGGAACTATTAGGGTAAGATGATAATATGTTTAGTATCATTTTTTTTATTTTTATATGAATTTAGGATAATGAATTTTTTAAATATGATTATTTTTTGGATTGAATCCGAATGTAACTTTTGAATTTTCATCATTTCCATCTAAATCTAAATTTCTCTAGAACTAATAAGTTTAGTAATTTTTCTTTTATTTTTTATGAATTTAAGATGATTAATTTTTAAAATATGATATTTTTTTATTGAATCCATAATGGAATGTGACTCGAATATAATCCGAGTTAATTTTCATCAAACCAATCTAAATTTCTTTAAAATTATTAGCATATGATCGTAAGATATATAAAATTATTTTTTTAATTTTTTTATGAGTTTAGGATGATTATATTTTTAACTAAAATATTTTTGGATTGAATATACAATAGAATGTAACTCATTTATACTCATGTTAATTTCCAATAAACCAATCTAAAGAACTACCTTTTGTTTTGGCCAAATATTTAATTAAACAATTTAAACAAAATATTTGGCCACACTTTTTCTATTCAAAGTTATTAGCATGGGTTATAAATAAAAAAAATACAAATACTAATCTACTATGAATATTAAACTCTCCATCGTAAAAAGCTCCTTCCGGGGATATTCCAGTGATATCCGACCTCGCCGTAGAACAAGGATTGCTTGTCCATTACAAAGACAACGCTAGAGACGGTCTTGATCCTTAGAGCCTCCTTATTCTATTCCTAATCCCTCTGCAGAACACAGTTTTATCTCCTCCATCGCTCACCTTTTGATTAGCTAGCTCTACAAGGACATCTTTTGTCTCGAGTGTGGCTCAGAGAAACTGGAAACCATCGCCCCTTGATCCTTCCGTCACTTGTGCTCTATATCTTCGGTTCTCTTCTACCTCTCCAATTCCCCCACTTCCAGCGTGATCTTCACCCATCTTAGCTTTTGTGGTCCTCTTTGGATGGGCTCCTTATCTCCTCCTCCTCCTCCGCCGCCGGTGCCGCCGGAGAACCAGGCGAGCGGCTTCAGAATCTGCGTCTCGTTTTGCCGACGAGACGAGACGACTGGCACCACCGTATCCAACTGGCTGGATTCCTATAACCCGGCCGACAACACGTTGGGTCACGTCGGAGCGATTCCCGGGCTCCCCAGGAACCACATACTGAAGGGCTTCGCCATGGTGTGTCTCGGCGGCTTCGTTTACGTCATCGGCGGTAGGCTCTGCCTTAATGTGCTCGATGCCGAGGGCTCGGTGGAAAGGGACGTCGCTGTGAGATCCGACGTGCTCCGGTGCAACGTCGCGACCGGAGAATGGGCGCCGTGCTCGCCGCTCGCCCTCCAGCGATTCGACTTCGCGTGCACGCCCTGCAATGGGAGGATCTACGTAGCGGGTGGCCAGTTCACGGTCTCGGTCGCCCGGGGCACGTCGGCGGCCGAGGTGTACGACCCCGAGCGCGACCAGTGGACGCCGCTCCCAGGCATGAGCGCCCTGAGGTACAAGTGCGTCGGCATGGCGTGGGAGGGCAGGTTCCACGTGGTGGGGGGGTTCGCCGAGCGGGAGGGCTGCAGCCGAACGGTGCCGTCGGTGGTGGAGAGAAGCTCCGCGGAGGTGTTCGACGAGGAGCGGGGGGAGTGGGACCTCGTGCCGGGGATGTGGCAGCTGGACGTGCCACCCAACCAGATCGTGGCGGTGGACGGCCGGCTGTACAGCTCCGGCGATTGCCTCAACAATTGGAAGGGGCACATCGAGACCTACGATGGGAAGCTCAACATATGGAGCGTCATCGAGCGGTCGCAGCTGCACGACATGTCGTCGCTCGTCGCCGGCCCGCGTGAGCGCTCGCTGGAGAGGCTGTACCTCACCATGGCTCCGGTCGGGGGTCACCTCTACTTCTTGGCCGGATATCGCGAGGCGGGAGACGAGCTGAGGTCGATGACGGTGGCTCATGCCTTCGACACGGAACCAGGGGCCGCGGAGGCATGGGCGAGCTTTGAGCCCTTAATGGCCGATGGGAACAAGGAGTTGTGCAGCCACTGCTGCGTCGTGCAACTCTCCTAAACCCAAACAATGACTTTGGTTCTTCGGTGGCTAATTCATGTTCTTCGCTCGAGTAATCTCATGCCAATACTCCGATAATGTATGTAACAAAGGATCCGAAGCTCCATACAACATAATCACGAACATGAATTGGTGGAATAAGATGCACTGCACTCTTTGTTCCACACCCTTGTTTCCCTTTTGTTCCAGAGTGCAGACATATATCATACTATATATGTACATAGGTTCGTCCGACATATTAAGAGAATGTATCGAATCAAACAAACGATGGAACTAATTTAGCGCAATCAATTATAAATAAAGGCTGGATTTTTGGTTCGTTTCCTTATAAATATTTATATTGTTTCGTGTTCTTGATTTTAGCAATATTATTATTATTATTATAATTGTGTGTGTATATACTACACGCGTTTAATTAGCATCAATACTATATTTATAAGACAGCAAAAGCCGGTCCGATCAAACCAGACTCAATCGAATCCATGGTCCCCGTAAACGGGGCGGGCGGATCCCCGTAAGTGCGATCCGTGTGCGCCACGTCATGATCCGTATCGCATGACGAGTTCGACATGACGCCACGTCATGATCCGTATCGATTGATTTCCCCTGCGTGGAATCATCAGCTGTGCACAAAGCGGAAAAAGAAAAAAGAAAAAGAAAAAAAGGAAAGAAAATTCAAAAGCCTTCCATATTCCATTCTCTCTCACATCCTACGATCCTTTCGCTTTCCTCTTTATCACCGACCCTTTATTTTTATTTATTTATTTATTTATTTATTTATTATTATTATTATTATTATTATTATTCATGATCATCTTAGGGGGTACGTATTCCGTTGGGTTCGTCTCGTCTCTATTGCTCTCACTCGGGTAATCTTTTCTTGGCACACCATTGTTTTTTGTTATCGGCGTTTGTTGGCACTGCGTTTCCGGCTTAGTGGTTGTTTGTTTTGGGCGGGCTGTTTCGATAGTTTGTCCACTCGCGAAGGATTTGATTTCGTCCGATTCTTTCAGGCTTTTCTTGTAAGGCTTTCTTGATCGGGTTCTGGGGGATTTGTGGGTTTCTTGGAATTTGTTCCCGCGTTGCTTCGTTTCTTTGCTTCTGTGGGGGCTTTTTCTTCGATTCTTGGGAAGTATTTGCTGCGCTACGTGAACTCCGTGGGATCGAATATGTTGGTTTATCGGTGAAGTTTGTTTTGGTTCAGTGTGAAGTGAGGAGAAGGTCGCGGGTAGGCGAACTATCTTGCTTCCGAAACGGAGTGATTGCAATCTGTAGGAAAGAGGTTTGGGTGTCCTGCAAAAAATATTTGTTTAAGCTGATTGGGTGGAAGCCCTTCATAAGCATGAATGGCCGAGAAAAGGATTTAGAAACTCTTTTTAGATTGTATCGACGAGGTTCTGTTAGAATTTTTCTTTTTCGTAATTTTCGCCAAGAATTCACTCCTAGTTTCCTTAAAATTGAACTCATTTCTGTTTGATTTATGACTACAGGAGATGCGATTTTGGTGAAAAGATATACTAGGAACTACGGATTCAAGGATGTTCCCTCGGTTCGCTCTGGTTCTGACTCTGCTGTTTTATGTGACATTTTCCCATGGTTACACATACGAACAAGATGGTATGCTTTATTTCTCGTGTCTTATGAGCCTATCAAATCTATGTAATGTTTTTATGTGCTTACAACTTGATTTTGCTTCCAGTGTATGCCATAAATTACCTGTATTTAGCACTGGGCTTCCCTCTTCTTCCTGGATGGACTGCATTTGGTGGAGACCCTTGCAATGATAACTGGCAAGGTGTTCAGTGTGTCAACTCGAACATATCTGCAATGTAAAGTTCCAAGAGCTGTCACTATGCTCATTTCTACTTGTTTGCCTCATCTAATAGATTTCTGCACTGATAGAATACTCAATGGCGCAAATTTGGGAGGAGAATTGGGTGATAAATTAGGAAATTTTACTTCACTGATCACAATGTAAGTGTTAACTCTAGTTTCATAACAGCAAGATTCATCTGTTTCTTTTCTCTTTTTTGCTAGAAAAAATCACATTCCTTACCTGTTATGCGTAATCATCATGCTTACTGATGGCTGACCATTTAATATCTTATGTATCATTTCAGGGACCTGAGTGATAACCAAATCGGTGGCAGGATACCAGAGAGCTTACCCATTACGATAAGGAAGTTGTATGTTGTTAATCTCCTAGCCTTTTGGATTTTCTTAGATGCTTTATTTCAGAGCAATGATTGTTTAGATGAATCTTTCATGGTTTATTTGCATGTGACAGTTTTCTTTCAGCCAATAAGTTCACAGGAAGCATCCCAGGTTCATTATCAGGACTGACACTTCTATCAGACATGTGAGTTCACCCAGTGCTGTGAAGCTTCAGCGAGGAGCGTTGTTGGTGTGATTTTTCATTCTTTCATTTTTGTTACTTCAGGTCACTGAATAACAATCTCTTGTCTGGTGAACTGCCTGATGCTTTCCAGACTCTCACTGGACTCATAAACTTGTAGGAGTCTCTCACTTCATCATAGAACTCTGTGCCATCTGTATACTAATTTTTCACAAACTTCTGCTGATGCAGGGATCTCTCTGATAACAATTTTAGTGGCCCACTTCCACCATCTATGGAGAGTTTGTCTTCTCTCACCACATTGTAAATTTTCACTCTTTTGTAACTGAAAACTACTCCACATGTTTTAAGAACTTTAGTTTACAGCTTCTCTTTTCTGGTGCAGGCACATCCAAAATAATCAACTATCTGGCACTCTTGATGTCCTACAAGATCTTCCTCTCCAAGATTTGTATTTTCTGCCTGCACCTCTCTTTTATTTTCTGTCATAAGTGAATTAAAACAGAGAAAGTACATTGCAGATAAATAGTCAAGTTAAGTTAGTAAAGAAATTATATTGATTTTGTATGCAATAAAACCTAGGTAGATATTAACAGGTTATGAAGAATTGGATCCGAGTTGTTAAATCATTGTTTGTCACTGTAGCTGTGCACTTACCCTTTTTGCTGGAACAAAATTTAGTTGAGAATGATACTTGTCTATTCTTATTGAACCTATGGTAATTGCAGAAGGGCTTGCATTTTTGATAACTTCAGTCGAAAATATAAAGCTATCGTCCACTAGCCTTTTGGATTTTCTAGAAATTCTCTTTACTAACAAGATTTGATTTCTTAGGAATAGTGAAGTAGCTGGCCGTAAACTTTGTCTAGTATTCTTTTTTTCTTTTTACTTGTTTTATCCAGTCCCCACTTGATTGGAAAATATTTAGATAATGATGAAAAACAGTGTGGATTTGATTGTGGCCACTAACTAGTTATTGGACCTAGTACATGAGTTTCTCACCAACGCAGGCTTTAGGGAGGGTTGACATAAGAAGCCTTAGCCTTAGAAGTAGAGAGGCTATTTCTGTGGCTGCTAACTGGTGTTGTAGGTGAAATCATTACATATTGAATCGAATAAAGAACCCTTGTCATGCTATACCTTTGATTAATTGAAGGGTATCATAACAGTAAAAGAAGCACAACATTTCCATAATGGGTAAGTAACATTTGGCTTTGCCTATACTGTCCCAAGAATGGTGATCATAAACTGCAGGCATTTTTCTTATGTTAAATTGGTCAAAGATCTCAAGGTTTGTGTCATTTATTTGACTATTATAATCTTAGGAAGTTTAGAACTTGATGTGTAAAGCTTTGTCAAAAGGCATAATGCCTAATTCCCTCTACACTTTCAGTGTCCTTGTGCTCACAGCTTGAATATCCTTCATGATGTTTTTTTAAAAGCCTAAGTCTTCGATGACCTGTAGATAATAATGCAAATGAAAGTTACTGTTGTGTCAGTATCTCGTATAAACCTCTCTTACTTTCATCTTTGACAGGAATGTAGAAAATAATATGTTCTCAGGACCAATCCCGGCAAAGCTTCTTAATATTCCTAATTTCAAGTAAGTGCATCATAATGATGACCTACCTTTACTTGCTAACTGAATATTATCTTTTGAAGGGAAGCAAAGGTGCAAATGCCTCTGTTGCTTTGTCCATGGTTTTTATCTATTATTTCACCAATTCTTTTATCACATGAATTTCATTTTCTTGTGCCTGAGAGTTGGTAGTTTTGTGTTAACAAATGCTTAACTCAGTTCCTCACTGCAGGAAGGGAGGCAACCCATTCAATGCCAGCATTGCTCCTTCACCACTGCCACCCCCTCCTACAACATTTCCTTTTTCTCATGCTCCTGCACCTGCCAACTCTTTCAAGGGTCCTACTCAAAATGGTGGCCTATCTTCTGAAAATAACAAAATTTCGATTATAAAAGCTGTTGAATATGTATGTCCTGGTGTGATTATACTAGCCATTGTAACATTAATGGTAATACTTAATGTATCAAAGTGGCAACAAAAGAAATTGAAGGATGAAGGAATCCACAGAGGCCAGGATGTCAGGAAAGATGAAAGACCAGAGCAGCCTTATATAAGTATTGACTTTATCAAAGGTGACGAAGGTAAAGATTATCGTTCCATGTTGAAGTATGTTTCATGCATTGGCTCTTATATTCATGCTCTATAATTACTTTGTTACTCCTGTCGGCAGTTCTTGGAGAGTCAACTCTAAGGCAGGAATATAATTTTAATATTCAAAGGACTATAGCACATCCGATGCCACAATTGTTTGAAAAAGACACTGTGAACCCCGTTGTTACAGGTAAAAAGATCCTAAGAGATCCAGCTGAAATTCTGAATCCTTCAACTTCAGCGACACCTTTTTCTGTTGCTTCACTTCAACAACACACAAATAGTTTTAGTGAAGAGAACTTGATCCAAGATGGCACTCTTGGCCCAGTATATCTAGCAGAATTCCCACAGGGGAAGGTATATTTTTTTAGCCTCATGCTGAATTGCACTTTTTGACGGCAAATCTAGATCACTTCATATGATTATTGAAGGTGTTTACGAGGCTTAAAAAGATACCGATGTTAGTGTTTTAATTGCACTTCATCAAAAGATTAATTCAGTGCCCCTGCTTCAATTTGAATCTCAGAATATGCTGCATAGTAAATGCACCACAAAAAAGTTCGTTAGGTGTGCCCTGTAATCTTCATTATTATTATTGTTATCATCATTTTTTTGCTCCATTGATTCTGTTAAGTTCTAGAGCTATTCAGTGTATTGGTGTTTTGAACATAAAAAAATCGTATCTTTTTTCAATTCCCTCCTATTGATAATGACTGCTTTATTGTACCCTAAAATGGTTGGATTTCTTCATCTTATCTTATTTTTTGTGATGGTAAACACATGTCATATATCTTTAATGATATTGTGGTTTGTAACTATTTGAATGTGGAATTTGCTGTTATACATCATACGATTTTTTCAGATGTAAAAATCTTCCACAATTAATTTTTGATCAATTTTATTCCTTAATTGATATTGTTCTATTTTTAGTTCATTCTCTATGTAATTGGATTAATTATGCTTTAATTAGCAATAAACTGTTATCTGATGCTTCCAATCTGCATTTTATTTCTATTCTGGTGAGATACAAATTTGGTATTTAAGCAAATTCTTTGAATTAGCTCATTATGTTTATATATGATTGATTAAATTATCTATAAATTTGAAGCCCCAGATAGTCCCACTAGAGAAGCCTCTACTACCATTATCATGGGTTTAAGAATTTTGAGTCATATAATTTTGGGTTTATCGTGTTAATGAGTCAATTTTTTCATAGGGTCATGGTACTGGTGGATTGGTCTATAGTTAGGTGTTGTGTGAGATGTTGAAATGGGAAGGAACTATCTATACATGATTCTTAAAGTGCATTATGATGTGGAGCCAGTAATCGGTTGGGTCTCTTATGCCACCATTAGGACATGATTCTTGAGTATGCATTGGTTTTGATTCCTCTTGAGGATATTAAACTTTAGGTCGAAGATCATGGTACTCCAAATAGTCCCACATTGGAGGACAATTAAGATGATATATATAAGGATAAATATGTCTAGTACTAACAACTTGGGCTTAAGTATATTTTGATTCACATGATCTCAACCAGAAATCTTAAACAACATAAGGAAAATGAAGGGATTATCTTGCTGTGACAATGCAGTATGCACAAACCATTTCTCCTTAGTGATTACAAACTAAAACTTTCTGAATGCTTTTACCTGTTCATTCTCTTATAATTTATGTATATTTGGAATATCAAGTTCTTTTTTGGCTGGATATTCCATGCTTCTCTTTGACCTAACTCTTTGAAGGATCTGGGATAAGGTTTTTCTCATATTGTTTTTGGTTTAAATATGTTTCAACCTTATTTTGTGCTATTCTTCACTGTTCATACTATAATTTTGTTTGCAGTGAATTTTTTTTTCTTCTCTTATTTGGATCTAACTATCATCTCTTTTTGACAAATTATATTCCTCTTATTGAAAACTGGAATGTGCTTGTTCTAGTGTTGGAGTTATAAGGAAAATCTTCTTACAGCTTTCTTCATCAGAATATGCATGTACAATGTGTAGATGATATAATTGTCATGTTGTGACATACCTCTAACTAGTTTTCTGATCTACAGCTATTGGAAGTAGTGAAGCTTGACAATAAGAATTCAGATCTTCCTGGCGATGAATTTTTGAAGTTGGTTAAGATCATCTTAGAGATTCAACATCCGAATATTGTTGAGCTTGTTGGTTACTGTATGGACTTTGGCCAACGATTACTAGTTTATAAATATTTCAGCAGAAAAACCCTATTTGATGTACTCCACAGTGATGATGTTGGTGTCAAAGAAAAGTTATCATGGAATGCCCGTATCCAGATAGCCCTTGAAGCCGCAAAAGCTCTAGAGTAAGTTGATTCTACTCTCTATTTAGCTTGATCAAAGCAAATGTCTCGACATGAAGACATCTTTGACTTTATGCTGAAGGTATCTCCACGAGGGTTGTCGACCACCTATAGTGCATCAAAGATTTGAGTCAAGCAACATTCTCATCGATGATGATCTATCTGTTCGGGTTTCTGAATGTGGCCTGACTTCACTACTACCATCAAGTTTTGTAACTCAGGTAAGAAAAGTTGTATATGACAGTTTGGATGCCATTTCATTTTTACATTACAGCTTTGCATAACTGAATATGAAGAATCTCATCTTTTATGGCAGGAGCACAATTAGGTCAT